>NC_073692.1:242970283-243677443 GCF_029784155.1 Uranotaenia lowii | reverse complement strand
AAGTCGTTCGGGTCAATATGACCCGAAGCGCACATTCAAATCATCATAACTCTTCGAGAAAAAATCGCAAAAATTTGATTTTAAAAACCTCCCTGGGGAATCACGAAATACACAATCTGTAGTACCAGGCAACTTCCTGTGACCACCGGAAGTGCTCCCTCAAAAAAATCCGGGCTGTTCGGGTCTATATGACCCGAGAGTTTGCGTAAGTTCCCCTGGCCGCAAATATTGACCGATTTCGATTAATTTTACATTGTATAGATAATTTATTCTAGTTTCTCAAAATTGAAAAATAAAGTCGAAATATTTTACGAAATCACCAGTAGCTGATTCCGAATGAAAAAAGTCTCGAAAAAGAGCTCTTTTTAGAATGCCTATAACTTGAGACAGGTTCCAAATATGGCGCTGATTTTATAATATTTGGAATTGTCAAGAATAAATCTATCCATGGATGTATAAATTTTTGGTAGTCCAAAGGAAGTTTTGGCCGCTATCCCGAAACTTTCGGTAGAAAAAATTCATACTTCAAAAAAGTCACCCAATTTTGGCTTTGCATTGTTGTATCTCGCTTACCAATGGACCGATTCTCTAAATTCAAATTTTAGTTTTTTTTCGTTAACTTTGTTATTATTTTCGTAGAACATAGTTGGTTCCTCAAAAATCTCAGTTGTTCAGTATATGGTAATGAAACTCACATCTTTTTTGTCATTTTTTAAACTCCCCCTCGTGTCGGTGGGTTTACGCGATTTTGTTAGCGTGATTTCTCTAAAATTTGAACTCAAATTGGTCACTTTTTATATATCTAGAGATTCATTAGAATCTCCTCTTTCGATTGACATACATTTTGTGTGGTGTTTTGAAAATTTGTAGCTACGTTTTTCGAATTTACTGAAAGCTGCCAGATTTCAACCAGTTTGGTCCACGTTTTCAACAGGTTGGTGTACAAATCTCGCACCCCTCACGTAGCTGCGGGAGAAACAAATCCTTTTGCTCTCTTTTTGTCGCTCACCAAATCTACCACCCAACCCAGCAGCAGGAGGAACTGCCGTCTCGCCGCGTGGTTTGTCGATTGATTGTGCTGATGCTGATGCCTCTTTGCGTAGTAAATGTTTTGATTTTAAAATAGAGAAGGATTATTTTTCCAAATATAAATAAGCTTCTTGAATCTTTTTACACATTTTATCATTAGAATTCTTCAGTGATACATTTGTTTTGAATGTTATCATGATTCTTTTCTGAATTTTAGAATTCTTCAGTGATACATTTGTTTTGAATGTTATCATGATTCTTTTCTTTTATTTCAGGAGACACAAAATCTATGATTCAAGTAACAAAGATTCTGAAATTTTAATCAGAAACTTTAATCAGAAATCGGAATTTGAATCAGAATCTGAAATTAGAAATTGAATCTGAATCTAAAATCGAAATCTGAAATCTGAATCTGAAATCTGAAATCTGAATCTGAAATCTGAATCTGAAATCTGAATCTGAAATCTGAATCTGAAATCTGAATCTGAAATCTGAATCTGAAATCTGAATCTGAAATCTGAATCTGAAATCTGAATCTGAAATCTGAATCTGAAATCTGAATCTGAAATCTGAATCTGAAATCTGAATCTGATATCTGAATCTGAAATCTGAATCTGAAATCTGAATCTGAAATCTGAATCTGAAATCTGAATCTGAAATCTGAATCTGAAATCTGAATCTGAAATCTGAATCTGAAATCTGAATCTGAAATCTGAATCTGAAATCTGAATCTGAAATCTGAATCTGAAATCTGAATCTGAAATCTGAATCTGAATCTGAAATCTGAATCTGAAATCTGAATCTGAAATCTGAAATCTGAAATCTGAAATCTGAAATCTGAATCTGAAATCTGAAATCTGAACTTGAAATCTGAAATCTGAATCTGAGATCTGAATCTCAATCTGAATCTGAAATCGGATCTTGAAATTTAAATCTGTTATCTGAATCTGAAATCTGAAATCTGAAATCTGTAATCTGAATCAGAAATCATGGACGTGAACCTTAGAAATGTTGCCCATCCATTAAAATATTAAATCAAAAAAGATTCAAGCAATTCCTACAACAATAAAGCATTCATTTCGTTATCAGCATCAGCACAATCAATCAACAAACCACGCGGTGAGACGGCAGTTCCTTCTGCTGCTGGGTTGGATGGAAGATTTGGTGAGCGACAAAAAGAGAGCTTAAGAATTTGTTTCTCCCGCAGCTACGTGAGGGGTGCGAGATTTGTACACCAACCTGTTGAAAACGTGGACCAAACTGGTTGAAATCTGGCAGCTTTCAGTAAATTCGAAAAACGTTGCTACAAATTTTCAAAATACCACACAAAATGTATGTCAATCGAAAGAGGAGATTCTAATGAATCTCTAGGTATATAAAAAGTGACCAATTTGAGTTCAAATTTTAGAGAAATCACGCTAACAAAATCGCGTAAACCCACCGACACGAGGGGGAGTTTGAAAAATGACAAAAAAGATGTGAGTTTCATTATCATATACTGAACAACTGAGATTTTTGAGGAACCAACTATGTTCTACGAAAATAATAACAAAGTTAACGAAAAAAAACTAAAATTTGAATTTAGAGAATCGGTCCATTGGTAAGCGAGATACAGCAATGCAAAGCCAAAATTGGGTGACTTTTTTGAAGTAAGAATTTTTTTCTACCAAAAATTTATACATCCATGGATAGATTTATTCTTGACAATTCCAAATATTATAAAATCAGCGCCATATTTGGAATCTGTCACAAGTTATAAGCATTCTAAAAAGAGCTCTTTTTCGGGACTTTTTTCATTCGGAATCAGCTACTGGTGATTTCGTAAAATATTTCGACTTTATTTTTCAATATTGAGAAACTAGAATAAATTATCTATACAATGAATTAAAATTCATCGAAATCGGTCAATATTTGCGGCCAGGAGAACGTACGTAAACGGCAGGTCAAATTTATCAAAAATAGATTTGTACGGAAATTTTGCGAACGGCTTTGGAATGTTAAGTAACCTTCTCATGATTCTAAATTTGTCGAGATACTCCGGCTGGCTTGAACCCACAATCCATTGTATATCAGTCTTCCGATCGTTTGATGTCCTGTCCGACCCCCCGCTGAACCCCATAATAGAGTTAAGCTATTTTGAACATATGAAAAAAAAAACACTTTTTACATCTTACCTCTTTTTCATTTGAAAAGGATACATGTTGAAAGGGATAATTTCCGGGAATATTTAAGACAGGAATGGGCAAGCCTGCAGCCAAATCCACCAGTTGCCAACAATCGCTCTTCTTGCACTTACCGGGGGTTGACCAACGTGTGAAAGGGTTTGAGAAACGGCTAGTGACCAACAACACCCACCTTGCGAGCAACAGCAATTGTTCAGCAACATTTGGGACGCGTAAAAGTTCAAAGAGTTCCGAAATTGAAGGGTTCGGCACCACCATTGCCACCCGGTTCACCACGTACGATCTTCGAGCCCCAAGACATCCCGCAGTAGCATTTATTGTTGGCCGACCACCTCTTCGGGTACACACACCCAAAATTCAGCCTCTGTGCCAATGGCGTGTAGTCAATTACATAGCATCATTGGTACAAGAAGATAACGCGATTGGTGCTGATTCGATTTGCTCCCACCGGCATTAATCTCCCAAGTTAACCGAAGCTTCGTTCAATCGTTAGTAAAAATCGGTTTCAACTGGTTTCTGTTAACTGATAGATGTTCAACGAGCCAATGTTTTGGTCGAAACTAGTCAGGTCGTTGTTCAATGGAGCAAGTTGAAACAAGTCGAAACCAATCCAGCCCGGCAGCAAGATTAGTTTCGACTTGGTAGAAATCGGTCGAAGTCAATTGGAAAGAGACAGGTGATCAACTGTCAATCCATTTCTACTTGTTTCGACTAGAGTTGATTGAACAGACATCGAATTGCGTATGTCTGAAAGAAACAAAATAAAAACGCTTTCACGTCCCTCCCTATCGCATCACAAGACGAAGAAGGATGGAAATAAATACCGCCCAACACCAGGCAGCCAGCGAACCGAGCGCTGTGCGTGTGAATGTAGCAAAAGCAACAACAAAAACATCCTTCTAATTCAATCCCTTCAATCCACTGGCAAACAACCACGGCCGAGCTGTGCGTGTGTATGCAGTAAAAGCAACAACAAAAAAAACATTCCTTCAATTCAATTCGCCGGCAAACAACCACGGCTAAGCTGTGCGTGTGTATGTAGCAAAAGCAACAAGAATATATTCCTTCAATTCACCGGCAAACAAGCACCGGCCAAGCTGCCCGGCTTTAGCAGCTGTGTATATGTAGCGTGTGTATGTAATAGCAGGCAGTAAGCAAAGCACAGTTCTCATTCAATGGGTTTCCCGTTTCCTCCACTCCCGTTCCCTTTCCCGTTTCCATCACAAGACAAATGAATACCTTGAAAGGAGGCCAAACGCCGGGAAGCCACTGTCGTGCGTTTCTTTTGTGATTGATCGGTGGCAGAATGCCTATGACAAATATCCCTCTTCCTGCATGAAGCTCAAATAGTACACTGGTTAAGATGTCGGTCTGGCAAGACCATTTGGTTAGTGATTTGAGTTCGATTCTCCCTACGGGCGCTGTGGTTTATATTTTTATTTTCTTGTTTCTGGGATGAATTATCCAATAGGAACGAAATCCCATAAAATGTTTTTCTTGTTTTGCTTGAATGTAGTGGTCATGCATCATTTTAGTTGGGAGGCGAGTCCTTATGCCAGTTACGGTTTTTCAAACATATCATCTTCGGCACAGTGCACATTTCAGCGCATTATCGGCACAGAGATGTGCTAAATAGGCATTGGATTTTTGCAACCTCTTCTATGGGTGCACTAAACGGTATTTTGGATTTCTTGATTAGTGTCACCCCCTCGTCAAAGTCGATCCGAGGTTCTTCGTAATTGTGCTCTGCTAGCCAACCAAAAAAGGCCGCATGAGGCACATCCTCACCAGAATCCCCGTGGCTTGATCAGGAATTCGGGGGCTGTTGTAGCTAGCCCTTTTGGTCAGCTAATAATAAACTGGCCTGTTGCGAAGCGTTGATGTTACTTCCCGAAGCATTGCTGATATTGATTGCATTGGTTGCAGAGGACACTACTGTCTTCTGTTAACGTCGTGGTAATCGTTCCGAGCGTTCTTGAAAACAGATTGAGAATCTCTAACATTTGAACAAATTTTCAGCACAAATGACAAGCAAAAATGAATTTTTCTCCAGGAGTTAAAATTGGCAGCGAAAACAAAATCACACCCGTCGTTCACGGCCGCAGCCTCCGAAAGTTTTAAAAATTATGTTATCCAAAAATCTTCTCTCCGTTTTTGTCGTCTTAAAAGGGTTTCACGGCATACATATGTGAAAAAGACAGTTGAGTCTATTTTTAAAAATCTACTGCTGAAAGGCCATTTAAAATCGAATCAGCAGTTATTGTTACCGAGTCCACAAAGACTTAGTTAATTGTTATCACTCTTATCACCACCGATTACGCAGCATATATTTCATGCTTCCACAATATTATTCAAATAGCGAACGAAAGTACGATCCGTCTAAAGCGAGATAACGTTGAGCCGACTGCTGCAGATGGCTCCAGCCTAGCCATTTTTGGTTCAAAAAAGATATGCATGCCAGCATATTTCCATTCCAAATGGAGGGCTTATGTAAATAAATTTGCGGACCATATGTTTAGCGCTACAGTGCCGTACACATTTACACACCAATGATTACCGAGGGTGATGCAGCAAATGAATGTTTATAAAATCTAACGATAAAGAACATCGACAAAGAAAATCAGTTAATAGAATTTTTTTTATAATTATTTTTATTTCAACGCTTCATTCAAACCAAATAGAACTTATAACAAATCAGGAAATTAACGAGCAATCTAATTTAGGTTCTGATAAAAAATAAACGTTTTTTACACGGTTTTCAGGAAATAATACGGATTTTTTACACGGATTTTGTGAATTAACACGGTTTTTGCCAGAAAATCGTCCTTTTGAACGGGAAACCCTTAGAAATTTTTTAAAGTTGGGAAAATCTTAGCTCTGAGACTAACGACATGAGACCGGACACCTGAGACATGAGACCTGAGGCATGAGACCTGAGATATGAGACCTGATATCTGATATCTGAGACACGAGACCTGAAACCTGAGACATGTAAAACACTTGAAACCTTAGACCTGACATGAGACATGAGATTTGACACCTGAGACTTAAGACATCAGACATGAGACATGAGACCTGAGACTTAAACCTAAGAACTGAGACATGAGACTTGTGAGTTTCAGGTCTCAGGTGTCATGTCTTAAGTCTCAAGTTTCAGGTTTCAGGTGTCAAGTGTCATTTCTTATGTCTCAGGTCTCATGTTTATGTTTCAGGTCTAATGTCCCATGTCTTAGGTCTCAGGTCTCCGGTCTCAGATCTCATGCCTCTGGTATCAGGACTCAGGTGTCATGTCTTAAGAGTCAGGTCTCGAGTCTCAGGTCTCAAGTCCGGCGTCTCAGGTATCAGTTCTCAGGTCTCAGGTCTCATGTCTCGAGTCTGAAGTCTCAAGTCTCTGGTCCCAGGTCAGGTCTCAAGTGTCAAGTTTCAGAGCTGTAGAATTTGAATGGTTTTTTTACAATTAGCACGGTTTTTTACCACGGTTTTCGGGAATTAGCACGGTTTTTTACGCGATTCGTATACTACCGTTCCAAGCAAATCTTTCTTATGTGACTTTTCGGTCATTTTCACTTTTTTGCTGGAAACGGTCTTCTTTAGTGTTATCTTTCGAATTAAATCACAAACAAGTATACTTTGTTCTGATCTTATACGAAATTTTCTTAAAGGTGATTGACTCTATGTTGATATTTCTACGCAAGAGTGTCACACTAGAGAAAATTCTATGGAAAATGCAAATTTTATAAAACAATTGACTTAAGGTGAGTTCAAACTGATGAATATAATGTTATTCACCGAGAAGAACACTAAAATAGAGAGTAGGGGAGGAGCGAAGAGCATTGAATGATTTATTCAGGCAAATTTTCACTAACACTTTTTATAGGCACTACTAACAGGATCGATACCGATATGTACATTATTATTATCAAAGAGGAACGTATTTCACAAATTACGGTTGAACTCGATTTTTTGGGAAAAATAGAATCTATACGAACTTTTAAAATGATAAAAAAGTGTAGCCGTGTGAAAGTATTTCGTAGAACTAGCATCGGTATGCGTTCTGGTTCTACGCAAAAGTCTCACACGAAGCATTTTTGGCTCTTATGATTCGTTTGTTGTAAGAAATGTAATTTTTTTTTGGCATTGTAAAATGATTAACTTGAGCTGTTCACTATTAAAAAACTGTCGGTGAGTTTTTAGTTGGAGAGAAAAATTGGAAATATAGCTGAAATTTCAATCGCGTTTTTCTCGTTCGCACGTTTTTTCACATGAGACAATTTTGCTTGGAACGGCAGTATACTGCCGTTCTACGCAAGAATGTCCCATGTGACTTTTGGCTCATTTTCACTTTTTTGCTGGAAACTGCTTATTATGGTGTTATCTTTCGAATACAAACACAAAAAAGTATACTTTGTTCTGAACATCTACGAAATTTTCATCTAGGTGGTTGTCTCTATGTTGATGTTTCTACGCAAGAATGTCCCACTGAGAAAAACTCTTCAAAAACCACTCGACTGTAACAGAATTCCTCAAAATCGCTTTAGTGACACATTGTGCTGTAATGTTGAACGTTAAATGTGTATTTTTTATGAATGAAGGTCACAGGGATGGACAAGGGAGAGGGGGTCACTTCAGTGAAAGCTTTTTCTCCACTTCCGGTTCAGATCCATCATTTTGTCTTATTTTTGGTTCCTCATAATAAGCATATTTTCGGATAGACATACTTTTAGTAGTTTTTGGCCTTAATTATCGAAGCTCCAGAATGTTTTATTCAAATGAGCTCGATCATCCCGGCTAATATGGTTATGGCAATGCTTCCGGCATCCACAGGAAAAGAATTAATCGATGCGCAATATTGCGCTTCCACGTAGAATCTTCCTTGATTATTTCTTTCATAGTTCTAAAAAAAAGTTTAAAAAAAACTTGACTCGGATTCATTCGGATCATCTTTAAACCTGGGGGAGGAAGACTGAAATTCGCTGTATCGTTTTCTGTATCGTTTTTTTACTGTTCGTCAAAAAGCCAGCAATAGTTGAAAAGATTTGTAATCGTTCAAATTCTAACTTTAAATGATCCGTTTCGTGTAGCGAGTCATGTAACTCAGTTGTTTAGGTGCTAAATTTAAGTCTTCTGAGTTGATTGCTGCCGATTCAAAAGTAAACATAGAAATCGAATACACCAGCTAGATTATCCAATACCAGGCTGTCAACTCTATCGTACATATAAACTTTTAACTATATAAAAATGTTGTTCGGTCCATGAGAACTACCCAAAATCTAAATCTGTTGTTTAAGCTATTTTTAGAACAACCATTAATCAAACAATTTTTATTTATCAGTTTCAAAAACTTCAACGAAATTTGAGCGACTCAATACGCCTGATCATGAAAGAATTTACCAGAGCAAAACAAAACGTAATAAAAACCTTGTTTTATACAAAACAAGTGCTTTTCAGCATCAAAAAAGTTTTATTGAAAATCGTTAAATAAGAAAGTAAAATTTTGCACCTTCGCACTGGTCGGTAGATTGATTAGAGGAATTTGACGTTTGAAAGATTTTTTTCTTTTTTTATTCAGTCTTCCTCCCCCAGCTTTAAACTAAGAAAAAACATTCCGTTCTGATCCAATTCTGATTTCGGTGTCACTTAATCCGAGGAAATCGTCATTACTGTTTGTCACTGTTCTCTAACCTTGACTCCAAACCGTAAATCATCAGCATCAATAATGCACTCATCTTATCTATAGTTTTGAACGCTCAATTATAATTTTTCCGGAACACTTTAAAATCCTTCCCGTTCCCGCAGACTAACAAAGAATAAAAAAGAGCTCGTGTGACAGTATGTCTGTTCAATGAAACCTAGTCGAAACGGGTCGAAACAAGTAGAAATGGATTGACAGTTTACCACCTGTCTCTTTCCAATTGACTTCGACCGATTTCTACCAGGTCGAAACGAATCCTGCTGCCGAGCTGGATTGGTTTCAACTAGTTTCTACTTGCTCCAATGAACAACGACCTGACTAGTTTCGACCAAAACATTGGCTCGTTGAACATCTATCAGTTGACAGAAACCAGTTGAAACCGATTTTTACCAACGATTGAACGAAGCTAGTTTTTCCATAGAAACAAAAAAACACACGCTCATATTCTACGCAAAAGTGTCACACGAAGCGTTTTTGACGATTATCTTCTGCTTTGAGGAAAAAAAAATCGAAAAGTATGTATAGATTTCAATGTACATTGACCAACCACAAAAACAATATGCATGAAAGGTGCGGAAGAGCCATAAATTTAACGAAAATCCGAAAAACAGATCAAAATTTCAATCGCGTTTTTCTCGTTTGCTCGTTTTTCCACATGGGACAATCTTGCTTAGAAGGGCAGTATACCAGTGTAAAAAAACCTTACAGTATGCTTGTTAATGTAGCACACTTGCGGAGAGCGAAAAAACGAGATATCTTGTATTTGATCCGCAATGAGTTATGAAAGTTATTAAAACTTTGTATGTTACTAGGTAATGAACGAAAATAAGTGTTACCTCATGTAAATGTATATTGAGACTGCCCGGTTTTTCCGTTTTCCCGGTGATGAGATGAAATTCAAAGTTTTCCCAGGTATTCCCGGTTTGCTAGCAACACTGAAAATGCTAGTTGGGAAATAGAAAACGCCAAAGGAAAAAAAAACTGACATAAAATAGCCCAACCTTCTTTCAATTAGAATATTTGTAGTCTGGACCACATATTCTATAAGGTACACCGGGGCAAGTGCAAACTCGGGGCAAGTGCAAACGCTCAACTTTTCTATGTTACAAAAAAAAGTAAAAAATATTTCTTCTTCTAGAAATTGTTGTTTAGACCCAAACGAACAATCTGACATAGATAAACTAAACTTTCTTTAAATTTTTCACTTAAAACACGGCACTGTTTGATCACACACAAATTTAAGTACGTATTAGACATGAACAGTGTGTTTTTGTTTTGCATATTTTGGCTACAAAAAGGGCATTCAAATCCGAATTTTCGTTAAAAGGTGAGTGTTTGGGACCGATATTCAAGTGAAAGCAAAACATTTACGATAAATTTTCAGTACACCCCGAAAGTTGTGAAAATAATATTCGCTCTTGTTAACCCACACTGCGGGGCAAGTGCAAACGCACCTTTAAGCCATGTAACATCAGCCATTTCAGAAAATTTATCACCAAAATGGTTCAGCATTATATTAAAATGGTCAGAAGGGGTACTAAAGTGTTGTATCTAAAGCGGATGTTCAAAGTTCCATAATAACTTAGTAAATAAAGGTCTTTTGCTTAAAACAACAGTCACCAAAAATGGAGTTCCAAAAACAGGGTGTCGACTCATATCTGGTAATAAAATTCCCTGATTTTCCCTGATTTTCCAGACGTTTTTCCAGAAAATTCCAGGTTTGAAAAACAACCTGAGGAAGCAACTTAAAAATATATATATTTTCCCCGAAAATAAACGCACAGAAAGGTTTGAGTCGAGAATACTTATTTATTACGATAACTTTATTGCAATAATTTATACTTTTGTGACATTAAACATTTTAAGATAAGTCAGCCAGTTCGGATCCACTTGTAGAAATTCTTATGATTTCAGCATAACAATTTTCTCTTGCAAGCTATCAGCCTTCTTCTGTGCGTCTTCCAAAATTTTCCTCCGTTTCACATCAAGCGATTTTGCTTCCGCTTCTCGATGAAGCTTTGTCAGCTTTGTTTGATCTGATTCAAGAGCTTTCTTTTTGCGGCGATGTTTGTCTTCCATATACAGAGCATGTGAATTTCGAACTCTCTGAATAAGTTTGTTGGAAATTTGGACTGATTATATCCCTCCAGCATAAAAAAAACAGCATCAAAGAATTGTCGTTTAACCACCACTGATTCTTCACGCATATTTTCGAAGAGACATTCGGAATTTACTCAAAAACCACGTTCAACATTCGCGTGCTAGCACTCCACTCCAAAAATGATACAGCCTTTCTTTGCTACGGTCATAATTATCAAATTCATCGCCTCTGGCAATCACTCCGGAATACTGCCGTACTGCTAAATCTGCCGAGGATCACTAACGCGTCCAATATCTGTCAATATAGTCAAAGTCTTCTTAAATCGTTTTTTGCCAATTTGGTATCGCTGCTGATAACTGCCGGATCAAGGCAAGAGGCGGCCTTGATCAGAGGATAAGTTAATGGCGATCGCTTCATTAACTTAAGTACAATTTCAAGCAATCAAAAGCCTTATATCTACTTAAACTCGTGCCTCCAAAGTTCGAATTTCGCTGAACAAAAGTTCCAAAGGGAATTGGTACCGAATTTCCTCGAATGTGAGCATGAAAGTTACAAAAGGTTCCTCAAATAGCCTTCTATGGACTTGAAGTTCCAAAATGTTCCTCAAATAGCTTTTTTGTGACATGTCATTCGCATGCACACGGTATAAAAGTTACAAATTAGATCTCAAATAGCCTTCTGTGGACTTCAAGTTCCAAGAAGTTTCTCAAATAGCCTTATTTGTGCATGTCAATCGCATCCACACAGTATCAAAGTTACAAATTGGGTATCAAATAGCCTCATGTGAACTTCAAATTCCAAGAAGTTCCTCAAATAGCCTTTTTGTGACATGTAATTCGCATCATTCAAAATGAAAGTTACAAATTGGGTTTCAACTAGCCTTCTATGGACTCGAAGTTCCAAAAAGTTCCTCAAATAGCATTTTTTGAGACATGTCCGCCATTTCATGAATATGAAATGTGAACGAACATCACAAAAGGACATATAATAAATAAATCATTTTTTGGACCTTTGAAATTGTTGAAATTAAAATTTATATTGCAACTTCAACTCAGAACAACTTAAAGCTAACTCGCAAATGATTGTTTTTGAAAAGAGTAAATATTTTGACTTTATAAAATTTCATCCAACTGTATTTACTTACCACGAATTTATCACACATTGAAAGTCAGTTGAAGCAATTCATTAATAAAATATCAAGATAAACTCAAGGATTTGTATAATTTTATGCTTAACAGTTATAAACATGGAATTCCATTTCTTTAAAACCGATATTATTTTGACGGATGATTGATTTATACGCCTTTTCGTAATGTTTCTTAGTAATAATCAACATGCGTCATTGCTGCTGGCCGCTGGCTGCGGGTATTTTAGGAAGCTTATAATCACTTCGAATTTTAGCTGCCGGTAAGGCAACACCTAGGCGTGGCGTCGTGGCAGCGTGTTTGGATATCATCTCGGAGGATTGGGTTCAAATCTGGTACCAGGACTCATTTTTTCCATTAGGTTGTTTGATTGCTTGAGTAAGCGATTCAAATAATTGTGTAGCAGAACTGGCGTGCGTGCTGGCATGTATCGAACAAAGTTAAAACAAACCAATTAAGTAAAATCAATTGAGGGAGGTGATGGGAGGAATAAAGATGGATGCCGAGAAACCAGCAGCACCACATGGGCTGGTGGTGACCAAAGTAAGAGAAGAGAGAAGATTTTTTTTTGCTGATTAAACGTTTACTTGTGGGCTGAATAGAAGGCCGTTCAAATCTGTAATGGAACTTCAAAGTTTCGATAAGAACTTATATTTAGGGCTGAATAAAACGAACTTCAGTACATTGATTATGCTGATTTAGCTGTGTTCGACCTTTTTAACGAAACTTTTGGTTGCTTGGGATTGCCTCCTTTACATTCCATACGCAATTGCATTCCTTTGCATTCGAAATTGCAGAACTTGCTTTTCGCTGAGCTTAGGACATTTTTTCATAGCATTCTTAGTGTCACATCAATCAAAGGGCTAACGATAATTACATGAGCAACGTACACTGAAGTAAATTTTTAAGCAGATAATAAACTATGACGTTTCAATTTCTTCAAATAAAATCAGGATCATTATTTTTTCCCTGATTGGTGAAAAAATTCCCTGATATTCCCTGATTTTCCCTGATGCAAATTGAATTCCCTGATTTTCCCTGATTTTCCAGGTTTTTCCAGGTAGTCGACACCCTGAAAAAGTTATCAATATTGCAAAAAAACAGCAAATATATGAATAAAAGTTGATAAAACGTACCGGAACATGTATTCAATTCATTTTAGGACCGATACACTGACTCATCTGTGAATTAGTTAGGAAAAAGTATGGCGTTTGCACTTGCCCCCATAAACGGGGCAAGTGCAAATTTTGAATTTTTTTCACAAAAGCATCGTTACTTTTTACCAACATTTTTTTATTTTTCACTTTCAACGGGAATTTGTTTAGAACTATTTTAGTGATGCAACGAACGATAATTGATAATTTTTGAACATAAACATATTTTTCTAGGACATGTGAAAGTTGAACTATGGTGAAAACCGTTTGCACTTGCCCCGATGTACCTTATGTGAAATACACATTGTTTTGATAACTTGTTAATGATAATAACATAACAGTTGTTTTGATAACTTTTGCTGCAGTTTTCTGAGAATTCTTAAGATGTTTCATAAGACATAATGAAAGCTTACGCGAGATTTGTCCATGTTCATGTTAGGTTGGGGGGGTTTGCAAGTTTGGGTATTCTCGATTTTGAGAGTTCTTTGCGAAACGGGAACTGCAACTTGCAAGATTGAAACATTACCGTTTTTGGTGATCTAATAATTTGAATCTGAGAAGTTATAAGAAACTATATATAGATGATGGAATCTGCCACTCTTTCATAGCCAATCATCAAAATAACAGTCACGACTGCATCATTGAATTTTATATTATGCATTTCGTTTAATTTTATTATTTTAAAAAAATCGGGTTTCATCATGGGATTGCAAAAGCAAGAATCTGCATTGATAAACATAATTTTTGAACAGTAATTTCCACATTGCACTGAGTACATAATTTACAGTCTTTACAACTCGATGTGACTCATTGTGCCCTTGATGAGAAGCAAGTATCGAAATCACATCATCAGCGTTTAAATGCCGTTTAGCCGTATAGAGGAATGAGTATCAAGCGTATCAAATACCATACGTACGTAGTAAATATACTCCAGCCAAGTCACAAGGAAAACGAGAGAGAGCGCAAAGCACGAAAGCAACACGCAGCCCATTTATCAACAATATTCTCACCAACACACTGTTCCGAAATCCAAAACCGGGGTAAGCTGTGTGCGTATAGTTAGACGTCATCATTGCCATCATCAATTCGATAAGTGGATTGAGATTTAACCAACACACTTCAAGTTTCGAAATCATCGCTAATAAATAAAATACAATAAATTGTCGCGTAAATTGCAAGTGAAAATAAACTTATCGTCGAAATTCCTCAGTATCGCATTTAAAAATAGAGATGCTTTACTTGGTTTTATACGTAGAGTTGAAAAATTTCTGTTCCAAACACACAAAAAAATTATAAAAGTAACTCCCTCTTTTAAACAAAACTAATTGATGTGATGTGAATCAAGAAACGAAAGTCTCTCATGTCTATATGTCTCAATGTCTATAATGAAACAAAATTAATGTGGATCTAGTTAGTTTAATATGTAGTATCTATACTATAGGTACCATCATGTCACCATCTACCGCCCAGTTAAGCGGTTTTTCAACTTCTAACATGTGTAATAAAAAAACGACGGCAGATTTTTATTCGCTTTCTTTTCCAATACATCCCAAAACTGCTCTACTTTAAATAAAAAATTTAGTGGAATCCGAAAAATGTACGCTTTTAAAAATAATTAACTAAACGTTGAGGTGTTCAACTGGCCCTATTACCGCCCACTCGACTTTTTCGGGTATCGATAATGTTTTCTTAAGGAAAAACTATCTAACAACACGGAAACTGTTCTTTTTAATATTGTCCATGTAACGAGCTGTCAAAACCATATTTTGGATCTTGAGAGAATACATTTTGTGAAATCTTTCCCGCAAATTTTGTACAAATTTTAACAAAGTGCGTTGACTGACAAAATGATGATTCCCGGCAAACAGCCTCAAGTAATCGGTTACTTTCAGCGATAAAACATCATTTTCTAACGTAATCAAACTAAATGCTTCTTACAATTTACACTTTTGACACAATACATGCGTTAAAAACAAAGAAATTGTGCGTGACCGGTAATTAGGAACCCACACTTTTGTTTATACACCAATTACCGCCCATCATTAAACGCTTCAAAAAACACCAACTATTGAAAAAATCGAAAATTTTCCGACGCAAATCTATTCTACAAAAATCAAACTATCGTTTCAAGTCGATTGTAGGACAAATAGGTACTATTTAGTAAACAAAACCCCTTTTTTCCCTAGGAGCACAGTTATGCTTAGTTCGCTAACAGGCGTCGAATTCAATAATTTGACCGGAATCGAAAAACCAAATATTTTATTTCTGGCTATAGTTAGCATAATTAAGTGATGATTTTTCAGTGAAATGGTCGAACAATGATGCCGACACAGAACACAGGTCTTTTTTTTGGAGAAAAAATTCCAGTTTTTTCGAAATACACACAAAAGGGTGATTTTGGGCGGTAAATGGTGTCTGGGCGGTGAATGGTGACTTGATGGTAATTAAACTTTACATTAAATAAAAGCGAATATAATCAATGTCTCTGGAATGTAAACGAAATTTGATTTTATGATTGTTATTTTCTAATTTGTCAATTTATTACTCGAATTCAAGGTAGCCTTAAAGTAACATGTAACTGATGTACAAGGTCAAGGATAGAAATCCATGGATTGATTTCGATTAATGAAAATTAATAATAAGGATTATTCTATGTTAAATGCCAGAGGTCTTGCATGCTGAAATTCAGTCAGTTATCTATGTGCAGAGCATGATGACCACATATAACCCAATGTTAATATCAAATTTCTATCTTTATGTACATACTTGTTCTGACAAATGTAGAAAAATTTCATGTTGATCAAAATACCCGGGTGAATAAAGTTCCCCCAGTTTAAGGTAGGTAGTTTTAATATTTGTATACCATTCGCGACTAAAAAATAAAAATGTTATCTTAAAATTAATTGCTTCTTAAATTATGTAGATGATAGCAGTTTTTGGGGAAAGAAATTAAAACCGTGAGCCGGAACAAAGATCTTTTTTTTTCTTCTGGCAAATTTCATTACATACAACGTTTTGTTCAATTTAATCTAATATATTGTTTTTTTTTTTAAATTATTTTTTACTAACACCTTTGATAATGTTTCAACTCCGAGTGACAAAAGAAGGATTCAAACTCGCCTAATGTAAAATTATGAAAACAACCCACAACTCTTAGACATACATACAATTTTTTTTAAATTTATAAATGGTTTTATAAAGGCATTTTACTTAAGGTACACCGGGGTAAGTGTGGACGGGTTTTCGTATAGTTCAACTTTAAAAAATCATTAAAAAATCAGCAGTTGCACAATTTTGATAAATTGACGTTCAATGTGATGCAGAACATGTCGTTTACAAAAGCTGAAGAGATGAGCTCGATAGAAGCAAAGCGAAAAAAGTTATCACGTAAATCATTATGGACGGCTGGTGTCTTCACTTACCCCGCTTTATGGGGTAAGTGTGGACGGTAGATTTTCCCTTTGATTTCTCAGGAAATTTTCAAAAAATTTGTGTTTCTTGGTTGAATACGTTACTTTATTGCTCGAACCGTCCAAAATTTTGAAAAAAGTTCATGATACTATAATTATAGTGTGTAATTTATGTTACAACACACGAGATCCGATTTTATCAAAAACACAGAACAAATAAGTACTTTACTCAAATTTTCATGATCCGAATGCTAAATATAGCTAAATAATACAACTCATAAAGGACGAAGGACAGAAAATTGAAAAAATGTGTAAACATCAAGTCTTTTTAAAGCCGTCCACACTTACCCCAGGTAGGGGTTGGAGACAAAATTTTAGTTTTTTGTAAATAAACTCTTTTTTCTTAATTTTTAATCGCCGTTTCTTTTCCTAACTGGTTGTTTGGAATGTAAGGATTGTTTCAATGTACAGTTTTTCATCGAGAGCCAGCTAGTTTAGGAGAAATTTGCAATTGAAAAAGATGCACATCAACTCGACATCGTAGTTGAAAATAGAAAATTCCGAATAAGTCGCTGTAAACATCCGTTATTGTCTGAATCGTATCTTTTTCACAGTTATTGGATAGATTACAAGTAAATTGAACATTCTGTATCAAAAGTTTGAAAAAATAGTGCACAGTATTGATTTTATAGCCATCGTCCACACTTACCCCGCGTCCACACTTACCCCGGTGTATCTTATATAGTTTTCATGTGCCGGGAGTATTTTTCCTAACTTTGGGTTAGTTAGAGGGGGGGCGTAATCGTCGCGGATTCTCAACTATTAATTCAAATCTTATTATAGGAAAGAAAAGGGGATTAGCTGAGGTCATTTCCAAAAACGGACATACATACACCTAATGTATCGTACCATATTTTTTCTCCAATTCACACCCTACGACAACTTAATCCTGAAAATCACATCTTATGCTATTCTTCCTTCAACTCGTAGCATGTTTCAATATCAAGATTAAACTAAAAAAATATCGACGAGTCAAATCTATTCTGAATATTCGAATTTTGAACGATCGAAAACTCGATATCACTGGTAACTCTAATTACAATTCCAATCAGAGCCTTGCGTCCCATCTTTCATCGGTGGGTGAGTTGGTATTGTACAATGTTCAACCCTCTGATCTGGCCCCGATGACGATTTCAATGATGATGATGATTTCTTGATGTACATGTGTGAACTGTGCTGCTGTTTCTCTAGCTGTGCGAGAGCTTAAGTGCAGAATAAAAGGAAGAAAAATCCTATATGAAAAATCAGCGGAACGCCATTTTGAAAGTACATCGAGAATCGACCGGCAACATTTTTTTGTCTACTGTCACCGGTAACGTTCAGAGATTAGAAACTGAATGTAATCTCTAGGTGAAATGATACTGGGATATTTGTAGATAACAAAAAATCCCTTAATCAATATTTAATACCATGCCTTCGACTGAGTTGATGATAAAACACTGGTTTGACTATTTTATCGCTTCCCAACTTTACTCTTTTTTTTCTCTCTGGGGAGGAATGATTCAGCATGGTATCGAGACGTTGGTCACACCCTTGAACTTTTTTCCTCCACATCACTCCATAAAGGGGTATGCGATGTATTACGGTTGTAGGCCATACATGGTAATCAGCCGGCCTTGTCAGCAGGATTCCTGACTAGTCAACAGATTAAAACATAGGAAATTGATGGGAAATTATGGTCTATTCAAGCTTATACCCAATGGAAGACATTACTTACCTCAAATCCCTCTGATTTGGCCCAAACACCTCCATCGTGTCCGGCGATGGCCGCTTTGGACACACACTGGGAAGCCAGGAGCTGATTGTCAACATAATCCTGCCAGCTCATTATGGAAATTTGTTTCTTTTCTGGAAATTTGTCACACTAAGTGCGGATGCCGCTATCCGATAAAAACACGGAGCTAACTTGCTTAAACTGGAAAAATTGAAGAAAAAAAATTTGAACTGTAAAAACTACTTCGCTCGGCACGCAGGATGAGAACTGAAGGGAAAAACTCCAAATTTCGCTTGTTCGACTACGGGTGCTTTCAGAACATTGCAGAAATCACACGCACACAAAAGCAGACGCACGGAATGATTTTTTGTGCTCGTATTCGTCGCCGTCTTTGTCGTCCAAAAATACTCTGCGGCTGGAATCTGTTCCGTTTTTATCTCAACTGTCCGTTGCACAAAATTCGCGACGTTCGCAAAAGAAAAAGTAAATCCAAGCAACTGGAGACGTGAAACAAAAAAAAAAAAAACTGCTATTTAACGCACTTTTGAGTGATCACCGAAAAAAAAAAATGTAGTAGACCTTGCTGCACGAAACACGGTCAGACGAAAATGACTCCCGAACAGGATCCGTTCACCGCGGCAATTTAGTACCGAAAAAATGGCAACTTCAGCACAAAAACGATCCTCAACCCGCCGAATACCGATTTACCACAAATTTTACACAAAATGACAAATTAATTAGCAGAGGAAATGAAAGTCCCCACCAAGGTGAGGGTGTAGTAAATCTATCTATGGAAAACTCACTTAATTGTATAGAGGGAGGAAAAGTTGGAACCTGAGTGCTTGGCTTATTTGCTCTTCAATGGCACACGGGGTGAATTAACACGAACGATTGAAAGCAACCGTCTAGTCGCGGTCCCGTCCAAGTCCCAAAAACCGTTTTGCCTTGCTGTCTACGATTTCGTGTGCAGGAGAGAAAAGAGAATACAGTTCAACTTCTCTCTTTGCGTGGGACGTCCACAGAACATACAACAAACTTCAACTCGGGAGTCGTGTTTGAATTTCGCAATCAAAAACTAGTTTATTGAATAATTTACTTCAAATGAGACAGTTGAAATTCGACCTTTTTAAAATAATAAGTCCATCCGCATTACACGACGCAAAAATGATTCATTCGACAAGCAGTTTAACAGAACTAATTAAATGACAATCAAAAATGTTGTTTCGTAACATGTGGACGCTCTTCATCTTGAGAGAACGCCGCAATGTTGGTTGACAGACGTTGAAGGAGAGATTAGGTATTTCGCTCATTCTCTCTTTCGTTGATGTCGCGTACCGGAAGTGAGTAATCACAGACAGATATCCCGAGCTGAACAACAGCGCAAACATGGCGGCTTTCTGCCAAGATCATGAATCGCTGCTTACTTCACGCGTTGATTCAAGCATACACTGAAAAAATCAGCTTCGCGAGGCTCGCGAGGGGTACACTAATATTATTATTTGCAAACCACAGATAAGATTACCGGAATTACATGGACATTTGTAATTAGGTACACAGAATTTTGAGCAGAATTTCATTAAAAAATCGGTGTCACGGATAATAAACTTTAAATACCCCCGTCACATAAAAACTTTATAAGTGAAATGCCTTAATAAAACTCTTTGTAAATCCTAGATAACAAATTTTATATATTTTTTAACGGAATTCAAAGATTTTCTTAATTTTTTTTTTCTCAGAATTCTAGTACGGCCTTTTTGAAAAAATCAAATAGTTAAACAATTCATTTGCACTGTTATCATTTGTAAAAAGTAGATAACTAAATTGTTTTTATAGGGATTTTTGTCTGTTTATGTTGGAGCTTGAAAGAAGCCTCACACCAAAATACGAAAAATGCCACAACCATACTTTTCTCCAATGTTTTGTATGCCTTTTAAATATATTCCTGAGCTATTAGTCAACCAAATAGTTTGAGCAATGTAAGATTTGAACAAACTCTGCTATCGTCATATACCCGGAAAGTTTGTAGTCCAGTTTCAAATCAGTTGCTTTAAATAATTCGTCGGAAAACTGATATTGATGAATAACCCCTATAAACTCCTTCCTTTTCCCTTGTTTAAAGTTTTTCAACTGTAACAACGCGGCGACTGTCACGGACCCCTTCCCTACTAATGAGTGAAATGGCACATTTAAACTTTGTAAAAGTAAAAGGCCTTTAGTAAATAAAAAAAATAATTCGTCGATCGTAGTCCCCAAAAAACTATATACGCTACTAAGTTCCCGCTGTTTCTCAATAGATGGCTACAACAGTATGTATTGGTTGAACTCGACAAGTGGACATTATCATTGTTTATCTAAAACGTGATAAACGGAGCTGAGACATACATATACGGTTAAGAAATAATTAGAAAAGGAGACTTAAAATATTAAACCAAGAGACGTACTAAGTACTAGAAAATCATTTGTGTGTCGAAACGAATTGTTCCATATGTACCAGTTTCGTTTAAGTATGACATTTTGGATATGTCGAAATCGACCAACACACAGCTAGAGCCATCTGTTGACAAACAACGGGAACTTAGTTGCGCATCCAATGGGTTGTAGTTTGAAATCCGATAGAACACAATTTGTAACTTCTAACATATCAATAGAGTTAATACTTACCCACTTATTTTCTCTCAGATGACACTTTGAGAAGACATCTCATCTACGGAGATTTTTGGAGTGATCGTTTTAAGCATTCATCTCTCGCGATAAAAAAATACACTGAAGGAGTTTTTTCTGTACGCTCATGATTTTAATTTTTCTTTTTATGTATAATAAACAAAAATTTACAACCGAAAAAAAACTCAAAACCAAATTTGGATTTTCAAAAATAATAACAACTGCTAACAAGGAACCAGAACTCCGTCCGAGGGGTAGAAGAACAGATGCGGCCCTTCATGGTGTCCCAGTGCCTGCTGGTTCGTTTCGATCACAGGATCACTTTGCCGCCGGTGCTGATCCTTGTTCAGTTACTGTTTGTGGCAATGGGGTGGTACAGTTCAGTGTATTAACTTCACCTAAACGCTAGTCGATTGATGGGCTCCTTCCTCGTGGCTTTCATTTTCATCGCTCAATTCACTGTTTCGGGTCCTCACCTTGCGATACACCGTCCCGGTTTCCGCAAGGTGAGGCCCCGAAGCAACGATTTGGCTCGCCAGTATTTGGAATAATTGTAACGTCGTTAAATAATTCTTACTAGCACTAAACGGTTTACATTTATAATTAGGTTGAAGAACAAGGGATTATTTTAAAGGAAAGGTATTGTAAAATATAGGACTATTCTTCAAAGTTAATTTAAATTGGATGTTTTCTTCACTTTGTGTCTGGGATTTTGCTTTGTTGCCTTTTTTCGGTATTTATTAAACTTGCTGGTGATTGTTCGTATCGAATCTTGGTACACATGTAATAAACTGCAAACTTCTACAGAAAGGACTTTCCAATGATTTCACTGAAAATATCTGGAAATAAACAGAAAAGGAAACAAAATAAACATTTTGTTAATGTCATAGTAAGATACTTTTATTATTTCTACCGATTTTCTCCTGCAAAATCTACTAGAAAAAGTTGGAACAGCAATATATTACATCCCTTAAATCATGTTGACCACAAATAAGATTTAAAAAAATATATTGTGCTTAATGGGTTTCTTTCGTCTTAAACCTTCTAATTGTTTTTCATTTGGTTTCAATAAATTAGTATGTACTAGGAATTTATTTATCTTGCGAAATATTGATAAATTTGAAAGAAATACAATGAATGTGTCGGTATCAAATCTCCTAGTTCATAAACAAAATGTGACTCCTAACTTGTAAGAAAGACGAAGGTCAAATTCTGTTACACACTCCGCGATACGCGATTCTCTCGAGAAACTAAATTTCAGTGCAGCACTATTTCTAAAACAAAACGAAAGTTCCTATAATACGGGTCAATTTGAGTTTTTTTCTTCACCTGGATGTTGTTTTAAGTAGAAGTTTTTGTTTCTTCGGTTCTTGTATACGACGCTCTTGTCTGATGATGGTAATATTTCAGTTGTTGATTGCAGGTTTCCTTATATGATCGTCGTGTATTTAGTATTAATTTCTTCCGGTCGATGTTGGTTGCTTAATTTTTATTTTTATTTGAAGTTGACGCTGATGCTGCTGGTATTGAAGATGTTGATTTTGCTGCTGCTGTTTAAGATTTTTTTTAGTTTGCTGATAGAGGATTTACAGCATATCAGCCAAGTTGGCTGGCATCTCTTCAATAGTGGTGTTGTAATGTTTCTCAATGTCAGTCAGCACTCGTTTGTCAGCTTCAGTAACGAAGTTGATAGCAACTCCCTTACGACCGAAACGTCCACCTCGACCAATTCTGAAACAAAAAGAAACACGAATTAGTCATTGGTTTCTGGCCTTGTTTTTAAAATGAATGAAAAAAGGGGGAGAGTTGAAGAATGAAATACAAATTTAATAATATTGAAAACTTGTTGAACACATAAATTTTATTGGATTTAATAGTGACACTTTACTATTACTTTTTATCAATTCCATACCAATCATGAGTAAAATGCTGCAAGTTTAACCAAAAGTAGTTACCTTAAAAAAAAAAGCTTAACAAAAGATTTGCTTAGCAGTAACACTTTAATAAAATCAACCCGATTGAATAATTCCGAATACATGACTAGTATTCAAGTTCGTGTCATATTTCGATATGTTAATACGTATATGTACATGTATCTTATGGGAAAGGTTCTATTAGGTCAAATTACTTATCTATACTTCATTCTAGCGATCGTATAGTTATGTCAATTTTGACCTATTTTGCTATTCCTCACAAATAGGACACCATTGCCATACTTTTATTAAAAGCGACAACGGTGCTTTCTCGATGAGGATCATTCTTATACTATTTGGGCTTCATAAAATTCATCTCACCTGTGGATATAATTTTCCCGTAGCGTCGGTAGATCGTAATTAATAACTAAGGAAACCTGCTGGACGTCGATACCACGGGCGAGTAAATCAGTGGTGATGAGGACACGCGAAGAACCGGTACGGAACTGCTTCATAATCAAGTCCCGATCACGCTGATCCATGTCACCGTGCATGGAAGACACGGTAAAGTTCTCGGAGGACATGTCAGCGGTCAGTTGATCGACCTTGCGACGGGTGTTGCAGAAGATTACAGCCTGTGTAATCGAGAGGGTGTCGTACAAATCACAAAGTGTACCGAGTTTCCAGCTTTCCTGTTTAACATCGATGTAGAACTGCTTGATACCTTCCAGAGTCAATTCCTCCTTCTTGACCAGAATCTTGACCGGGTCACGCATGAAGTGCTTCGACACTTCCAACACTTCAGCCGGCATCGTAGCAGACAGCAGAATAACCTGCACATCATTCGGCAGCGTACGGAAAACATCCTGAATCTGGTCCTTGAAACCACGGGACAACATTTCATCAGCCTCGTCCAGGACGAAAAGCTTGATGTGGCTGGTGCGCAAAACATGACGATTGATCATGTCATGCACACGACCCGGAGTTCCGACCACGATGTGGCAACCCATCTCCAGTTTGCGCATGTCATCGCGGACATTGGTTCCGCCAATGCAGGCGTGGCACTGGGCGTTCAGGTAGTCGCCCAGAGCAATCACCACCTTCTGGATTTGGGTGGCCAACTCGCGGGTTGGAGCCAGAATCAGCGCTTGGCATTCCGGGATGCTGGTATCGATCTGTTGAAGGATCGCGATGGAAAACGTAGCAGTTTTACCAGTACCTGGAAGTAGAAGAAAGACATATTAGAAGTCATACTTTATACAGTTTATTACATTATGCCGAATGTACCATCACAGCAAATAAAAGTATTCAGATTTTTTTTTCCACGATGAAAATGGTCAACTATATTATAATATTTTGTTTATTTAGAGTAAATATAATCAACTTGGAAAAAATATCTTTTGTCTAGATAAGGCTATAGGTTAAAATCGTAATGAATATGATTTAAGTTGAAATACTAAAGTAAAAGAAATAAGTTTAATCAAAGATTTTTTCGATTATTTTCGAGAAATATAATATTGTTCAGATTTTTTGTTTGGGAGGACTTTTATCCGGTTGGATGATTCATTTCGATATTGTACAGATGGCGTCCAAACATATGTGCAAATAGGTTTTCAAGCTCAGCACAACACTTTTGAGTGGGATCTTCAAAGTAAATCTGTTTTAGTAATTACTCTTTGAGCCATGGAAGAAAACTAACTTGCAAGTTTGCGCACCAACAGCGCTATTTGAATGGCAGTCCAAAAAAACTGAAAACAAATGAGGCCCTTGGAACCGAAGGGATGTAATACATAAAAGCTAATTTCGAGAAAACACGCTTTTGAGTTGTGTTTGATCATTTTCAATACTTTTTTTTTAATTTGTTATTTTCTTTCAAACGTCAAAGAAGATAAATTAAATTTAAAACCTGATAAAATCACTGAATATATTTTGAAGTACGAAGAATCGTTTGGCATTATTCATTCGCAAATTGATAATTTTTGCACTTATTTTTACCTCAAATTAGTTTATTAGTTTCAAGCTGATATAAAACAAGTTTTATATTTTGAGAATTCTAAGAATTCATGTCAGATGTGACTACACATGTTTTTCTGTGTATTATCAGAATGTTATCAGACCGTTAAGGCAGAAACACAATACAGCGTCGGTCGTCGCGTCACGTCAGCGGTCAACGCTGTCGATAAGTACTAAAACGCGGACGCGACGCACCCGACGATTTTTGCATCACAATTCAGCGTCAAGAGACATCTAAGATGTCTCTTGACGCTGAATTGTGATGCAAAAATCGTCGGGTGCGTCGCGTCCGCGTTTTAGTACTTATCGACAGCGTTGACCGCTGACGTGACGCGACGACCGACGCTGTATTGTGTTTCTGCCTTTACAATTTATAATAGATTAACGAAACTAGTTAATTTGAGATGCATTTTAGGACATCAGAGTATCAGTCTGAATTGTGACACTCCCATCGCTCATGGATCATAAATTGCACTCGCGGTCGCGGGCTGCTTCAAAATCTGGAGTGAAAATATTCCTAAAGAATGCGTTTGTAACAAAATAAAATCCCATACTTCCACACCAACACTAACGAACAGTAGAGGAGCAGAAAACCGAAACGAACGAATAATAGCTCCTCGCGTTTGGTTGTCGTCGTCTGAAACTTTTATGCTGTATACACATTAGGCTAGACATCGCCGACGATGGAAAGAAAAATCAATATTCGGCAGCAATCTCGCTTTTATACTACCTGAATGAATGGAAACATCCGGCACCCGGTTTCTTAGATCTGTAGAGACTTACCCGATTGGGCTTGGGCGATCACGTCATGGCCTTTGATGCAAGGCATGATGGCCCTTTGCTGGATGGCGGACGGCTTTTCGAAACCGTACGCATAGATGCCTCGAAGCAGCTGCTCCTTCAGGCCCATGTCGTCGAAGTTGTCGACGGTCTCGTTCCAGTTGGACTCGATAATTCCGTCCGGTTGCATACCGGCAGGTCCATCGTAAGTCTGTTGGTTGTCGCCCATCTGAAGTTGTGAAATTTTCGATTTAGATTGTGGAAGATATTGTGATGAATCAAGAAAGTCGAGTTTTGTTCTATAAGAAAATCAGAATAATTTTCTGGCTAATCAAACTTTCTACGAGTAAACGTGCACTGTCTTATGGTGATGACTGATTCACCACTGTGCCGTTCCACACACTGATGATGCCTTCTACCGCCCGAGTTTCCACCCTTCTGTGTGAGAACGACGAAAAGCAGAGGGGAAAATCCTATCGGTACTTTCGCTCCGAATCGTCAGTGTGTGGATGCGAAATGGCGATTAATCATTATTACAGTTTTGGCAGAAGCCTCTTAAAACAAATTTAGAGTTGTGATGGCTGATTGCAGGTATATTATTGGCGTAGGTGCATTTCAGACATTGTTACTCGTCAGATGCACAGAAAAGGCATTGTCTTAACATTTTACAAACTTGGCCTCTCACGGCAAATCTGTGCCGTTTTACGAAAATGCTCTCTCCAGGATAACCTAAAATTTCTCTAGCTTTGGATAGCACTCGACTACTACCCGGTGTTTTTATTTCTATTATATTTTCTTTCTGGCCCTCTCGACGACCGGGAGAGTAAACTATGCGAAACGCGAAATCAGACGTTTTGACACACTGATTGAACAAATTGAACTTCGCGTTTATTTAACAAAAATGTTATGTTTTATTTGAAATGTGAATATAGAAACAATTTTATTAATCTCAATTTGCACATGAATGCACTCACGAATATAACATTAAATTTCTTTCAGAGCCAGTTTATGTTAAAGAAACTAATAAGAACGAAACCTTTAATATTAAAATGTTTACTCCGTAATCAAACCTCAAGGCAAATAACAAATCTAAACAATTATAAAAGGACTTATGGGAAGAGTGACAGCTTGCTGTTAAATTCTTTTTTTTTTTTGCCGTTTCAATAGCTGTGGGAAGCTGACTTTGAAAAGGAAATATAGGTGGAAAGATCAGAGGAGAAAACAAAAGTTTAGAGTAGTGAGCGATCTTGAGACGTTAGTTAGACCATCCAGCACTGCATTGAATCCATTTCGGATGAATATGAACAGAGTACAGTACAAGATGATGATCTAACCCCTCATGATACCAACTTAAGGGAAGAATGACAGCTTGCTGATGAATTCCTAAAAAAAATTCAAAAAAAAAACTAAACTTTAAAACTTTTTTTTTCTTATTTTCTATATAGTGATATTTAAATGCTAAGTTGTAAAATTCAATTGGAAATTTTTAACTTCAAATTTTGAATAGTTTGGTTTTATAAATTTGTAATTTATTGTTTATCAACTTCAACACAGCCTGTTAATTACAATAAACTTTATAGTCAGGTTTATTAAGATAGTTTAGTTAAACCTTTTACTTTCAAGGCCGTCGAACATAAATATTACAATATGTAGTCAAAGCGTTACCAAATCGCTTCTGCAAGAATCTAATTAGCAAATTAATAAACATTTAAAAAAATTACAAATTACACCTAATTTCTATCTTGTTTCAACATCAAGTTGCAGTTACCATGAGAAATAAAAAAAGCAACGGTACCCTGCGAACTGAATCATCAGCCAACTATGTGCACACATTCATGCCAAGGTCCACTGACTTCCACACAGCTAATGGTGGAGAATTCAATTAAAGATCACAGCAACCATCATCAGCAAAGATGGAAATGCTGCAAAATTGCATCCACCACACTATCATCAGCAGGCTAGTAGATAAGGCTTTTATAGGTCAACATTAGCATGAACGAATACATTTTGGGGATTTCCGCTATTCACTGTTTTCGCGGGAAGGGCTCCACTTGATGACGCATTGCCCTCTTCAGCCACCTGCCGCAACAACCCGGCACCGATACGGAATCTTGTTTCCTCATTGGTGGGACACAGGAAGTCGGATGTCGTTCTACAGAACCGTCCAACGAATAAAACCATATATTACGGTCAATTGAAGATGTCAAGATCAGCAATCCGTGCTTGATTCATCCAACAAAATCGCTTTCTCATTCAGCGAATCCCGTCTTCAAAAAAGGAAGAGGAAAAAGATGGACCCTCAAGGCCCCGAAAAAAATATTTTCTAAATTTAAAACGCCGATATCACTGCAATAGCCTTTTATCATCACTCCTTTTTATAACCACAATACATCCGACACGATATACTATCAATTTTTACACTTCAAGATAAAATTTAAGCCCAATATCACGTACATTTTCACGATTAAAGTTTGGCACCTTTACACACGTGCTGAATTTGATTTTTGTAAACCAAGCGAAAGGTCGCCATATTGTCAGTTTTGAAGAAAGACAGTTCGACGTAGGGTTGATAGGCGTGCGGGGTGGAGAAAAGAGAAGAAGCGACGCAGTGGACGAAGGGGTTTATACCACTTTTGACAATCGGCAGTGCCAACCTTTGCTAGTGTTGGGCGATATTGCTTTCGTTTGTGGTATAATATAGAGTGCAATAAAACGCAAGGGTTTAAAATGTTTACGCTATTTTTGGGGGTTTCGTTCATCTCATTCTGAAAAAGTACGATTTACCGGGGAACGCGTTCTCAATTGCAAATTCATTAGTTGGACTATGAGCTTGTGAAATAGCTCAGTTGACAAGTAAGATGCCTTCTGATGTTCGCGAGTTCGAGCACAAGAGTAAACATCGAACATACGTGGTTATACCAGAAAAGTTTCTCAATAACTGTCCGCCAACTGCAACGTTGATTTTTATCGCGAATGCCATAAATATATGGTCAGGCGACTAAAACCAAGACAAATGAAGAAAAAAATTAGTTGGACTATAATTCCGATCGATCCTTTTAAAATTGGTATGAGGATTGAGATAAAATTGCACCTCTGAATTATGGGAATAAAATTGCTGTAAACGCCCTAATTTATGCAACATAAATTTATTCGAAGTTCTCATAATTCAATCTCGAATTCGATAGAAATCGACTTTTGTGGTAATCAGAAAAAATCAGAACCTTTTAAAGGCAATTTTTGTTCTTTTGGAATGTGTGACTTACAAACCATCTTATTTGTGTTTGATAATCTTCATTCTTCAACCAATAGAAATATGAGCTTTACCATGGGAGTCCGAACCCATAATACCCGACAATCAAGTCATCTTCAGCGTAGTAGATCATCGACTACATTAGGTCAACGAAGAATCTCCTTCATTGGGCCAGATTGGGCCTACCAAATATAATAGTTTACCCAATCGAATCAAAATCATCAACAGTCGATCCGCCTTTAAAAGTAATTTGATACAATATCTCAAAGGAATTCATGTTCGTTAACCACCAACCATCGTATCAGTCATAGTAATTTTATTTTTTTTTTGTTTACCTTCAAATATTTTATTTTAGTTCAGTTTTTTTTA
This sequence comes from Uranotaenia lowii, assembly GCF_029784155.1. Lineage (NCBI taxonomy): Eukaryota > Metazoa > Arthropoda > Insecta > Diptera > Culicidae > Uranotaenia > Uranotaenia lowii. The sequence goes on along the minus strand of NC_073692.1, from coordinate 243,647,969 downwards.
ATTTAGTTTTAAGACAGCCTTAGTTTTAATTTTTTTTCATATGTTTTAACCTAATTTTAATTTTGTAAATTTTTGTCGTATTCTGTGGATCTCTTAAAAGAATATATTTCCACTGAGATTCACACGTTAACGTAAATTTAGATATTTTTTCTCGTCCATTCCTTCGCATATAGCTTAAAAAAAATTGGTCCCCGGCATGAGTAGAGTCTTGTTCGCGTTTTGTTATTTGTATGCTGTCGACATGCTGGGAACAGTAGCGTCCATTACCAGGGGACTCAATTGAGTTTTTTGGTGTGGGGGAGTATAAGCGGGCAATTTAAAGGTAAAATTAAAAAAAAGGGTATAAAAGACAAAGTAAACAAAACCCGTTTTCAGTGGATTCAAATAGCCCAATATAAGCTCTACTTAACACAAAAACCGTTTTTAGTTTTTCAGTTTTCGTAAGAATTATAATGCAGTTTGAGCAAAGGATATAAAAAATTTAGAGCCATTCCCAAGCAACCAGAATTCCCTTAAAAAGGTTCCATAGAAGCTTAATCAGCTCTCGTTTGTGTCTGAAGAGAATGCTAATCAGCCCAAAATTTAAGTTCTTAAAGCTACTTTCAAGTTCGTTTAGGTGGCTGTAGAGAACGCTATTCAGCTTCTAAGAGAATGTCAAGTAACTTCTACGCGCCGAAAAAAAAATCCAGTTGACAGATTGCTCTGACAACCAGATGACAGATTGCTAGATTGCCGGTCTATCATGGTCTATCTCATTGATTTCAATTTTAATTAACTTTTTTTTTATTACAAAAACTACTTACCCTTACGAGAATTGAACCGCTGCTCTCTTGATTGCCATGAAACTTACCAGCCTCTCGACCATTCCAGCAATAGTTCATTGCCACTGTAATAATTAGTATTTAAACTTAATGTCATTTGAGATCGCGTATTGGCGATGATGGAATCGGTTGGTCGATAGATTGTACTTTATTTAATTTAAGGACTTTCGGTACACTTAGTAAATAATAACAAAAATATTCATCATGATAAATTTATTTGAACCCTAAACATCACACAAAAGGCTAACTAAATATATGGACTGAAACTACTACCTACCACAGCAGCCTTGTCCTCCAGCAGAAAGTGGATGTTGTCCGTAACGACGGCACCGGATTCAGGCCGTTCCCAGCTGGATGTTGTCATATGCAAATAATGAGATGCCGTCCTGGAGAAAGGTTTTCCCGGAGCTGCCAGAATGCTGATTTTTATCCAAATCGCCAAAGGAAAGCAGATGCTCTCTTCGCAATCATGCGGATGGAAAAGATCTGAAAATAAAATCACAACGATAGTGAAAATCCGAAAAACCCTTGTTAAACTTGTTATTTCAACCTTCGACGAATTTTTCTTTTCGCGTTGAACTCCATTGTAAATATCGTATTGATATAAACAAAACAAATACCATGACAAGAAATTGACAGACATTTTTGACATGTCGCTTAAAATTCCCATACAGGTTCTTCAAAAAACCTAGAAGTATCTTAACGATGCGTTAGAAAGTGTCAGGCGAACGTTATGGACCTTCTTGAAAGAAGTTCCATTAAAAGCGCTTAGAAGTTCCGTTATCGATAGTTTAACCTTTCAAAGGGCGATGGAAGGTCCTGAGTAACTTTTACGCGACAAGAGTCGCCTGAAGCTCCCGTAAAACATTTTTTCAGCCAAATATGAACTTCGGAGTTCCATCTTTAAGTAAAAATGCGACTTTTGGTTGCTTGGGTTATCCTCACACAGATTGTTTTATACACCCTTTACTCCACAACAAAGCAAACGGTCTAGATGCAAAACATTAAAAGGAGAAGAATGTGGAAAGTTATTCACTCACTCCTCACTCCAGCTAGGGTCTATAAACAATTGCAAGCTATTTTTTCATGATAGCACCGTCGTATCAATAAAAAAAAAACATATTTAGAATGATCCTACGCACCTTTTTGACCATATAGACTTGCAAGATTCCTCGTGAAATCAAATCAGTATTACCCAAGCAACATTTTAAACTCCTGATGGTTTTATAGGAAATAATGAAAGTTTTAAAAAGACATTGCAAAAGACTTGATAGCCGTGAAGCATATTTCGACAAAACCTTTACAAAAACTATCTTCAGGATATCTACACGACGATTATAAAACCTATTTAGAAAACTTCAATGAACTTTCACCCTCAGTGTGTATAGCGGTTTTGAAAGCTGCTATAAAGCAGTTTCAAAACCTCGCTATAAAACTATGTCAAAATGCCATAAAACGTCAAGTGTCAACGAACAGCTGAATGCGAAAACAAACAACCCGATAGGAAATTTGACAGATGAAAAATTTCGCCGTTCACATATTTAGTTGGGTGCCGATTTAGTCTGGCTACGAATCACCCTACTAAATCAATGACCCTATTTAGTATGCCGATTAATCGGGCTACACTTGAATATGAAATAGGTGCCATACTAAATCGGCTGATGAGTAGGCTCACACAATTACGTATGATTTAGTAGCACAATAAGTTGATCTACGTTATCGGGAAGGATTGGTCAATTTAGTAGGTTTTCGTAGGACTCTATTTAGTTGGCATACTTTAAGTCTATTTAGTATGGAATAGTCATAACTGAATTAGTTTTCGACATCTGTTGTGTGATGGAGTTCATCAATGGGAAAGCTTGGCCCACGACAGCACGGAAGGCCTCGTCGGTGCTCATCAGCGGTTCGTTGGAGTGGCGAGCGCATTTCTATCGGTTCCATCATGACGACGTTCAAAATGATCAAGTTCCCGAACGTTTGCCGGATATACCTGAAGCCGTAATAGATGGTGTTCCTGACTCCGATGGAGGCATCGTTTATGAATTCCTCCGCCCTCACCGTGGGCTAGTTTCTAGATGCAGTGCTTGGATGGCAACCTTCTTCGTAGGACATATCGTTTCCAGATCGGCTAAGTTTAAAGACTTCGGCATAAGAAAAATCTCCACTGGACTTGCTCCAGTCATGTCCCTACTGCTATTAAATATGATTTCGCAGGTTTTTTTTACTAAATCATGTGACTAATAAACCTTTTTGGTAGGGTGGTTGTATTTTGCGGTCAATCAATCCGAATATTTAGTACGATTGGGTAGGGTGGTAGGAAAAAGAATCGATTTTTGAGACCAATCAATTCTGCTATTTAGTCGGATTGAGTTGGGTGGTACGAAGAAAAATCCATTTTTGCGATCAATCAATCCAGCTATTTAGTACGATTGGGTAGGGTGGAAAGAAAAACAATCGATGTTTGAGGCCAATCAATTCTGCTATTTAGTCGGATTTAGTTGGGTGGTACGAAGAAAAATCAATTTATGCTGTCAATCAATCCGGCTATTTAGAACGATTGGGTAGGAATATCTCATCAACTTTATCGCCCTACTAATCAGGCGATTTAGTCGGTTCCTACACTCAACGAAATCCACACTTTGGATGTATGTTTTCTCACACATACGCCTTAAAAATTGCTCAACGCTTAGATTTCATATGTCACACATAAAATTTATGTTCAACATATGAAGTTTATACGATAATCACACATAAATTCTATGAAATTCATCTTCGAAAATATTTTTTTTAAAATGGCCGAACTGAAGAAAAATTTGGCGTAGCCGTTTTAATTTTCAACACAGATCATCTGTGGTGTCAATCAAAATATAATTATAAGGTGAGTAATCGGTAAAAAAAACACTTAATCCTTCATTGATCTGTTTTAATCTCCTCCGCAGGAACCTGGCTTCTGACTACCGCTATAGCAGACTAGCGCTAAAATAAAATATGTTCCACCGTAACATGAGGAATTTCGGTGAAAAGCGGATGTCGAGAGAAGAAGGTAAATTAAGAATTCTTATGATTTTTCTAGCGTGCTTGAAAATGGGATTACTTTTGCAGATTCCGGAGCCTGGTGGCGATCAAAGCCGTCGATATGGTGTTCCAGACTAATATGTTAGACGAACGGGTCGCCGAGGAATGATCGTCGCTTGGCCACATCCAGGTCTGAGCTGCTGATTTTCCAGAGTATCTCGACTATATATTTCCTTTCCAGGGAAATAGGAACATGTACGTATTATGTTCAGCAAGGACATTTAATTAACAATAAATAATATGAGAAAGTCTCGATAGCCAAAACACATATTCCATTTTCATCCGAAAAACTTACTCGAACAAAACAAAACGCCTTGAAGTACGCAGATATTTGAATGTAGGGTTATAACATGTATGTGTGAGATATACCTTTTATGTGTCGCATATAAAAATTATTCAGTCGAAAAGTAACCTTCATTGGAAGCTAATGTGCGGCTATCTTGTCGTGAAAAATTATCGGTTTCTAAACGTTTAAAGGGAGTTTTATCTACTCAAAGTGGATTATATCCGGGGATAAAGCCGCCGTGGCGTTTCTGCGATAGAAAAAAAGGAGAAACAAAAGCGTTAAACTATTTTTATCGAATGTTTCGGATTAGAATTTTCTTTTGTTTTGGTTAACCTAACAAACGTACACACGCGCTCATCTGTTTGTGATTAAATCACATATCAGTTATCGTAAACTCTCTGCGATAGTATCAACCAAAACATTGGTCCTGGTGGACCATGACAGATGCACCCCCCGGGGGTGGGGGGAACGTTCCAGAAGTGGATAGTTCACCTATTCCCCACTACATGCGGACATCAGCTTTTGATGGGAAGAAACGATGGCTTCAAATACGCAGACCAGGAGTTGACCCTGCTGATCTACCCAAAAATCCATTCTTCGTAGCCAGCGCGATCGAAAACCAACTAAAAAAGGGATCACTCAGAAAAGAACTTCAACTCAACCTGGAAAACGGCGGAAAGAGCTATTCCATTTCCACGTACAACGTGGAATTGTTCGAGCTCTTGAAAACAATAACCCGTTTGGATCTTAACACCGTTGTCGAGGTGGTCGACCACCCGACTCTGAACAAGGTTCAGGGAATGTGTTATCAGGCGGAAACAACAGACCTATCACCTGATGAACTTTTAAACGAACTTCAACCTCAGGGCGTCTTAGCTGTTCGTAGAATCACACGCAGAGAAAACGGCAACGTCGTCAACACTCCACTGATCGTCCTTTCTTTTTCGGGCACACGATTACCGACAGAAGTGTATTTTGGTTGGACAAGAGTTCCAGTTCGTACATACTACGAATCTCCGATGGTGTGCAAAAACTGTCTCGAATATAGACATACAAAAAAGAGATGCACGAACAAACCCAAATGTTTCCGTTGTGCTAAAGAACACCCTATTGATCTCGATAACCCATGCCAACTCCCGTTCAACTGCCCACACTGCCCAGAGGCTCTAAGCGATCACTCTGCAATCAGCAGAAAATGCCCCAAGTTCCGGGAAGAGGAAGCCATCATCCGCTTGAAAACAGACGAATCCTTAACCTGGTCTGAAGCACGAAAGCGAATTTATTCAAGTATGTCCAACAAACCATCCTATGCTACTACAGTGGTCGGAGCGGCCGTGGCTGATATTGCTCGTAAGGACGCAGAAATCGCAGAATTGACAAAAAAGATTGAAAAACTAACTCAATTGCAAACCGTATTTGACAATCTTGAAGCCAAGTTCGACAAACTTAAACAGATGTATGAACGTAAGTGCAATGAGTGTAACGCCCTACGATCTGAAATCAATGAATCAAATATGTGTAAGAAGCCTCTTTCTCAACCCACTAGAAAAACTGCAATCATATCTGCACCGGAAATCGCTCTTAACACGCGCTCTAAGAGTAAAACAAGATCGGCCAACATTACCATACCCAAAACCGACCAAACCTCTAACATCAGCAAAGGCAAACGCGGTAACCGTTCCCCCCTGGACACAGAGCCAAAAAAATTCATCAGTGATGCAAGCAATAAGGAAAGCTGCGACTCAATCATGATTCAATCAAATAGCGATTCTTCCGACTATGAAATACCCGAAACACCCAGAACTGCTGGAAATATAACCATAGGGAGAAGCTCAAGCGAAAATAGTTTATTTCGACTTGAACGTGAATGACGACCCCACGTTCACAAGACCTGAACACATCCAACCCCATTCATCTGCCCAGAAAATCAACAACAAACTAAGAAAAACCCGGAATGGAACACAATGTCTACCTTCAACATACTGCCTGACACCGGACATGCTACAAATCGCTCCAACAAATCCTGATCCACGAGAATCACACCATGAAACGCGTCAACCCATTTCCACCCCAAGTTACACCCTCCATGAGGCTGGTAACTTGGGGGCACTCGTAAGTACCGATCCTCATTCCAAACGAACAGATCCCAACGCTGTTGACCTTTACAGATTCAATGCTCTCAGTACATCGGCCAACAACCATCGTCTGAGGACACTGTCACCTAACTGGGACCCCGGCGAAGGCACCAGCACGAGACACTTCCCACCACCAGCTACAATAGCAATGGGCAACACCTCAACATCAGCACCACCCAACATCGTTCAACAGACCAGTCAGCATCGTTCGCTGGATCAATCGTCCACCGGTAACCGTGAGATCGACAACAATCGGAAACCGCGAGTTATGGCTGTTCACTGGAACATATGCGGCCTAAGAGGACGTCTTGCGGAACTACAAAACCTCATCCTGAACGATAACCCCGTCATCATAGCCCTACAAGAAACAAAATGCAGTGCCAACGACTTCCCTGCATGCAATCTTAAAAAAGACTACTTCTGGAAACTCAAGACTGGCTCCTCGAGTGCCTCCCAGCAGGGGGTAGCGCTAGGCATTCGATTCGACATACCCCACTCGTTTCTAGACGTACAGACCGAATTGCAGCTAGTGGCAGCGTCTTTAGATCATCATGTTAAAGCAACGTTTGTTTCAATATACCTATCGCCTAACGGTTCTCCCTATCAATTACTCACCAACCTCCAGGCTGTGATGGAAGCACTTCCTCCACCTATCGTGTTGATGGGAGATTTCAACGCTCACAGTCCCATATGGGGCAGCTCTAAATCAAATACTATGGGAGAAATGATTGAACAGTTTATCGCCGAACACAACCTCACCCTTCTGAATACTGGGGAACATACACGTCTCGACCCAGTTTCTGGATCAACGGCTCCACTGGATTTAACATTAACATCCAATTGTTTGGGGAATACATTTATCTGGAGCGTAGACGAGGACTGTAGAGGTAGTGACCACTTTCCAGTAAAGTTATCGATACTCGCAGAATTCCAATCCATAAGCATTCGAACCCGCTGGAAATTAGAGGAAGCTGACTGGGCACAATTTGAGTTAAGCATTCAGGAAGCTATATCACTAGATTCAGATTTTAACAATGGTGAACTACTCAAAATTATTCAAAAGGCCGCTCACGAAAGTATTCCAAGAACATCCGGACGCGTCGGTAAAAAATCTCTACCTTGGTGGAATCCAAATGTAGCTACGCTTATAAAAGATCGACGTAAAAAGTTAAGAATACTCAGAAAACTATCAATCAACGACCCCCGAAAAGCCGCAGCCCTGAAGGAATTTCAAACCATTCGAAACCTCACACGATCTGCAATTCGACAAGCTAAAATATCGTCATGGGAACGGTTCGTAGAAGGGATTAACCCAAGTACACCCACACAGGACATCTGGAGAAGAGTCAATACATTGAGAGGTCAACGTAGGCGGCACCAACCCTCATTGCTTATCAATGGTAACATAATCGAGAATCTTTCGGAAGTTGCCAATATTTTTGCAAATCAATTCGCCCGAGTTTCTGCAACCGAAAATTACACCGAAGATTTCCAAGCACGTAAACGTGAAGCCGAAAGAAATTGGTTGTCTTTCGAGGGAGGCGAAAATCTTGAGTTTAACACTGAATTTAGAATCGAAGAGCTCCTATGGGCCTTAGATAGAAGTAATGGTAAATCTGCTGGATCCGACACGATTAGTTACCCAATTTTAAAACACCTACCGTACATTGCAAAACTGGCTCTCCTTAAAACATTCAATGGTATATGGAATTCCGGGCAGCTACCACCTGAATGGAAACACGGGATCGTTATTCCCATTCCTAAGCCAGGTAAAAATCACAGAATACCAGATAACAACCGACCCATTACCTTGTTAAATTGTGTCGGAAAAGTGATGGAGAGAATGGTGAACAGAAGACTAACTAATTTCCTTTTCAAAAACAATCTTCTCAAGAAAGAACAATACGCCTTCCTATCGGGTACAGGGACTGATGCCTACTTCGGGGACCTAGAACTTTTACTCCACCCAGTATTGAAGGAAAGTATTCATTGCGACATGGCTCTTTTGGATATTAGTAAGGCATACGACCAAGCATGGAGGTACTTAATCCTGTCCACTTTGCACAAGTGGGGGGTGAAAGGACAGATGGGGAAATACATTGAATGCTTTTTAAAAAACCGAACTTTTGTGGTTTCGGTGAATGGAAAGGAATCGGAATCTAAAACTCAAGAAAATGGAGTACCCCAAGGCGCTGTTATATCAGTGACCTTGTTTCTAATAGCCATGAACTCTTTAATCTGCAGAATTCCAGTAAACGTAAAATCTTTAATATACGCAGACGATATCCTTCTTGTTGCCAAAGGAAAAGATCAAAAAGAATTACGAGCGAAAATTCAACATGCTGTTGAAATTACTAATTGCTGGGCAAAAGAAGTGGGTTTCACGCTGTCCTCTACGAAGTCCCAAATACTTCACGTCTGCCGCAAAAATAAACATATAGATGTCCCTAGCATTATAATCGATGAACAACGAATAGAAGAAGTACAAGCAGCTAAAATCCTTGGTTTGACAATTGATCGACGCCTCCGCTTTGGGGCGCATGCCAGAGATTGTAAAAAAGCTTTGGGTACTACCAGCAGACTTTTCGAAATGATCGGAAATCGCGTGACTGGAGCTAACAGACGCACTATGATGAAACTACACCGTAGCTTAACAATACCAAAAATGTTTTATGGTGTCGGAATGTACAGCCTTGGTGGTGAGAGAATCTTAAAAACCTTAGAGCCAGCATACAACTCCATCATTCGAAGCATAACAGGTGCATTCAAATCCAGTCCAGTTTTATCCATATATGCTGAATCAGGCCTTCTACCATTTCGACATACATACGTCGAACAGCTCAGCTTTAAAGCCATTCAACTGTATCAGAGGACAAAGACCCACGAAGATAATGATTTATTTGGCCACCCTTTGATTGATCGTACAAATAAAATGCTAGAAACTCTCCACTTAGGGACTATAACTCCCATCGAGCCAGTGCTGCAACATGGTCATCGCCCCTGGTACTTGCGTTCCCCGAAAATCGACTGGACATTCAAAAAATCTCTTAAAGCTGGCGTATCTTCGGCTATAGCAACCCAAGTCTTCAAGGAACACGTAGTTCGGAAATATGAGCATTTCCAACAAATATTTACAGATGGGTCAGTTACTGGAAATCAAGTTGGTTCAGGAATATGGTCCGAATCTTTCGAACTAAGCAAACGACTGCCAAACGAATGCTCAATTTTTTCAGCCGAAGCGTGGGGAGTTTTGAACGCAGTAAAAATGATAGCATCACCCAACACACCAACAATCATTTTCTCCGATTCAGCCAGCTGCATCACCGCGATCGAAAACGGATCCTCGAAACATCCTTGGATTCAAGCCATTGAAATTGAATCTAGACAGAAAAACGTGGTCTTCTGTTGGATCCCTGGACACGCCGGAATCTCCGGTAATGAAAAAGCCGACCTACTCGCTAATGCTGGTAGATCTAAAGAAATGAATGACATGAAAATACCTGCCGCAGATGCAACCAGAAAAATTAAATTGAGTATCCGAAATGTATGGGAGGACGAATGGATAGAGGAACAGGAAAAATTCCTTCGTAAAATAAAAAGCACAACGTTTTCCTGGAAAGACAGAACGAACCGAGAAGAAACCCGCGCTCTCAGTCGACTCAGAATTGGACACACACGATTAACACATTCTGGACTATTTAGCAGAGAAAGATGCAGAGCAACCTGCGAGGTTTGCGGGATTGCTTTATCTACTGAACATATACTTCTTGATTGCCGGAAATACGAAGACGCCAGAGCAAGCCTACTCATCAATGGAGATATCAGCGAAGTTCTCTCAAACACCGCCGAAAATGAAGACAGATTAATCTCGTTTCTCAAACAAACAAGACTGATTCATCAATTATGAAAATATAAATTGTAAAAATTGTGAAAACAAAAAAGAATAGACCCGAATGACCCGGGTGGTTAAAAGGTCTCAAATAAATTATAATAATAATAATAATAATAATATAAAAATTATTACATTGAATTCTATATGTGTGGGCACGTATTTTCCAAATGGGAACCAAATTGCAAAAATCTATAAGGCAAACACATATTCCCAATATGTCGATTTTTTGCAGTGTACACAATCGTGCTACTCATCACCCTATTTGATAGGCCTACGAAATCGGCTTATTAATCGGCTGATGCCCAGCAAAAATTCCCATAAGCGACGTTGCAACAATAGGCCGATAAGTATGAACGAAAATCGGCCGACGCACCCTTCGCGAGCCGACTAAGTATGGTGAATAGTAGGGTGTATTTCCTATCGGGAAGCCACGGAAAGAAGAAGACGAGCAAAAAAAAACAAACAGCTGAATTTTGCGTTCGGTTTCTACAATCAAAGGTACTTTTTTCATAATTTTTTAATCCTGAACTTATATCTAATCAATTTTTTTCAATTTTGTAGGAAGTATGCAGATAGTTCATCCCCTGATTGGCCTAGCCGTCCGCGATTCGGCGCAATTGCCTCTGTCATCATCACCCAGTGTCCGGATGTTCAATGGGTGATATCTCGGTGCCGGAAACGCAACCTAGCACCTAGAAAAAACCGACTGTTCGGTCGTATGAGCTTCCGGGATTGTTACGCAGCTGCGGCGAAGCGTGCACCGGGAGATGGTGCATTGGCTAAAAACACCAGGACCAGGAGAAACACCAGGTCTGTTCCGTCGTTTTTCGGAGCTGTTGCAATGGAAACCGGAATGATGGTCCACATGAAAACAAATCTCCCGGATGGAAAGGTAGTGTCACATAAATATTAGATAATAAAAAGTGAATCGTATTTTGGTGTGTTTTTAAATATAATTTCATGGAAGTTGAAACGCCATTTTTTATGGAATATAGAAAATGTTGAGAAAATAATTCTCATGAATTTTATTACTGTGAAGCAGTTTTTTCTTCTAAAAATACAGCAACTCACTTCATATTCGCACGAACATCGTATAAAATACTGGAAGATAGACAATATGAGTATTTTCACAGAAAATTGGAGGTACTTTTAATGTTTAAAAGTATATTTTCATATATTTAGGTCTTCTATTTCGCAAATCTGTACTGGGGCGTGTTTTTTTCACATCTATTTTCAAAAATCAATCGATAAATTTTCAAGCGCATCAAATTTGTGCAATTTATATGCGAAAAAGATCATAAATACTAATTGGGTTGATCGATTGTTTAATATGCTGTTGATTCTTGACTAAATGAAACCATCTTACTTCGTTTGTATAAGTCAGTCAGAATATTTTTTCCCATTTTTTATCAATACAAAACCGCTGTCAAAATTTAAAAATTCAGACACTGAAATTTGACAGCTACCATCAGCTCTTGACGAAACCCATGGTTTTATAAGGCACTTGTTAAGTGTTCTCCAGAACCTTCTGTAGGTGGGCCTTTTTACACTTGTAACTGTTTTAAAGATGTTTTAATGGGGATTATAAAACTAAATGTCGTTTTATAACGAAGTTTGGAAGTACACTTCCAGTTTCTTAAAAAACTAAAATTGTTACTTGGGTTAAAAATGTTTATGAATTAAACCTTAAAAATAATCCAATTCATTTTGTATAGAAAGTCCCAAAAACGACGTCAAGGCCTTTGTCAAATATTAGTTAAGTAAACAGTTATGTGTCAGTCTGTACGGACAATTTTTTGGCGTCGTTTTTGGGACTTTCTATACAAAATGAATTGGATTATTTTTAAGGTTTAATTTATAAACAATTTTAATACTGATTGTAACACGGAGTTAGCTCAGTGGGTGGGGATTTGGGAAAGGTAAACAAATGGGAACTCAGGGTCGTTTTGATGTTGCAACGCGACACTTTCTTTCCGCGGAACTCGCAGCAGGGTGATCCAATCAGCATCGCGTCGACCAGGTGCGTACACGGGTGATTACCTCTCATGCTTGCACCCAGGTCCGGTATATTTACATGTTACTCAAAACACGGACACAGAACATGTAATTTCACGAATGGATATCGCTAGAGTGATGGATGGAAACGAGATCGAATTAATAAAGGGTGTAAATCAACCAAATAATCCTAAGTACTGCCTGTTTTCGAGTTTTTACATTATGTTGGGGTGTTTATTTTTACATAAGTGGTTTTAATTGTGACGTCACATACTTTTACATAGGCATACTTGCGGTTAATGTTATTGTTTGACACGGGACTTAACTGGAGCTGCTACAGACCGCACGATCGGCGGACTATCAAACGGACACATAGATGTTGTTTTCCAAACGGCAGTCCCGGATTCACAACAGGCGTCTTCCGGCGTCCCGGAAGCACCCGATGCTTGCTGGTTGTGATTCCGGACTTGGGCCGTCGGAGAAGCCTAGTACCACCGGATGGTTTTCGTCCGTAACCTCAAAACGGCAAGGTTATGTTGCGGGCCTGATTCCACCGGATGGTTTGATAACCTTGAGCAAGGTTATGTTTCGGGTTTTCTGTCTGGGTTTTTGGTTGTTTTTAGATGTTGCCGTGTGTTTTTAACTGGATAATTAGCCGATAAAATAAGAAAAGGCCCTCTTGGACCTGCCAAAGGTTAGATACCAGTAACGTTCGAGCTTACATTGTCCACGTGATTTACAAATTTAGTTTGTCGATTGTTTGATTATTTACCTTTTCTTTGTTGTTTTTGTTGTTTAGTTCAGTTCACACTATTTATGTTCTTTTAACAATTCGTTATCTATAACATTAATTACATTTAAGTTTGAACATGTGCTTGTACACGTTTTTATGTTTTTGTTTACTAACCGTACTAATTTACTAATAAACCGCACCGTACTACTTTGGTGTTTGTAATACGTCTACTTTTTGTAATTTTATTTACTCTAGAATAAGTTTAGAAATATATTAATCAATTTACACCACAAATTTCAACTGACTATAACAATTTACATTTACTTCACACGACGCGTACATGTTTCCTCTAACGAGATCACAGACAGAAAGAACATGTTCTGCAGTGAGTATATTTGCGAGACTTTACTTTCAATGGACCGACACACATACATACATATTCGGAAGCAAATTTACACGGTGCGTCGTTCTCTGGGTGCACACACTTCCCCGTGACGTCCCTGGTTGAACACGACGCCTATGGATCACTCAGAGAAAGAGAGTGCCTGTGCGGAATGACAGTTGGGTTGGGTGAAGTTAGCCGTTATTTTGGGTGACATTTGTTGTTTTTTCCGTAAAGGACAGGGATGATTCGATTTTGTGGCGCAGCCACACAAAAATATATGTAACGGAAGGTTACATGATCTACAAAAAGGACTAGTTTCTGCAGCAAATGATGTAATTGTAGTATTTTTATTAACTGAAAAAGTGCACTTTTTGATTGTTTGGATTTCAAGGTACGTGCTGTACGGACAATTTTTTGATACAGTGTTTGTATCTGTATAATTTTTAAACGCCGGAAAGTAGATAAGAGAAAAAAATAAATTATAATTTACTGCCTAATTTTAGGCGTTTTTCAAACGTATATAAAAAGCATATAACTTTTATGTGTGAATTTTTATATTATTCATCTGACGCATAAATATCGCACAGAAATATTTCCAAAAACATATGGGTGGCATATATTTTTTAGTTGGGAGACAAAATGCAAAAATCTATATAGGCCTACACATACTCTCAATGTGTGGTTTTTTTGCAGTGTAGTTTTTGTAACACATTTAATTTTTGTTTTTTTTTGTTATTGTAATTTTTTTTTAATTTTTTTTTGGAATTTTTGTAGTTTTCGTTTTTTTTGTAGTTTTTGAAATTTCGGTAATTTTCGTGATTTTTTAATATTTGTTAGTTTTGTAATTTTGTATCTAAAATTCTATTTAGATTTTGGCGACACAAAATTTACGAGCGTGTTGCCAAAAACGAACGGAGTCTGTATTTTCAATTCTTTAAATTTTTGTAATTAATTTGTGTTGGTGATCTTTGAGATTTTTTTTGCGATTTTGTATTTTTTAATGATTATAATTTTTGTTATTTACATAATGAATATAGTTTTGAAATTCTTCTTATTTTTATAATAAATGTGTACACTGCAAAAAATCCACACATTAGGGGTATGTGTCAGCCTATATAGATTTTTGCAATTTGTCTCCCAATTAAAAAATATGTGCCACACATAGGTTCTAGGAAATATTTCAGTGCTATATGTGACACATAAACATTATAAAATTTCACACATAGGCATTAAACGCCTAAAAATATGCAGCAAAATATTATTGATGATTTTCATTTCTTGTCTACTTTCCGGCGTTTAAAAATCAAGAACACAATAAGGAATGATTTTTCGTTTTCAAAATAAGATTTTTATATTGATCGAATTAAGTTGAACACATTGCAAACCTAATTTTCTAGGACACCATTTTAACTGCCGTTCTTCATGGGTGGGCTATCGTCTGAGCGGTCTGTTCCAAGCTAATGTTCCCCATTTTTCCCGGAGATTTGATCTGAAAGCAGATGAACGCATATTTTATCAAACAGAAATTAGAAAATCAGGAATTCAAAACTAACCTTCTTATATACATTCTGCAAGCTTCTAACGCCGACGGTCCAATTTAGGATGTAGCTTACTGTGAGGGAGAGATGTCTCTGTAGTCTTTGCATGACAAAAACTTCAAATGAACTTTATAATAAAATTACTCCCCTTATACTGCCTTTATGCGTATACTCCTTCAACAACACGTGTTTTTTTCCAATTGCAGCCATTTTGAATTCGTGAAATCTTTCAAAGATGAAAATCATTAAAGCTATGTGTCACATATAAACTTAATATTTAATTCGAATACATGCTATAATTCAAACATAGATATTATTTGTATCATATAGCAGACTAAATCGAAGAACGTATGTGTGGAGAAACATAAAGTCAATGTGTGGATTTTTTGCAGTGTAGTTGTGTAGTTTTTACACGTTCATCATTTTCGTATTTCTTGTAATTTTTTAATTTTTTTAAATTTTTGTATTTTTTTTATTCTTTACATTTTGGTTGATTCACAAAATTTTGAAATTTTTATTTTTTTTTTGCAATAACTGAAATTTTTGTATTTTTTGGTAACTCTTAGTAGTCTTATATTTTTGTTATTGATGTCACTTTTAAATTTTTCTTAATTTTGAAATTTTTGTTGAGTCTAGGATGCCTCGCAAATATTTTAAAGGGATCCTTGAGTTTTTCCATGCCGATTCTTGAACATCCAATAGAAAAATATCTACTTTCAGAAAAATGATTTTTTGACAATTTTTTATTTATTTATAACATCAATTTTCGACGTTTTATGCTCTTTCAAGTCATTTGGCATCCAAATTAAAATTTCGGTTTCCCGATTTCCTCTGGTCTCCCCTCAGGTGACTTTGAGGGTAAAAAAA
The DNA here is from genome assembly GCF_029784155.1 of Uranotaenia lowii. Taxonomy (NCBI): domain Eukaryota; kingdom Metazoa; phylum Arthropoda; class Insecta; order Diptera; family Culicidae; genus Uranotaenia; species Uranotaenia lowii. Next base: position 243,632,242 of record NC_073692.1, on the reverse strand, counting down.
ATCTGTTGCATGCAAGAAAGCCCCTCGTAGCAGTCATATTCACGCGTATAGTATACACGCTGGGCCATGTTCAACCATTAATGCTTGAAAAATAACCATAATGGCAGTTTTGTGGATCAAGTCGTTTTATGAGTTTTCAGTGAAAACTCATAAAATGAGATTTCGTGGAGAACTCGGATTATGGTTATTTTTCAAGCATGATAAAAAAGTGAAAATAAGCAGAAATTTAAAATTTTTTGCTTTTATTGGCATAAAATTTAATAAATTAAAAAGAAAATAACCAGGATTAATGTAAAATTACAGAATTCAATCGGTGGTCCCTTTATTAGAGCTTTAATAACAGATTTTTTTCATGTTGCACCTGTTCCGGTTGCTTCTACCGGTATCCCCACTGTTGGATGCTGGCAATAGAGATACACATCTATTCTACACTGGCTGGGACGAATCACTGGAAGTCATAGGATCAGTCTCTTCGATTTCCAATGAGCCCCCATATTTCTGCAATGAAAAACAAAAAAAAATATTTGTATGACATGTGTGATGGAGCAAAGGAAGTTAATTGCATTGAGGCAATGTAGAATTTAGCTTTCTTTACCTTTTGGAAGATGCCAAAGCAATCCATTTTCAGCATTCTTTGCCAGTATTCGTAGAACTGCCGGTATTCGGATTAAGTGTAGCAATTTTAGGCAGTGCAATTTAGAACCAGCTTCACCATTAGATTTCGTCACATCAGCATCGCATTGGTTTTAATATTGCCTAAACCTGCAACCTGGCAACAAAATACAACGCTCATGACTCAATCTGAAACAAATAATTAATACATTTTTTTTAAACAATTACTCTTAACTCAGATCTTTACCTCTAACTTATGTCTCAGGTGTTCTCCAAATCCGTATCCTTAAGCATCTTGGAAATCTTCCTCCTCGTGAACTGAGGCCAGAATAACAAACTTCCGGACTCGACAAACTCAGCATCTTTAGTATTGTACATATGCGAATGAATACAGTGAACGGTATCTGACGCTTCCCACCTTATCCGTAGCGCGGAAGTTTATTGGGGCCTTCAAGTGGAACTTTTCGAGTTACTGAAAAAACAACAATGGCGGTACGAAGCATTCGTTTGTTATTGAAAATTTAACCATTATTCTGGTTACCCAATATAAACTTTGAATATGGTTAAAATTTAATAATTCATTCCGGTTGAAAAATAACAATTATCGCACTTTTTGAAAGAAACCCATAAAACGGTTGAAAAACACTCGAAAATGGTTATAAAAAAATGAGCGTGTACGCCTCCATCTGACAGAGCGATCCCTGGCGTACACCGAAAAAACTCTTCACATGAACGCTACGTTAAAATGTACATGGATTTTTGCCACCATGAAAATCACGTGGAACCTACACAGTAAACAAAAATTACCGAGTTCGGTAATTTTTTTACCGAAATCCTAACATGTGGAAATCGTTAAACTGTTTGTATTTTTTTTCGGTAAAAAATAAACGAACATCGGTAAATCCATTCTTCATTTACCGATGTTCGTTTATTTTTTACCAAAAAAATTACCGAACAGTTTAACGATTTACACATGTTAGGATTTCGGTAAAAAAATTACCGAACTCGGTAATTTTCGTTTACTGTGTACGTGAATTTCAGGTAGCTAACAGAGCTCGCGCAGCAAGACGAATTCACGTAACTTTCATATGAGTTGTATGTGAAAAAAACGTAGATATAATGTGAAAAGGGATTCGTTCTGCTACGTGCGATTCACGTAGATTTTAATAAAATACGAACGTTATGAGTTCTTTTCGGATCTTATAAATAAAAAAAATGTGTTGATGTTGCAGGACATTTTATTATTTCCAATAGTAAATACACTTTTCATGTTCACTTAAAATTTGCACTTCAATTATTATTTTCAACAATACTTGCCCTTCACCCATTATTGAACTTCACTTACCTATAAAAAAAGTAAATCGTTGCGAAATTGGTATTAAGGTTGCTCCATAGTAGTTGTTTGGCCGTCCTCCCAATTCCAAATTCTGTATAAAATAGCAGAATATTTAAATGACGAATACAAAAACAAATGTTCACTACTCACGTTATTTCAGCATCTCCATCACGTAGAATTTTCTCTTTTTGTTTGCACCAACCATTGGATCCGCGCCATATTGGATACTGAATTCTTTCACATAAATTTTACGTGAATAAGTTATTCAGAGCTACGTGAACATCACATAGAATGCACCAAATCCCTTTGTACTTGGCGGATCACTGGATTTTCACGTAAATTGAATGTGTCTTTGTTTTTACAGCAAACGGCTATGTGAATTTCACGTACGGACCAAGTGAATTTGTAATAGTGTTTAAGTGATTCATGTAAGTCAAGCAAAAATTCACGTAATGAGCGCCTACGTGAAAATCCAGGTGAATTTAACGTTTTCTTTTCGGCTGAGTGTATGTACACTAGACTGCCCCAAATGACCCGACTTTTGAAAAAGTTATACGCTGCAGGCTGAAATTGATTCTGGGCCTAGTACAAGATCTCATGCCAAATTTGGGCCAGATCGGACCACGGGAAGGGGTCGCTCAACAAGCCTGAAGTTTGTATGGGATTTTGAGACATTTTGTTCGAGAGGAACATGAAAAACCAGTTTTTCGTCGATAACTTTTGTCTCCTTCGACCGATTTCTTTCAAAAACGGGTTTTCTCAAAGTCTAAATTATGACAAACATTTCATCCGAAGGTTTTATTTCAATTAAAGTTAAGATAAAAAAGTTATTAAGCTTCAAAAATTGGCTAACTTTTTTAAGGGGGATATTCATCACTGTTTTAATGAGGCGGGTAAATGTCCGACCAGGACACTCAATGTGAAATGCATGCCGTTTCATCAAATAATGACCGATTTTAACCATTATTGTTGCGCTCGATTGCAATTTTTGATGTTTTTCTAATATTTGAGTTTGGATGATATTCACTTGATAGTTCGGAAAAAAGTAAGGGAGGAAAAATGCTTCACTATTTAAAAAAAAATTGCATAACCACAGGGGCTTAGGAACATGACTGGACGATTTGTGATGCCAATACAAAGATTCACCGTCATTCTCTATCAAAAGAAAGCTACAGCTAATATAATAGAAAAGTGAGAAAATGTAAAAGGACCTCTTTTCAAAAAAAATATCATTTTATTGGCATCATAAAGCGTTGGTCCATGTGTTTTTCGATCTAAAAAAAATGTTGGCAGTGGGGTCTGAGAGTAACAACCATTCTGATTAGATTTTTTGAGAAAAAAAATTATCCTGAGTTAGGAAATAACATGAAACAAAAACCCCGCCCAAAGGCGGAAATATGTACAATAGATTGCCCCAAATTTGTATGGGAAATTCAAAACCTGTGAAATGTTAAATCGGATCACGGGAAGGGGTCGCTCAACGAGCCTGAAGTTTGTATGGAATTTCGAGACATTTTGCTCGGAAGAAACATGAAAAACCTGTTTTTCGTCAATAACTTTGGTTTCCGTTGGCCGATTTCTTTCAAAAACGGTTTTTCTTAACTTAACTTTTTCATCACTGTTAATGAGTCGGGGTGGTCAAACATATTGACGCCTCATTAACAGTAATGAATACCACCGTATAAAAGTAAGCCCATTTTTGAAGCCTAATCACTTTTTATCTTAACTTTTATCGAAATACAGTCTTCGGATGAAATATTTATCATAATTTAGGCTTTTAGAAAAACTGTTTTTGAAATAAATCGGCCGACGGGAATCAAAGTTATTGATGAAAAACTTTTTTTTATTGGCATCACAAATTGTCCAGTCATTTTCCTAAGCCCATGTGGTTATGCAATTTTTTTTTAATTGTCAAGCATTTTTCCGCCCTTACTTCTTTCCGAACTATCAAGTGAATATCATCCAAACACAAATATTAGAAAAACATCAAAAATTACAATCGAGCGCAACAACAATGGTTAAAATCGGTCATTATTTGAAGAAACGACACGCATTTCACGTTGAGTGTTCTGGTCGGACTTTAGTCGCCTCATTAAAACAGTGATGAATATCACCCTTAAAAAAGTTAGCCAATTTTTGAAGCTTAATAACTTTTTTATCTTAACTTTAATTGAAATGAAACCTTCGGATGAAATGTTTGTCATAATTCAGGCTTTGAGAAAACCCGTTTTTGAAAGAAATCGGTCGAAGGAGACAAAAGTTATCGACGAAAAACTGGTTTTTCATGTTCCTCTCGAACAAAATGTCTCAAAATCCCATACAAACTTCAGGCTTGTTGAGCGACCCCTTCCCGTGGTCCGATCTGGCCCAAATTTGGCATAAGATCTTGTACTAGGCCCAGGATCAATTTTAGCCTGCAGCGTTTAACATTTTACAGGTTTTAAATTTCCCATACAAATTTGGGGCAGTCTAATGTACACCCAAAATAATCTTCACTTCGTGGCTACGTGAAAAACTAAATAATTTTTATCCAATTCACGTAGATGCAACGAAATCAATACGTAAACGCATCCTTATAGGAATTTGTGCTTAATGGGACTCACCTGTGATTTACGTAAAATTTTAGTAGGTTCAACGCGGTGTGTTTGTGAAAGCTACTGAGAAAGTTTTCAGTTTTGAAATAAAATCTATGTCGTTTTCTTTGCTTCATTATTTTTTATGATTGAACTAAAACCAAATTTCACTATTAAAAAACTTTATTTTGAATATACACACAAAAAAAGCATAGTAAAATTACTAGATCCGTGGTTTAAATGAACAACACGCAACCATATTTTTGAGTCAATAATGTTTTGTTCTTGAAATTACTACGCGCATTGTAATTTTACTATGTGTTAATTTTTGCTGCGCATAGTAGTTTCGACTGCATTCGTAGTAAAACTGTCAATGATTGAATGAATTCTTTTTCTTCGTGCATTGTAAAAGTACAATTTTCCATTATAAAAATAACACATTAAAATAAGTATCGTAGCATGGTATACAATTCAAAATTACCATGATGCATGATTTAAAGGCCTCAAAATAAAATTCATTTGTTACCAATACAACATTTTATTTCCCCAATTTTTATTTTTCAACTTGTTTTATACGACCACGGTCGGGGTCGGAGGAAATTGAGATCACATCGAAGACTACACCTAGAGCCTGAAATGAAAAAAGGAAAACAAGAAAAAAAATAATTTTAGGAAATAGAAAAACTGTTCAGGTTGCTTATTCAATAAGCAGTAGATTGACTTATCAAAAAACACAATTTCACTCACCTGAAAGACTGCATCCAACGGCCCGGCAGATGTAAGAATCCTTCGTCCCAGTGTTCCCCAACGTTGGCCAATTGACGAAATCTTTACTGGTTACACCATCCAGGGACGTTCCCACGGTTGGGGAACTCGAGAACAGCATTCGCCGACACTTAACAAATTGAGAAAAAAAAAACAGTAAATCTATCTTGCACACATAGGTATGGAAAAATGGGAAAAAATAACACAATCTCACTTACCTGAAAACATACATTTTTCGACCATGTTGTCCGGCTCCGGGTGCGTATCGGTTTAAAGGCTCGTTGAGGCCATGCCCAGCTGTCGTCGATCAATCTGGACTTCACGCGCGAAAGACGATGACCATGCGCATAGTAATTGCAAGAACACGAATAGTGCAATATCTAAATATCATGCGCATGGTAATTTAGACACGAGGAAATTACTATGAGCTGTCAAAGTTCACATAGTAAAATACTATGTCGTAGTACTTTAGCCCAGATTTCTGGTAGAAAATACTAAATCGTGGTTGAAAATACTAGATCGTGGACATAGTAAAATTATCATGATCCTGTATTTGAAAAACCCATGCAATTTTTTTCCGTGCATGCAACTTACACTACCCATGCAACTTACACTACAATAAAAACATTTCATTTTCTGCTCAGCTTGGTTTGTGGGATCCTGCAAAAAAAATCACATTAAAAAAAACAATTATTATATTTAAAAATGACTTACTATTGTTGCGTTAATGGTGATCTGTTGAACATTCTATCTGGAGAGTCCTAAAAAAACGAGCAATCGTCACCAGCTCCAATAAAAGAAAACTTGCATCCAGAGCCATTACTGCCAAAAGATGAAAAACAAAAATTTTATCATTATTCATAGTCATAAGCATCATTATCACTTACCCAGAAGACAAAGCTGAATCCAATTAAGTTCTAATTCGCAATTCGTTTTCCCGAAAAAGGTTTAAAAACTTCTAGTTTTAATTTAATCATCAGACACAAAAATATTCACAACACCTAACGAAATCAGCTAGCTGACAACTCCCATTTCTAATAAGAATTTACGGAGACAAATGAAACAGAGCGGATATTAATCATCCACTTAGATTTTACGTGAAATTCATGCGTCAGTTATGTTGAAGTAAAGTAGTTAATACCGGGGCTTCCTTCATACACTGTGCTTACTAAAAACACACGTAGAATCGATATTATGCAGCAAAATCATAGTTTACGTGAAAAATCCCGTAGAAAAAATTTCTTTATTATTTTGGGTGTACGATTCTCTTTTATTACATTTCTCAATTATCTCTGTAGAAACTAAATTAGGAAGAGAAACCACGTTGTAGAAACGAAAAGTATTTTATCTGGATTAAAATAAATTGATATTTTATTCACAAAAAATATTCTTGAGATTAAAAAAAAGCCTATGGTATTTTCATTATGATATTTTAATGTATCTGAGAGATATTGAGCTAAGTATGGGGAAAAATGCAAAACTCAAATTTATTTATTTTTTGGAAAAAAAAATCTTTAGAAAATGACTGTTATTTTTTAAGATTGGCAAATTCTAACAATTTTTTTAATTTAAATCAACCACAAGCACCTTTCTGCACCCAATGAACGAGGTTTGGAAGAAATTTGCAAAATCGTATTGAAATGAATTTAAAATTTCAAAAACTCTTTTAAAATATACAGTCCCCCCACAATCATGGGTCACACACAATTATTAGTCACCGATCATTAGAACTGCTGATATCTACTAAACCAAAAGAAATTATATCATATTATTATTTTTAGTTTATCGACAATATCATTAAAATGCATTAAAAATATTATTTGTGCGTTTGATAACAGTAAAATTGCTGTTTGAATACTTTTTATCAAAGGTGAACTATAAGCTGTGGAACTATCGCACAAAATTCCAATGTTATAAGGTTGACAATTTAAACCGTTAAGCCCCTTATGCGGGTATTTCAAAGATTCCAACCAAATGAATTGGTCCCATATAAGCACAAAAAAAGAGTTTACATTTTCTAAATAAAACTGAGCGAATGAGATGCGAATATTCAATAATATTTAGCAAAATGAAAGTGACCCATTATTGTTACAGAATCCACCAAGTTCCACACAATCATGGGTCACTTTTTCGCAAGCAAAACAAAACATTTCTTGGTTGCTAGCTCAACCCAATTGCCCCTTGAACGTATACTAGCGAAGAATGCCCCTGAATGTTTGCCAGAAACTTGTTGATTTTCATGCTGATATTTGGGTGTTGCCATGGACTTCTATGTGACTAAAAATTGTGGGCAATATGGCTAATAATTGTTACAAGCTTCAATTTTGACCCATAATTGTGGTTTTGAAAAACGTTGATTGTTTCGGTAAATTATTTTATTTTTCAACAAAATTGGAAACAAAATCATGTTTGAAATCAAAGAGGGAATATTTAATGACTAAAATTCATGCAAAACTTGATGTTTGGTGCACTAACACCCGAATGAACGAACATTTTGTGGTGAAAAGATACGTTAAGTGACTAATGATTGTGGGGGGACTGTATACATAACTTTTATTATACTCAAAATAGCGACTTCAAACCTGTCCTGTTGAGTTGTGTTATTCAAATTAAAATGTTATTATTTCACTGAATCAATAACTGCTGTTCTCATTTAAAAAAAATGTCATGCATTAAAGGGTTAAATGTTTTTGTTATATATTTTTTGATTAATGGAAACATTTGAAAATGGTTAAAAAAAGATCTTTCTGTCACATGTTGAATTTTTTTAAATCTATGTTGAATAACTCAATATTTTTAAAAGAAAAGGCATTGTTGTTTTTCCCCATTTGGCGCATTTTCTAGAATAGTAGATCTTTGCAAGAGATTTCAGTTACGAGATATGGATGAGAAATCAAGCGCCTCAGGGATCAAATCTCCTCATCCTCTCCTATGGATCCTTGCAGCTCGAAATAATTCACAATCTTAATCCCCTTGATTTTCTTTTTGAAGATTCCTGCAATGCTAGAATGGTTTGTGAAAGTATTGTGAATTCATGAATTTTTCCTGGAGAATAATTATATGTATGGAATACCAATTTCTAGTCTTTGACAATCGTATTCATTAAAATAAAAATTTAGCAATTGTTGAACGAATTCAAATCAATGTTATATGCTATTGGCTGGCTTCGAAAAAGAAAACCTGAGCTATCAACCGTTACCTATATTACATTCATTATCCAGGATTTGCGTTGTATCTTCGCCCGAGCTTCGACAGGTGGACAAATTCTCGTGCCCTGACCGCACCCCGACATGGCGTGCTAAATTGATCCGAAACACAACAACAACTTTTGCCTCGTCCTGGCCTGCCTAAGCTCATCTTCACGCTCATCCACCCCCGCAGTTAATCAGTCGAATAAAACGGGCTGACCTCTCGTTACGGTTGGCAGTTTTGTTCTATGCTGCTATGCCACTTATACAGAATCCAAACGGCACGGACGATGGCGGGTATCTTCTTCGTTACACGACGACGGGATGATGATGCTGCCAACTCACAGGAGGATGTGCCTCTGGTCTGATGCTTTGGTCTCTCGATATAGCTCCTTGGCCTTAGATTAGTGAACATCCGAAAGTTATAATGTTTGTTTGTTTCAGACAAAAGGTAAGAATGATTAATTGCAAACATCTGGCCGGCGACGACGAAGTCCTTCCTGAAGGTACGTATTTATGTCTAACCTCTGGACGCGTTCCAGGCGCTAGGTGAGCCGAAAGTAGGAAGTTTTTCGCCGCCCGTGAGATCTGTAACTGCTGTCCCTCATGCTACTGCCAAGTTCAAAGTTGTAGTGGTCGGTTTTATGGTTGTTCATCACGGTAAGCTTTTCTTGCACTTGCGGAAAACCGCCTCTTCTAATTAGAAAAGTTTCCTTCAGGAGCCACGAGTTCGACATTCTGTTTTGGGGTTTGTACTACCTTTGCGAAGATAATTTCATGAATTCCAGCTACATTATTAGCCGGTGAGTTGCGTATATTCCGAACGTGTTAATTAGAGGTGGTTTTTGCCACGCTTTCCACCCAAGTGGAAATCAATTAGTGGGACCGGGTCGGTATTTTTTCTCTCCTACACCCAACCAGATTAGAGACTCGATTTCGGTTGGTTTGTTATGGGTTTTGGTTTTGCCTCCAGTTGTCAATGGTTCAAATGCCGATTCGTAATTATCATAAATAAATCTAATCTAACTCAATTAGGTAAATCCTGAGTGCTAACATTTTTTTTCGGGCATTTCGTTGAAAAATTATCATTGCTAGCTGAGAAAAAGAGTTACATAGGGTTTGGATAATTTGTTTTTTTTTGACGAAATATTTCAACTTAGGAATAGATTTCAATATATCTTGAGTTTCAAACGAAAACAATGAATGTCAACTTAGCATTTAGGGAAAATACCGTGAAATGGAGTGTATCGGGACAATTTTCAAACTGTAAAGGGTGATACGGTCAAAATTTGGTCAAGGGAAAACGCGTATAAATCGGTGAAATCGTTTATTAAAAAAATCAAATAAAATTTCTATTTCTAGTTTAATTAGTATAAAATTCAGGAAAAATATTCAGTTAGGCTTCCGCTTTTCCAAATCCGATTTGCCGGGCCTTACGCTTAACCCCTGCCATCAGATTTTGTACAGCCACCTTGTCCACCTTCTTCGCCGCAGAAAGCCAGTTAGCCTTGAATTGCTGCTCGTCCTTACTCCTTTGCAGTTTTTTGGTCTTCTTCAGGTTCCGCTTGACAATAGCCCAGTATTTCTCAATTGGGCGGAGCTCGGGCGTGTTGGTAGGGTTCTTTTCCTCGGGAACCACTTGCACGTTGTTGGCGGCGTACCACTCCATGGCCTTTTTATCGTAATGGCAAGATGCCAAATCCGGCAAAAACAGTACGGAACAACCGTGTTTCTTCAGGAAAGGCAGCAGACGTTTATTCAAACACTCGTTCACGTAAATTTCTTGATTGACAGTCCTGGAAGCTATGAAAATGCTGCATTTCAAGCCACAGGTACAGATGGCTTTCCAAACCAGATATTTCTTCGCGAACTTTGACAGTTTCCTGTGCTTGAAAACTTCGTCAGCATCGTTGTGTACAGCCTCCGGGATCGCGCTTTGGCCGTCGTATTTTGTATATCATCGCGATTTGGAGTCACTACCTTCTTGTAAGTCAATAGTCCAGCTCGTTTTTTGGCTCGATGCACGGTTGTAGACGATACACCCAGCTTATTTGCGGCATCTCGGAGAGAGAGGTTAGGGTTTCGCTTGAAACTACCGGCAACTCTCTTTGTCGTCTCAGCGGCTTCCGGTTTTCGATTTCCCCCCGATCCAGACTTCCTGGCTGTCGACAAACGTTCCCCAAACAATTTAATTACATTTGTAACGGTTGATTTGGCCACTTTTAACGATTTTGCCAGCTTTGCGTGCGAGTAGCTCGGATTTTCGCGATGCGCGAGTAAAATTTTTATACGCGGCTCTTCTTCCTTGGACGGCATTTTGACAACTGAATAGTGAATTTCAAAATCAAAATAGGAGCAACATTCTACACACACACACCTTCAAAATGAGGGGTGTTCAGGTTTTTTAAATGCAAAATTGAAAGAAATACATTAAGTTGATATTAACCAAATTTTTACCGTATCACCCTTTAATATTTTGTCAAATTCAACTCTTTCTTGCCCACGAAGGATCGAAGCAATCTACAGGTCGGATAAAACGTTGAAAATGTTGCTAATCATGAAAATTGTTGAAATAGGACTAAAACATTGAATATTTAGACTTTAGATGAGTTGACTCAATTCCCAAGAGACTTCAACTGAATCTTACTGAGGTTCCCTAGACCGCGGGATTATTTGAACTAAGGATACCGGAAAAGGGATGTACGGATTTTACAAGTCTCAATTCCGGATTCAAAGCTAAGTGATTTTTTTTTCTTTTTTTCAGTAGTTTTTATAATAGTGAACTATCTTCACACACAGATTATTGGATTCGTAAATACCGTGACCGGCAGTTATTCTGCGCACATTGTTATTTTTCATTTTTTCCTTTTTTTCTCCGGGATTTTAAACCATTTATTTTTACATACATATTTCTAGCTTGAGGAGGAAAAACAGTATATATTATACAAGCAGATTATTTTAGACTACATTTCTTCAATTTTATAGTAAACTAGCTGACCCGTTGTGCTTTGCTACACCTTCCGAAAATAAATGTAATTTGTAAAAATTTATTCAAATTTACATTTTAGAGAGCATTTTTTTAAATCAAACCTCAACATACTTCAGAACCAACAACTTTGTAATGAGAGCTGCAGCTGCAGTTCTGAATTGCAATTCAATAATGGTATATATTATTTACTGAAACTTGATCTCTAAACTCGTTTTTCAAGAACTGAAATTTATACTCTGTACCCAAAAAAAACTTTTTAAATATGGTCCCTTCTTTGTAAAACCCTTTATCTTAAATTTACATGGGAGCTCCCCCATCTTTTCCAATTTTGTCCCCCACTGCTTGAAGAAGGTAGGCATATTTAAACGGCTCGAGTTTACATAAATTACTAATTGAAAGAAAAAGATTCGCATATTGGAATTTATTGCAAATTTTACTTTATTGAGATAGAATTTTTAAAACCGATGAATAGCGTGAATCGAGACAGTTTTTTGAGTATATTACTAATATTCTGTATTATGAGCACTTCCAGCTCCTGATAAGCTTTAGATGGGGTATTTTATGGAGTTGAAAAAATAAGCTATAGAAATTTGAAAAAAAACGATGGAAAGGATTTTTAATAAGCATTTTCAAACAGCTTTTTTCACCATCCTCGCCTACAAAGCAGTTTGAATATCTATCCTTTTTACGCCAAAATTATGTTAAAAAATGTTTCGCCATATTCCAAACTCGTGGACATGAGACATTATAGCTTGAAGTATTCCCAAACAACACTTATCATGATAATAAAAAATATATTAAATTTGTTATGTATTAAATACAGAGCAAATTTCTTTTTTTTAAATAAATTTACTACGGAAAAAAATATAAATATTTAAAAAAATATCAGTTGCATCACTAAATAAAATCTCAGCGTTTTTTTTTATTTTCTTTTTGAAAGTCAAATATTTGAAAATGTTGGCAAAATCAAATTTCTAAGTTTACATTTTTCCCGTATATTGGGGCAAGTGTCAATGCAAAGCTTATTTACAGATGCGTCAGAGTAATGGCTTTAAAATGGATTTAATACGTATTCCTGTTTTTTGTTCTACCAAGTTTCACTGATATATCTGCAGTATTCCTGCAGTATAAATTTATGTTTGTTACTCCACTTTTAACGAATGCTGTTCAAAGGGAATGACCTTCATTTACAAAGACATTTAAGAATTGTCAATATCCGCTTCAGTTTCAACATTCGGAATACCCCTTCTGGTCTTTCCAACATATTGAATCATTTCGAAGATGAATTTCTTAAAAGTTCGACGTTTCCCTTGCCCCACCGCGTAAGTTGACAGGAGGGAATATTGTTTTTATCAATTTAAGGGTTTACTAAAAATTTCTCAAAAATTTTGCGTCCAGTTGAATATCAGTTCTAAAGTCTCGCTTTTCAAAAACAAAGCGGATCAAAAGTCTCTTTTATGCAGCTATGAAACACAAAAACACTTTTCATATTAAGTACGTACTTGAATTAGTATGTAATCAAAAAGTACGATGGTTTTTCAGAATTATTTGAAATAAAAAGCTCCCATATTCATTTCTAAATTCGTTTCCGTTGTGTATTTGGGCCGAAGTAACAATTTCTAGAAGAAAACATAATTTTTATTTTTTTTTAACAGAAAAAGTTGAACGTTTGAACATGTTCTAATATTCCTTGAATGAAAAGTCGAATGCACCTACATTAACACGAACTAAATATGGAAGTATTTTTGCAAATCTTTCAATTGGTTTTGATTCGATTGATAAAATACCAATCCGTGTCACATCTAGACATTATTTATCACCACGTGCAATTAAGCAAGAAAAAACACATCTAGGTTGCATATCGCCCCCACGTGCATAAGAAACATAGGTACTTTGTTGAGAAACAGGCGCGTGTTTGTTAAATTAGTCCAGCGATCAATGAACAGTATGCTGTAGTTACTATCCACTTGTGACGACGTTTGCTTGACCATAGAGACGAAAAACAAACCCCTCAAATAAAAGAAAATCTCTAAAAATGGATGCCATGACTTTTCAATATTCAGAAAATTGACAAAAAAAAATGTACCTATATGTTTTATTCGATCGGCAAAATTTCAATCTGGGTCTCATCTAGGCGTCATTCACAACCATGTGCTGTACAAATGAGCTAGGAATCAAGTAGAAAAAAAAAATCACATCAAGGCTTCATATCGTCACCCCTTGCATTGAAAATATTCTTGGTTGAGAAATAGGCGCCAAAATATTCCCACTGATCAGTATGCTATGCCATGGTCACTATCCTTTTGCGAAGTTGGCTCGCGACGCCTCGACCATGGAGACGAAAAACAAACCGCCCAAAGGAAGAAAAAATCTCGAGAAAATGGATGTCATGACTTAAATTCGTTTCGAAAAACAACAAATTTTGTATGGAAGCCCCCCCTCCCTTAAGTCGGATGGAGTTTTGACTATTACAGAAACCATCCCCGGCCTCAAAAACCCTCAGATGCCAATTTTGACGATGATCGGTTCAGTAGTTTCCGAGTCTATAGGGAACAGACAGACAGACAAACATTCATTTTTATATATATAGATTTTTAAATTGGTATTGTTGTTTTCGAATCAAAACACTTGAGAAAATCCTTCCCAATCTATTATTTTACCCGCCATCCCATACAAGATTATTTGCCAGGATGCAGATGTAACCTCGGTCCTATTGATGTTCAAAGAGTGAGCATCAGCTTTGTACATTGTAGGGGAGAATGAAGATACTTGATCCCTGGGGATACTTGATTCCTTAGGTATATCTAGTAGCTGAAATGTCGTGTAAGGACCAAATGATCTAGAAAAATGTTTCAAATGGAGCAAAACAACAGTGCTTAAAGCTTAAAAAAGTTTAACAAAATAATTGTTTGAGTTATTGAACTCTGTTTTAAAAATTTCAGAAAATATGACTTGAAGTTCTTTTTTCATCACTTGAAAATGTTTCTTACATGGAAAAATTAAAACAAAAATATTTTTTCCAATATATCAATCGTTAGAGTATAATATGAACTTTATTATACCATATTTTCAAAGCATGGAAAACTCACAACGTTTTTTAGAAAATGTTTTCTAAAATGTTAATTATGGGTACATTTGATCCGTAGAGTTCAAAACGGTATATTCTTCTTCTTAATGGATCGTGATCATTGGTTATCACGAGATTACTAATATTTATCCAATAACTAATATTTATTCAACAACTGTCTGAAGAAAAGGGCTAAAATAATTAATTTTCTCTTAATTATAGAAAATAGCGCCTTTAAGTATGCAATGTCTTTAGGGTTGAGAAAAAGTTATAGAATATTCTTCTTCTGACAATTATAAATTGAGGAGTGAGAACAAACATGAACAAAGTCAATTGCCATTCTATCTTGGGGTTTTGTTTGATTGTTTTCCCAGGATTAGAGCTTCCTGAATAAAGGATCAAGTCTCCCTCAACTTAAAAAAATATCGCAATTTTTTTACTTCCACGTAAATGCTTCTAGTTCATCTACGGTTCATGTATCGTTCTAATTTTTGGAGCATAGAAACTTGAAGGCAGAAAATGTAAAAGGGTGTGAGTTGCTAAATTTTTTCAAAAAGATATGGTGAAAATAAGAAAAGAGGATCAAGTATCCCCACTCTCCCCTACTTTTTTCAATCATTTCAGTAGCATAATCGATGGAAAATTGTTGAAATCATTCTTTTTAACTATAACCAGCGGGCCAAAATGTGGTGGTAGCGGAGGTATGCTTAGTGTTGTACTAGATTATCAAAAAAAAAAAAAAAAAAAAAAAAAAACAAAACAAAATCGCACGCCTATCAAGGGCCACTGCTTTGTAACATGGGGAATCTCTTTCATACTCTATTTTTATATGCATGCATACATACATTTAATTATTATCAATGAATATATCTGAAGAATGTGTCACCATTTAAACAAACTTTGAATTTTTACATTCGTCTTTCCGAAAAGTTATAGATTTGATTGCTGTAGAAATGTTTAAACACAGTTTGGTCAGGCTTCGACAAGACCACTAGACTCAGTTGTACGCTATCAGCAGTTCAAGTCACAAGTTCAAGTTCAAGTTTATAACTCTGATAGAGACAAAATTTATGATGTAATTGAAAATTTATAAAATATTCAAAATTTTGGAAATTAATTATGGTCGATAACACATGAGTTATAAAAGATTCACATTTAGATGTTAATTTTTTATATAAAGGTACCCGAATTTCAGTTTACACTCGGACGTTGATACGAACACACGTGTTTTGGCTTTACTCTCGGGTCAGCTATTGTTTGTTCACATTGTGTGAACTGTGTTTTTTTCGGAATTTACTGCGTCGCTTATAATGGATAAGACTCGAAAACATACGTTGAAGATTGCTTTCTTGCCAACTGCTAAGGCTCCTGCATATCTGGATGTTCTACGGTTTGTTGAGAACACGCTCAAAGTATTGGTCGCGGATGTTCATTCGATATATAAGGACTGAAATCTGAAATTTGTGGAAGAAACGGCTTCCAACACGTTTTCCGGCAACCTACAGGAGCAATATGACTTTACTTACGACGATGAAACGTTTACACCGGTCAAAATGGAGATTGCTAGTAGTATGTTTCGTTATGTGCGAACCTTTAATTTGCCCCCAGAAATCGAGGACAAAGATATCGCTTTGGCTTTGGGTCATTTTGGAACAGTCAGGAATCACGTGCGTGAAAAGTATCCGGCTTAATACGATTTCCAAGTGTACAGCGGCATCAGAGTTGTGCACATGGAAATCGCTAAAGAGGTACCCGCAAACCTATTCATTGGACACTTTAAGGCACGGTTATATTATGAAGGACTTAAGAACAAGTGTTTCTATTGTAAAGGTGAGGGTCATTTGAAGGCAAATTGTCCCAAGCTGACCAAACTGAGTACAGTTCCGAGTGGTGCCTGTGTGGGACGCCAATGGATGAGGTTTGCATACGCACATTCTCTCAAGGTAGGCATAAGTATCTCTCCCTGTGAGGAGCCAACAGTCAGTCAGTCTAGCGGCAACATCGATCAGTAATGACAGTGCCCTGGTGGGTGATCTTTGCGTGGCAATCTAAGTTGCACATTTGGCGACCGACAGGACGTTTTTATGGGAAAAAAATTGTGCATTTAATTTTTTTTCCATTCTTAAGTCAATTTCTCTTGCTCTTAACATTCTTTCAACAGAGATCACCCACCACGGTAAAAAAAAAGTGAAAAAGTAACTAAAACAAAACAAAGGAAATCAGTGTTGCTGAATAAACTTTTTGTTCTATAATGAAGTATAGTGCGATTCGAAGAAAGGCGATTTTGGTAAGTTTGGCAAGTCGTAAGAAAAGTTAAAAAAAAACGCTAGATATAGAACCGCATAGTTGTCAGAACAGCATAACGAGAATATTGCTGTTTTTTTTGCAGCTGGTGTGTTGGGAGGACCACTAGATTTGGACATTAATAAAGTACATATACGAAATGATAGAATGTGAGTTGGGAGGACCACAAAAAAAAAACGGTTTGAGATTTGCGAGTTGGAAGGACCGCAATATCAGTAGAAAATGCGGGTTGGGAGGACCGCAATATCAGATGAGGATGTCAGGAGGAAGAACCACAATAACAGTTAAGAATACGAGTTTAAAGGTTCGCAAAAGCGTTGTAAGAATTTTAGTGGAGAAGAGTGTGCGAATAAAAAGATAGAAAAAATCTCGAGAAAAAATTGCCAGAAAGGGAATTGAAAGAAGTACTTGAAATAAATATTAAAAAAAGAGAACTAGTTAAGTTAATGCGTGTCAAGCGATTGTTTGAAACAAAACATATTTGAAATAAAGCTGATAGAAGATACATAAATGTGTTTATGACGTTTTGTTGAATAATTAACTATCTGGAGTAAGTTTGCTAATAGAGATGATAGACGATATGGATCGCCAATTAAAATTGTAAATGGAACAGCTTTAAAATAGTCTGCGATTGCAGGATTCACAGAGTGCAAGTTTCGCGAAATTCACCAAAAGAGGTTGTTATATGGCAATCCTTGGAGGAATAAATGACAAAATAAAACTAAATTCTAGACACTTATGTATGCTTATGTAGATTCAACTGGTGCCACAGCTCAGGAGAAAGAACAGAAAAGTATTAAAAAGTGCTCTAAGCAAAGGACAAGAATAAAAAACATGTCGGAAAACATTAAATTCCAATTGAATTTGATTTTAATGTGACATTCAAATTGAGAAATAAACTTTATATTGGCATCAAATAATAGTTCTGAAACATTAACAAAATCTAGTGAAAGAACAGAAATAATAATAAAAAAAAAATATTGCGGTAGAAATGGAGATCGATTAATATTAATTGGTTGAACGAAATTTATTTAAAAATTGTGGTGAGCAGTGACTATTGATTATAAGAAAACTATGGTTTGTATAAACAACCAGAACAAGACAACACTGTGGGGATGGACAACGATGGTTGGAAGTACAGGAGGAGCTAGGTAAACAATGTTTAGAATAACATCGTGTGCGGGAGATTGCGAGAAGTGAAAAGTGGTTCCTTGGTGTCCGGACGGATTGCTACTCGGGTACAAAGTGGAGGGTACCACAAAAATTTAAATCCAAATTTGATTTCATGATTTCTTTGAATTCAGCCACAGTCAAATGAAAAACTATCTTGAAGTTTAGTTGAAGTACATATGGAATTCAAGAAAGTTACCTTAAAGTAATAATCCGAAGTTTTGGAAAGACTATTTTTTTAAAGAAAATAAGGCTAGTTGAGGTTAACAGTTACCACAAGTACACATTTATCTACAACAGTACGGAGTTGTCGGCAACAAATTTTGGCCAAAATCGAATAACTGTTATAAACTGAAGATTAAATACAGATGCAACCAAATTCAAAACTTAGGTCAAAATAACAACAATATCCTTTTTAATAGGAAAAAAACGCTGATGTTGGTGGTCAAAAAAAATCAAATTGGAACTCAAAGCTACTTCAGAAAATGGTATTTAATTCGAATATCATATAATCCGAACTTACGGCTTAATTGCATTTGTGTCTATTTACGACAAATTAGAGATCTGAAAACACATAGATATAAGTGTTGTAGCACGTGCTTACTTACAAATAGAATTAAGCAGAAATTAAAATAAAATAATTTCGTTTGAAATGTGGCAGGCAACTCTGCCCGCCCATAATCTGCTTATGTATATTTTTAGCTGAATCGACTCGGAAGATAGGAATAAATGAGGTAGCAGTAGGCATCTTGTCTGACGAATGCGCATTGATATGAAAAATAATATCATTAAGAGCATTATGTAGCTAGGTGAAAGGATAATATCGGTATAATCTATCAAACTTGAAAAATTCTATTTGCATTTCACTCTCGCACATGGGAAACCATCACCCAAAGTCGATTTCGAATCAGCTTTACTTTTTGCCTATACCCAATCACCAGGATCTTGTTATGCCCACCCCAGTGAGCGGAGAGCAATACAAAGCTAAAAAGTGTGTGTGAGGCCTCGTTAAGTGCCCGATGTGATTGCTTGAGTAAGTTCAGTCGGTAAACAAACAGTAGGC
Source organism: Uranotaenia lowii (assembly GCF_029784155.1). Taxonomy (NCBI): domain Eukaryota; kingdom Metazoa; phylum Arthropoda; class Insecta; order Diptera; family Culicidae; genus Uranotaenia; species Uranotaenia lowii. Next base: position 243,613,175 of record NC_073692.1, on the reverse strand, counting down.
TTTCCTTTCTATATAACTCACAAAGTGGCTATTATTCGCTTGTTTTATAGGTGGAAATATGGATACAGTCAAGTAGTTGCCAATGGAATTATCGGAGCATCGCCGAGTGCAACAGTACTGAAGCCGAACATGACGTCACATCCGATCCCGAATACGAAGCGAACCGAAAAAGAACTTTCCGAACCTGACACACAAGACAAGGTTGACGCGTTGGAAAAAAACACTCAGAGCCAGCGTTGCCAGATTGAAAACCGCTGAAGTCCGTAGATTTCACGAAAATCGAAAAATGTACTGTTTTCGGCTAAATAAAACTTCATGCCCTTTTTTTTTTTTTTTTGGTCGTCAGGTAAAATTTTCAGTTATCCGCAGAATCCCTTGAATTTATTCGATAATCCGTAGAAAATCCGTAGGAAATGCTGAAAATCCGTAGTTTTGGAGCATCGATCCGTAGCTCCGTAGAAATGGTCAAAATCCGTAGAACTACGGAGAAATCCGTAGATCTGGCAAGGCTGCTCAGAGCTCTCAAGTGGATTGTCCCGCCAATAGTAAAACATTGGATAGTGTTGCTGTCGGCGACGATAAGATGGAAGCAGGTCAACATACGCTAAAACGATCATCGGAAACAATCTCAAGCACCGACTCGGATAGTTCGCCGAAAGAAAAACGAAAAGGCAAGAAGGAGAAGAAAATTGCGCTGAGTCCTATTGACGCTATCGGCACACGGCACATCGGCACACGGATGATGGAAAGAAATAAAACGAAGACTACCGACCACTATAGCATTAAAGTTTCTCCGTTTGATTATTCTTTGAATAATTTGCTATATGTTGATTGTCTACATGTCTCTCAGGAAATAAATTTATCAGCGCTATTTTCTATGCAGATGACATAAATATTATTATGAATGTTATACAAATCCAAATAATGTCAGCTATTTTAGTATTTCTTCTAAAATATAACTGAAATAATATTAAAATAATTATGAAAAATGTTATTATTTATAAATAAAGAGAAGTGTATAATTTTGTAAATTTTGCGAAATAAAGACAATTAAAGCAGAAAAAAAATTGGATTGGTCGAAGCCCGACCATTTGTTATGTTTCAAAGACAATTTTTTTGCGACATGAAATTTAAAAAAAATGTATCAAATCTTAATGTATAATATTTAATTTAAAAAGGGCAAAATTAATCAGCACTAACTTGAGCGTATGCACTTAGAAAATTTAGAAATGGGAAAAAGTGAGTAATTGATGTGGAATTCGAAGCCCATTTTTTTCTCATTTTTACTCTAATCCCATTTTAAGTATCAAATTCTTAATCATCGGAAATCATTTTTTATGTTGATTTTAAATTAACCAAATCTATGATGATATGATAAAATGTGCTCTTTACATTTTTGTTAAAAAAAATAATAAGAGGATGTTCTGGAACGAACAAATCATCATAGGCCGCAATGTAAAGTCAAAAGGGCCCAGTAATAACATGGCGATGCTGCGCGCATTAACGGCGATAATGCGCGCCAAAATCATCGGCTTTTCCTCGGCAACGAAGAGGGTTTTCCGAAGGGTCCAGCCAAAGTCAGCCCAAGGCTCGGCCTCTTTTTCCGACCAACCACCATCGGAGACGGTAACATAGTCAGAGGCCCGAGCGGCCAAGTCAGAGGCCAGAATGGCTAGAGTCAGAGGTCCAAAAGGGACCATTGTGTCAGTCGTAAAGTAATTGTAATTGGAGCCTAAGTTGTTGAGAATACAGTCCACTTTTTGTAATGTTTTTAGAAGAATGTGTGCGATTATTTATCAAATGAAGAAATCAATCAAAGAAAAACGAGAAAGTACAACGATGCTTCGTCAGATACGCATTACGTCAGCTACCATGGAACAACGGATTTGAGCTCCCGCCTTACGAACAACGGTGCTTACTACTAAATCTACCGACGCTGGAATCAAGGCGCATTTTCTTACAACGCCTCTTCATTTTCGACATCATTCAGAATAACGTGGATTGTCCGGAATAGTTGTCGCTCCTGCCGTTTAATGCTCCTTTAAGAACGACCCGGTCGCAGGAATTGTTAAGACTTTCTCACCGACGAACTCTATATGGTCAGAACAATCCTTTAGATGTATGTTGTGCAAAATTTAACGAAATTGCTAGTGAATTTGATTTTAATTTGTCGAAATCTGTGTTTAAATCTAGGATAAGTTAGTTTAATCTCTGTAAATAATTTGAAGCATCTGCAAAGATTGTTAAATAAATAAAAAATAAAATAAAAGTCTGATGCTATCGATCCATGCCATCAGGGGCGATCCTGAACAGAGGATCATAACGAGAAGCCTCAAAGATATACAGTAATAAATGTTCGATGATTAAAAATTGTAAATTTTGGTTTCTTCAGCAACTACGAAATTTAAATCGGGAACAAAGACTTCATAAAGAGAATACTACTTTAGCATGAAAACAATATCCAATTTAAATGTATATTTTAGATGATTTTAACTTTTATATGAAATACTTAGCTGCTTTTCATGTTGGGCCAAAATGAAGCTTATGAATAGGAAAAAAAACAATTATTGCTTATGCTTATGATACATACACAGCCAGATCTTGTCAGCATCCCGGTGAGTAGTAAAAGTACATTTATTACTCATCTTTACAAGGCCGGGTCCACTGTGCAGTATTGGACGCAAAGACAACTGGAACACAGGAGGAAGAAACGTGGACAACAGTACCATACGTTTCCATGATTAAATTTTTTACATTGGAAGCTTATTTGCTAAAAAGTCGTGTGCTCCTGGATACCCGTCCTTGATTATTCCTCCTCAAGTGAATGGAAATAAGGTCATTTCACAGAGAAATTTCAAAATTTTAGAAGGAATTTAATTTTCAGCTATTTGTTTCAAAACATTTTTCATTGCTCAAATTTATAGAACTTGAGATGTAAAAAATGTACCTTATCTCTGGTCAATGACCTTGGATATAGCGCCATTACTCGCTCTTGAAAAGAAACATTGATAAAACAGAAAAACCCGTCTTGAAACTTTCATGAAATCCTTTGAATAAAGTTAATTTTTCAAAAGATTCTATGAAAAAAAATGATTTTATTTATATACATATCATTCTATTGAATATATTTGCCGTAAACTTTTAAGAAAACATTTTGATATTTATGAAAATAACTTAAAACAAATAATATCCACTTAAAAATGCTAAGGTACGAAATTTCAACAAAACTTACAAGCTTACAATTTCAAAAACTTCTTATCTGTGTTGAGGACACAACAAATACGGAGAGATGTTTTATATTAGATAGTAGTATTGTTACTTAAGGGCTCACGTGAGTTTATTTGATTTTGATATAGTATTCAATTGAAAAAATAAAAAACACTGTATGTGATGCTAAAGGGAACGAAGAAAAACAAAATTGCAGGTTCATTATATGACCTTCGTAGTACCAACTTTTTGCTCTATGTGTGACGAAAAACGCCTTCATGTATACAACATTAACTTTCGTTTGAATGAAAAATTTCAAAAGCATCAAAGCTTTTCAGGAACTTTGCTTCCAACTTAGATTATATGCAAGCTTTGATGAATTTGAAATAATTCACGTCTCGTTGTCGTGTTGACAAAAATTTTCCAACCTAATTTTAAAAAAAATAAACATTTATAGTTTTAATTTAAATATGTACATATGTAATGATATTTTGCAATATAATATTCTTTTTCGAGTAAAATTTATAAATTTTGAAGCCGGTAAAAAATAACGTCGATCAATCCTACCCGATTGCTTCCATCGAATCCAAATAGGAAAAAAATCGTTAAAAAACAAATTTGGTTAAGAAAAAAGATTTAGGTCCAAATTATTTCTGAAATAATCATGCATTTCTTGAAATTAAACCGAATAACAACGTATACATTGAAAGCAAAATTGAAAAAAAAAATTAATGGTACCGCAATTTCTTAGCTGAAAAACTAAGGGACTACTAAGGGAGTTAAAGAGATGGTTATGAATACTAACTACTTATAATTAAAGAGATGATTATAATACTACTATATTTTTGTTACTTGAATAGTTATGTTTATAAAAGACAATGGAAAGAAAATCAGACATGACAATCATGGAAAATATGCGACGTTTATGATCTATACCAGTTCAAAATTAAATGATTCCATTAAAAAAAAATCTGTCGTATTTTAATTTTGGGATATTCTATGATAAATTAGTTTGTGGGTTTTCAATGTATTTCATATATTTTAAACCAAGACAGAACATTCAGAATTGAAAGGCATTTATGTGTTGAACGACACTGATTATTTTTCTCAAAAAGGCACCACGAACCTTAATCACTAAAAGGGGTGGTTGGGAAACGATTTGCTGACAGGCAACATCACCCCACAAAACCACCGACATCAGTAATGGAGCTTCTATGAGAGCAGAAAAAAAATATAGATATCACCAATTTTCCTGGCGGTTTGGTCTCTATTTGACGAGTTCGCATTTTTGCACCGTCACGAAATGAAAATCTCACCACTTAGCGATTTTATGCTTTTTCACTTAGTGCTCTTCACCGATGACGGCGTTTGGTATAATGCCAATATGCTCGAGGCCATTAAGATATCATTTCTTTCCGTTATGGGTTTCCACTTTTTTGCACTGAGCTTAGTGGCTCCAGAGAAATGCATTCGAGATGTTCCCTAGGTGCCACTGGAATAATTTAACCTTTTCTCTATCAGAACAGATACCTAACGATCTCAATACACGGAACCAGCTAATGAGTAAGTTTATGTGGCTTAAGGGGGTAAATTGATGAAACATACTTTCCAAATTATTTTCTTTCTATCAACGGAAAAGGCCGACTGAAATATGTAATAGATTTCAACACTCTCAGCATCAAATATCGGAAAACGGTTGTCGAGTTTCGATTTCAACATCTGTATTTTATTCTGATAGGTACCCTCTTCATCGTAAAGGGAAAGTAATGATGAATCGAAATTGAATGTAAATAAATTGTCACGTGCTTTTACCTTTCATTGTACCGGTGCCGGAAAGAATCTCCAAATGGATGGTCTCCATGTGACAATGCATCCATTTCGCTTTCGATTGTCATCAGGAAAATCAGAATTGGGATATCAGAGAGGACTGGAGTGGGCGAATAAAAAAAAAGCAAGATATTCGAAAAACGATGACAAAACCGCACACATACACACGATGAATATTCAAAATGATCTTATTTTCACAGCAGCCGAAAGTGCCTCCCGCTAATGGAATTGTCATCTGTTTCGTTCTGTTCTGTTCAGATCCACCGAGTGTCTTTTGTAATCAATGAGTTCAGAATTCGTTTATCACTCTAGAGCCAGGTATGGTTTTTTTTTGTTAGAAAACTGTGTCAGATTGTTTGGTAACAAATTATTCACTCGGAAGGTGCTACAATGTGAACAAAATGTGTACCATATTTCAACCGATCTCACGAATCATACAACAATTTATTGATAACCATCACAAAATAAATTGAAATATTGTCAACTGGGGCATCATGCAACACTTTTCAACTTGCAATGGCTTCTAAAACCTCAATGTCCACAGATTATGATGCCGCTCTTATATCAAATGTTTTATGGTTGATATGACATGAAATTGACGTTGTCGGAAAAATAAATTGATTTCACCTACTAAGGTAGGCTTACCAGATGTTTTTTCAAAAAAAGCGGGACATTTTGAGAAAAAAAGCAGGACACGGCCGAAAAAAGCGGGACATTTTAAAAATTCATTCGAAAAAGTCTTGAAATGTATGAACACATACACTGCCGGCCAAAAGTTTGGGATCACCCACTAAAAAACATGCAAATTTTGATCGTTCATATCTCAGCCGTCTTAGGACATATTGCAAATCTTCTGATCTCATTTGAAAGATAATGAGCAATAGCTATTTCGGAGTTATTTTGCCTTAATATAATGTTTTAGTTTTGAACTTAAAACTTAGCCTAAAGTTATAACATTTTCAAAAAATCGCACTCAATAATCAAAGCCGATCATCTCGGGAGAGGGTGGACCAAATTTCAAAATTTGAGTGGCATTAGAATCCCTATTCTGTATCTCTCAAAACACAATCAAAAAATTTTGTGAAAAAATTCAAGAATGTACTTTAAATTAATAAAATAGACACTTGAGTCATCGTCCAAAAGTTTGGGATCACCCCTTTGTATGGTGAAATTGGGATCATTCTTATAAAAACATGCAAATTTATTTTATTCATATCTTTCTCATCTAACATCGTATTGCAGATCTGAAGGGCTCATTTGGAAGCTAAGGAATTGTTGTTTTTTCATAAATTCATTCAAAAATTATATTTTGAAGTGAAAACCATAAAAAATCGCCTGAAATTAATTGTTTTTTTGAAAGTTCCCAGTTATGATTCTGATTTTTTTATAGTTCTCACCTTAAAACATAATTTTTGAATGAATTTATTAAAAAACAACGATTCCTAAGCTTCCAAATGAACCCTTCAGATCTGCAATACGATGTTAGATGAGAAAGATATGAATAAAATAAATTTGCATGTTTTTATGCACCGCCATGTTTTTACGCACCGCCAATGTAGTTACGTCACTAGAACCGGTATAAAATTTTCTTTCTTTTGCATATAATTCTTTTGCCTAAACCTCACGATAACATACTCAAAATCCAGTGCAAAGCTGAATTTAGGTGTAGAAATTGTATCAAAAATCCGAATTGATGAAATGTTTGAAAAACAGCTACCTTTGAAAATTCGTCATAAATTATGTATTTCGTATTTTAAAAAATCTAAAGATGCCAAAATGTGACAAATTACCTCAACTTTCCAATTCATTTTTTGAAATTTTTCTACTGTAACAGGAACAGCTTTGGCGTTTGATTGATTGAAAAGTACGGGTTTTACACAACTTTTTTACATTTTTTGAGGCCATGATCTTAAAAAAAAAATTGATAAAAATTTCCGTATATACAACATATAGCTTCTAACTTCAGCTTTCTTATGCACTAAGTGAAATTTTTTTCGAGCACTGAATAACAGATTTATAGCAATTTTCCTGAAGCATGTTTTTTCATAAAAAATTTCTTGGACTTAACATAACTTTAAAATAATTGATTGTAGCTGAAAATTGTCTGAGAAACATATTTGAGTCACATTATAGGCTTTTCAGAACTATAAATTTTAAAGAAATCGGTTGAGAAACAAGAATGTTTTAGCGAAAACAGTGAAAACCGTCATTTGACCGCTCGCGGTATGAATAGGTATATACAAAGTGTCGGTACGTTTAGTGTTAAGTTGCTTTGATTTTTGTTTTATGTTTTCAATGTATTTTTTTAAAAATTCATTTATATGTTAGAGCCACAAAGATGGTAAAACGACAATAATCGAAACAAAAAAATAAGAAAAAATGCATCGATTTTTGGATTAAAAAAAACTGTTTATTTACCGAGTATTTTTTTTCTTTTTGGTTACCCAGGTGGTAATTTTACGAATTGGTCTCAATGCACGTCGAGTGCCGGGGTCAACTCGTTATATACTCATCCGTATATACATATGCCCTAAACTCCACCTGGGGCGTCAGACTATTTCCCAAACCGGTACCTGCCCTAAGGCAATACTTCGGTAGGGGGTGTCTAATTCACGCATAGCGCTACTTTCGCAACACTCGCCAAGAAGTTCATATTTAAATTAAATATCATCCTGACCGCCCAAGATCATCTTCACGTTGTGGTCCCATCGGCTACGCTGATTGTTTTGGGTAGTTCGTTTCATAGCTTCGGACTCTTTAAGCTTAGTAAAGTTAACCTACGTTATCCTACGTCAATCGCAATTTGCGTCAGTCTCCAACTCCTTTGCAAAGCAGTCATTATCCGGGAGAGCCCATCACTGACTGCCTGCCATGTGTTGATGTCTCACACATCTTCGGCAACATATTGTCCGCTGTCGTTTCTGGTCCGCAGGCGGCGAATATGTTGGCACGATCCTCTTCAAATCTTGGACAATAGAATACCACGTGTTCGGGTGTCTCGTCTACGTCACCGCATGTTAGGCAGACCGGCGAGGCCGCATGTTCGAACCTGTGGTGATACTTCATAAGCATCCATGACCAGTCAGGAATTGCGTCATGTAGAAATCCACTTGTTTTCTCTCCATCAACTCTTTGATGTTTGGGATCCGATGGGTCCACCTTCCTCTTTCCGGGCTGTCCCACAACTGCTGCCAGTTGGCCATGGAGCTATCTCTGGCTCGTGTTCTCACGTTTTGCGTGCCTCTATTTTCGTAGCAATATGAGTCCTCCACCAACAAAACCGAGATGGGCATGACTCCCGCTACAACGCATGCAGCCTCCGACGAAACGGTGCGATATGCACTGATGACCCGCAAATTCATTCGCCTCTGTACACTGTTCAGCTTCTGCTGGTTACACTGGATGTTAAGACCAGATTTCCAGGCCTCCCCTCCATATCGAAGGATTGACGAAACTACACTCGAAATTATCCTTCGCTGACTACTTCGGATCCCCGAGTTGTTCGCCATTATCCTCGTGAGTGCGGCCGTTGCTGTTGCTGCCTTCTTGCACACATACTCAACGTGGTTTTTAAAGCTGAGCCGGTCGTCAATCATCACACCCAAATATTTAAGCTCACGCTTTGATTCGATAGTGCATGATCCAACTGTAATCCTGCCTGTTTGCGGTGAGATCAGGTTTGATATCAGGACCATCTCGGTTTTGTGGTGAGCCAACTGCAAACTTTTGGAGTGCATCCAGCTGTCTACCGCATCTACAGCCTCTGAAGCTCTTAGCTGGACGATTTCTGTAGAGTAACCCGTCGCTAGTAGCACGACGTCGTCCGCGAAACCAACCAACTTTACTCCCTCTGGCAGGCTCAATGTCAGCACCTCATCATACGTAATATTCCACAGAACCGGGCCCAGTATCGACCCTTGCGGCACTCACGCTGTAACATCGATCCTTCGAATCCTTCGCTCGTCATGTATAGAAGCTTGCGGTTCTGGAAATAGCTTTCCACTAATTTGCAGAGATATTTCGGTATCCTCATTTTTATAAGCGAAGAAGCAATCGCTGCCCAGCTGACACTATTGAAAGCGTTACGCACGTCCAATGTTCCTACTGCACAAAAACGGTCCCCTCTTCTTTTCTTGAGTCTGGCTTTATCAGCCGTTTCGATGACAGTTCGAATGGCGTCGCCCTTTTCGAAAGCCGAATTGATTGTTGGACAATCCGCCTTCGCCCTCGGTGTACCGCTGGATACGATTCAAGATCACCTTTTCCAGAATCTTTCCAACCGTATCCAGTATGGCCTGTATGCCGATGGGTTCCCCAATGGCTTTCCTGGTTTGGACAGCAGAACCAGCTTCTGCCGTTTCCAAATATCTGGAAACATTCTTCCCTCTATACAAATTTGCAGTGACGATCGGAACATTTCGGGAAATTCCATAATCGCGGCCTTAACTGCAATGTTCGGGATACCATCTGGACCCGGAGCCTTTTCCAGTTGAAGGGATTTGGCGATGTCGCGCAGTTCTTCCAACGATATTAACTCCTCCTCGCTTGTATCCCAGTCGTACGGGACTTGCGGCCAGCTATTGATATCGTGATGAGGGAACAGCTCTTTCGTTATTTCCCTCAGTTTGTTGGGGCACATTTCAGGTGGTGTGCTACCACTTTTGTTTTTTGCCATAACTATCCTGTAGGCATCGCCCCATGGTCGGTCATTGGCATCTATTTACCGAGTATGTCCACGTTGACATGACTCAAACCCTTACCCCTTCTCCATGAAAAAGCGTGAAAATAAGCAAACCTCTAAACCAATCTAAGCTTTGAACGTGATTTTTCTTATTACAGAACCGGCCATATTGGCTGTGGCCAGGGCCAGATGCCCCCGAACCACTTTTCCTATCAATTCCCATCATGTACAGATCAAGAGCTTTCTATTCATGTGTCGCAAGTTAAAATCTGATCATTTTGATTTCTCGGATTTCGGAACCGGTCAGATTGGCCAGTCCACATGGCAAAGTCAGCAAGGAACCGTTTTGACTGTCGCGATATTCATTTTAATAACATTTCATTGGGATTCCTATGAATGTTACGATTATATTCTGTGACATTCAAAATGTTAAATGTCGCTATAACATTTGCCAATATGAATGTCATCAGCTTATCGTAATATTTTTTCCATGACTATCACAATCTAGATGCAAGTTGTGACATTCATCCCAAATGTTATTTGACATTTTTTCGAGGGAATTTCTTAGCGATGACATTCTCAAAATCCACAAAGGACATGAGTGCGACGGTCGTTTTCGTACTGATAAATGTCGCTCTAGGCTTCATAAAAATGTCGAATGACATTCGAAGAGTTATCATCCCTGACTCAGTCTACTCTAACATGTCCTAAAACAAGAAAACAGAAAAAATCCCCGAAATTCAGATTCAAAGTTCAAAATTCAAGATTCAAGATTCAAGATTCAAGATTCAAGATTCAAGATTCAAGATTCAAGATTCAAGATTCAAGATTCAAGATTCAAGATTCAAGATTCAAGATTCAAGATTCAAGATTCAAGATTCAAGATTCAAGATTCAAGATTCAAGATTCAAGATTCAAGATTCAAGATTCAAGATTCAAGATTCAAGATTCAAGATTCAAGATTCAAGATTCAAGATTCAAGATTCAAGATTCAAGATTCAAGATTCAAGATTCAAGTTTCAAGATTCAAGATTCAAGATTCAAGTTTCAAGATTCAAGATTCAAGATTCAAGATTCAAGATTCAAGATTCAAAATTCAAGATTCAAGATTCAAGATTCAAGATTCTAGATTCAAGATTCCAGATTTAAGATTTAAGATTCAAGATTCAAGATTCAAGATTCAAGATTCAAGATTCAAGATTCAAGATTCAAGATTCAAGATTCAAGATTCAAGATTCAAGATTCAAGATTCAAGATTCAAGATTCAAGATTCAAGATTCAAGATTCAAGATTCAAGATTCAAGATTCAAGATTCAAGATTCAAGATTCGAATTTACAAACAGATCAGACCACCCATAGAAAGCATAAAACTGAAATGCGATTTCTAATCAAACGTGCTCCATTGATTCGTATCGTTACAGCAGATCACAATCAGTTGATCTGCAACTGTCGTGTACTGTGTATGATACATCTGCAATAGCAATTAAAGTCTATTAATTGAAGCTTGGTCCAGCCGAGAAAGATCGCGACAAATTGTATAGCATGATTTTTTGCTGCACACTGCTAACTTGAAATGGAGGCGGCAATGATCACATTTGTTCGCGCCTCGAATGAGGTTCTGAATCTTTGTATGCACATATGCGATAGGAGAAGTTAATAGTTTTTCCATCACGTTCTTCTGATTTGAAAGCAAAACGAACAATACAGTGAAACAGCATCAATAGGTAGGAAAATCTAGATAAATTGTACCATTTGTCTATTTTTCCCTTTTAGTGCAGATATAGGGTAGGACTTATTTTGGACCACCTTGTCTAGCTCTCTTATAAAACAACTAATCTTGAAATTTTTTAAACATATTGTATGTTTTTTTTATATATTGATTGCCCGTGCTTCTACTATATGGTTCAACCTTTTTCATGATTAGTTGCTTTATAAGAGAGCAAGACAATGTGGTCCAAAATACGTCCCCTGGTCCAAAATAAGTCCCTAGATGTTGTGTATTTTTATTGAATTTTGATTTTTGTTTTAAAAATGAAATTAGGAAGATCTTTGATTGCTCTAGAGTAGTTTGAAAATTTTCACTTCTTTATACCATTTAAATAGATCTTATAGGTTTGAACTTACATCAGCTCCTATGGAAGACAGTAATAGTTGTTTTTTTACCAAAATTTCTGTGACATTCAATTTCGGGAGCACCCATGGTCAAGTCATTTATTTGTGACCTAATACTTTCCCAATGTGTTACAGATATGCCATCATAGTCATATGGTTCGAGCTAAGCAGTTGCTCTTAGTTCTTTAGTTACTACTGCCTACGCGCAAATCAAAGAACGTTTATAAAGACTAGAAAACGCATGGCCCTTGCTTAGTGTGAGCCAGTCAGTGATTGGCTTTCCAATAGCTAACAGCATCCCTGCAGATGAATAAAACAGCGTGAAAAGTAAGTGTGATAATTGTTAGAAATTTGAAGATTGAAGTTTTTAAGTGCTGGAGGAATAACTGCTTGCTAAGTCAAAGCCTAAGAAATATGGAAATAGCAGTTACAGTTTGGCTAGAGAAGTGCAGATTCGAAAAATAGGATATTCCTGCTGGAGTGATCAAAATTCTTTACTTTAATAAAATGATAAACGAAAATAGAACTCTGTGCGGTAGATAAGAAAATATGCGCAAGCATTCAAAAATGTGGAAGTCTCTATGTCTAATCATATAGTGGATGCAAGCTGGGGCGCCAAACTTTAGCGCTCTACATTTTGTGACCTAGTGACTCCATAAAGGATAGTGATAAACTTACGCATTTAATTTGAGTGGTCCATTTATTTTTTTTTTTTCTAGTGTTATCATCCGACACGGAAGGAGAGCTCGGATAGTGTGATACAAATTCTATGGCAAAATCTGAATGGTTCGTGAATAAAAATAGCAAAGTGATATCTGAAATAGTATGCAGTTTGAGAAGATGATAGATAAGAGATGGGGCCATCGGAAACGGCTTAAAAGAAAAAGAAGTTGGAGTTGGAAACCGATGCAGGAACATCTAACGGAATGTGTATTATCGCTACTTATAGTACTGGGATTACTGAACGGGTGTATCGCTGAGCCAAATAAAGGTAAGAACTCGCAAATATGATAAACGAAGATCAAATAAGTTAATTTATAGTTTCTAAGAGAATCTAAGTCTTAGTATCAAAACACAGATCCTGATCTGATGGTATTTTTAGTCATAAAATTATGAAATTCTGATTCTAATTTTAAATTATGGAATAAAATGATTCAGTTATTTGATCTCGGAATCAGTATTAAGAGATAGAATTCTGAATAAAATTTCAGAATCAGAATTCAGAACCAGAACTCAGAATTAGAATTCAGAATTAGAATTCAGAATCAGAATTCAGAATCAGAGTTCAGAATCACAATACAGAATCAGAATTCAGAATCAGAATTCAGTATCAGAATTCAGAAACAGAGCTGAATCAGAATTCAGAATAAGAGTTCAGAATCAGAATTCAGAATTCAGAATCAGAATTCAGAATAAGAATTGAATCAGAATTCAGAATCAGAATTCAGAATCAGAATTCAGAATCAGAATTCAGAATCAGAATTCAGGATCAGAATTCAGAATCAGAATTCAGAATCAGAATTCAGAATCAGAATTCAGAATCAGAATTCAGAATCAGAATTCAGAATCCGAATTCAGAATCCGAATTCAGAATCAGAATTCAGAATCAGAATTCAGAATCAGAATTCAGAATCAGAATTCAGAATCAGAATTCAGAATCAGAATTCAGAATCAGAATTCAGAATCAGAATTCAGAATCAGAATTCAGAATCAGAATTCAGAATCAGAATTCAGAATCAGAATTCAGAATCAGAATTCAGAATCAGAATTCAGAATCAGAATTCAGAATCAGAATTCAGAATCAGAATTCAGAATCAGAATTCAGAATCAGAATTCAGAATCAGAATTCAGAATCAGAATTCAGAATCAGAATTCAGAATCAGAATTCAGAATCAGAATTCAGAATCAGAATTCAGAATCAGAATTCAGAATCAGAATTCAGAATCAGAATTCAGAATCAGAATTCAGAATCAGAATTCAGAATCAGAATTCAGAATCAGAATTCAGAATCAGAATTCAGAATCAGAATTCAGAATCAGAATTCAGAATCAGAATTCAGAATCAGAATTCAGAATCAGAATTCAGAATCAGAATTCAGAATCAGAATTCAGAATCAGAATTCAGAATCAGATTCCGAATCAGAATTCAGAATCAGAATTCAGAATCAGAATTCAGAATCAGAATTCAGAATCAGAATTCAGAATCAGAATTCAGAATCAGAATTCAGAATCAGAATTCAGAATCAGAATTCAGAATCAGAATTCAGAATCAGAATTCAGAATCAGAATTCAGAATCAGAATTCAGAATCAGAATTCAGAATCAGAATTCAGAATCAGAATTCAGAATCAGAATTCAGAATCAGAATTCAGAATCAGAATTCAGAATCAGAATTCAGAATCAGAATTCAGAATCAGAATTCAGAATTCAGAATCAGAATTCAGAATCAGAATTCAGAATCAGAATTCAGAATCAGAATTCAGAATCAGAATTCAGAATCAGAATCAGAATTCAGAATCAGAATTCAGAATCAGAATTCAGAATCAGAATTCAGAATCAGAATTCAGAATCAGAATTCAGAATCAGAATTCAGAATCAGAATTCAGAATCAGAATTCAGAATCAGAATTCAGAATCAGAATTCAGAGTCAGAATTCAGAATCAGAATTCAGAATCAGAATTCAGAATCAGAATTCAGAATCAGAATTCAGAATCAGAATTCAGAATCAGAATTCAGAATCAGAATTCAGAATCAGAATTCAGAATCAGAATTCAGAATCAGAATTCAGAATCAGAATTCAGAATCAGAATTCAGAATCAGAATTCAGAATCAGAATTCAGAATTCAGAATCAGAATTCAGAATCAGAATTCAGAATCAGAATTCAGAATCAGAATTCAGAATCAGAATTCAGAATCAGAATTCAGAATCAGAATTCAGAATCAGAATTCAGAATCAGATTCCGAATCAGAATTCAGAATCAGAATTCAGAATCAGAATTCAGAATCAGAATTCAGAATCAGAATTCAGAATCAGAATTCAGAATCAGAATTGAGAATCAGAATTCAGAATCAGAATTCAGAATCAGAATTCAGAATTAGAATTCAGAATCAGAATTCAGGATCAGAATTCAGAATCAGAATTCAGAATCAGAATTCAGAATCAGAATTCAGAATCAGAATTCAGAATCAGAATTCAGAATCAGAATTCAGAATCAGAATTCAGAATCAGAATTCAGAATCAGAATTCAGAATCAGAATTCAGAATCAGAATACAGAATCAGAATTCAGAATCAGAATTCAGAATCAGAATTCAGAATCAGAATTCAGAATCAGATTCCGAATCAGAATTCAGAATCAGAATTCAGAATCAGAATTCAGAATCAGAATTCAGAATCAGAATTCAGAATCAGAATTGAGAATCAGAATTGAGAATCAGAATTCAGAATCAGAATTCAGAATCAGAATTCAGAATCAGAATTCAGAATCAGAATTCAGAATCAGAATTCAGAATCAGAATTCAGAATCAGAATTCAGAATCAGAATTCAGAATCAGAATTCAGAATCAGAATTCAGAATCAGAATTCAGAATCAGAATTCAGAATCAGAATTCAGAATCAGAATTCAGAATCAGAATTCAGAATCAGAATTCAGAATCAGAATTCAGAATCAGAATTCAGAATCAGAATTCAGAATCAGAATTCAGAATCAGAATTCAGAATCAGAATTCAGAATCAGAATTCAGAATCAGAATTCAGAATCAGAATTCAGAATCAGAATTCAGAACCAGAATTCAGAATCAGAATTCAGAATCAGAATTCAGAATCAGAATTAAGAATCAGAATTCAGAATCAGAATTCAGAATCAGAATTCAGAATCAGAATTCAGAATCAGAATTCAGAATCAGAATTCAGAATCAGAATTCAGAATCAGAATTCAGAATCAGAATTCAGAATCAGAATTCAGAATCAGAATTCAGAATCAGAATTCAGAATCAGAATTCAGAATCAGAATTCAGAATCAGAATTCAGAATCAGAATTCAGAATCAGAATTCAGAATCAGAATTCAGAATCAGAATTCAGAATCAGAATTCAGAATCAGAATTCAGAATCAGAATTCAGAATCAGAATTCAGAATCAGAATTCAGAATCAGAATTCAGAATCAGAATTCAGAATCAGAATTCAGAATCAGAATTCAGAATCAGAATTCAGAATCAGAATTCAGAATCAGAATTCAGAATCAGAATTCAGAATCAGAATTCAGAATCAGAATTCAGAATCAGAATTCAGAATCAGAATTCAGAATCAGAATTCAGAATCAGAATTCAGAATCAGAATTCAGAATCAGAATTCAGAATCAGAATTCAGAATCAGAATTCAGAATCAGAATTCAGAATCAGAATTCAGAATCAGAATTCAGAATCAGAATTCAGAATCAGAATTCAGAATCAGAATTCAGAATCAGAATTCAGAATCAGAATTCAGAATCAGAATTCAGAATCAGAATTCAGAATCAGAATTCAGAATCAGAATTCAGAATCAGAATTCAGAATCAGAATTCAGAATCAGAATTCAGAATCAGAATTCAGAATCAGAATTCAGAATCAGAATTCAGAATCAGAATTCAGAATCAGAATTCAGAATCAGAATTCAGAATCAGAATTCAGAATCAGAATTCAGAATCAGAATTCAGAATCAGAATTCAGAATCAGAATTCAGAATCAGAATTCAGAATCAGAATTCAGAATCAGAATTCGGAATCAGAATTCAGAATCAGAATTCGAAATCAGAATTCAGAATCAGAATTCAGAATCAGAATTCAGAATCAGAATTCAGAATCAGAATTCAGAATCAGAATTCAGAATCAGAATTCAGAATCAGAATTCAGAATCAGAATTCAGAATCAGAATTCAGAATCAGAATTCAGAATCAGAATTCAGAATCAGAATTCAGAATCAGAATTCAGAATCAGAATTCAGAATCAGAATTCAGAATCAGAATTCAGAATCAGAATTCAGAATCAGAATTCAGAATTCAGAATCAGAATTCAGAATCAGAATTCAGAATCAGATTCGAAATTTCCAGGTTTTTTTTCCGATAATGGTCGATTGACCATTTTCATGGCATTCGCAACTTTATATCAACTTTGTAATTGACGAAAAGTTACCGTCAGATGGAGCATCATGCAACACTTTTCAACTTCAATGGCTTCTATAAACTTAATGTTCACAGATAATCATTCCGCTTGTGCATCACAAGTTTTAAGGTTGATGGAACATCAAATAGACGTAGTCGGGAAAATTTTTGGGTTTACCGGTTATTTTTAAATTTACAAAAACATGCGATTTTAATGAAAAATGAAATGAAAACGTTTGAAAATTTATAGTTTATGATATATTTGTGTCTTAACGCATAAAGCATCAATTGCAATAATTTTTGGATTTGTTCGAATTAAATTTTACATTTTTTCTATCAAAATTTTTTTCAAAGAAAAAGCATAAGGGTGTTGCATACATTTAGGGGTAAAAAATACTACACACAATTCTACTGGCTTAAATCTTCAAAATTAATGTTTGGATGGATGAAACTTTTAAGTTTACAAACGCGTGATGCAAAACAATCATATTCCATTTGAGCCCAGACTGGTAACTGAATGATTTTATTTTTTAATTTGGTGACTGCCCGAAAAATATTTTTACACAAAAAGTACATCATTAAGCCAATCCGTCAAACTGGGTAAAGTGTTTTACGGCATTAAAAAATGTTAAAATTTGTATCAAAAACTTTGAAAAACTATCTAACGATGTGAGAAACTATCTTATCATCATTTTATTATCATTATATGATAACTTTATTACATTATATTGGAATAAAAATTGAATAAGTGTTATAGTACACAAATGTTGCCCTGCTGTTGCAAGATGCCCCGTTTTGCGGTACCGGGCCAGCTATTGATTTATAATTTTATACGTACTCTTTTAAGAGTACATGTACTCTTTTTCGATCGAGAAACGAGCGTACTCTTCTTTTTGTGAAATTTTACGAAATGCACTCTTTTATTGGTGAAAGGAGTCGAGTTCTTAATTAGCGCCTTTATGTATGCCCTGAAATCCCGGACAGTAGGCAATATGCAAACAACAACTAGCTCAAAAGCATTGTGCACAAATCAAAAAGGTACGAATCAGCAACTTTGTTTTTAAAGAATGGAAAATATACGCCTCTATAAAAAAAATCTTTTAAAAATGCAGTTTTTATCAATTTGGGGTCCTTTCTCAGCATGGATCATCCAAAATCTAGACGCACTGTTTATTATACCATAGCGTTCCTAGTTGTCGGATCTGGAATGTTTTGACAGCACTTTGTTTGGAAATGTTTTCTCTATCAGTGCTTCTAGTTTCCTAACGATTCGTTTTGTTCTAGTAAAGTTACACGTAATGAAAGCTGAGAGGCGAAAATTAATTTTGGACACCCACGTCAAAAACCCGACGGGTCTGGTTCAAAAATCGTGAAATCTGATTTTGGGCGGCTTCCTGGCCAAAAATTTTACAAAGCCACTGGTCGGGGTGATGTCCCCGCCAAGTTCAAATTCGTTTTTGCCGATAAGTTGGCAAGAAAGTGTTTGATCTGGCAAGGTATTTGCAGTTGCGGACGAAAAACCCCGGTTTTGTGAAAAACAAGACCATGGACTCTGAAATGTACAAGGAGGAGTGCCTTAAAAAACGTTTTTTTTCGTACATTTGATCTCACAAAGGACCAGTAAAGTTTTCGCCAGATTTGGCAAGCTGCCACTACTGCCAAGAGGTATGTACAGGCAGTGGTATCAGGCCAACGGGTGGGTTTTGTTGAAAAGGACATCTACCCACCCAACTGCTCTCAATTCCGCCCTATCGAAAAATGTTGGGCAATTGTCTAGCAGAAGATGAAGAAGAATGGTAGGAGAGATGAAGAGATTGTGGAACAAAATGGCCGGTGAGGTCAGTGAATAGGGTGTCCAAACTATGATGAGGGTTCTCGACGAAAAGTTCAAAATTTCATCAAAACAACACCGGAATAATTTTTTTTCTTATTTTTCCTTTGAAGTGCAATAAAAACCCTACATTTTGAGTACAAAACATTTTTATTTCGTATTCATAGTTCCGAGATAGATCCTTTTTAATGCGTACAGATTTTGCGTGATCCATGCTTTATATTGACTTAAAACATCATGGTTTTTTGAATAAATGGCGTTTGTCTTTACAATTTTGAATTTTTTTCTCAATGTACCTACTCTTTTTGGCGTTGCAGGATATGGTAACCCTAGGTAGAAAAAAAAAAGTTTTGTTCCAAGCATAACTGAATTTTGCAAATGATTTAATATGCAAAAAATTCTTCTTACATACCAATTTCCACGCAAAGTAAAATCTCAACAATCAGCTAAATCATCTCATATTTTTCACTCATGCAAAACGTATCGAAAGAACATATGGGATCCAAAAGTTAATTTTTGCAGCGGTTTAAGGTATACGTTTAGACATTTCAGAACTGATGTTCAAATTACCGAAACTTGTTTTGAAATTACAATTTGATTTTCTTCTTCTTCTTCTTCTTCTTCTTCTTCTTCTAACACCAACATGGCCAAAACTTGTATGCATCCTGGAAAATTAAAAGCGTTCCTCATTTTTCTTTTCAACAAAGTATCTGATACATAGAACATGCATTGCAGATACTACTACGGCCAGGCCAACCATGTGATGAAGACGCAAAAGATACAGGAACAAGAGGGAGATGAAGCGGGGAGTTCCCTACCAGGGTTAGTTTATAAAATGATTATGTTTAAAATGTACGGTTTAAATCAGAAATAAAAACCAAAAAATGGATTGATCTCACCAGAAACTTCTTGGGTTGACGCTTTTCCAGACAGGCCTGGGACGATGATCTCTTCCATCAGTTTATTAATTTTGTATTACCATTGCGAAAATGTTTGAACCGGCGATTCCTGGCCTAAATAGTGGCCTTTGTACCTCATGCGAAATTTCTTCCCGAGTACATCACTAAAGTCAACGTTCCCGGAAATGTACTTTTCCTTGATCTTTTTGTACGATTCATCGGTCGTTATGTGTAGACGCTCGATGCTCTAGTTACGAGCTTCTTCGTCATTTCCAATCAGCTCTGGTATCGACTCCAGCTGTCGCAGCGGCCACTAGACATTATCCAGCAATTTTGGCAATAAATTAGGCTTGTACACTAGACTGAGTCGATTTGTGGTCATTTTGAATTTCTCAAACCCTGGGGTCTAAAAAGCTTCGTCTTGGTCCAAAACACAACCATGATTTTTTGTAAAATTTTTTAGTAACGTTTACATGAGTAAATTTGAACTTTTAGGTTTGTATGGGAAAATTGAATATTTTGTACTGAAAAATCAACATCGTTTTTGTTTCTTCGGTAGAACCGATCCAGCTGACTGTTTTTGTGCCAATTTATAAATTTCCTAAGGTAAATTTTCCGCTGAACAACTTTGTCGAAGACCGTAACTTCTTATCTTATTAGGCAAAAAAGTTATTAGCTGTTTAACAGAGGTATGTCTTTTCGCATTGATAAAGGACAAATTCAATTGACATCACTGCTGGAGCCTCGCAAAGTATTGCAAAAAAGTAGTCATGCAATACCTCGTTAGGCGCCCTGCAGTGATGTCAATTCTGTACTAATCAATCTTGATGCCAATTCTAAAAATATATTTTCTTTTATATGTTTTACTGCACTTAATTTAAAACAATTTACCTATCTTACCTGTTTCATTTTCGTCAAATTCAATACAGGGGGGCTCGTCTATATTAGATGTCTTAATTTGACAATCGGATTTCAGTTGACGCCAAAAATAAAAGAGTTGCGGCGCTGACATTTCCTCTCCACGTCAAAGAGCCTTCATTGTTCCGGAAGTTATCCAGTTGGCTAACCGTCAATCGTCCTTCTGGAAATTTTAAAAAGCATCCCTGTGTAGACGACTCCGTTGGTTTCTTGGCGACAGTTGTATTTGTGGGCAATGAGGCGTAATCAACCGCGTTGGGATTCCACGGATAGATCCCACTTCGCCGAAAACCACTTTTGATGACTTCCGATTTGTTACCAAAAGCTTCAAGGGCATCTTTCAGCAAAGGACATATTTTTGCTTCGGCATTAGCTGTGAAGAGACCGGTATAAGACTCTTTTCCTCCATTTGCGAACACTGATGTAGGTGTCGAATGTCTTTAGACGCCAGAAACTTGCCCCTGCGGACAACCAGTTCGAAAGCTGATTCGTCCAAATTGAATACTCTATTTGGACATTGAAGAATATTAAGAAGCTGCTCGTCCTTAAGAAAGTTGGTTATTTCTCTGAACCAATTTCTTATTTGGTTCTCGTTTAGAGAAGCTCTATTTATTGCCAAGAGACTAGGCTTTCGTGCTGTTATTCCGGGAAGCCTTTTCTTGAACGGTATCATCCATTATCTTTCGGGGATATTATTTTTGAACGGTGTCGGGATTTCAGAAAGTTTGATGTATTGGGATACACTGACTCGTAGTTGATTTTCGGTTACCGGAAAACCAGCACGAGCTACAGAGTCCACCCATTTAACGATTTTGTCTTCGTCTTCTGTTGACAACACTGTTGCCCGGCCAGGTTTCACTCCTGGAGGATGTTTTCCATTAAATCTATCCCTCAATGTCTCGTACGGCACTTTAAATTCCAAAGCTGCTTTCCGAAGAGACACTCCGTGTCTGGCTGCATCAATAGCTTGTTCCATATTTTCATAACTATACAATATTTTTTTCTCGGGGGGCATCCTGAAAAACAAGTGCAAACTAAATTTAATGACTGTTTCCGCCCATTAGGGCATTCGGTATTTATTTTCATACCATTTACCGCCCAATACTTAATGGTCAAAAAAATATTCAAACCGCTATTAATTGCATTTTTTTCTTCAACAAATATCATTTACATACCTGATTTTGACCTTTCGAAAAAGAAAATTCGCCGTCAAAAACTAAAAAAACCGTAATGTTGATGGAGCACCGTTTTGCAAAACAAACTAATACTGCGTGAATTTTGACGTGTCGGCCCAAAACAGAAACAAAACAAACAGTTATTTTGAGTGTTTTAGCTCGGTTCTGTGATGTTTTGGAGTGAAATGGTAGATCAGTGATAGGAGAAGAGAATTCGATACGTTTTTTTTTTGTAAAAAAGCATTTTTTTTTTCTAAATTTTACGTTCAAATGTTATCTGGGTGATAAATGGTGCCTGGGCGGTATACGGTGACATGATGGTAGGTAGTTTAAACTGTTTTTTTCCTGTTCGGGAGAGAGTCCAGTGCGACCATTAAGTTGATCTATTGTGGTATTACCCCGCGTTATTATTTTTACTTTGCTATGTTACTTGACACCCCTGCACTGTTGGTTGAAGTTGCAGTTGTTTACCGGTAGCACTACGAGCACACACATAACTAGGTAGGATCTCCAAGTGCAATCTAAGTTCCCTTGAAAAGATCCATCCGCATGCATGTGCGTTGAAACGTACAATTCCAAAGTATACCCGGCTAGCATTTCACGAATGCTAAAACCGCCAACTTTCATCATACTATGTGTGCCAGGTTATGTCACGACCGGGATTCGATCTCATGAACGTTGGCTTAGAAGACAAGGATGCTATCCTCTAGGCCACGATCTGCTGGCTTTAAACTTGTTGGATGCCTTTTCTTTCATTTACTAACGATTTTAATTTGTTTTTTTTTTTTTAACGATACCGCTAATGAAAAATCGAACGGATCTTGTTCAAAGAGTTTAATCAGCTTGCGCTTATTTTTTCCCTTTCAACAGATGGTTTGATCGATTTGATAGAGCAATTTGACATTCCCAAGCTTCCATCTGGGATCAGCCCCGTCTCCGGTATGTGCAATGAATCAAGGAATGAGTACCAAACCTATCCCGCTGTTGCATACCACATGAACCAGGACACGGTACTGAGTATCGGTACGGCTCGAATTTTTCCCAATGGATTTCCCACGGACTTTTCTATACTGGTAGTACTGCGAGCAACGCCGAATCTAGTGCGGGTTCCACTTTTCTCGGTCTATTCATCTGACTCGGAAGAGGTTCTGATGCTGATGGTTGGTATGGAAGTTGCACTGTATTACCAGGATACCGAAGGGAATCCAGAGGAGGAAAGTTTGATCAGTTTCGGTGCCAATATCGATGACAACAAATGGCACAGGATCGGTGTTAGCGTGAAAGGAAACTCTGTTACGTTGATTCTTGACTGCAAAACCCAAATAACGAGGCAGCTAAACAGAGGTCCTCGCTCGACTATTGCCACAGATGGACTCATTCTTACCGGAATGCAGCTTAACGAAGATGATGGTTTCTTTACTGTAAGTTGTAAAATTAGTCATTAGGTTGAACGATATGAAACAACGTTTCGATATTTCAGGGTGATCTTCAACTTTTCATGCTTGCAAATACTCCAGATGAAGCGTACCATATCTGTACAAAGTACGCTCCTAGTTGCTATGGATCCGAAAGCTACGATTCATCGTCACATACGATGACGAGTAGTAGTTCATCAGCCAGAAGAAATACATCTACTTCATCCAACTCATATGGCAGTGGGAGTTCTAGCCTATCACGGGATCAAACGAATAGGCTTGGAGTCGGAGCTGTAAGTTCTTCGTCCGGAAGTGGTCAACAATATGGTGGGCATCGTGAATTCGTTGATTTGACAAGCGATGTCGATGGTTTGGAAATAATCGGCGAAGAAGACGAATATTATAATAACCTTGAACTAGAAGGAGAAGACCGGCGAACTGAGCACCGCCCTGACAGTACAACAAACAGAATCAATGTTAATCGCACAGTTTCTTTTGATGGATATGACCAGTATGGTCGAAGACCTGTCTTGCCACTCCCGGAACCTGAATATGAGCCATCCGCTTCAAGTAACAGACAACCAGAAGGCGAGCAGCCAGTTGACGAATACGATCCTGATCATAGTATCGACGCATCTGAAGTATGTTGTGAATGTTAATATATTCGTATACAAAAATTAATTTTAAATTGTTTTTAAGGACACGTCAGTTTCATTCCCAGCGGTTCCTACTTCAAATTACAGTGTTGGTGGCGTTCGTGTTATTGTTGGACCAAGAGGTCCACCGGGTGATCCCGGTCCAAAAGGTGAGCCAGGACGGGATGGTCTAAACGGTCAAGATGGCCCCCCTGGTCAACCGGGTCATGTGTTCGTTATCCCGTTGACACAAAGTAGCAATGAAAAAGGACCGGATTCTCAAGCAGAAGCTTTTCGTGCCATGCTTTCTCAACACATGATGGCTATGCGAGGTGTCGATGGACCTATGGGCCTTACTGGTGTTCCTGGAGCTGTTGGACCGCCGGGTCCAGAGGGCACCAAAGGAGAGCCAGGTGATCATGGAGAACCTGTAGGTATTTTTAATAGCAAACAATTAAAAGTTACTAATAACGTTTTAATGGGTCAGGGTCCCCGAGGATTACGAGGTCCCTTAGGGCTGCCAGGACGTGAAGGTAGAAGAGGTCGAGCTGGACGTGATGGCGAGAGAGGCCCGGTAGGTTTACAAGGTCTCAAAGGTGAACCCGGAACCATTGGGTTGCCAGGGATGCCCGGTGAAAAGGGTGATCGGGGAAGATTGGGGAATGTAGGAGAAAAAGGAGATCAAGGCCATGAAGGTTTTCAAGGAGAAGATGGACCACCTGGTTTACCGGGTAAATTTTGAAATATATGTTTGTAGCAACGTGCAAAGTTTATACTTGGTGAACAATAATTTTTCAGGTCTTCCTGGAGAGTTGGGACCTAGAGGTTTTGCAGGTCCACGAGGTTTTCCCGGTCCCCCTGGAAACCCAGGTGTACCTGGTACGGAGGGCTTGCCGGGTGTCAAAGGAAATCCAGGTCCACAAGGTCAACCAGGTGCTCCCGGTCAAACAGGACCAACTGGCCCAGTAGGTCCACCAGGGCCACAAGGAAATATGGGTCCCCCAGGAATACCCGGACCTCATGGTAAACCTGGCCTACCCGGGTTGCCTGGAGCTGATGGAGCACCAGGTCGGGAAGGCAATCCTGGTATTGTTGGGCCCAAGGGTGATATCGGTCCCCAGGGTGTACAAGGACCAATCGGGTTCCCGGGAAATCGAGGTCCTAAAGGTGATGATGGAGAACGTGGTTCTGCGGGAGATAAGGGAGACAAAGGAGAACGAGGTCATGATGGAGAAAAAGGTGACATGGGCTCTCCTGGTGAAAGAGGTTCCACAGGCTCTCAAGGAATATCAGGCATCGAAGGTCCTGAAGGTCCTAAAGGTTTTGAAGGGCCCAGAGGTGAGCCAGGACAAATGGGCTTAACTGGAGATAAAGGAAAACAAGGAGTTCAAGGATTTCCGGGATATCCCGGCCCAACTGGTGACAAAGGAGACAAAGGTTCTTCTGGTACTGTGGGATTAACTGGCGACAAGGGAGAAAGAGTAAGTTCCTGAATTTGATTTGGACACAATCTTGAATTTTAAATTTCTAATTTTTAAAATTTCATTCAAAAGCACATTATAGTATCAAAAGCAACTGTTCTAATAATTTGTAATTTCTAAGGGAAATACTGGACTACAAGGAGAGCGCGGCGAAGTTGGTCCTAGAGGTTTTCGGGGTGCCCGTGGTAGGAGAGGAGCAGACGGTACACCAGGACCAAAAGGCGATACCGGTCAACCAGGAGCTCCAGGAGCACAGGGTGAAATGGGATCTCAGGGTCCTGAAGGCCCACGTGGTTTCATAGGACTGCCAGGACCTCAAGGACATAATGGCAAAGATGGACCTCAAGGAACTCCCGGTGAAAGAGGACCTCCGGTAGGTGAAATACATTGAAAATATTATTTACTAAATGAAAAGCAAAAGGTTTAGTTATGCAATGCAAAAGTATCAACTACAGAAAGAATGCACATTATTGAAGATAGAAAACAAATTAAAACCTATTTTTTATAAACTAATTTGTGAAAAAGGGAGAAAATGGAAACCCCGGACCTACGGGAGCTCCAGGTGTGATTGGTCCGCAAGGGCCTACTGGAGAACCGGGACCGGTTGGCGAGCCTGGTATTCCAGGATTACCAGGTATGCCTGGAGAACCTGGCGTGCCAGGAGACAGCGGAAAAGAGGGGCAAGTTGGTCCACCGGGACCACCTGGTAAAAACGGTCCTCCGGGAGGTCAAGGCCTTCCGGGTTTCCCTGGGGAACGTGGTTTACCCGGCATGCCTGTAAGTTGATTTATAACAAAATATAGTACATTTTATTGAAAGTATTTTAATTGACAGGGTCTTCCTGGACTGAAAGGAGAAATAGGAGTCCCCGGACTGCAAGGTCCAGTTGGAGACAAAGGACAACCGGGAGAACCTGGCAAAGAAGGTCCACCAGGACCTGAAGGACGTCACGGTCAACCCGGTCCTCCTGGGCCTGCCGGTTTAAAGGGAGAACGAGGAGAAATGGGCTTAGTTGGACCAGTTGGACGCGATGGTCTGCCGGGTCAACGTGGTTTGACTGGGCCACCAGGACCGCAAGGTCCTCCCGGTGAAGATGGTGATAAAGGAGATATGGGATCTCCTGGAGAAAAGGGTTTCAAAGGGGCACAAGGCGAAGCGGTAAGGAAAACCAAATATTTTTATAAAACGAACACACACATGTAGGAACTCAGTGAAACTTCATGTTTCTTTGAAAAGATCTAAATTCTACTTAAGACTAAGCGTACATCTTTCAAGGATATAATGGCTAGCATTTTACTAATGCTAACACTACCAACCCACAGAAAGAGTACTATGTTTGCCGTGACCAAGACTTGATCTCATGACCTCAGGCTTAGAAGACTTGAACGCTATCCTCTAGGCCACGGTCGGCGGCCATATACAAACATATAATTCATCCTGCTTCCTAGTTTTGGTTTTGAATTCAATTATCAATCCCTTTTTGAATATTTTCAACAATTCCTTACGATAATGCTTGACATTATTATGAACTGATTATTTCAATGCGAAAAAAAATTATAGGGGCCAGTTGGATCTCCAGGATCACAGGGATCCAGGGGAGAGCCAGGAGCTGTGGGTCCACCCGGAGACAAAGGTCCTCCCGGAGAAATGGGACGAACTGGAGCAAAGGGTGAAGATGGTCCAACAGGATTGCCTGGTCCTCCGGGACCTGCGGGTGCTCAAGGTCTACCAGGCCCTCCAGGGATGAAAGGAGGTCGTGGAGATGATGGACCTATTGGAAATGCTGGTCCAATTGGACCTCCAGGAGAACCTGGGCGTCGTGGACCCCGAGGAGCAGAAGGAGCACCTGGAGCTACAGGACCTCCCGGACCACAAGGTTAGCTTTTTGTTGAGTTATTTGAAAAAAAAAAAAATCAGTGGTGAAACCATATTTCCAAACATTCAGGATTTGTTGGTGAACCTGGCGGACAGGGGCTTCCAGGTCCGCCTGGACCTGACGGCAAGGATGGTGAGAAAGGAGCCATTGGACCGAAAGGAGAAGAAGGGAAAAGTGGTCCTCCGGGACCACCTGGTAAACGTGGTCCGGCCGGACCAGAAGGTCCTAAGGGTATAGCTGGTCCTCCTGGTTTTCCTGGAAATCCAGGGGAACCTGGAACAGTTGGGCCAAAAGGAGACATTGGCAAAGATGGAGAAGATGGTAAACAGGGTGAACCAGGATTGCAAGGAGAAGCTGGTCCAGCCGGACTTCCTGGAGAGGCAGGTCCTCCTGGGAAAATGGGTC
Organism: Uranotaenia lowii; assembly: GCF_029784155.1. Taxonomy (NCBI): domain Eukaryota; kingdom Metazoa; phylum Arthropoda; class Insecta; order Diptera; family Culicidae; genus Uranotaenia; species Uranotaenia lowii. The sequence continues at coordinate 243,585,581 of NC_073692.1, read as the reverse complement.
CTGAAGGACCAGCCGGGCTACAGGGTACACCTGGTTTACCTGGCGAAAAGGGTGACAGAGGACCCACGGGACCTCAAGGAAATATCGGACAAACTGGACCTCAGGGTATGCCAGGTGCTCAGGGCGTTCAAGGAATACGTGGATCGCCGGGAGCATCGGTGAGTTAGCATTGACATTAATAGATACTGTTTTATATAACTAATATTTTTTGCTTTTACAGGGAGAAATTGGTCCAGTTGGAAAACCAGGAGAAGCTGGACAACCCGGTAAGATTGGAGAAACTGGATCGAAAGGTGAAAAAGGCGATCGTGGAAAACGAGGTCCTAAAGGTCATCGTGGAGAATTGGGAATGGTAGGCCTTAAAGGAGATGCTGGAGAAAAAGGTGACAAAGGTGTCCGAGGTAATATGGGTGTCGAAGGACCCAAAGGGCCTCAAGGACCGCAAGGTCCCATTGGTTTGAAGGGAAATGATGGTCCACAAGGTCCACCAGGAACGGAAGGACCGCTTGGTCCTAAAGGTTCGGAAGGAGTTGCCGGTACAAAAGGTGAAGCCGGCCCACCAGGGCCGCCTGGTCCTCCTGGTCCACCTGCAGAAGCGCCATTAATTCCTCCGGAACTATTGTTCCGAATGAGCGAATTTTCGCTTACCAAAGGAGAGGATAGGATGAAACGCGATGCTGGAGAAATGCCAGAGGAAGAAGATGATTTCGATGAGGAGCTTCTGAAAATTGAGCCGAAGAAAAAGAAGAAGAAAAAGAAACAAAAAGACGATTTGGGCCCCAAGTTTTTGGACATGTACAGCTCAATTTACTCTATGAGACAGGAATTGGATCGGATACGGAAACCAGTAGGCACGCGGGAGAACCCAGGAAGAACATGTCGTGATCTGCACTACGGACATCCTCAGTTTAAGGATGGTAAGTAGATAATTCAGATAGGCAGCATAACTTGTCTTCCTGACTTATACACTTACCTTACAGGTTGGTACTGGATAGATCCGAACCTGGGCATGGGCGATGATGCTGTTTATGTGTTTTGCAACATGACGGCAGAGGGAGAAACTTGCGTTTTCCCTGATCTACATAGCTCCCAAATGCCTAACATCCCCTGGAGAAAAGAAAATGATAAAACTGATTGGTATTCGAATCTGAGAGGCGGCTTCAGGGTTGGTCTTATGGTTAAACTTTCTCAAATGTAGTGCCAGAGTGTAATGCGACTATTTTCCTTTCAGATTTCCTACGAAACAGTTGGAGTGGTCCAGATGACATTCTTACGGTTGCTTTCCCAATCAGCTTACCAAAATTTCACTTACACCTGTATGAACAGCATTGCTTGGTTTAGTACCGAGGAAGAGAACTATGACGATGCTATTCGATTTTTGGGAGACAACGAGATCGATATCGGTTACGAAAACACGAAACTACACCCGAATATACTAGTCGATGGTTGTAAAACTGGCAAAAGTAAGAGCGAAACGGTGTTCGAGATTAGGACTAAGAAGCTTCAATACCTACCGATCATCGATTTCTATCCAGTCGATTATGGACAACCGCAGCAAGCATTCGGATTCCAGGTGGGACCTGTTTGTTTCTTATAAAGATAACGCGCAATGAAATACGGACTATGATTACGATTTTTTGAGCTAAACATGGATGCTAGAAACTGATTTCCTAAGTCGAGCAATGAGTATTCCTATAAGTTGTAAATTAATTTATTGTAAAAAGCGTTAATATTAATTATGGATAACAACACACACACACAATTGAATTTAGCTTTAACTACTTTAGTAAAGGGGAACTACGTTATTCTTAGATTAATATGAAACTACAAAAGGACTGAATAAGAGCTTAAGTCAGGAGGGAACCTACGAGTTTAAAAAAAATCTTGTCTTAGCTGTAATTACCAATACTGTACACACACAATTAATAGAACATCAATCGATATCACTGCCGAAGACCTGTATGTATGTATAAATCGAGTATAAAAAATAATAAAAACAATCATGAGCATAATTTGTTTGACATTTGAATACTAGTGAAAGAAAACACTAAGGAAAAACTCTTATACTGAGCGAAAATTTTGAATTATGAATTTCAATTCGGAATAAATATCAATTTTAACATCTTGAATCTCAACCTAGAGATTGATTTGAACCTTAACTCAAAATAAGAACTCATTTTTTCTATTCTTTGTTGCTTTTAAATACAGGCCTTCAACCAATTTAGTTATACGTCGTCTTATCGTCTTATCCTTTTATTTGCATGATGATTCTTAGATCTGAAGCTTAATTGGTTTTATTTTATTATCCTTTCTTTTTTTAATATATAGGGGAGAGTGGGGATACTTGATCCCCTTTTCTTATTTTCACCATATCTTTTTGGAAAAATTTAGCAACTCGCCGTGTTTGACATTTTCTGACAGCTTGTAACTTCAAGTTTCTATGCTCCAAAAATTAGAACGATACTTGAACCCGTTGATGAACAAGAAGCATTTTCGTGGGAGTAAAAAAATTGCGATATTTTTGAAGTTAAGGGAGACTTGATCCTTTATTCAGGAAGCCCCAATCCATGGAAAAAATCAAACAAAACCCCAAGATAGAATATTAATTGACTATTTTAGTCATGTTTGTTCTCATTTCACAATTGATAGCAGACATAAGAAGAAAATTCTATAACTTTGTCTCAACGCTAATAACATTGCATACTTAAAGGCGCTATTTTTTATAATTAAGAGAAAATAAATTATTTTTGCTCTTTTCTTCAGACAATTGTTCGATAAATATTAGTTTTTGGATAAATATTAGTATTTCATAATCAGCAATCATAACGATCAATTCAGAAGAAGAATATGCCGTTTGGAAGGGGGATCAATTGTACCCAACTCTAGGAGATCAGTTGTACCCAAAATCAACATTTTAGAAAACTTTTTCTGAAAAAAGTTGGGAGTTTTCCATTGCTTTAAAAATATGGCATTATGTACCCAACTCTAGGGGATCAGTTGTACCCAAAATCAACATTTTGAAAACTTTTTCTGAAAAAAGTTGGGAGTTTTCCATTGCTTTAAAAATATGGCATTATGAAGTTCATTTTACGCTCGAACGATTGATACGTTAGAACAAATATTTTTTTCATAATTTTCTCATGTAAGAAACATTTTAAAGTGATGAAAAAAGATCTTCAAGTTACATTTTGTGAAATTTTTCAAACAAAGTTCAATTACTCAAACAATTATTTTATTAAAATTTTTTAAACTTCAACCATTGCTGTTTTGTTCCATTTGGCACATTTTTCTAGAACATTTGATCTTTGTACGACATTCCAGTTTTGAGATATAGCTAAGAAATCAAGTATCCACAGGGATCAAGTATCCTCATTCTCCCCTACATATATTAGCGGCTTACCTCGATTTGTTTCCTGGTAATGGGCGCTAACTGTTCTCAGCAAACATTAAAACAACATCCAAAACTAAGACGCAGACAAATTTTAATCATGCCGAGAACTTAAAAAATATTATTTACTACTAGGAAGTATGAGATGAAAAAAATAAATTCTCAATGAATCTCAGTGGAAGAATATTCGTTTAAAGAGATCCATTCTAATTATTTACAATTTAATTATTTATTTATAAAAATTGAGAAAAAACAGAATCTAAATTACTAGGACTAAATTTACTGCTAAGAAATTTTTAAAATGGAAAAGAGGTAACATAAGTGGTTGGTTATTGACTTAGGTTTACTTTGAAGTATTTTATTAGTTTTATCTTGGAAATGTTCCTATTGGAACTGTTTTTAATATTTTCGGGAAGACTGTTGAACTGCGTAGGACCAATGAAGAAAATTTGACGTTGACCAAGACGAGTAGAAGTTGTGTTGCGCATATTTAACATGGTGAGATTGACTGGTATTATTAACTCTCAGACCGGCATTCAATGTCAAGTTTTGGTTATTGTTAGACGAGTGCAAATTGTCGAAAACATGAATTACTGTTTGACGTTTGCAAATTGCACAGTATAGAAAATGGTAGTATGTTATGAGATTTATCGGAATAAAGTTAATGGGTTGGGTAAATACGGAGAAGATTATTGGTTGTTTTAATCTAACGGTTCTGGAGGGTTTGTAAATGGGAAAAAAGAAACAATGACGCTCTAATTGCACTTTAAATGTCGAAATATTTTCCGGACAATCCCCAATTTTTTTTTAAATAAATCTTTTCATGATTGTCTTTGGTCTTCAATTGTCAGTCTTTGGTAAGGTGTAAAAAAATGCCCAGTAGACTGCTGTAAAAAATGACTTTTTGCTCCCATATGTTTTTTCGATGCCTTTTGGGTCACCAAACATCAGTGTAAAATTGAGAGATCAAAGCAGTCTTTTGTTGCGTTGTAACGTGTTTTTTTAAGCTGGTGAAAAAGTTACGAAAAATCAGAAATTCATAAAGGAAATAGTGGACTTTTATTGCAATGTAACCTTTGAAGACTGCAAGCGGAAAATATGCCATTCATGTTACCGATTGCAGTGCGGATTGTTTTGGCGTCACTGAATCTTTCACATGTCGTCAAGCTTCGGTGAACATTTACAATTGTCAGTGTACATTTAAAATTCGCTTTGTTTTTGGATGTCTGCCGGAACATGCTTTATTCTTAACTGATTTCTGAAATTGTGAATTTGCGTTGATGTGTGATTTTCATATTAAACTGGAAAAAGATGTTAGTGAATTGTATTATGCATGCAGAAAAAATCCAAAATATAAGCGCTAATCATCATAGCAGCTTTGCCTACTAGCGACACGTCGCATACGTCGCGACGTTGAAAATAATAGCGACGCACCGCGAGTTTCCAAGGAGACTTGAAGCATGCGATTGATCGCCTAAGGAAAATGTACAGTAAATAACATAAACAATGCTCGAGTACTACATCGAAATCGCCTACTGGACTCAAAAAAAAAACAAACCTGTGAATGACAGGAATCTCGCTAGTAAAAAAGCGTCGCTAGTCCTACTGTCGCTATTCGGTTTGGTGCTATACACATAATATAACATTTTGAAATAGTGCAACGAATTATTCCCCTAGCGTGGTTGAGCAATTGATGTGTACCAATATAGGGCATCCTGGGTAGTGAATTGCTCCCCAGATCTGTCGCTATTAGTTTGAAAAAGTCCGCAAATAGTTGGCCAAAAAGAAAATAAGTTGAAAAAGGTATGGGAAAGTTTCGATGTTCGAATAGGAACCGAAAAACCTTTGGTTGGAAGTTAAAGCGAGGGTCTTCTGGAGGAGGTCTAACTTGATAATGGGGGCTTGTATGTACGAAAATAAAGCTTCAGTGTCTTCCAATGCCCTCAGGGAAAGTCTAAGGGCAGAAACACAGTGCACGCGAGCGAGCGAGCGAGCGATTCGCGCGAAGATTCGCACCTCATTTGAACATGTTGAAAACTGTGAGACCGTTCACAGTGCAAGCGACGCGATTCGTACTATCGCGCGAAATACCATTCGGAAAATTATCCGTCGCAGCAGTCGCGTGAATACTTTGTTTTGGTTCACCCAAACTTCATATGAACCTGCACTGAGATTATTTCTCGGCAGTTTTATTTGAAAATATATCGCGTTATTTTTAAATTATAAAAAAATCGATTTTCCTCGACTAACTTTTTAAATAAATTTGTAGCAGAGGTCAATTTCAATTATGACAAAGTTTTCCCAGCATATACCTGTTGTTTGTCCAGTATATGGACGAAATGGTGACCACTGACCAGCAAATTCTGAAAAGAAATTCGTATTATTTTGCGGCACGGTGAATTTGTGCTCTTTGTGCTGTAAAAAACACATTACTTCGGGGGAAAATTTAAACATTGTGAATTAATTTTTTTCACCAAGCTGCATAAGATGCATATTCCATATACCGGCGCGCGTTTTTTTTTCTTTAATTATTTGAAATCTTTAGAGATTCCGGTGACAAATTGCGTGGTCATCAGGTCTCGCACGATCCTAATTTTTTTCATTCCATTTCTAATTGCTTGAATAATTTAAGAACGTGAAGTTTTGATGCCAAAATAAATAAGATGGTTTATAAAAAATTATTTTCTTCGAAAAACAAATACTCCTTTTCTTTAAGAACAAATAAAATAATTTCTCCTAGAGAAATTGATATATGGATATTGTTTTGAAACAAGAGTAGATTAGCTGAAAAATATTTAAAGTACTAGCTGCAAAAATGGTTATTTATCATTTCTTTTCATCTTAAATTACTATAATCATGATTATGCAGTTCAAAATATGTCGACTGGAAAAGAAACGCAGCTGTTAGATCAAAATCAGTTGCTTGGACTCACAATGAAAACTCCTAGAAAAATTTATAGCATCCTGACATCTGTAACCAAAGCAAACACTCAACTGCTGATCACAGAACATTTATATCCAGAAAAAGGTAAATTTTACTTGTTCAATCTGTAATATGAGCAAGAATTAAATAATAAATATGACTCTAGAACAAATTTATCTTACACTAGCTGACCCGGTGTGCTTTGCTACACCTTCCAAAATTTATTGAAGTTTGTGGTTCCTAGTTATTCAAATTTTAATTTTTTTGCCCAAAATTTTAAATTCAATTTAAAAAATTTTTAAATGTTTCATCGACATAAAGTTGCAACTTTTTTAATTAAAAAACTTAATTTTTTTTTAATCCGTGTTTTAATCCTTTTTATGACTCTGGATCTCTCTGCTTCATAAGTTTATAACTTATGCCAAAATATTTTGTTTATATATGGAACTTCGGCGTTCCTTTTTAATATGGGGTGGGTCTCAAACTTTCATAAAACATTTTATGAATCAAAATAACGTCAAGGGACATTCATTTCACCCATTCGTTCTCGAATTATTATACAAATTGTGAATGTGACCCCCTTGCCCATTCCTATATCCCTAATGAAATGAAGGGGAGTCTCATAACATCAGAAAAACACTTCTTGTATACAAATACGATCCCATGTCATAAATGGCTCCCTTCTCTATAAGTTCTAGAGATATTCAAAAAACGGATGACCCTCTCTCCACTTTATATATAAGATAAGGGGGCCTCAAACCATCAAAGAAACATTGCCCGTACATAAATATGCTCCCATGCAAATTCGCTTCCATTTTCTCGATTAGTTATCGAAATATTAAAAAAATGTATGAGTGACCCTTTTCCCACTTTTCATCGTTCCTCTGAATAAAGGGAGGGGTGTTAAACCACGGAAAAACATTTCTTGTGCTCGAATACCTTCTCATGCCAAATTTGGTTTCGTTTGCTTTATTAGTTGTCAAGTTATGCTATAAAAGCCCCTCTTCCAACCTATCTTCTACCTGGAAGGGGAATCAAGGGGATCAAGATCAAACATTCCGTGTATTTAAATACACTCCCATGCTAAATTCTGTTCCATTTGCTCGATTGTATGATTGTTCCCAAGTCATATTTGGTTCCATTTGTTAAATAAGTTCTTGATTTATGCAAAACAATCGTTTGTACCGTCTTTCCTAACTGTATCCCCAATTGAAGGAGAGAGAAGTCTGAAAAAAGGAAATAACTCTTTTACGTATCCCAATGCTTCCCCATGCCAAAGTTGTTTCCATTTGCTCCATTAGTTCTCGAGTTATGCGTTATGCGAGTTATAAAGGACGCCCAACCCCCCCCCCCCCCCCCGCCTTCTCCTTCCAATCACCCCACTGGAAGGAGGCAATAGTACCAAATATTCACAGAAACATTCTTTGTGTTCAAATTCCCTCCCAAGCCAAATTTCGTTCCATTTGCTGGGTAAGTTCCCGTGTGATGAAACAAATTGTTAGAAGCACCCTTCATTCTTAAGATTTTCCGACTGTAAGAACGAAGGGTTCGTAAAATATCATAGACACATTTCTCGTAATCAAATACCTTACCATGCCAAATTTGGTTCCATTTGCTTGATTAGTTTTCCAGTTATACTGAAAATTGTGAAAGAGCTCCCTCCCCACATTCTATTTCCTCACTGGAAAGAGGGAGGGGTACCAAATATTCATAGAACTATTTATCGTACCCAAACATCCTTCCAAGCCAAATTTGGTTTCATTTGCTCGAATAGTTTTCAAGTTATGCAAATAATCATAGAACCATTTCTCGTATTCCACTACCCTCTCATGCCAAATTTGGTTCCATTAGCTTGATTAGTTCTCCAGTTCTGTACAAAATTGCAAGGTAGGCCCGCTCCCCCTTTTCTATCTCCCCACACGAAGGAGGGAGGGGTACCAAATATTTTAAGAAACATTCCTCGTACTCAAGTTTCCATCCATGCCAAGTTTGGTTTGATTTGCTTGATCAGTTCTCGAATTATGAAGACTTATTACTTTTAAATGAAAGACCCCCTCCCCCCTTCCAGGAATAGCGAGGGGTCCCAAACTATCATAGGAACCTTCCCCGGCCTCCAATACCCTTATATGCCAAGTTTCACGCAAATCGGTTCAGTAGTTTTCGAGTCTATAGGGAACAGACAGACAGACAGAAATTCATTTTTATATATAGGTATAGATTAAAGTGCTTTTGAAATAAAATCTTGGGTGCTTATTCTGCGAGTCACGTGACGTGGATTTGTCGGGTCAACATGATTTGACGTCAGTGAAAGTCGCCGGCGCTGATAGCGACGAAAACTCCGGTTTGTGGATTCGGCAATAAAAATAATTGAATTATTTTATGACGCTGTTAAAAATTTTAATTGAATGTCACATACAAATTATTTCATAATGATTTAAACAAAAATAACCTCTTAAAAATTATTCTTTCAATTCCCTATAAATTGATTTACATAAATATTATTAAAGATTTTTCTCAGTGTAAATCGCATCCCGTTCGTCGCGTGCACTGTGAACGATCCTGAAAAATGTTCGCGCGAAATTCATTTCAGGTTCATTCAAAAATCGCTCGCTCGCTCGCTCGCGTGCACTGTGTTTCTGCCCTAAGGCTCAAGAAAAACAGCATGGGTAAACACTTACTTATTTAAATAGTCATTTGCATAAAACTAAAATTTCTGATGGCTTGGAAAAAGTTGTTTTTCTCTTGGCATGCGTTTTTGTAAATGTCACCTATGTCACGGCTTACTGTGACCTGGAAGATTACTGAAGTTGTTACGCAAAATTTCTGTTTTATTGATGGTGTGGTAAGTTATCATATAAATTATTAAATGTATAATAGCTAAACTCAATTCAAAGGGATTTGTGGGGGGTTAGATAGGACATCAAACGAACGAATGACTGAAATACAATGGATTGTGGGTCCACGCCAGCTGGAGTATCACGGCAAATTTGTAATTATACGAAAGATGCTAGGGTACCTTTTCATAATTCTTAATTTGTTTCGAACAATATGAAGACAGTTTGATGAGTCAAACCTATCCCAAACCAGTGGTAACGGATCTCTTGGTAGTGCTGCAATTATTGTTGATGAGTTAAGCATTAACAATATTTGAATATGCGATTGAGACTTCCCGTACCCTAGGGGAGGAAGACTGAAATTCGCTGTATCATTTTTTTTACTGTTCGGCAAAAAGACAGCTATTGTTGAAAAGGTATGTAATCGTTTAAATTTTTACATAAGATGATCAGTTTCGTGTAGCGAGTCATGTAACTCAGTTGTTTAGGTGCGAAATTTAAGTCTTCTGAATGAATGGCTGCAGATTCAAACGTAAACATTGAAATCGAGTACACCAGCTAGATTATCCTATACCAGTCTGGTATGTCAGCTTTGAACTATATAAAACTGTAGTTCGGTCCATGGGAACTACCCAAAATCTAAATCTGTAATTTAAGCTATTTTTAGAACGAATTTTTAGAACGAATTAATCAAACAATTTTTATTTGTCAGCTTCAAAAACTTCAACGAAATTTAAGTGATTCAATACGCCTGATCATGCAAAAATTTGCCAGAGCAAAACAAAACCTTATTGAATCATTGTTTTATGCAAAACAAGTGCTTTTCAGCATCAAAAAGGTTTTATGAAAATCACTGAATAAGAAAGTAAAATTTTAAACCTTCGCACTGGTCGGTAGATTGATGAAAGAAATTTGACGTTTGAAAGATTTTTTTTCCTTTTTTTATTCATTCTTCCTCCCCCAGCCCGTACCGACACGGGTCAGACGACCTATCAGCCACTGGTGAGTTCTGTGCATCAGTGTTAAATATGAGATAATTTGGTTGATTTATGAATTAGCACAACACGTTTCAATTTTGCATGGCAAATTGTATGGATGAAGAAATTTTTGCACATTTTATCATCCAGAAAATTCAAATAAGTTTGAAATTAACATGGTCTTTGATTTAGGTTTTGACTATTCTCAAGCTTTATTTTTTGCTAACATGACAAGCAGCTAAGTATTTAATTAAAAAAAAGTTATAACCATTTCGAAATAAAAAAATCTGAATCCATTGAAAAGTACAGACCCCGTTCGATTTTGGCAACATTCGATTTTGGCAACATCCGAGCAAAAACCGTTCGATTTTGGCAACATCCAAAAAATACGGTTTTTTTTTGTAACTTTTTTATTTTCATTCCAAATTTATCAAATTTAATGTAAAACGTAATATTAGCATGAAATTTTTCAATTTGGCTAATGTATAAGAGTTTTAAACTGTAAAAACACGAATTTTTCCATATTTTACTGCTTAAAACTAATATAATAGAGCCAAATTAAAAAATTTATGCTAATATAAGGTTTTACATCAATTTTGAATAATTTGAAGTAAAAATTTGAAATAAAAAAGTGACAAAAAAAACGTTCGATTTTGGCAACATTCGATTTTAGCAACATAAAATTTATGGGCGTGTTGCCAAAAACGAACGGGGTCTGTATTTAAAAATGGCAGACTTTGTTTGCTAGAGCTTTAAATAATTTCATGAAATGGTTTTGCAAAGGTTTTATAAATCAATAAATTCCATGGCTATGCAAAGCAGTTTTTTTGAGATTTTTATGCTCACCCTACAGTTTCACAGCTTTCAAAAAAACAATCAAAATCGCTTAAATTCGAAAAAAAAAAATGTTCTGAAAAAAATGTAAAACATCGAATATCTTTTTTGGGGTACAAGTTAGATTTGTGCTTTGTTGACATGAATTGTACTGCGAGAATCAGAGCATCTGTATTCGTGGTCTATTCTTGGGTCTAATTTATACAAGAATTGAACCAAAGAATTGAACCAAACGGTTTAGAACTGCGTCAAATTGGATCCAAATCTCATCAGTTTTGGATCAATCCTTATACCAGCTCTAAAAAAGTTGAGTTGAAACTGGTATAATGGATCACCAATGCGGTTGCTCGGGTCTAATTGAGGACTGGATGGATCGCCTCCAAAATTTTTATTGCTATTTCTGGCAGCAAACTGGGTGCACTGCTCTGCATAGAGACGCCGCCAGAGAATCGCGACTTTTCTGAAAACTTATTTGATACACGCAATGACGGACGGCATCCTGTTTACATAGCCGTCGTTTCCATAGTGAATTCCTTCAACACTCTCGGGTGCACTTCTTCGACGTGGGCATCAACTACGTTTTTCCAAAGTGAATTGCGCAGTATATATTGAAATACTATTGTGAATTATATTTTATATTTTTGCTTCACTAGCTTTGGCCGAGTAGCTACGGTGAATGTGGTAGGTAACAAACTGATTCCGTCAGTAAAATTTGAGTTTTCGCCACAGCAGGTTAGATTCTAGCTTAGATTAGCCATAAAATGTAGATACTAATAAAACTTTGTCAGATAGCCAGGTTCTTAAATTCTAACACCCAAAAATTATTTCTTGATTTATTTAAAAAAAGTTCTTCCAAACTAAGTGACGCAATGCTGGAATGGGTCATTACACATTGCGAGGAAGAATGACCTAAATGGGTTAAACTCCTATAAAAACAAACAAAAAAAAGTCATTACACATCTAAAGTAGATTAACGTAAACATCAAAAGTAGATTAAGATTTCAACTGATTAATTGTAACAAATACGACAATTTCATCAAAAGAGAGTCACCATTGGTTGATTTTAGAGGTTGATACTAATGGGTACGCATTGTTGTATACTATAAATGTATAATACAAAGACAATACGCAAACAAAAGAGTCACAATGAAGTCAGTAAACTGACCAACAGTTTTGGTAGACGGCTCGTTCTGTTGCCCTCCTAAAGCCATTGTTGTCATCATCTGATCCTTTACACAACGACTTTTCCCAGTGACTTTCGCCATTGAAATTGATGCTGTGCTGCTTTACTCGTTGCTGCTTGTGCTAGAGTAGTAGTGTGTACAGATTTTCGTTTTTACTACAAGATTCTCAGTCAAATCGTACCGTGCGTATTTTGTTTTTTTTATCAATGGATATAGATCCTTTGTAAAGGACGTAGTAGATGAGAGAAAGAGCGAAGAGAAATTTACAACGAGACTCCGCCCCCAAGAGAGCGCCTATACATACAATCATGACTATATCCTTTTTCAGCAGGCAACGGCACAGTTCGAAAAGGATTCATAATCTCACTTTTGGAAGTGAAGCCACGCCCCGGCGATTATATACATGGCATACGCCGCCACCATCAGTCGTCTCTTGGAAGATAGGACTATTGCAAAGTTGCAGCATCCCGCTGACATTGCTGGTGGAAGGAGTCAAATGTCGTTGTAAAAAAGGACTAAATGGGGAAAACGAGTCCCGCAGTCAGTATGGTCGGATGCTGCGGTTGGCTTGAGCGATGCCAGGCCACGATTGCTGTCACGTCAGACGCCGCCACGTGGTACCAGTGGGATGGGATGCCAGAATGACATCCGACAGTGTACAAATCGACCAAGAGGGATGGAATGGGGTCGAGGGTGATAGGGAAAAAGGAAAATGACTGACTGGTGTTGGATTTGCTGCGCCAGTCAGAATCAACCCCGGGACGCAAGAACGGATGCAGTGGGATGGGAGCATGTGGAACATAAGGATTCAACCCCGGTCACTAGCTAGAGGAAAGGCTGCTGCTTGAGGAAGTGGGTGGGATCGGGATGTTGCTGACAAGGCAAGGATAACGTTTCGGTTGAAGTGAAATGCGAGATGGCAAGCAGTGTGGTAACTGTAGCAAATGTGAATTGTGATGAAGTCAATACAGCATCAGTCGGTAATCAGCTTCTACCGTTTCTGGGCTGATGCAAAGCCAGAGAACCACTACGGGAAATCTGGACACCCGGAGTCAGTTTATCAGGAACAATCGAGACAGTGACATCGATCGACTAAAGTTTCCCGCGTCCGCGTTTGCTTAGAGATTTCGTTGAACGTACGAAAAAGACCGTGTTGTTCAAGAACTTTGTTGCGTCGGATTTGTGGAATCGAAATCGACCTTTTGAGTGATTCACCAAGAGCTGCTCACTATTGTAAAAAGGAATATTGTCTGTGCCAAAAACACAGATTGAAGTGTTGGGAGCTTAATAGCGAAAAATAAAAGCAAACAAATTGTTTAATTTTCTTTTTTGTTGAAGTGAATATTGTGAATAAATTTTGTGCCGTAATTCAATTGAAGATAAATGTGATCTTGCTGCAATTTAGCAGTGAAAATTAATCAAGTTGGATTTCAAATTCGTTTGGCAGCCACGAAGAATGGGAACAGGTAAAATATGAAGACACCAAGCTATCAGATAAGCAATTAGATTCAATAAGCAGAGGGATGATATCTTAGTATTTTTCATGTTCAACACTAGGTTTACGGAATCCAACAAATATGGCGTAAACATTTTTTCTCCTCTCGAGTCCTGTGCTCATTTACAGAATCTGATTCTCTCGACTAAAAGCATGAACGATGAGAATTTTTTGAATCTGTTAAAAAAAACTTTGCTGTGAAATTTCAGCGGAACCTGTACCAAATAACAAACGACGTATTACAGGTTCAGGCTACATACTACAAGACAAAACACTCCAATTTTTTTTTTCAAATTAAATTTCTAATTGTGAATAAGATTTAGAGCAAAAAAAGATATCAAACAAATGATATGAATAGATATATTTATGTCCTAAAAGCAATCCGCAAAACGTGGGGTTCAAATAATATAAGGAAAACTTCAAAATAGCGCTCCTGCTCTAGTCGACAATTTTGTTATCCATTGCCAGCCCCAACTTAGCTAACAATCACGGTTCCGTTCTAATAGACTTCTTCCAAAAGCCATCATTTCTCAAATCATTTTATTCCCCTTTGTATTCTCAGCTCCCATTCATGGTCTTTTTTTCACAACACCAGACAGTTCGACAAAAAGGCGTTCACCAGTAGAAACTATCTATCACATTTACACTATTGGTATTAGAGCAAGTTCACTGGTGTTGGGGGAAAGTGGTAGAAATTTTGGCACTTGTAGAACATTTTGAAAATTTTACCATGCAAAAATGTTTACAAGATCAGTGGGCGTTGTATTTTTTTACAGCACTGTTTATATTCCAGCCGTATGTGATAGAAATATTGCTATTTTTGCATCACAACTCACATCACAAATTTTTCCCAAAAGTAATACTGAATCATGTTTATTGGTTTGTTTACTGATGAATTGAGGCTTTCTTCGATATTTCTGCTGTCAAATATGCATCTAACGACAGTTTTTCGTTTTCTTGTTTTTTTTTCACGCGATTTTCGTGCTTAATGTTAAACAAAATCTTAAAAATTATTTTGCGAATCGGTTTTTTTTACGAAACGTTTGTTGGACAATTTTAATACCATGATTTTGAAAAATACATGTTTTTGTACATGTTTTTAATTGCTAATTTGAAAGCTGTTTAACCGTAGGATGAAAATAAAAATCGCAATTATCTGCTTTGCATAGACAATAAGTTTGTTGATTTATATAACCTTCGCAAAAACATGTCATGAAATTGTTGAAAGCTCCAGCAAGCAAAGCCTGCAATTTTACAATACTTTTTAATTGATTCCGATTTTTTATTTTAAAATGGTTTTAACATTTTTTCTCGAAATACTTTGCTTCCTCAAAAAAAAAATGAAGTTTAAGAATAGGTAAAATCAATATCTAATCAAAGACAAACTTCATTTCAAGCTTAGGGGCCGTTCACTAATTTTGGAAATTTTCAACCCTACCCCCCCCCCCCTGGTAAGACAAAGTAAGATTTTTCAAAAACCCCCCTCTCCCCCTAGTAAGATCTTACGTTTTTTATTCTTTGAGAAATTGACACTTTTTTTAGGTTTTATCTTTGACACTTTGACACGTTTTTTTTTCAAAAATAGCTTGAAACTATTAAAAATGTGACATACAAAGTACTTTTTAAGTAAAATTTAAAAAAAAAACTGTATTTGAAAAGCACAATCTATACAAAACAACAGATGAAATGTCATAGACGATTAAAGAAATCATTATTCATGACATGTTTGGGGTCACAATAATTTTCAATAAATTTCCACAATCGAATAAACGATATAAAATCAAAATTCCGATTTCAAAACGAGAGATCAGGTTAGCACAATGTAACCTAAAAAATTGTTATGTTTTTTTTTACCTGAAAATCATAAATATCATTCTATACTACTAGAATTGGGGCCAAAATGTTTAACGACAATCAGGTTGTCAACTAACCTAAAAGATCAGACTCGTTCAGTGGTAAGCGATAAAGTTTTAGGATTTTTTTTTGGTAAATCTTTTGTAAAATTTAGAGTTGATAGTGTCTATCACTGAAAAAACTGTCTAGAAATTCATTATTTAAAGCGCCTTATATTGATTTTTAAAGATTTTTTCTGAATGAAGTCATTTTCGAAATATGATGGATACAAATCGTGGTGTCACAACGCGCCAGTTTCCTTGTTGTTTCTTTAAATTTCTCAATTGAAAAGATTGTTATGATGAAAAGCGAAAAGCGACGATCTTTTTTAATAATGTGCTTTAGTGTTTTTAGTTTGAATTGATTCTCTAAAATTTTATAGAACCTGTTATTTTTTTTTATTAATTCAAAGACATTAAAAGATAAATAACATAACATCCAAATTAACCAACAAAAAGGTAGTGAGTAAAATAAGACCTGAGTAATATGGTTTCGTATAGCTGTGGCTGTGATAAATTTTTAATGTAATATTTCTTACGTAAGATTTTTGGAAACCTCCCCCCTACCCCCCTAGTAAGAGATCGTAAGCAAATGAGAAACCCCCCCATACCCCCTATGTGCTTACGTAATTAGTGAACAGCCTCTTATTTGAATTTCCTGGATGATTAAATATGCAAATGTTTATTCTTCCGTACAAAATTGAACACGTTAATTGATTACATGCAACTAAATAAAAAACTCGGATTGTCTTTTAATTTGACATGTTTATTGCTTAAGTGGATATTTACATTTAACTATTAATTAATGTAATTTCTGTGCTCTTATTAACTGTTTTCCACTCTGAATTTTCATATTTTATGTACTCAATGTTGATTTTCAATAATTTCATCTTTATTCACACTTCATATTTTCATAAATATATTTTTTCCATCTTCAAATATTAAAATTAAAGTTTTGAGATTATTACATTCGTTGAAAAACATATCTATGTATTAAATAGTCGGACAACTTACAATGTCTGAAAAGTGTCAAAGTCGCTTAAACTGCTTTGGCTTTGGGAGATTACGGTTTTATCAGATTTATTTTGAAGTCCTCCCGACCAACATTTCATGCAAATAATCTAAAAATTGTTAAAAACCCTGTTTTTAAAACTTTGAAACTATAAATCTTAAAGAACTGTACTTCATGTCATGCTTTATTTGGCTTTATTATTCAGATAAATAAACAGTCATAACTTTGTGAAACTTAATTTGATCAACAGTTTTTCAGCTGACGAATCGTTGGAAAAGTTTTCAATGTGAAATGAATGTTCCTTGAAGATTTATGAAATGGTTACATTCATTACAAATAATCCCACTTTCATGAAAATGATATTCGAAATAAATGAATTTTTGAAAAGATATATTCAATAAACCAGCCAAACGATTTGAAACTTTAGGCGTGGTTGAGTCCATTTTTAAGCTTTAAATTGATATTCATTATGTAAAAATCGATCGACTTCCAATTGAATCCTATAGCAATTATTTTATAAAATCACATTTTCTGCATAGGGGTAAAAAGGGGCAAAACAGATTGCTTTCTTCCATCCTTTCACCTGCAAATACGCAAGTTTTAAATACCTTTCATTTCATTCTATTGAATTTCAACGACACAAAATTTTATGTTAGTATGACATATGTATAAAGATAAAAGCTTAATACTGGTGATATAAGATCAAATAACACTTCAATCAGATGGTTCTGGTTAAATTCAGCGGCAGGTTTGAGTTTCTGAGGAAATTTCACGTGGGATAAATGCTATTCCACATTCTCAAATCGTATTTTTTGCGATTTTGGGTCCGCATTTTCCCATTGGCAATTCACGGTTTATATGGAAGACCCCTCCTCAAAAAGGGCCGTCTCCAAATTAGATTTCATTTGAACTAGAAGTTCCATAATAAGTTTTCGTAACAAATATCAGCCTCTTTGACCACATGGTGGGTGAGTCTTAATAAGGTTTTTAAAATGTGCAACCATTGGAAAAAAAACGGACAACCAGAGATGCCAATATGCCTGATTTTTCAGGGATTGCCTGATTTTTCGAGGCTCTGCCTGACAACCTGAAAAGCCATTGAATTTCCCTGATTTTCCAAAAAATGCCTGATTTTGCCTGATTTTTGCGAATGTGATGAAAAATGGGTAGTAAGGAACTAAATTAGGTACCATTGCTGAAGTTAAAAAGCGAAAATGTGGCTGAATGAAACCAATCGAAAGATTCCCATTAATTCATATCTTAAAAGCACGGTGCGCCTCTGGACCGTTATTATAAAAAAAAATTGTCCATCAAATCCAAGTACGGGGCTCGATTCCTTAGGTCATTCTGCACCTCTGGGTAAATTTTAAAAAAAATCCCTAGCAGAAAATCCGAGAAATCTTGATTTTAAGGTTTTTGTTGAGAAATTTCAAAATAATTCATATTCAAATTATTCAATATCATCAAAAAACCTCCAAAAACGTCAAAAAAGTGGTCCAAGTCATTTCCAACCAGTATGTATTTGTTGCCGTTGATAAAATTATGATTATTTACAACTGACTTAACTCTCCAAACATGGCTTAAGTGTATTATAAGTATGGTTTATTAGTGGTTTAAGGTTAAATAAATCTTGTAATCATCATTGGCTTGAAACTACCTACAAGCGAATGACCAGCGAAACAGTCGACCGGCACAAAAGCGGGGACACAAGTGGGCTTTGAAAAATCAAAAGGATTCAACTTCAAATTCTCAACGTCAATTTTTGTCCTCAAAATGGATGTTCACGAAAAGAACAGAAATTTGGTTTGCGTACTCTGCCTTTCTAAGACATCGTCGCTTCGACCGATAAGTGCAGGTATAAGAGTTGTTATTCGAAAATTTCTCCAAGATTTTGAATCCAGAGAAAATTTGTATCCGTCGGTCATTTGCGGAACATGTCGCGCGTCGTGTGGAGAGTTCAGCAAGGGAGGTACAAGGGTCCCCAGGATTCGAAGTTACAAGCTCGAAAATTCAATCATCACGCGATCTCAAGGAATGTGCAAATGTGAGATTTGTGTTGCTGCCGGTATACATGAGGGCAGAAGCAACCTGCCTGGTTTTGAACCCAAGAAACTCAAGCGCGGAAGACCCAGGTCCAGTCCAGACACAGAAGACATTGATGGGTGTAAAGCGGTGGTAATTTGTAAAACTTGCTACAGTGAATACGGAAGAGGAAAAAGGCACCATTGCACTCAATCCACCCGAGCGTCGAATTTGAAAATCATTTTAATTTTGAATAATGGAGAGCCCTCGTCAAGCTCAGCGGATGCGGCAGTAGCTGACTATATGCGTTCAAAGCCAGATTCACCAGGTAAAACTATATTTTAAAATAATCACCTGCAGTGATGGTTTGAATCATTTGACTTATTTTTGAATCATTTGGTTATAACTTCTTTTGAAAACATTTTTCCATGAAATGATGTTCTAAACTTTAGTAGATACAGATCTAAGCTACAACTTTCTTGTATGTCATAAATATGTATCTTCAATGTGGTATGAATTGTAGGATTTAATCCAACCCGCTAATCCAAATGATTGTGATTACGATCATTGCTCAAAAATTTAAACTTTTCGATTTCTCATTCATAAGGCATAAGAGATACAGGTTTGTGTTGGTCACAAAAGTTGCAGCTAAGATCTAGTTCTACTAAAGTTTAGAACATCATTTCTGGGAAAATGTTTTCAAAAGAAGTTATAAGCAAATGATTCAAAATTAAGTCAAATGATTCAAACCATCACTGATCACCTGATTTAAAAAATCCAAAAAAAAAAAAAAAATATTTTATCCATCAAGATGGAAAATGTGTTCTGCGAAATCTTCGTGGAAGACCGTCTGTATTCGAGAAAGTTTCAACTTGTCCAGAACCTCCCAAAAAACTACGTGCAGATGATTTGTTTAAGGTCAAAGGCGAAAACAATCTAAGCATGAGGAAAACAATGGGTAATTAGTATTTTATTCATAACAATGGTTGTTTTATATAATCTATCTATTATCTAGGTGTGATTAAAAGTATTCGAGCTTCTGGAGTCGATATAGAATCTGGAGTGCGGTTGAAATTGATTGAAATGAACCGGCAGCTTAAAGACTTGTTTGATGTAGTTCAGTTGTCCAGCATCACAGGAAATGTAGCACCTTCGTCAGATCATGTTGTTGCATATTGCACTGATGTACCGGAACTCATTAACCGTATCAAACGTTCAAGACCACCTGTTGATGATTTTGTGGTGAAAATAGGAATTGATGGGGGTAGGAGCTTCTTCAAGATAACGTTATCTGTGATCTCTCCGCAAATGGAACATCTGGCTGGCTTCAAGGATGGCGGCGTGAAGAAGCTTTTCATCATTGCACTTTCACCAAATCTCGCTGAAAAGTATGACAATATTTCCCCCGTTTGGACGAAACTTCTCAAATTACACGAGCTCGAATACTTGGTTGCTGGGGACCTCAAGATTATAAATATTATAATTGGCATAATGGCCCACTCTTCGAAGAATCCATGTCCATACTGTGAGGCTTTAAAGAGCGAGCTCGGTGTAGCAAACGGAACCGCGAGAACCAAAGGAAGTATAAACGAAAATTGCACAAGAAAAAAGAAATTGAATGGAAAGAACTTCGCAAGCTGCGTGAATGGTCTCGGGTAGTGATGAAGACAAAATCGTGAACCTTTGCCCGCCTCCACCGTTACATATAACGCTTGGAATTATTAATACAATTTTTAAGTCACTTGAGAAGAAAGCACCAGACTGGGTAGACTTATGGGTGGAACAAGCACAGGTGAGACACCAACAGATGACGTACGGTTTCACCGGAAGAGCTTGCCACGCGCTATTGGATGCTACCAATTGTTTGGCAGACAACCCTGAACTTTCAGATTACGTTACGGTTGGTTGTTCTACTAAATAAACTTTACCAAGTTTTTAATAAATATTACGATTTTCAGGTTCTGAATAACTTCAAAAACGTGTATGCAAAATGCTTTTCCTTTAAACTCGAGCATGGGTTTGAGGAGGCTATTGCAGATTTTGCCAGCAGCTGGGAGAAGCTGAATCTTCCATTCACATCTAAATATCACATTACAAAGTACCATGTGGCGGATTTCTGTCGAGAAGCCGGAAGAGGACTTGGGCTTCACAATGAGCAAGCCTCCGAATCCGTACATGCTGATTTTGATGTGATTTGGCAGCTATATAAAGCTCCCAAATCATCAAAGGTTTATAACGACCGTTTGTTAAACTCTTTGATTGATTACAACAGCAACCATATGTGTTAGTTTTGAGTTTTTAATATGTTCCATTCATTATTTTTAGTTGTATTGCTGTTTTATAGTTTACTTTTACTTTTTACTATTTCACAGTTTCCTTTTCCTACTAACCAATAAAAGCACCACTGATTTGAAATTCATTTTCCCCCATAACTTAACGGAAACAATAATTTAAACTAAACTTAAACCCCTAATAAACCATACTTATAATACACTTAAGCCATGTTTGGAGAGTTAAGTCAGTTGTAAATAATCATAATTTTATCAACGGCAACAAATACATACTGGTTGGAAATGACTTGGACCACTTTTTTGACGTTTTTGGAGGTTTTTTGATGATATTGAATAATTTGAATATGAATTATTTTGAAATTTCTCAACAAAAACCTTAAAATCAAGATTTCTCGGATTTTCTGCTAGGGATTTTTTTTAAAATCTACCCAGAGGTGCAGAATGACCTAAGGAATCGAGCCCCGTACTTGGATTTGATGGACAATTTTTTTTTATAATAACGGTCCAGAGGCGCACCGTGAAAAGGGAATGAAAAGGAATCTTTCGGCTTTGATTATGTAGAATTATGCAACCAAGTAGGCCCACAACACAGTAAAAATGTAGAGTGATGACCAAAAAAAAAAAAAAGGTCATCACTTTTAGAGGAATTTCCGTTACTTATGTAGCCTGATTTTTATTTCACTAGTTCCCTGATTTTTGAAAATATATGTTGGCAACCCTGCGGACAACATTAGGCACGACATAAAATTTGCCTGTGCAGCTATTGGGCACAGACAAGCTGTTTTAATTGATTTTGTAAATTTTTTGGTCACTTTTTCGAACACTTGAGCCTTTGGATCTTGTTGACCAATCCTGTATAAGTCGACATAAAAAAACATGTGAATTTGGTTGAAATGACTAAGATACAGCATAAAAACCAAAATCATGTGCTTTGCTGTGCAACGATTGGCAAATCACCCTACCTACCTACCTACCTACCTACCTAAGGGTCCGGCGCCGATTGACCGACGCATAGGGCTGAGATAAAAGATCTCCACTGCTGGCGATCCGGAGCCAGCGTCTTCACTTGCTGTCACCCAAGGTTCTCGTCAACTGTGCGGATTTCAGCGGTTAAAGGGAGATACGGTCAAAATTTGGTCAATATCAACTTGCCGTATTTTTTCAATTTTGAATTTAAAAAATCTGAGAATCCCTCATTTTGAAAGTGTGTGTGTAGAATGTTGCTCCTATTTTGATTTTGGAATTCACTCTTCAGTTGTCAAAATGCCGTTCAAGGAAGAAGAGCAGCGTATCAAAATTTTGCTCGCGCGCCGCGAAAATCCGACCTACTCGCACGCAATGCTGGCAAAATCGCTAAAAGTTGCCAAATCAACCGTTACAAATGTAATTAAAGTGTTTCGGGAACGTTTGTCGATAGCCAGGAAGTCTGGATCGGGGGGTAATCGAAAACCGGAAGTCGTTGAGACGACAAAGAGAGTTTTCGGTAGTTTCAAGCGAAACCCTAACCTCTCTCTCCGAGATGCCGCAAATAAGCTGGGTGTATCGTCTACAACCGTGCATCGAGCCAAAAAACGAGCCGGACTGTGTGGGCCTATCTGTTAGCACACGCACACTGCTTTGACCATGGTTGAGAGTGTCGCCTTTGTCGGAGTTCAACCCGATTCTCCCTCTCTGCTGCACGTACACGCAAGCCAAGCAATGATGCAATGATACTCCTTTCGTGTGTCAGCTTTCGGCCGAGTAAGTCGCGTGTGTTCTACGCTCGCGTGTCGGGTGATTCTCTAACTACAAAGTTGATGTTGCACACGGACTATTGACTTACAAGAAGGTAGTGACTCCAAATCGCGATGATAAACAAAATACGACGGCCAAAGTGCGATCTCGGAGGCTGTACACGACGATGCTGACGAAGTTTGACTGCGTGGTAATGGACGACGAAAACTACGTCAAAGCCGACTACAAACAGCTTCCGGGACAGGAGTTTTATACGGCAAAAGGAAGGGGAAAGATAGCAGATATTTTCAAGCACATGAAAATGTCAAAGTTCGCTAAAAGAAATATCTGGTTTGACAAGCCATTTGTACCTGTGGCTTGAAAAGCAGCATTTTTATAGCTTCCGGGAAAGCCAAATCAAGAAATTTACGTGAGAGAGTGTTTGAATAAACGTCTGCTGCCTTTCCTGAAGAAACACGGTTGTTCCGTACTGTTTTGGCCTGGTTTTGGCATCTTACCTTTACGGTAAAAAGGCCATGGAGTGGTACGCCGCCAACAACGTGCAGGATGTTCCCAAGGACAAGACCCCCCCAACACGCCAGAACCCCGCCCAATTGAGAAATACTGGGCTATTGTCAAGCGGAACCTAAAGAAGACCAAAAAACTGCTAAGGACGAGCAGCAGTTCAAGGCAAACTGGCTTTCTGCGGCGAAGAAGGTGGACAAGGTGACTGTACAAAATCTGATGGCAGGGGTTAAGCGTAAGGCCCGGCAATTCGGATTTGGAAAAGCGGAAGCCTAACTGAATATTTTTCCTTAATTTTATACTAATTAAACTTGAAAAAGAAATTTGATTTGATTTTTTTTAATAAACGATTTCACCGATTTACACGCGTTTTTCCTTGACCAAATTTTGACTGTATCACCCTTTAGACTACGCCGCCACGAGCTTTTGGGCCTGCTTCTTCTTCGATGCCCATCTGGATTCCAGTCAAGCGCCTCTCTGCAAATCTCGTTTTCATCTCTTCGCAGCGTGTGCCCAATCCACCTCCACTTACGTTCCCGAATCTCGATTTCTAGCGCCTTTTGATGACACCGGCGATGAAGTTCAACGTTTGAGATCCAGTTGCCAGGCCACCAAGCGCGGATGATGTTCCGCAGGCAGCGATTCACAAAAACTTGCAGTTTTCGCGTCGTCACCGCATATGTGCACCAAGTTTCACACCCGTACAGCAATACGGATTTGACGTTTGAGTTGAAGATTCGGATCTTAGTTCGTAGAGAGATCTGGCGTGACCGCCAGATGTTTCGGAGACTCGCAAACGCAAATCGGACTTTTCGGGTTTCGATGTCCTTCTTGGTACACAACAAAATTTGGTGATTGTACTAAAGTATACAAACTGTATTGGTATAGGATAATTAAAGCAATATAAAGTTTGTAGGTAATATTGTTTTTTCTAACCAGCTGGCCACCCGGTCAGCAACGATCGACAAGAGTCAAAATCAAGAAAGGCGCTCCACTTAGGCCGTCTTTGTCTGTGCGACAAGTTGTCGAAAAGCCCACGCGCTTAAAATTACTTTTTCCATTCCAAGTATTTCTAATATACCCACAGTTTTTTCCCAAAAGGGTGTGCACAAACAGTGGATGCTGTTTTCAGACAGGAGAGGGGAGGGGTTTTTTTATGATAACGGGAAATCCTACTTGGCAAATAGGATTGATGAAAAATAATGTTATGATTTACAAATAAATACAAAAACAATGGAACGAGCTCACCAATTTTGTGATGTACCCAGCTGAGTTCATGGGGGCCTTTCTGAGATGTGGAACCAACTGATCACCTTTCGAAAACTAAGGCCAATCCACGCACATTGAATAACACTTTATTTCTACAAATTTTCACTATTTTCAAATAAACTGAAGAAAATTAGGAACTGGATAAACACGTCATTTCCCTGTCGCTGACTACTTCGATCTCCAGATAGGTTATGAAAATCGTTCAAACCTGAAAAGAAAAGAAAATGTTAGTATTGCATGATTTTAATTTTAAATAAAAACTGAATGAAATTTCATATAGGTTACAAGTGTCTGGAGTCAGTTAAACTGTAGTCAGTGGTCAAGTTATAAGCAGGAAAAACGTTGAAAAGAATTATAAGGGAAACTGATAAGTAAGCAGGTTATCTATGAAAATATTAGGCATTGGCTAATCACAAGAATTTCATTCTATTTTCGAAGCTGATTTCAATAAAATTGTTCTTGCTATCGAAACGGTCTCCTTATCTACTTCACGCTTCCTAGCCGCAACAGATATCATTAGGCCTATCCGTCAAACTGGGTAGTTTTTTACGGCATCAAGAAACGCAAAAAAAATAAGCCTGTAGTTATGCAAAGTATCTCTCGTGGGTGGCAGTTATTTAAATTGAATTTTACAAAGAAAAAATGATAAGTTAAATTCATCGAAAGTTGAATTCCCACGTAATGAGCACGCGATTTAAGCATTTCTTAACTTGAACCTTTAGAACGGTGATTTTTTTCTATTCATTTACAGTAAACCATTATGCAGGAAAGAATACTTCAGGCCAAATCAAAACAGCTAATCCACGAAAAGCCGATTTTGACGAGTAAACACTTGGCTTTGTTATTGTTTCGTCACTTTTCAACTGGTAAAATAATAACGAGAAAATAAGCTCTGTGAACTGGTAGCGGTACTCGATGGTAAATTGCCAGCACGCGTCAACCTCAACACCAATTGTTGATTTTAATTTTTAGAGTTTCGAAAGAGTTGGCATATGGAGATGCAACCCCTTTTTTCCATTCCAACAAATGTTTGAGGGAAACGGTTGCTGGTGTTATTTTTGCGCTCGTTTGTCATTTTTTCACGCCCGGTGCGTGGCGTTCCGGGACAATATGCTTTTTCCGACCTCATCGCGGCTTCTTCTGTGTATAAAACAAACATCCCCGGAAAGCCATTTTTAAAATGATTTGAAAAGCGGCGCAACCGAGGGCAAAAGATAAATAAAAATTTTGATTAATTTTTGTTGTTTTTAACACTTTCGCTCGCTGGGAGTTTTGTTAGAGTTTCTGGCCGTTGAGCTTTTCGGATTTGGAAGGTTATTTCTCTGATCAAACCCCGATGGCTGGTAGAGAGACCAAAGTCACGTCACCGGGCCTGGATTTATTCAACTGGCGAATTCAGCTTTCTGCTGTTCTCAGGCAGGACGCTCAATGTGGGTTGATGTACTGTACATATATATACTCCAAAACACAAACCTAACACGTCCGGGCGCTTGTTCGTTTCCGGTATCTCCTTTGTATGTATAGTGGGAACATGTAAGACATGACGACACTTGAAGTGACATTCTGGCTAGACCAGAGCCCGTTGAGTCAGCCAGCCGGTGAACAACAAATCAATAAGCGGCTTTGTGAACTGAAATGAAAATTCCGTTTCTCCGATGGAACGACATCGAACCAAACCGATTCACTGAAGGCTCTGCTGACTGAATAGTCAGAATTATGTAGGTGTTACGTTTGGCTCTCATCACAGAATGGTGAAGCCTACAGAAATCACTCTCTGTGATGGCTGACCCAGCCAGACGATACCAGATAGAACTGAGTGATGAGAGCTGTGCAAACAAGTCGATCCACAAAAGCTGAAAAGTTTGAATTTCATTTAGATGGGCTGTAGCAATGTTCAGTTAGCTTTATTCGAAGGGCGTGGCTGGTGGAAACTTGAATTATTCTTCCTTTAAAGTGTCGATAAAAAGAAATTAAAAAATCTTAGTTTTTCTCATGTTCATGATCAAGTTACTATGGAAATATGGTGCTTCACGAAATTAAATCTCAAGTCAGAATCTCGGTGTTATAAAAAAACTTATGGAGTTGTTATATACTGTTGGTTCAGACCATTTCGGATGAGCAAGAATAAAATACCTTTTCTTGTCGATGACTTAAAATGAAGAAAGATTTTATTTTTTACTATAGCGATGTTGTCTTGTCTACCTTTAGGAGTTATACATTCTACAGGGTGACCAATACGTTCGAGATCGAACAAATAGGGGAGAATGGGAATACTTGATCCCCTTTTCTTATTTTTATCATAACTTTTTGGGAAAATTTTGCAACTCGCCGTTTATTGCATTTTCTGATAGAAAGTAATTTCAAGTTTATATGCTCCAAAAATTGGAACGATGATGAACCCGTAGATGAACTAGAAGCATTTCCGTGGAAGTAAAAAAAAATGCGAAATTCTTGAAGTTAAGGGCGACTTGATCCTTTATTGAAGGAGACTTGATTCTTCATTTCGGGGCCCTAGTCCTCTGAAAAAATCATACAAAATTTCAAAAAAAGAATGTCAATTGACTATTTTGGTCATGTTTTTTCTCATTTCACAATAAATAAATGTCAGAAGATGAAAATTCCAAAACTATGTATCAACCCTAGTGTCATTGCATACTTTAAGGCGCTATTTTTCTGAATTCAAGAGAAAATCAACTTTCTTAGCTCTTTTTGCCAGACAATTATTGAATAAATATCAGTTATTGGATAAATAATCAGAATGTTGTAATCAGCAATAATCACGATCTATTTAGAAGAAAAAAAATACCTTTTTGAACTCTACACTGCAAAAAATCCACATATTTGGAATATGTGTTAGCCTTATAGATTTTTGCAATTTGATTCCCATTTGGAAAATACGTGCCCACACATATAGAATTCAAGATTATAACTTTTATATGCGTCACATAAAAGTTATAAAATTCCACACATAACTATTATGAGCCTACATTGTACTAAAATATCTGCCTACTTTAGGGCGTTTAAATGCTTGCCTACTCAAAGGCGATTTTTAATGTTCGAATTCGTTTTCCGGATGAAAATTATATTAATTGATTTTTGCTATACATTCCTGTTTAAATATTTATTTTTGATTTCGGCATGATAATTTCATAACGATGAATACCGTTCTTCCTCGTCCTTGCATAACGGAAACTGGAAGTCGGATCATCAATCCCCGGGAGTCTTTGTCGGGATTTTCCTAAAACAAAATATGTGTTACAAACCTGAATTCGATCAAATAAATTATAAACTCACCTTCTGAATTGTTCAGGATGTGTAAAAGATTGTCGGTCTAGGTCTCCAAAATCAATTAAGGGCCGACCATCCTGCCTGTGTGTAACCGGGGACCGCAAGCGAGTCACCAGCTGGAAACCGGGTGCGAGGACCATTTTCGGGCGACCAATTTCTGGGACTAACTAATTTCAGCATCACAGTCAGAAGCCAGTTCCCTGCGGGAGAATAGAATAGATCAATGAATATTCACTGGTTTAATTTTTATACACTTTTACTCACCTTATTTGTTGACACAACGGGTACTCCAAATTTTTTCTTCAGGTCGGCCATTTTTAGAACATGACAATTTTCAAAAACTAAAATCATATAATTTATGTGTAAATTTCATATAAACTTCATATTCCGATAATAAATTTTATGTGTGACATATGATAATTATATGAATCATATAAAATCTAAACGTAGAACAATTTTGAAGACGTATGTGTGGGGGAAACATACATCCTAAGTGTGGATTTTTTGCAGTGTAGGGATAAGACGAAAATCTGCACTCGAGAGCGACCCTACACAATCCTCTTTCCTTTCCTCTAGTTAAATTAATTAACACGTTCGTCGCCACGTCACCCATATTTGGCAGACGGGTGTATTTCCTGGGGGGGGCCGTCACATCAAAAAGCAGGTGACGCTCTCTTACTGGAGTTTACCGCTCAGCTTCGCCACACGTTTCAAATATGGGAGTTCTCCCTCTTTGCTTTCTCTCTCTGAAAATTTTTTTGGGCCCGGCTAGCAAAACTACCAAAATGAGCGTGGCGACGAACGTGTTAACAGTTGAGTAGCCGCGACGATTACGGCCCCCCTCTTACTAACATCACACAAAAGTGAAATTAATATTCGGCACAAAAAAAACTTTATGAGTTAGATGCCTTAATAAAACTACTTGTAAATATATAAATCATAAAAAAATAAATAACTCTAGGGATCAATTGAACCCATAATGAACATTTTAGAGAACTTTATCTGAAAAATGTTGAGAGTATATCATTGTTTTGAAAAGTTGGTATTATGAAGTTCATATTACATTCTAACGATTTATGCATCGGAATATATATTTAAGTTTCAATTTTTTCATGTCAGAAACATTTTAAAGTGATAAAAAAAGATCTTCAAGTCGCATTTTATGATTTTTTTCAAACATAGCTCAATAGCTCAAAAAAATATTTTGAGCTTAAAGCATAGTTGTTTTGCTCCAATTAACACGTTATCAAGAACATTTAATCCTTGTAAATTATTCCAGTTTCGAGATAAAGCTAAGGAATCAAGTATCTCCAGGGATCAAGTATTCTATTCTCCTCTACACATAATAAAATGTGTATTACCATATAAAAAAAAAAGCCTAAAAAAGGTTTTGTTCTGGCCTGCAAATTGCTCAAGACCCAAAAGAAAACTGAAATCGCTCTAGAGTAAATTTCACTTAACATGTGATTGATCACATGGACACTCTTCCTCGAAGTAGGCGGTAGAATAAACGTTGGTTTTTTTAGACCAAACGCAATTAGCTTTATCCGTCGATGTGTTTGATGTTTTGATCGGTTGCGTTCTTACCAATACAGTGATTTTCGCACCCGTTGTAGCTTGTAGCCAACCCCACTTCCCATCATCACCCATCGCATACCACCCGCCCATTGCTTACCACGCACCCATCGCACACCGCCCACCCAACGCCAACATCAACCCTTCGCACATCTCCTAACCAAAACAATCAATGGACCATTTAAGAAAATAACCAAGATTTATTCTTTTTCAAATTTTGGCCCTGATAAGGGCCGTTTTATGCTGGTTGTAGGTTGTAGGGGTTGTAGGGAACTTAAATCATGATACTGATTTCCCTGAGACATTGACGTTAAAGGACTTAACTTTTTGAAAGCTTTCCTAAATTCCTAAATATCCGTATGGCTAGTGAAGTAGACAATGTGCAACTCGAGACCCCATACACCCAACCCTCGGGTAGTGGTCATATCTCCTCTTGTCTGCAACTCCGATTCTCTACCTCCCCGTGGTACTAGCTGGGGTGCGAGCAACCTTAGCGGAGATCGGGTACCCAACCCCGGTGGATGCTTTGGTCGCATGCAGAATGAGTTAGGGGGCTTCGTACGCGTCTGTTCTCCATGTTAGGGGCGGCGTGCGGAGTGCAACAACGTCCTGGTGGTGTTCGGGACCCAAAACAGCAACATCACGACGGTCCTCCTGCGAGATAGTGGGGTTAGCTGCGGGCCTTGCGAGCCTGTGACTACTAAAAAAACATAAGCAACGAATAACGAACAACAAATTTCGGATGGAAATCGGCAAAGACCCACGCGACGAAAAGGGACTAGCGATTGGAAACTTGGAACATGGAACTGCCGATCTCTAAATTTTGTGGGCAGTACCCACGTGCTCTCCAACGAATTGAAGAGTCGCAAATTCGACATCGTAGCGCTGCAGAAGGTATGCTGGAAGGGCTCCACGGTACGAACGTACCCAGATGGTCGTGCCATCTACCAGAGCTGCGGCAACACACAAGAGCTTGGAACAGCTTTTATAGTGATGGGAAAGATGCAAAAGCGCGTGATCGGGTGGTGGCCGATCAACTCACGAATGTGCCGGTTGAGAATCAAGGGCCGGTTCTTCAACATCAGCATCATCAACGTGCACAGCCCTCACCTCGGAAGTACCGGTGACGACAAAGACGAATTCTACGCGCAGCTGGAGCGTGAATACGACCGTTGCCCAAAACATGATATCAAGATCGTCATCGGGGATTTCAATGCTCAGATCGGCCAGGAGGAGGAATTTAAACCGACAATTGGAAGGTTCAGCGCGCACCAGCTGACCAACGAAAACGGCCCCAGACTTATTGATTTCGCCGCCTCCAAACGAATGGCCGTACGTAGTACCTTTTTTCAGCACCGCCTCCCACACAAGTACACCTGGAGATCACCATACCAAACGCAATCACAGATCGACCACGTTTTGATCGACAGCCGGCACTTTTCGGACATCATCGACGTCAGATCCTGTCGGGGCGCCAACATCGAGTCGGACCATTATCTGGTGATGGTGAAGATGAGCCCAAAACTCTCCGTAGTGAACAACAAGCGAAACCGGCGCCCGCCTCGGTTAAACATCGCGCGACTGAAGCAACCTGGGGTCGCGGCAGACTACGCGCAATCGGTCGAAGCAGCGCTGCCGGCAGAGGGCGAGCTTGACGAAGCCCCTCTCGAGGACTGTTGGGATACCATCAAAACAGCCATCAACAGTGCGGCGGAGAACGTCATCGGTTATGTGGAGCGATCTCGACGGAACGACTGGTTCGACGAGGAGTGTAGGAAGGTGATGGACGAAGAAAATGCCGCGCGGGCGGCAGTAGTGCAAAGAGGCACCCGTCGAAATGTGGAAAATCACCGACAGCGGAAGAGGCAGCGAGTCCGACTTTTCCAGGAGAAAAAGCGCCGCCTGGAGGAGGAGGAGCTCCAGGAGCTGGAGCAGCTGCATCGTTCCCAAGAAACACGAAAGTTCTATCAGAAACTCAACGCATCCCGCAAAGGCTTCGTGCCGCAAGCCGAAATGTGCCGGGATAAGGACGGGGGTGTCCTGACGGACAATCGTGAGGTGATCAAAAGGTGGAAGCAGCACTTCGATGAACACCTGAACGGCGCACATGCAGGAGATCAAGACGGTGGGGGAAGGTACATCGCCGGCGTAGCCAACGACGAAGAGGAGCCACTCCCAACGATGAGTGAAGTTAAGGAAGCCATTCGCCAGCTGAATAGAAACAAGTCGGCTGGGAAGGATGGCATCGCAGCTGAACTCATCAAAAAGGGCCCGGACAGGTTGGCCGATTGCCTACATCGATTGATAATCCGGATCTGGGACATAGAACAGCTACCAGAGGACTGGAAGGAGGGGGTAATATGCCCCATTTACAAGAAGGGCGACAAATTGGACTGTGAGAACTACCGAGCGATCACTGTCCTCAATGCCGCCTACAAAGTGTTGTCCCGAATCCTACTCCGCCGCCTAACGCCACAAGCAAACAGATTCGTGGGAAGTCATCAGGCCGGCTTCATGGAGGGACGGTCTACGACGGACCAGATATTCACATTGCGGCAAATCCTCCAAAAATGCCGTGAACACCAAGTCCCTACGCATCATCTATTCATCGACTTCAAAGCCGCATACGACACGATCGACCGTAACGAGCTATGGAAAATCATGGACGAGAACGGCTTTTCCGGGAAGCTGATCAGACTGATCAAGGCGACGATGGATGGAACGCAGTGCTGTGTGCGGATTTCGGGTGAATTGTCGAGTTCATTCGAATCGCGCAGGGGGCTTCGACAAGGTGATGGTCTATCCTGCATGATGTTCAACGTGGCGCTAGAAGGTGTTATTCGACGAGCGGTGGGCGAAATACGGGGCACGATTTTCAACAGATCCAGTCAACTTATCTGCTTTGCCGATGACATTGATATAGTCGGCAGATCATCTGCGGCGGTGGAGGAGATCTACCGCAAACTGAAACGTTGATGATTAATACGTCCAAGACGAAGTACATGCTGGCCTGCGGATCCGAGACCGACGAACCCGCTTGTCCAGTAATAACAAGGTCACGATCGACGGCGACGAGCTGGAGCTAGTCGAAGACTTTGTCTATCTCGGCTCACTGGTGACCGCAGACAATGACACCAGCCGTGAGATCCGGAGGCGAATTATCAGCGGAAGTCGTGCCTACTATGGACTCCACAAGCAACTGCGGTCGAGAAGACTTAGCCCTCGCACGAAGTGTAAACTGTATATGACGCTCAATGCCGGACGACTGTCCTGCAAAACAGGTGTTCGCTACGAATCCGGTAGGAACAAGACGAGCGGGGGCGCAACGAGCGAGGTGGTTAGACCAAGTGGAGCGTGATCTGGCGAACGTGGTGTGCCCGAGAAATTGGAGAACGGTTGCTATGAACCGAGTGAATTTTAGGAATTATGTTCGTCAAGTTATGTCGTGAGACGGAATACTATGTAAATCTATATATATAAAAATGAATTTCTGTCTGTCTGTCTGTCTGTCTGTCTGTCTGTCTGTCTGTCTGTCTGTTCCCTATAGACTCGGAAACTACTGAACCGATTTGCGTGAAACTTGGCAGGTGGGGGTATTGGAGGCAGGGGAAGGTTCCTATTATGGTTTGAGACCCCTCCCTCTCTCATGAAGGGAGGGAGGGGCCTCCCAAACAGAAGAGAATT
The DNA here is from genome assembly GCF_029784155.1 of Uranotaenia lowii. NCBI lineage: Eukaryota > Metazoa > Arthropoda > Insecta > Diptera > Culicidae > Uranotaenia > Uranotaenia lowii. Next base: position 243,552,675 of record NC_073692.1, on the reverse strand, counting down.
TTTGGCATAAGTCGAGAACCCATCAAGCAAATGGTATCAAATTTGGCATGGGGTGATATTTGGGAACGAGGAATATTTCTATGAATATTTGATACCCCTCCCTCTTCTCAGTGGGATGATAGGAAGGGGGGAGGGGGGCTACCTTACAATTTTTCGTATAACTCGAAAACTAATCAAGCTAATGGAACAAAATTTGGCATAGGAGGGTAGTGGAATACGAAAAATGGTTCTATGATTATTTCAAACCCCTCCCTCCTTCCATTGGAGATACAGGAAGAAGGGGGGGGGGGGCTTTAACCACTTTTTTATTGCATAGCTTGAAAACTATTCGAGCAAATGAAACCAAATTTGGCTAGGAAGGGTATATGGGTACGATAAACAGTTCTATGAATATTTGGTACCCCTTGCTCCTTCCAGTGAGGATATAGAAAGGGGGAGAGGGTGCTCTTTTACAATTTTTAGCATAACTGGATAAATAATCAAGCAAATGGCATCCAATTTGACGTGGGAAGGTATATGATTACGATAAATGTTTCTATGATATTTTGAGAATCTTTCGTCCTTCAAGTCGGAAAATCTTAAGGGGGGAGGGTCCTCCCATCCTCCCAGGGAAGGTTTATGTGAATATTTGGTAATACTGCCTCTTTCCAGTGGGGTGTTATGAAGGAGAGGGGGAGGGGGGGGGGCTCCTTTACAATTATTCGCATTACTCGAGAACTAATCAAGCAAATGGAAACAACTTTGGCATGGGAAAGCTTTGGCATGAATACGTAAAATGGTTATTAGCTTATTTGAGACTTCTTTCTCCTTCAATTGAGAATGCAGTTAGGGAAGACGGAAGCTCATATATGTATGATTGTTTTGCATAAACCAAAAACTTATCTAACAAATGGAACAATCATTCAATTTAGCAACTGGGGAAGAATTTGGTATAGGAGTGTATTTGAATGCACGGAATGTTCAATCTTGATCCTGTTCTTCCAGGTAGGGGATAGGTAGGAAGAGCGGCTCCGATACAAATTTTATAGCATAACTCGACAACTTATAAATCAATCGAAACCAAATTTGGCATGAGAGGGTATTCGAGCTCAAGATATGTTTTTTTCCGGTAGTTTAGCATCACTACCAGTAATCAGTGGAACGATATAGAGGGAAAAGAGGGCATTGATAAAATTTGTTTAATATTTCTAAAACTTATCGAGAAAATAGAATTAAATTATCATGGGAGCAAATTTGTGTACAAGCAATGTTTCTTCAATGGAAACCCCTTCTCTTGCCAGAGGGGAGATATACAGTAGGGAGAGGGACACCAATTTTTTGAATAACTCGAGAACTTATCGAGAATGGGGCCATATATGACGTGGGATCGTATTTGTATACAAGAAGTGTTTTTCTGATGTTATGAGACCCACCTTCTTTCAATTAGGGATAGGGGAGAGTGGGGATACTTGATCCCCTTTTCTTATTTTCACCATATCTTTTAGGAAAAATTTAGCAACTCGCCGTCTTTGACATTTTCTGACAGCTTGTAATTTCAAATTTATATGCTCCAAAAACTAGAACGATACTTGAAGCCGTTGATGAGCTAGAAGCATTTTCGTGGGAGTAAAAAAATTGCGATTTTTCTGAAGTTAAGGGAGACTTGATCCCCTATTGAAGGAGACTTAATCTTTTATTCAGGAAGCCCTAATCCTTGTATAAAAATCAAACAAAACCCCAAGATAGAATGTTAATTGACTATTTTGGTCATGTTTGTTCTCATTTCACAATTTATAGCAGACATAAGAAGAAAATTCTTTAACTTAGTCTCAACGCTAATAACATTGCATACTTAAAGGCGCTATTTTTTATAATTAAGAGAAAATTAATTATTTTTACTCTTTTCTTCAGACAATTGTTTGATAAATATTAGTTTTTGGATAAATATTAGTAATTTCGTAATCAGCAATCATAACGGTCAATTCAGAAGAAGAATATGCCGTTTGGAAGGAGGGATCAATTGTACCCAACTCAAGGGGATCAATTGTACCAATAATCAATATTTTAGAAAACTTTTTCTGAAAAAAGTTCAGAGTTTTCCATTATTTTGAAAATATGGCATTATGAAGTTCATTTTACGCTCGAACGATTGATACATTGGAACAAATATTTTTTTCATAATTTTCCCATGTAAGGAACATTTTAAAGTGATGAAAAAAGATCTTCAAGTTACATTTTGTGAAATTTTTCAAACAAAGTTCAATTACTCGAACAATTATTTTGTTAAAAAATTTTAAACTACAAGCATTGTTATTTTGCTCATTTTGGCACATTTTTCTAGAACATTTGATCTTTGTAAGACATTCCAGTTTCGAGATATAGCTAAGGAATCAAGTATCCCCAGGGATCAAGTATCCTCATTCTCCCCTATAGGAATGGGGGTAATTCGTATGATAATTCGAGAACGAATAGGTAAAATAAATGTCCCATGATGTTATTTTGTTACTGAAAATGCTCACATGATAGTTTGACAAAGTTTCATTTTTATAAAAAAAATATTTTGGCATAAGTTATAAACTTTTTAAGCAAAGAAATTCAGAGTCATAAAAAGGATTAAAACACGGATTAAAAAAAAAAATAATTAAGATTTCAAAATAAAAAATTTTCAAATTCATTTTGAAAAAAAAATTTAATGATATTGAAATTGAACTTGAAATTTTGTGCAAATAAATAACAAATTAAATAACTAGGTACCACAAGTTTCAAAATTTTTCGAAGGTGTAGCAAAGCACACCGGGTCAGCTAGTACATACATACATACAACTGCCGGGCGCAATCATTTCGACGATATAGGCCTTGTTTCTACTTATACTTATATTTAATTCGCCTTTTGTTGAAAAAGCTGTATACTATCTTTATGGGCCGATTTAGACCATTAATAGGTATAAAAACGACAATTTATGGAAGAATGATTTTTCTTGAAGTTAAATTCCTTTAAAAAGATTCGACATACTTTATTCAAGAATGCTAATTTAAGACGAAAACACATTGACACAGGACAGGCTGCCGCAATTCTACGTGAACTTCTTGGTCGTTTCTTATATACAACCTCTGTAACTTTTTTTGGCTATTTGTTAAGATAAGTTAACCACCGTTTAATTGATTTATGTAAATTTATTTTCGGCATATCGGTAAAAATGTATATTCTTGGGGAAAGAATATAAAAATTGAAAATTGATAAAGATGGATAGAAAAGTTAGGGGAAAATTAACAGATTTGAAAAGAGCGAAAGAGCATTTTTGCGAAGAAAACAAACGTTACTTCAAGTTTTCCTTGTGGGGCGAACCACGTGGTATCTGAACGGCCCCTTAGCTGCTAGCAAAGATCAATCTCGAAAATAAAGCACCCCTAGAAGCCATCGCTCTAGCGCCAAGAACACGAACCGGGCGTCAACAAGTAACGAAATATCTCGATGTATCAAAAAGAGGAGGAAGAGACTGTAGGGAAAAAAAGATCAACAAAACCCCTTTTTCACTTTTTCGCTTTGACGCTTTTGCGTTGGCCGCTTATTTTTCCGTCATATCATCTTCCTTTGCTAGCTACAAGGCTGGATGTTAATAAGGTGATGCGGAAATCAGCAGCACCACCACCACTACTGTTTCATTATGGGAAAATGTTCAAGTGGTGTGTACTTTCCAAGTGTAGCGAACATGTACCTAATGGATAAAAAATTTAAAAGACGGCACAAAAGGATTACACAGTTTCCAAATACATGGTGGGAGGCATATTGACCATGGGTCAATGAAAATATTTGAAAAATGAATTTTAAATGGGAAAAGAACTAGGCGAATATTAGAGGAAATAAATGATTCCGTTATTTCTCTATTTTTAGTTCGCTTAAAAACCAGTTTTTAATAATCCAGAAATTTGAACTGATATAGCTATCCGCTACCTAAGTCCTTCGTTCAGAAGGTTTCTGCTTCAATAACTACCGAGTGACGCAAACAAAAATCCACGTTTTTCGGTTCCTTTTTTTTCTCCAGGAATATGTTTCGATCCAATAATTTGAGCCCTTTTTTGAAAAATGTCTTTGTCAAAATTATTGATCACCAAGATTCCTATATTCATATTGAACAATCTGTCTTCAATTATTGAACACGTTTACACCGCATTTGATTGTATAGATTTAGGGGTAATTAAGCAGATAGTATACATTGAAGGGACAATTTGGGCTCCACTCAAGGCCGTGCGAATGGGGGGGGGGGGTTTAGGGGTTTAACCCCCCCCCCCCCCATGGAGAATTTTTCCAAGTAAAATTTTCAGTACGAGAAATGAGTTTTCCTTGAATTCACTAGATCCCAAAAGGTGTTTAAAATTAAGATTTAACATACATGTCAGGAAATTGGCTCTTGACACACAAAAACCCCACCTCGTGTTTGAAATGGGGTTTTACTAAAAAGTGTAACTGAACAAGTTCGAAGTTTGAAACCAGCCATTTGAACTTCGTTGTAATAAAGCGGAAATTGTATCCCCGTTGAGCCGTTGTATCTTTTTCGAGAAATTTATGATATTTCTGCTTATGTTCTTTATTTCTTTGATATCTCATGTTTCTCTAATACTTCCCATCAATTTTGAAAATGTGTTCAAAAATCATTCATCAAATACTCATTTCACACAACACAAGTTGGTTACCATGTTACAGGTGTTGAATACTCACAATAGTCAATAGACTTAGCACAATAAAAGCAAAAAGCAAATTGTATGCTGAAATGAAATATTCTTCAAGAAACCCATTTCAGCCTCAATTATATTTTGTATTTCTCATTCTTCTGAATGCAAAACTCCATATTTGAAAGAGTTTTGATAAGTTACTCAAGGCGACAAAATTCACATTTTCCGAGGTGCAAATAATGTAAAACTCTGGTTTTGATTGATTTGGGCGCCCTGAATTCAAATTTGTAATAAGTTTTTTGTCTAACAGCTTTAGTTTTTGAAATCACTTTTCTTCGTTATTTGACAAAACTTCAAAACATAAAAAAAATCTAAACTTTCAACTTTCCAAAAGATCGCAAGAAATTTTGATTTCAGCAAAAATAATCTAAAAGTCTTTTTTTGTTAACTTTACTCCGTTTAAACTGATATTTCAAAGGCAAAAATCAATTTCAGGCTTTAAAAATTTTTTGAACTTGATAGAACTTTTTTTTTAAATTTCTTCACTCGTGTCAGAAATGCTTGTAATGACATCATTAAATTCTTTTAGATCATTCATCATCACCAACATCCTCATAATCATAATTCCAAAATTAAATATAATTACTTCATTTTTTTTCTCAAAATAAGAGTCTCTTTTTTATGTAGATTTGTTAGAGCATGAATGATCAATTTTGTGTTTTGAAAACGTAATGTTCTTGGAAAATTTTAAATCCAAATTTTTGATAAGAAAACCAAAGTTTCTACTTTTTGTTCTCTCCAGGACCCATTATTTCAACTGTGGCAAAATATTCAAAACTTAAAGTTTTAAAGTATTAAATCTGCGCTTGAAAATTCATAAACGTTTCACTTATTTATATTACTTTAAATAACCTTTTTTGGACCTTTCAATTGTTTTATCTATGAAGTAGCAACTTAAAAGTAAAATTTGCTAAAAGCTAAAAGCTTTGTGCTTCACAAATTTTCGAATTCTTAATTTTTAATTTTATCAGTTACTCATTTCCCAACCTGTACTTTGTAAAAGCTTTCAATGATGATTTGAAAATATTGTTTTATAAATACTTTAAGTTGTCACTGTAAAATGGAATTTTTAAGCCTTTTTCTTTATTAACTGAAAAAACTTGAATGTGAAAATTGGTTTTATCTCAATTTTGATCACTAGCACTATTGAAATAAAATTGTTTTTCTTCTTTGTATACAATTAAACTTAATTTCAATAATGTGTTTCGAATGAATTCTCTCAAGTTCAAAGTGGATTTTCTTTTCCTCATCAAGAATTCACAATATAAATCTTGTTTAAATATTTCTTCTAAATCGAAATATAACAGCGGGATTTTTTAATCAAGCCTTCAATTCAAAATGAAGAAAAGGAATGTAAATTAAGACGAATAAAAACAACAATCATTATCGTTTTGCTGAACAATTTTTAATCATGATTAATTTCTTATCTGATCTGGAATTTATTTTAGAATTCCAATTTAGTTACTTTTGAAATCTGGGTTAAAATTATTAAATTTTTTTTCTGTGATTTTTATGTCCGAAGCTTTGAATTCTGGTTTAATTCGAAATTTAAATTCGATTTCGTTTTCGGGTGTTTCGAAAATCTTTATGTTTAATTTGTAAATTCGACTGAATAAAATTTTATTTTTAGCAAATGTGTAATTAAGAAAGGAACATCATTTTAAATAGATTATTGATGACTTTCCGGGAATAGCATTGATTCGAAACTTTGAATCTCACTTATTGTGGGTTATGGACATAAGTATGAAAATTATCTTAGAAATCAATTCTCGCTTTTACTGTGCATTTTTGGTATTGTTATTATTTCTAGCTCCATTTGAATTTCGAAAACACCCCCATGGACGGGTCCTTCGCACGGGCCTGGCTCCACGAGTAACCAAAAAAGTCTTGACATTATCATTGAATATGAAGATAGTTAATCATTTATTTATTTGTAAGTTCGGCTTTATCGGCGAATGATACGTCCTTTTAGAAAGAACATGCCAAGAATTTAAAACTACAGACAGAAGATTAGAAAGAGATTAATATTGTTGAAAATGAGTGAAAGAGAACTATAATTTGTTTTTGTCTTGTATGGAACAAATACGATTTCACATGCAGCAAACAACTGTGTCAGTGTAAGTTTATCAGCTACATCTGGCATTATTCATTTAACATAGTTGTTCCACACTGATAAAAAAATTAGTATGTGATGGAAATGCTTCTCATAGTTTCCCTTTCGCACGTTTTCAACATCTTTCATCTTCTTCTAATTTTCTAATCTTCTTTCCGTCTGTAATTTTCAATTCTTGAAATTTTCTTCTAAACGACACATCATTTACCGATAAGTTCGTTCAGTTAATTTAAAGGGTACTTAATCGGTATAGCGCACGGCACCCTTCCAAATAAACGAATTTCAAATCAAATCAAAATCAGTTAACTTAGCATTGAATTTTTTTTGTTTTTGGTCCAGTCAATAAAACAGGCATTTTTCTTGATCCGGTCGTAAAAGCACGACAAAATTTGAGCATATTTTTTAGTTTTACTGATGTGGCTTTTATAATCTGAAGTTTTGAAATAATCTTTGAACGGAAGAAGAAAATGTTTCAACCCTCAAGTGCCCATCCCCGCCATTATAAAGGGTTTACTAAAATTGGCATAAAACCAAATCCAATCATTATTTTGACTTACTTTTTGCGCAGAATGTTTCAAAATACTATGTAAATCTAACAATTCCTTCTAGTGAAAACTGTTTGAAAAATAGTTGTCAAACGCTACAACAGCTAAGAGAAGCTAAAAACATGAATAAACTGGAAACGGACCTATTTTTCTAATTTTTAATCAACTTGGTATTTAGACTCAGGAATTCTTCATGTTTTTCGATCTAAAAAACAGATAGACAGAAAGGTTTAAGAGTTACTACCATTTTGAATTCATTTTTTGAAAAAAATATCCTAAGTTAGGAAGGAGAGATGAAACATAAAGCGGGTTTAGCAGTAACATATCGAGTGAAGCAAGAAAAGGTTTTTTTTATTTCTCAATTATAGTCCACCCACAATCATGGGTCACACACCATTATTAGTCACCAAACATTTGAACTGCTGATATCTGCTGAACTGAATGAAATATTAATATTATCTACTTTTTTTGTAAATTTATCGTTAATATCATAAAAATGCATTAAAAATATTATGTGTACACTTGATAGCAGTAAAATTGCTGTTACGAAAGTTTTCATCATACGTTAACTATCCCATACCGTCAACTGGGGCAACATGCAACAATTTTCAACTTCAATAGCTTCTGAAAAACTTATGTTCACAGTTAATCGTATCCTTTATGCATCAAAAGTTTTAAGGATGCTGGGACATCAAATTGGCGTAGTTAAAAAAATTATTGGTTTCTTCAGTTATTTTTAGTTTTCTAAAAACATGCGATTTTCACCCTTTTTAGAAAATGGGGTAACTTGCAACAAACTTTGTTTTTAATGAAAAATCTTATGAACACGTACGAAAATTCATAATTTTTAATATATTTGCGATGTCTTAAAGACCATTACGCATGACAACACCAATTGCAGTAGTTTTTGGGTCTGTAAAAACAAATTTTCACATTTTTTCTGAAATTAAGGATGCTGCATACATTTAGGGGTTAAATAATACTACGAAAAATTCTAAAAGCTGAAATCATAAAAATAAATGTTTGGATGAATGAAATTTAAATGTTTACGAACGCGTGATTCAAAACATTCATATTCTAACACTTGGAAACGAGATTCACAAGGTATTTCTTTGATTTGCATTTTGTTGCATTTAACCCCAGACACCTAACTGAATATTAAAAATATTCATTTAAAAAAATTGGGTGATTGTTCGAAAAATATTTTTACACCAACAATGTTGGTATAATATGAGGAAACCTGTAAAAAGTTTGTAGGTAATTTTATCAAGCCGATCCGTCATACTAGGTAAAGTTTTTTTCAGCATCAAAAAATGTTAAAATTTGTACATTTATTGCTCGATTTTTCAAATTTTACATAAAAATAAAAAACTTAAGACAACTAGCTTAAGATGCGAGAAATTATGTCATAATCATTTTGTTATCATTAAAAGATAACTTTATTACAATACATTAAATTAAAAATTGATTCAATGTAGTGTTATATAAATGTTGCATCGAACCCTGCTGTTGCATGATGCCCCGTTTGACGGTACCATTTCAATGTTATAAGGTTGACATCTTAACCCTTCGTTTCATAAAGTAACAAATTTGCAACAATTAATGTATGAAAAACTAAAAAAATGTATTTTATTTTAATTTTTTTTTCTTGATGTACATATGATTTCTGACTGTTTAAAATAATTTTTAAGGAAAATTAAAAAATCATGAAACGAAGGGTTAAACCGTTAAACCCTTATGCTGGTATTTCAATGATTCCAACAAAATAAATTGGTCTTATTAAGCACATAGGACGAGTTTACATTTTCCAAATGAAACTGAGCGAATAAAACGCGAAAATTTAAAAATATTTTACAGATCAAAAATGAACTATAATTGTTACAGTATCCACCAAATTCCACGCAATCATGGGTCACTTTTTTGCAAGCAAAAAAAAACATTTCTTGGTTGCTAGCTCAACCCGATTGCCCCTTGAATGTATACTAGCGAAGAATGCCCCTGAATGTTTGCCAGATACTTGTTGATATTCGGGTGTTCTCATGGACTTCTATGTGACTAATAATATAATTGTGAGCAATTTGACTAATAATTTTTACGGGCAACAATTTTGACCCATAATGGTGGTATTGAAAAACGTTGATTGTTTCGGTAAATTATGTTATTTTTTTAACAAAATTTAAAATAAAAGCATAATTGAACACAAGGAGGAAGTGTTCAATGACTGAAATACATGCAACGCTTGATTTTAGGTCTACTAACACCCGAATAAACGAACATTTTGTGGTGAAGGGATACGTTAAGTGAATAATGATTGTGGGGACTGTAAATGAGTTATTTTTTTCCACCTGGAAGATAATTGGGCCAATTGCCATCGCCGAGAAAAGGTGCAGGGAAAACCATTTGAATTTAAATTTTCTGATTTTTCCCAATAATTCAAATTGCTTTTTAATTACGAAGATCAAGGTTTTTTCTTTAGAAACATGTCGTCGTGATGTTTTCAACAATTCAGCAAGATTTAAGCCTAAAAACTTGTTTTTTCGATAAAAACTCTGGTCGGTATTTTGGAGACCATGAATCGCTGCCTGCTGAATATTATCCGCGCTTGGTGGCCTGGCAACTGGATATCAAACGTGGAACTAATCGCCGGTGTCATCAAAGGACGCTAGAAGTCCAGATTCGGGAACGTGTGTGGGATGAATCATCCGATAGGATGAAAATCCCTGAAAAGATTGCAAACCGCTCAAGCTCGTAGGTTTGACGAAAATCGAAAAATGTATTGATTTTGGCAAAATGAAACTTTTTTTTTGGTCGTCAGGTAGAATTTTCGTTTATCCGCAGAATCCCGTTAATTTTTTCGATGATCCTTAGAAAGTCCGTAAGAAATGCTGCAAGTCCGTAGATTGTGAGCATCGATCTGTAGCTCCGTAGAAATGTTTAAATTCGTAGATATACGGAAAAATTCGTAGATCTGACAACGCTGATGCGAAGAGATGAAAACCAGATTTGCAGAGAGGCGGTTGACTGGAATTCAGATGGGCATTGAAGATGAAGCCTTTTTCCTGAAGCATGATTAAAAATAACCTTAAATTTTGAATCAATTCAAAATAAATGATTGTAGGAGAAGATTGTTTGCAGTTGGAGAACGGTTGCCATGGACCAAATGAATTGGAGTAATATTGTTCATCAGGTTATGTCGTGAGACAGAACACCAAATAAATAAAACAAAAGTAAATAAAATAAATAGATGAAGATGGTCTGAGAAATACATTTGAGCCAATTTACAAGCTTTCCAAAACTATAAATTTTGTTAAAATAGAGAAACAAAAAAGATTTAGCGGAAAAGTGTTAGGGGTCATTCGACCCCTGGCGGTATTTTTTTTTTTAGTTGGTAACCACAGGTGGTAAATCCCGGTTTACGGATTGTATTCCAAGGCACGGCGAGCCACCGCGTCCCCCCAGTTTGCTACTCTGGGTCCATGGGTACAATGGGAAGACTCATGATATACTCCGTGTATACCCCCTACTCCCTAAACTCCACCTGGGGCCGCAGACCTGGTTCCCACCTCGAACTGTTTAGTACACTATGCTTCAATAGTGGGAGGTCCATTCGCGCTAATGCGCTCAAAGGCAATACTCATTAACGAGACCACTTTCAGCAAAACCTCTCATCCTTACGACTCGACGCCTGAACTCTCCTCTAACGACTTGAGAACCGACATCTCCTCGCAATGACTCGAGATTCCCACACAAACCTCTCCTCTTCGCGACTTGAGGCCTGATCTCTCCTCTAACGACTTGAGATCCGACCCCTCCCCGCATCGACTCGAGGTTTACCTCTCCTCTGCACGATTCAAGGCCCGATCTCTCCTCTAACGACTTGAAATCTGACCTCTCCTCGTAATGACTCAAGGTGACCACTTGTACCCCTCCTCTTGTTGGTAAGGGGCCTGATCCCTCCTCTTACGACTCGAGACCCGACCCCTTATCATAAAGACTCGGGGTTGACCACTCAAACCTCTCCGCCTGAAGGTTTGAGACCTGACCTCTCCTCTAACGACTCGAAGCCCGACCTCTTATCTTCAGGGTTCGAAGTTTGCCACCTTGCCCGTCGTGTGCCAGATCGAGAGCAGCTTATCCTAGACTCGCGCCTGTCACGGCACACGCGCGGGACTTAACGCAACGACTCGGATGATTCCCGACGAAGACGTCATCCTACTCCGACTCGAATGGCTCACCCGGCGTCGAGAGCCACTCTACCCGTGGGTATTCCCCGAACGTGGAATAACCCTTTCCCAACGATTTCCACTGCGAAGAAGGTCAAGTCTTATCCCCGCAGCTTCTGTCGTTGAGAACCGCTCTACTCGGATACTCCCCGAAGGTGGAGCATCCTACGCACGAACGCGGCGCACCCACGGCATCCACTACGCAGAAGGTATTGTCTTATCTTTGTAACTTCAAACCGTGGGGTCGGACGCACTCTACTCGACAGCCCCCCGTCGATGGGGTCAGTCTACTCCGACCGTTGTCCGGTCTTCTTTATCCCCCATTGGCTGGCAACCCTAGGATTTTGGCCCGCGGATTTTCCTGCCCGTTGTGTGCCAGATCGAGAGCAGCTTATCCTAGACTCGCGCCTGTCACGGCACACATTCGGGACTTGGAACGCTACGACTCGGATGTTTCCCGACGGTGACGACATCCTACACCGACTCGAGAGGCTCGCCCGGCGTCGAGAGCCTCTCTACCCGTGGGTATCCCCCGACAGTGGTTAACCCTCTTCCCTCGAGATCCGCTACGAGGAAGGTAAAGTCTTATCCTCGCAGTTTCCCTCTTAGGAAGCGGCACAACTCAGATATCCCCCGACATTGGGGTATCCTACACACGTTCGCGGCGCACCCCTGACCTCCGCTACGCAGAAGATGATGCCTTATCTTTGTAGCTTCGATCAGGGGATCGGACGCATACTACTAAGATGCTTCCCGCCGATGGAGTCATCCTACACCGTTCGCGGACTGCCGTTGGTTCCAGCACCTCTGCAGGGCAGTCATGATACGGGTGAACCCATCGCTGACCGCATGCCAAGTGTTGGAATCCGCACACATCCTCTGTACAACGTAATCTGCTGTCGTGTCAGGCCCACAGGCGGCAAATATGGAAGTACGTACCGCCGCAAACCTCGGACAGACAAACACCACATGTTCGGGTGTCTCCTCTTCATCACCACAATCTGGGCAATATGGCGAAGCCACATGTCCAAACCGGTAGTGGTACTTCATGAAGCATCCATGACCAGTCAGGAATTTCGTCATATAGAAGTCCACTTCACCGTGCCTTCTTCCGATCCAGCTCCCGATGTGCGGGATCAGACGATGGGTCCACCTTCCTCTCGTTGAGCTGTCCCACAGCTGCTGCCAGTTGGACATCGAGTCCTCATTGGCGAGATCTCGAACGTTGGGCGTGTCTTTGTTGTCGTAGCAATAGACATCCTCCTCAAGCAAAACCGAGATGGGCATAACACCCGCTACTACACAGGCGGCTTCGGACGACATGGTCCGGTATCCGCTGATAACCCGCAGGTTCATCAGCCGCTGAACGCTGCTAAGTCGCTGCTGGTTACAGCTTCCTCCCAAGGCCTGCCTCCAGGCCGCTGCTCCGTACCGCAAGATCGATGTGGTTACACTTGCCAGGATCCGCCTTTTGCTGCTTTGGATGGCCGAGGAGTTCGGCATCATTCGTGTGAGTGCGGCCGTGGCCATTGCCGCTCTCTTGCACACGTATTCGACATGGCTCGTGAAGCTGAGCCTGTCGTCAATCATCACCCCTAGGTACTTGATTGCGCGTTTGGACACGATAGTGCACGGTCCAACGGCAATGGTACCTGTTTGGGGTGATTTCAGGTTGGTGATAAGCACCATCTCGGTTTTGTGGTGGGCTAGACACAGGCACTTGGAGTGCATCCAGCGTTCCACTGCCTGGATAGCTACCGTGGCCAGTAGCTCAACCTTCGCTGTTGAGGAGCCTCTCGCCAAGAGGACTACATCATCTGCAAATCCTACGAGTTCGGCTCCCGATGGGAGGCTCGTTCGTAGGATTCGTCGTAAGTGATGTTCCACAGAACCGGGCCGAGTATTGACCCCTGTGGAACACCCGCCGAAACCTCTTGTGTTCGCAAACCCTCGCCCTATACAGATATGCCGGGATCCTCATTTGGATGAGCGACGGCGCAATCGCTGTCCAACTGACACTGTTGAAGGCGTTCTTCACATCCAGAGTGACAACCGCGCAAAAGCGGAGCCCTCTCCTCTTGGTCTGCCTGGCTCTGTCCGCTACCTCGATGACCGAGCGGATGGCATCTACGGTGCTTCGACCTCGACGGAAACCAAACTGTTTCCCCGAGAGTCCGCCCTCACTTTCCGTGTATCTCTGAAGTCATTCGACCCCTGGCGGTATGAGTAGGTATACGGGTATACCACAAACGTTACTCAAAAAAATCTATGAATGAAAATCTATGATCTATCATGAAAATATACTTGCATTTTGAAAATAACAATAGGCCTGTAGTAGAATTTTCTTGAAAATAGCTGTATTAGGCTTAATCAAAGATCTCTTTGTATTAAGATAGTCGGGCTGTTGTACTCTTGAACAAATCGTTGGCTACGCTAACACAATGTCTAAGGTGCTGCCGCTCTGCGAGATGGGATCTAAGCTTTGCAGCTTTCTTCTCAAGCATTGCAGCTTTACATTCCAGCTTTGAGTAAAAGCACATCATCGCACTAAAACATTGAATATCAATGGTCAGTTCACTCACACCATGATTGTGTTTATATTGTTTACTTCAATGTAAATTGCGCTAGTGCACGAGTTTGCGTGGAATGTGTTTAAACTAGAGGCTGAACCCCTACCCGATAACCTTTTTTGGCGCTAGTGTGATGTCGCCAAAATTTAAAGGAAGCCGATAGTAATCATCATTTCAAGTTTAAAATATGCCTACTGCCCCCTTCCCGTATGTATAGTGTAGGGTTGCCATCCGTCCCGCAAAAGCGGGACATGTCCCGCTGTCCCGCTTTTTGCTCAAAATGTCCCGCTTTTTTTCTTGGAAAACTTTTACAAAGTTGACTGACTAACACTGGAGAAAACCAAAATTTTGTCTCAATTTGAATTCTATGACGAACAGAAAATCTTTTTCTCAAAATACATAAGTAGCATTTTTCATAGTTTATATAAGACAATACTGAATAACTTTAAAGCTCTAAGCATTACAGTAGGATTCTGATTAGGTTTAGTGTTCTTGGAGCACGTTCAACTTATGTTTGAAGAAAATATTTTTCAAGTTGCTTCCAAATAATAATAGATTATAGAATTATAGAGATTGATTTTTCCGCCGGTATCTTAGTTAAATTGCCTTATATTATTACACCGTTTTCGACTCAATTGTCCGCGGTAACATTACGCGGTAGAAAATCCACCGTTTACATGTACGACTAGAAATATTTTCTCTAAAATAACGTGTTAATTCGCGAGAACCCTGGAAAATAACGGTGCATATGCAATAAACCGTGTAAATAATACAAAACTGAGAAAAATCAATCTGCGTTTAATAAAAAACTACCTAAGTGTATTTTCAATGAACAATCTTGGCTGATGGTAAAGATATAAATTTGTCAACACAATTAAGCTTTTTTAAAATTTTCTTAAATGTCCCGCTTTTTTCGGCTGTGTCCCGCTTTTTTTTTCGTGACATTTCCCGCTTTTTCCTGGAAGTATCTGGCAAGCCTAGTTTAGTGTTAAAATTTATGTTTCATATTAGTAGAAATATCTCAGTTTTTAGAGATACAATTTAAACCAAAATTATCTAGAAAAATAATGGTTGAAGTGTGTGAAAACTACAACCGAAAAAGAACTGAAAGTCAATTTCCATAACCCCTGTAATTATTATTATTATTTTTTTTTAAATTATCATATATTTTTCCTGATCTATAAACTTTTTCGTAGAACAAAAGTTTTTTTTTAAATCAAACTAAGCTTCTGTGAATTTACAAGCTAAAACAAAAAATTGGGTTTTAGAGGGTTGATAATGGCATTTTTTCAAATTTTCTATTATACTGAAAATAAAAGTTTATTTAATTTTAATCGTGCTTTACAAGTCTTCTCAATCCACGTAAAATAGGAGGAACAGCCAAAATCTCTGCGAATGCCTAAAAATGTGTCAAAGTTAATTTTCCAATTACAGAATATCAACTTCATAACAGCAGCCCACTGTTCGAATACCAAAAAAAAAAACTCTCAACAATACCTCGCAATCCAAGATGGGTTTAATTTTAATTGAAAGGGGTTGTAATGAAATTGCTACGCAAGGGTGGATCCCTTGGAGTGGTTCTTAATTTTTGTTTTATTTTTTTCTGCCGGTTCGGTCGATGGAATTCAACACAAGTTCCTCCGGGCTAGATGAAATTTGGAATAGAAATTGAAATTGTATACAGAAACAAAATTAACCGAGATTAAGCTTCGAGTCGAGGTGAGAACGCCCCCAACAAAATAAATGAACGTTGTTTCAGCTAATTTTGTATCCTACCTTCTGAAAGGATTTTTTAACTGTGATGAGCTCGTTGTAATGAATACTTTTGTCTTTTCTCTTCTATTGAGGTGACAGACTTCTCGACATTCCATGCAAAGTGTGTGGCGATCGAAGCTCCGGAAAGCATTATGGGATCTACAGCTGTGATGGTGAGCTTCCTCAGTTTCTAATTTTTTCTTTTTTTTTTTTTTTGCAAAAATGCAAATATTTTGATTGCCGTTTGATTTTTAGGTATATATAAAACCAATGATTCGTTAATTATCAGGTTTTAGGTTTTTTTAATTTTGCTAAATTTTAAGTTAATGACCTAATTATCCGAAGTTCATCAGATTTTTTCGATTGGCTTTTGATATGAACAAATAACAGATAACAGTTTCCTCGGACCTTTCAGGTTGTTCCGGATTCTTCAAACGTAGCATCCATCGGAATCGGGTGTACACGTGCAAAGCAGCCGGCGAACTGAAAGGTCGCTGTCCGGTCGATAAAACCCACCGGAACCAGTGCCGTGCCTGTCGGCTGAACAAGTGCTTCCAATCGGCGATGAATAAAGATGGTAAGTTCAATCACAATGATCCTTCTTCGCTGAGCTTAAATGAGTTGGGGGGAAGGAGAAAATTTTGGTTAACCATTGCAAAATATTGACAAATTATTTATTCACCCGCTACTAGCGCCTTAATGTAGCCGAAATCAATTCTTCACTCATTAAGGCAGAGTCGCGATTTTGAATACTGATATCTCAATCTCGACGCTGCGGTTCGCTGGAAGCTGAGTTGTGCAAACGAAATCACATTACGCCAGAACAAACACAGCTGCCAATGATGTCTTCAAACGTTTAAAATTTTCCACCTCATTTTCATACATTTGCAGGAGGTGGGTGGTGAGTTATGCTAGATACGAATATTTGAGCAGACTCAAATGAAGCGTTAAGTTGTTACTTTCGTCGACCCTGATCCCCCAAAAGACGAGGCAGCAGAGTCAAAACCGCCACTTCGTTTGATCTTTTCAACTTTCCCGTACACTGCTCAGGGAACTGTCTGCGTAGCGAGATTTTCCATTGGAATCCCTCCTCTCGTAATTGTCACGTAGTGTCTCTCTCGCTATTTTCTTTCGATATTGAGTAGTGGGGGATGATGGTGGGAAAGAACATAATTCGCATCCAAGCCAACGGCAGCTGCTGGCAGCGAAGCAGAAATAAGCACCATTTTTACGCCCTGGCTTTTCTGCGAAAGTGCCTCTTTGGCTTGATAGATATGAAAGAAGACGCACGGTTGAGGGTGTCTTGAAAAGGAGAAAAAAGTGACAAATAAGTATATTACCAACTTCAACTCAAGCTGAGAAGATGCGGCTTCCGATGCGGAAAACCGAAAATTTGAGTTCGATAATCCCCTTTTAACGCTATTTCTTTTTTTTTGCTTTCATAGTCTGGCTTCTAAGACGCTTGATGTCGCTTAAAGTTCAAAATACTTGTCCTTTTGGCAGTCGTAAGATTGTGATGCTTCATTATAGGGCTCTTGGGTGGTAAAGAGGTAAGCAAAGTTGTATTTGTGTTCTGGTTTTGGGGTTGCGCATTGAACAATGTTGTGGAGCATTGACCATTGGGATTTATTGCTGGATTGTGAAAAACGCCTGAATCCATACTACAATAATACTTTTTTTTTTGTTTCGATTATAGTCGTTTTGTTTTATTATGCATGCAGAAAAAATCCAAAATATGAGCGCTAATAATCATAGCAGCTTTGCCTACTAGCGACACGTCGCATACGTCGCGACGTTGAAAATAATATCGACGCACCGCAAGTTTCCTTGGAGACCTGGAGCATGCGATTGTTGCCCTAAGGAAAATGCATAGTAAATAACATAAACGATGTTCGAGTACTACATCGAAATCGCCTACTGGAGAAAAACAAACCTGCGAATGACAGAAATCTCGGTAGTAAAAAAGCATCGCTAGTCCTTCTGTCGCTATTCGGTTTGGTGCTATACACATAATACCATCTTTATGGCATTCGCGACTTTATCAACGGTGCAGTTGGCGGATCGTTATTGAAAAACTTATCCGGTACAACTGAGTTCGATGTTTGCTCTTGGGCTCGAACTCGCGGACATCGGCTCAGGAGACAACAGACTTGCCAACTGAGCTATATCACAAGCCCAATACTACAATAATACGATATCAAAGTTAATCTCTGAAGGATATTCGCCAAAACATATTCAACGTCTCTGCTTTGGCAATAAATTAAGTTTGAATAGGGAAAACAAACTAATTGTGAAAAATGTTGACATAACATTCTTATTTTGAACGATTTTACAATACCTACCGTAAAGTGGGTTGAGTCGGTTAAATTTTTGGACTGTTTCCGTAATATTTCTGTTCAATGCTGCTTTTTAGCACCCGATTTGTTTAAGATGGCTTATTTTGTTGATCTGAACACAACTTAATAAAAAATATTAAAGTGAAAAGGGTATTTTACTATCAATAATTTTAGGTCACCCCCAAGTGGGTTGAATAGAGAAATAGAGCCAGTTGATTATTTATTGAGAAACTTGTGTAACGACGTTTGTTCAACGATGAAAATGCGTTCCGTGCATAAACTATGTACGCTTTGTAGATATGTTTTCGATTGTTCCAATCCTCAGTAATCTTCTTTTTTTTTAATTTTCATATTCGAAGAAATGTTGATGATAGTGCCTAACTTCAGGGGATAAAACTCAAATATTTGTTTTCCTAGAGTTTATGTGAAGGCTGAAATCCCTATTCTTATAAAATCAACTTAAAAGCAATTTTCCTTCAGTGCTACAATATTTTTCACAATATTGGGCGATTTTAAATACTTTCATGAACCCCACGATTAGTGAACCAAAAATTATTTTGATCAAATATGTCACCTTTCGAATATGAAGTGATGCCGAACAACACTTGTCATGGTTTGAAATTTGGTGATTTTTTATGCTTCAAATTACAATTTTTTAAATTTACTTAAGCAACACATAATAAATTGAGCTTTTACACAGGAGGAAAAGAGAAAAAAAATGTGTAAATTGGTTGACATTTGGATCCCAACAATTTTTCCCATTTGTATCCCGATTCACCTCCATGTCTCTGTCCACCCCATTTTACGGTTCTCTGAAAGATGTATGAGTTTCAAGTGGCATCAATTTTTCAAAGCTACTGACGTCAGCAAACGAATAAACACAGAGATCCCAAGAATGACAATTCATGGGAAATACAGTTATCCGGAGATTCTCTGGAAGGTTCTGTGTTTTAAAAGTAGTATGTTTTAAAAGTAGTGAAGCAAATTTGAACGCTTTCCACAGTTGAACATATTATTTTTTTTTATTTTCGTCAATTTGTATTTGCCAAGTCGATGAGTAATGTAACAAATGCAAGCAGTAAAAAAAAACAGTTAAAGTCATAGGTGGCCAGGATTTTCACAAAATTAACCTTATTTTGAAGCTAGCAGATATGAATTTCTTTATTCAACTGTTGGCGTCATCATCGCCTGTGGGTTCTTTATGTACATTGAATAAAAAAATGTTTGCATAAATTTTGGGGTTTTCTATATTTAAAACCCATTCGGCCCGCGGGCCATAATTTTTTGAAGCATGCCCGAATACGAAAATATTGTAACATGACTGTTCCTGTAGTAGTTATAAAACGTTAAGAAATAGTGTAAAAAAACGTTTAGAAAATGATATCTGAAACCATAAAAAACATTGCACTTATCTTGAATTCCAAAACGACGGTCTGTTGAATATGGCGTTAAGTTATGTTACTGTTTAAAACTGTTAAAACCTTTATATGGAGACACTGTTCTAGGAACAGTTAGAGTATGGTTTATAATACGCTTATGAATAACGTTTTCAGGGCATTGAACTGTTTCTGGAATGAACATGTGTAGGAATATTTTAAACGATTTACCAAACCGTCAATCGAACTGTTACAGAAATCGGAATGATCATAGTACGAACCGTTTCATTATAGTTATTTTGAGAAGCTATCATTCCTAAACGTCAACGTTAAAAGTTCCGTAGCGATTTGATTCCAACGCTAAGCAGACCGTTTTAGGAACCGTTAGCTAAAAGACGCACACGCACACTAACGCAAAATTTCGTTCAGTGCTTATGGAATTTTTTCGGATTAGAATGGAAAATCATTTCAATTTCATTACTTTATTAAATCACGTTTATCACAAACTTGCCCGAAATGTATATTTTTCCGGCTGCCTCCTCCTCATTTCGCCCAGCATGCACGTCCTGTAGAACTTTCCGAGCCAACCAATCCATAGCACGGAGTAAAACTTTGAGGGTTCCGGCAGCGTAACCTAAAATATAACAAACGGGATCATAGGAAATTGTTTTAAAAATGGTTTTAATTTCCACGTACCTGGTACAAAAAATGTCATCGGTTCTTGCATTCCTTGAATGCCCCGGTGTGCGGATTCCTCCAGCAGGAAGATGGCCTTGTCTAGACCGGAGCTAGCCACCTGTTTCCGTGGCGTAGGCCAGTGCCTGAACGTAATCTCGGTGAGTTCGTAGCGTCGACATGCAAAATCCTTTGTGAGCATTCCACACTTTCACGGTGGTGTCACGACTTGCACTTATTACTGTAGAAGAAAAGAAAGTATTAATTTTTTATTCGTTTTTAATGCATAATCAACTCACAATTTCTTCCACCGCAGCACAAAACTATATCGTTGACCCAATCGTGGAGGTGTTCCTTGCTCTGGATGTACGGTTCCTGGGAGCTGATCTGGGTGCAGTTCCACACCCGGATGATGGCATCGCGCCCAGCCGAGTACAGCCGTCCATTGATCGGAACCTGTTGCAGGGCGTCGACTCCATTTTGATGTCGTTTCTCTTCGGCGTCCCGGATCACGAACGAAACCTGCATCTTCTTCCGGGCGGCCTGATGGCGGCGCGCAAGGTTGAGGCAAAAATTTCCCGGCGCAGCAAGCAAAACAAACGAATGAAACCGTTTGCGACAGTGGTGCCAGTTTCAATGTTTTATCAAAATTTGTACGGATATTGAGAAATGAAATTTTCAATAAATATATTTCAGATGATTATATAGGATATGACTATGTGTACTAACAAATGAATGATATTTTTTTTAAACAATTTATTTATTTGAAACGGCTCATACCTTTAGGTTTTAAGGACCAAAATCGATGTTGGTTGTTTACAATTGTTTGCTTAACTTAACACTTTGTGAGAGAAGAAAGGAAGATAGAAAGGGAAATATTAAAATAAAAAAGAATTATAAACGAAGATCGGTAGCTTTTAGAAAAAGGTAGATTTCAAACATGTAGTCCCGAAATGAAGTTATGAAGATGTAAATATACTATTTATTAATCCAATTCAGAAATTTCGTTCAATTCAAATGAAAGCTTTGAATCGAGAATGTCATAAATATACAATGCAAACGTAAATTCTATGTTTCTATATGTCACATGTTTGCATCTTAGACCCTCATAAAAAATCTATCAAAGAAATTGCTTAAAAAAACGTTTTTATTTACCTCATATTTATATTACATTATGTCAATAAAGGCAGGCGGTGTTAAAATATGTAGCTTCAAAGTTTAATTAGTATCATTGAAACTATATTCAGTGCTATATTCTATAAAGTCTTTAGATTCCGTATCCGCATATCAAAGAAATTTCAAAATGTGTACTGATTACCGTGCAAAACCATCTGGCATCTTTGACCAACGTTTTGTTCGTTTTTGACGTGCATATGACAGAAAGAAGGGACGGTATGAGTAAAGGTTTGAGATCATTTTTACGATTAAAGAAAAAAATCAGGAAATCGTTGTACCATTCTATCACCTATCCGGATGCCATCACCTTTTCACATGAACGTTAATGTTTTGTTCTTATCGTTGTCGAAGTAAAGTTTGATAGAACATCTGCGTTAACAGAGACAATCACTCTTTCTGAAAGCGTCGATGAATTGTATGGACTGTTTTAGATATAGTTTTTTAGTATGCGGGTGTACATAAAGAGCCCACATGTGGATTCATGATGCAAAATTTTCTCAAAGAAATCTATTTTCTGCTTTTTGTTAGCTTCAAATTAAGGACATTTTGGTGAAAATCTTGGCCACCATTTCTTCAAGCCAATGAAAAAAATGTATAATTCTGATTTGAATATTATTTTTTTTTATTTCTTTTTTTTTTAAATATCATTTTGAGAGATAAATAATACAGTAGGCGGCGACCTGACTGACAGGTGTGGTTATTTTTGCTGCTGAAAAATTATTTTATTTTTTACTTGTGAACTGTTTTTTGTGACAAAAATTCGTACAGAATTCGTACAAAAGTTAGATAATTTGAGCTTGCATCGCGTTCATTCTAGTTTTGTTAGTGTTTTGAGGTCTGAAAGCCCAGTTTATTATCGAAATTAGTGGACGATGTACATTGGTTGTTGAAATAATGAACAGGGACCGGAAGAAAATTTACAGCTACACTGGATACTTTCTTTGAATCTGTTACCTTGTGGATAGATTTCCCTTAAACTTTCAAATTGCGAATTTACCGCAAGCACTTATGAACTGAACCCCAGGGAGAGGGGGGAGGGGGGGGGGTGTTGATAGAGTTCTATTTTTGCGCTCTGAAAAGGAAAGAATCTAATTCGCAATATCGTTGGGAATCAAGATCGGCTCTTCGAAAATTCGTGTAAGCGCATCTCAATCCCAAAGACTTCAAGAATGTCCAAAAGGTAAAATAACTTACCGGCGTATGGCCAGTTACGTCCTCCGGGTGTCCACACATAGGTCGTCGTAGAAGCCTCCACTGGGTCCACGGCCAGTTGGTTTCCTGCGTGCGGATTCCACTTCTCACTTTTTACACTACCGAGATCTATTTTCTGGATCTTTTCGCGCTCAACGTACAATGATCAAGTTCATGTTTTATTTTTTTGGTCAATTGCTACGACCGACTTTCAACCGACAATTTTTCAAGTTTATACTACGCTTTTTACACGACTCGTTTCCAACAAGGTTCAAGGAATAGAGAGCATCCGAAAGTCTTCCTTGTTTTCATGAAAACTTCCACAACCGCTTCCCCTAGGAGGTTTTCCTACATAAAAAAATAACGTGAGAGTAATTTCAGCATTCTTTGGGGAACGCAGCCGGCTATACGTTAGTTAGCAATTGCACTTTAAGGACACCCTCTCTATCTTAGGTCAAGAAGCGCCGCTTACACTGAGTTATTCAAGAATCTCATCTTGTTTAGTAAGGTAGTTTATAGGATAAAGTGTGGTTTTTGTGTTTCGCGTTCTACCGTTACCCTATGGACCTATTTTGGACCGCGTTGGGAAGTGGTTATACTATTTTCTGAATTAAAATAGTACATGTTTCAATATTTGACTGCTTTAACCGTTCATTGCGAAGATCAAGGCTTTTTCTATCGAAACATATCGTCGTTTGTTGCAATGTAACAAGATTTAAGCCTAAAACTCGATTCTTCGATCATTACTCTGGTCGGTATTTTGGACCACCGGGTTTCTATATATTTCTATCTAAAATATTTTTTTTCTAAATTCTGCTATAATTACGACAGCGATTGATGTAATTCAGTTACTCTTTTCCTTTCTTATTCTTGTAGTCAAGTTTTGTTTGTTAACGTTAATTCATTCCTGAAATAACTTTCTTAAACTTTTCCCCAGCTACTATTTAGGTACACTTGTTTGTTGAATATTTCTTACTACAACCATCTGTTTTAGTTACTACAACGGGCTTGTGATATAGCTGAGTTGGCAAGTCTGTTGTCTCCTGAGCCGATGTCCGTGAGTTCGAGCCCAAGAGTAAAACATCGAACACAGTTGTACCGGATAAGTTTTTCAATAACGATCCGCCAACTGCAACGTTGATAAAGTCGCAAATGCCATAAAGATGGTTAAACGACTATAATCGAAACAAAACAAAATTGTTACTACAACTTCTTATGCTTCAAGCAGTTATTTTATATAAGAATAGAGTAAAAACAGAAAAACTCCTCCGTTGTAAATGTTTTGAAAATTTCGACAGCACACTGCAATCTCGACAAAATTTGTACTGCAGTGTTAAATGCTAACCAGTTGACTTACCTTTAAGATCAATGATAAGTTAAAAAAAGTCTGACATCATCAACTCCGCGACATAAATTTGATGCAATTTGACTTCCGAAACCTTTGGTTTGCCTTCAGTTCTGTAGATCACTGGATTCAAAAAAAAAAAAAAAAAATGTGCCAGAATTATGCGATCTTTTAACCATCTAAAAGCTAGACTTTATATGCTGAAAAATTCACAGAAATTCAGTTTTAATTTTAAAACAACTTTTGTTCTTCGAAAAAAAATTATCGGTGGAGTAAATTTTTCAACAGTTTTTTCAAAAATTGCATAACCACAGGGGCTTTGATTTGATTTTTAGTGCTTTTTCGCTTAAGTTTTTCCTAAGTTTTGAAATATATTAAGACTACCTCAAAGCTTTAGTGAAATATATTTTTGGTTAAAATTTGTCTACTTTTAAATGAGATGTTTCAACTGTTACAAAAATTGAGCTCGTTATATCTTTGACGATTTGTTGTCATTTTTTCCAACTCCTCCTTTAGACGGGGTTTATATTTCATCTCTTCTACCTAACCAAGTAGGTACGCTTTTTTTTTTCTTGAAAATCAACCCTGAATGGTTGTAGCTTTTAGACAAAACTGTAAATAATTGTTCATGAATCATCAAAAATAATGACTTTATGAAAAATTTGGGCATGTCCAGTTTTTTCATGTTTTAAGCTTCTTTCAGCTGTAGTTTTTGACAACTGGTTTTCAAACAGTTGACATGATTGTAGATTGTTAGATCCACGTGATTTAAAGTATACCCGATCAGGAGAGCATATCAAAATAATAACTCAAACATATCTCACCAAGATATTTACATCTGATTCAGTTATAGTTAAGTACTCTAAATTTTCGATTTTAAGTTAGTCCAATCTCAATTATATCTTGTTCTGATTGACAGAGTTGAATGGGGTTGAGCTCATTTTCAACGATAAAGATTTTTTTCGGATTGTCCTAAAATAAAATGATTATATCATATTTTGATACACGTGAAAATTTTTATGAAACACGGACATCGAAGTCAACGACTCAAACCGTGCAGTTTCATAATATTGAATCCAATTTTTGGTAAACCAAAAATGGAGCCTGGTTTTAGCACATATTGTGGTTAATTGACATTCCACTAGAAATTTTGCTCGAAGAACTCATATCTTGATAAGTTATAATTTTGATAGGTTTTGTTCTGTCCTATCTATGCTATCTGAATGAGATATAATCTTGAAAGGAGCATATCTAAAATTAATATAATTTAGCTATGATCGCATAGATTTTTTGATATAATTTGAGATATTTTAACATCCTACGAGTACTGATTAATAACTCATTTAGATAGGAAAAAATAAGTATCAAAATATCTCATCTTGATATAATTTAGTTTTTCCCTCCTGATCGGGTAGTGGGCAAAAGAAATTCAAAACAATAATTGGTTTGGTTTAATGTCGATTAAAGAGTATCCCGTCCTCAGGCGGTTTTGGGCTTTAGCGAGTTGATAAAATTAAATAATTCTAAATTATAAATGTTATTTTTAATAAGCGATTGAAGTACTGAGCATAATTCTTTTCATATTGTCGTACAACGTCTTGTTATTTACGTTCGTGAACATTTAGCAAATTTAATACTCGGGTTATGTTGAGTGGTCCAAAATACAGACCCCGTTCGTTTTTGGCAACACGCCCGTGTATTTTATGTTACCAAAATCGAATGTTGAAAAAATCGAACGGTTTTTTTTGTCAATTTTATATTTTTAATTTTTATTTCAAATAAATCAAAATTGATGTAAAACCTTATATTAGCATAATTTTTTTCGATTTGGCTGAATGATATTAGTTTTAAGCAGTTAAACATGGGATAATTAATGTTTTTGCTGTTTTAAACTATTATATTTGAGCCGAATTGAAAAATTTCATGCTTGTATTACGTTTTACATTAATTTTGATTAATTTGAAATGTAAATAAAAAATAAAAAAAGTGACAAGAAACAGTCTTTTTTGGATGTTGCCAAAATCGAACGGGGTCTGTAAATCCCTAGTGTATTAGTTAGGACCTAATTTCGACATGGATCAAATTGCTTTTAAAACAACTTTTTTTGGTTCTTCGAGCTTGCAAACTAGTTCTCAAGTGTTTTATCAGAGCTGTGAACATGATTGTAGTTGTTAAATTCATCACAGCTATGTAGAAAACCTCTTGAAAGTTGACTCCAATTATGGCATGTCCTCCTGAAATGGGCTTGATTCGGCCAACTGCCATAAATCAGAGCTTTATTTTTAATTTTCTCTCCTTTGTCAGCTCATTTAAATGGAATGTTAGATATGAATAGAATCATAAGAAGTAGTTTAACTATATTTGTTCAAAATTGTCATAATTTACATGATTTGTGTAAAAAATATTGGAAAAAAGCTACAAGGTGGTCCAAACTATGTACCCTGTTCAAAATAAGTCCGTTACCAAATCAAAACTATGGCCAAGTTTCCAAGCTGTTTTAAATGAAAATGTATTTGGCAGATTTTTCAAGAGTCTACATAGTAGTTGTCCTGAATTTTTGTTCTTTTTAAATAAATTGTGAAAAAAAAGTTTTTTTTCGGGAATCATAAATAAATTCATAGTGCCAAGATTTTCAAATTAATTCCAATTGTTAACAATTAAATTATTATTAAGTCTATCTTTGTAGACTTCAATACTTAAAACTACTTAGAACTAATGTTCAACTTAGCCATACTTGCGATCGTGGAATTTGAAATATATAGTTTATTCAAGATCATTAAAAATAATTGAGCGTAAGTATGAAAAACCTGAAAAAAAATTTCTTTCATTTCGAGCTCAATAGGTATCAGAATGGGGGTAGGCTTAATAGCGGCACGTTATCCAAACATACGGGAAAATTGTGGCAAAGAGAAGTAAACAATAAGAAGCTAGATCTGTCAATCGTTTACTTTACTAAATTTAGCAATTCATCATTTGAGTAAGAACGAGTTTAGAATTCAACGGAAAAACTATATTTGTGCTGATTTATATAGATAGCTCTTAACTTGGCAAACTTCTATAGTAAAAAAACACTAAGAGACGTGAACTAAAATACTAAAAGGTGAATTAATACAATATACATTTATATTCGACATAAAATGGTATATTCTACATCACAAGGTTAGTGACACGAACCGTGGAAAGAACCGTGGTTTAACAAGATTACGATGACCCAGGACCCGACAGACAACAGGTAGGGTAGGAGTACCTACCTCCGTCGTATCCCTCTGATTCGTCTTAATTCATGAATGCATGTTTGAGAGCCGAAAAATCACTTTCCACTTTAGTTGGCTACGTCACATGATAAACTTACGCCTGTGAATTTATTCTCTATCACAAATTTGTCACTTTTCAAACTATTTTTTGAGATATTTGATTCTGAAATCGCGAAGTGAAATTAATAATTGGCGCACTCCGCCATATTGAAAGACGAACTTAGTGATCCCCCCAACGTGTTTCTTTGCTTTAACGCTTCCTGTCAATGCATGTAACGATCAAAATCATAAAATTCAACAGAAAAATGTCGAAATAAAATTAGAAAAATTATTTCAAACTAATCTGAACTATATAAGTTTGTCAATATTCGATTGAAATCGAATCGCTCGGCCCCCATAATTCGTCGTAATTTTGCGACAAGAATAGGAAACCGTTTTGCAATAATTGGAATTAGACCGGTTCATTTTTACAATTTTTGCTGACTACAGTTGGACTTATAGAGAATGAACATAATTGATTTTAAAGTAATTTTGATTATTTTGACCTCATTGAAGCTAGGGACTTAATGCGCTGGGAGATAAGTGCAAAAAGTCTATTTATATTTATAAATTACTCGAATGTATTCAGCATTGCTTATAATGCGTGGTTTTAAATGATCTAGCTTTGTGGTTGGTGTTTTGCAAATTATTTACTTACAGTAACGTGCATAATTTAACAGAAGTTGGGGTGCACGCAAGAATATCTCCAACTTTACACATATCTAACGTTCAACTCCAATGACATTGTTTCTTCAAAATTTAATATTTTAAGATTTGATTATTTTTGATTCTATTATCTGATGACATTAACATTTTCTTAAGTATTTGAAACATGTGATACATAAATTCTATGAAAATTAAACTTTTTGAACTTTTTCAACTGCAATATCTCACATACGACCAAACGCTTTGCTCTACAGAATAATCACTGAGAGATCCTTGAAAACTAAATCTAAAACTTCTCCAGTTTTCAAAGATTCTCTGAATAGGAATCTATAACTACTCTAACTACTGACCAGAATACATGAGTCTCTGGTTTGGATCTCAATACAAGTTTCAATAAATAATCGAATTCGGTTGACGTTTTGTACATAAACTCGTTCAAAATTCTACAAAATCGAACCCGCTCATATTCTGATTCCTCCCATATAAGTTTTAAAA
The DNA here is from genome assembly GCF_029784155.1 of Uranotaenia lowii. NCBI lineage: Eukaryota > Metazoa > Arthropoda > Insecta > Diptera > Culicidae > Uranotaenia > Uranotaenia lowii. The sequence goes on along the minus strand of NC_073692.1, from coordinate 243,524,206 downwards.
CTTGACTCATATTTGGTTACTTGAGCGAAAGTTTGCTATTATCCTGCGCGGTTGATTCGTTTGAAGTAAGCTTATGCCAATTGCATGAACCGCAACCGCATTTTTTTTAATTTATCCCAGAAGAGGGTGGAATGAATTGAGACAATTTCGGTTTCCTTGTACGACGGAAGTAAGGACAAGGTAGGGGGAAGTGTTCCTAAATGCGCATGTTGGGTAATATGCGCATACAGCCGATAGGCGATATGGCAGGAGATTCAACGTATCTAATTAGTGCAGTTTGAGGGTAATACGCTATTGAAACATGGCATGAAGAAATTTGATTGTTATATAAAGCCAAAAAAATTTAAAAATTCAAACAAGATTTTTGTCAGTTTTGTTATAATATATTGAACTTTAATTATCGTGCGTACAGATTCTGTGAACAAAAATTTTAATGGTTTTTCTTTCTTATTCAACTGAAAATTGGAAATTCAACAAATTGAAGCTTTTGGCAAGGTTGTAAATGATAAGATATTGGAATAAGAGACAGGTTCTGAATGCCCATATCAAGACAGGTTAAATGCCTATATCAAGAAAAATAGATTAGTCTTATAAATTTTTTACTTTTTATCCCTTAAACATTAAATCTACGCTCAAATCACGATCTTACAGCGAAAAAAGAAGAACTTCATACTGATCCGATAAGAATACGATATGAACAAAATTTTACCATGAAATATGGCTATATGGAATTCCTAACTATGTTTCATGCAAAAGAACTAGTGATGTAACAAATTTCACCAAAATTTCAGCCTTGACGTATGCTTAACATCCGTTTCTACCATTTTCAATTAAATAATATCAAAATATTGCAAGTGTTAATGAAATAAAGCTAAAAACATAAATATGCGCATTTAGCCCGCCTGTTTCGGAAATCGGCTATTTTGACTTCTTTTATTATAAAATTATTTTCACAAAAACTGTAAGAGATTTTAACAGAAAAATTGCTTTAACGTATATAAAACAGATGTCCAGTCATGTGTATATAGTTTTCAGACTTCTATCTATTATAATATGGGAGAAAATGATTGCTTTCCTTAATATGCGCATATAGCTCGCCTCTCCCCTACGACAATGAAGGAACTTGAATGTGAAAAATAAATCATCAATTGGTTCAAAAGTACATAATGAATTGATCTATTTCCTGCATAATTTCATAACACAATATTAGGAATACAGTTCAATTCATAAATGTCAGTTTTAAACCAACATGGAAGGCAATTCTATTGAAGTAAAGAAAACAGCTTCCTTAAGCCGTTGTCTTAGGCGCCTCTACCCTACTAGTTTTATACTACACAATCATTGAAATTAGAAGCTAAAAACAAATCGTCATATGAAGGGTGATACGGTCAAAATTTGTCAATATCAACTTGACGTTTTTTTTTTCAATTTTGCATTTAAAAAACCTGAACACCCCTCATTTTGAAGGTGTGTGTGTGTGTGTGTGTGTGTGTGTGTGTGTGTAGAATGTTGCTCCTATTTTGATTTTGGAATTCACTCTTCAGTTGTCAAAATGCCGTCCACGGAAGAAGAGCAGCGCATCAAAATTTTGCTCGCGCATCGCGAATATCCGTTACAAATGTAATTAAAGTGTTTGGGGAACGTTTGTCGACAGCTAGGAAGTCTGGATCGGGGGGAAATCGAAAACCGGAAGCCGCTGAGACGACAAAGAGAGTTGCCGGTAGTTTCAACAGCGGTGTTTAAACTCGCCTCGGAAAGAATCATTCGGCTGATTTTTTCCGAGTTTAACTTGTTGTGTGCAGATTGATTTTATCTTCGTTCCAATCATGACGTGATTGCACACAAAACGAAGAGAACAGTTCCGAGTTGATGTTTTCCCCTCCTCGCAGGAATAAAATCACACCAATGAAACAACAGAACGAAGCTTACCGTACACGAATGCTCACGAGCGATCGTTGCCCGACGGACCGAGTTAACATTCCTCGCACCCTTCTCTCACTCGTTTCCCGTTCCCTTGTATCTATCACTTTTAGCCACGCCCCCATGCGTTGTCCGATTGATGTGTTCGGCTGCCGAACGAAAACGATTTTTTCTTTAATTCGCTGAACTGTTCGTTTGCTTCGCTGATGTTTCTCCCCCGATCAGGGTTGCCAACATATATTTTCAATAATCAGGGAACTGGTGAAATAAAAATCAGGCAAAATCAGGCTACATAAGTAACGGAAATTCCTCTAAAAGTGATGACCTTTTTTTTTTTTTTTGGCCTACTTGGTTGCATAATTCTACTGAATCAAAGCCGAAAGATTCCTTTTCAGTTCCCTTTTTTAAATATGAATTAATGGGAATCTTTCGATTGGTTTCATTCTGCCACATTTTCGCTTTTTAACTTCAGCAATGGTACCTAATTTAGTTCCTTACTACCCATTTTTCATCACATTCGCAAAAATCAGGCATATTTTGAAAAATCAGGGAAATTCAATGGCTTTTCAGGTTGTCAGGCAGAGCCTCGAAAAATCAGGCAATCCCTGAAAAATCAGGCATATTGGCATCTCTGCCCCCGATTGCTGTTTACTCCTGCCGAGTTTACCCGAAGCTTACTTCCTGATGCTTTCCGAGTTGAACTTTAGATAGCATCATTGCAGATTGAGTTTAACGAAATAAAATCGTTCTGCAAAGAAGGGCAAAGTGCGAGTATGTAGACTCGCGATTTTAACATCTCTGAGTTTCAAGCGAAACCTTAACCTCTCTCTCCGAGATGCCGCAAATAAGCTGGGTGTATCGTCTACAACCGTGCATCGAGCCAAAAAACGAGCCGGACTATCGACTTACAAGAAGGAAGTGACTCCAGATCGCGATGATAAACAAAATACGACGGCCAAAGCGCGATCCCGGAGGCTGTACACGACGATGCTGACGAAGTTTGACTGCGTGGTAATCAGAGGTGCCAAGTGTCCTGATTTATCAGGATTTGTCTTGATTTTCGAGAGACCGTCCTGATTTTTCAAAAACTCTCGAGTTGTCCTGATTTTTGAAAATTTGTTCTCAAAATGTCCTGATTTGTCCTGATTTTCATAAAAACTACTTAAATATGATCAAATATGTAGTTAAACTATGAGAAAATCGTATAAAAAGGTTAAAAAAAATATATAACCCATTTAACAAATGATAATTTTCGGTTCAGATGGCCAACCAACAAGCTGCGTACTGTTGATGCATAAATCAAGGCGTTTAGATCACCTGTTTTGCTGCGCCTTTAACTATGCAATTTAAGCAGAAATCCTCATTATTTTCATGAATTAAGAGGTGTCCCGTAAAATCCTGATTTTTTACTTCGCGTTGTCCTGATTTTTGACGAAACCACCTGGCACCCCTGCTGCGTGACTTTGCTCGATTGGAATGACACTGACAGAAAACCAAAAATTCCAATCGTGACACAGACGTGCCAGGTGTCCTGATTTATCAGGATTTGTCCTGATTTTCGAGAGACCGTCCTGATTTTTCAAGAACTCTCGAGTTGTCCTGATTTTTGAAAATTTATCTCCAAAATGTCCTGATTTGTCCTGATTTTCATAAAAACTTCTTAAATATGATAAAATTTGTAGTTAAACTCTGAGAAAATCGAATAAAAAGGTTATAAAATAGTTAAACCCATTTAACAGATGGTAATTTTCGGTTTGATGATATTCAATTGGTGTTTTTCGATATGAACTACCGGCCAGCCAACAAACGGCGTACTGTTGTTGCATAAAACAAGGCGTTTACAGCACCTGTATTGCGCCTTTATTTATGCAATTTAAGCAGAAATCCTTATTTGCATAAATCAGGAGGTGTCCTGAAAATCCTGATTTTTAACTTCGCGTTGTCCTGATTTTTAACGAAACCACCTGGCACCTCTGGTGGTAATGGACGACGAAACCTACGTCAAAGACTACAAGCAGCTTCCGGGACAGGAGTTTTATACGGCAAAAGGAAGGGGAAAGGTAGCAGATATTTTCAAGCACATGAAACTGTCAAAGTTCGCGCTGTTCGCCTGTGGCTTGAAAAGCAGCATTTTCATAGCTTCCGGGACTGTCAACCAAGAAATTTAGGTGAAAGAGTGTTTGAATAAACGTCTGCTGCCTTTCCTGAAGAAACACGGTTGTTCCGTACTGTTTTGGCCGGATTTGGCATCTTGCCATTACGGTAAAAAGGCCATGGAGTGGTACGCCGCCAACAACGTGCAGGTGGTTCCCAAGAACAAGAACCCTCCCAACACGTCAGAGCTCCGCCCAATTGAGAAATACTGGGCTATTGTCAAGCGGAACCTAAAGAAGACCAAAAAACTGCTAAAGACTAGCAGCAGTTCAAGGCAAACTGGCTTTCTGCGGCGAAGAAGGTGGACAAGGTGCCTGTACATAATCTGATGGCAGGGGTTAAGCGTAAGGCCCGGCAATTCGGATTTGGAAAAGCGGAAGCCTTACTAAATACTTTTCCTGAATTTTATACTAATTAAACTTGAAAAAGAAATTTAATTTGATTTTTTAAATAAACGATTTCAGCGATTTACACGCGTATTCCCTTGACTAAATTTTGACCGTATCACCCTTTAGTTAGAGCTGCTATCGATCGTACCGTAAGTACCGTATAGGACTGAATACCGGATAGACCACAAATACAGAAAGAAACACTGAACGTAAGTCGCTATCAAACATGAATAAAAAAATTAGAAACTGAAACACTACTGTCACATCAATTATAATCCACAAGCAGATTGTAACAACAAATATGTAGGGGAGAGTGGGGTATCGTGGGCCATGGGGAAACGTGGACCACTTTTAATATCTCAGATGTGTGATGAGATAAAAATCTCAAACCAACTGTCATCGTGTCGTTTTGCGTGAGCATATATTTCTATATGTTGTTGACTGAAATACACATCATATGCTTCTTTTATTTATCAAGCTTTAAAAAGTTAGAAAATTCACTTACATAATTAATAAAACACCCGCTAATTTCATCGATGGGGAACCAAAGGTGCATAACAAAAATATGCTCATACGCTTATGATCTTAGTTTTGTCATGATCTTTCACGTGGAAAAGGAATTTTTGATGAAACATCAGTAAGTCACACAAACGCAACCAATTTGCAAATCATAGCTTGTGGGGAATCGTGGGCCACACATCTTGAATCACCTATATTTTTATGTTTTTATACACATTCAGAACTTAAAATACGTTTTACCTATCTGTAAAGTTTTCTTATGCCAAATGAAAAGTTATGAAAAATATTTTGTCCATCCTTTATAAGAAATTTTGCCAAAACGTTCGCGAGCCAGGTTTTGGAATCTATGCGATCATACAAAGCTCTCTTTTTTATTTCATCATCTCAAATTGCTTTAAAATAACGAAATGAACTAGGAAATCACAGTTTTGGGTCAACTCATAAACTTTACATGTTATTTGGTCAATTTGGATTTGGTGGCCCACGATTCCCCACCATTTTTCAAAATCCAAAAAATATTGCATTTTTTCAAACAGTCAGAATTTGGGGAAAATAACTTACTAAAAGATTTAAAAAAATACCTCATGATACCTTGAAAATGTAGAAAACCATACCATTTTTTATTTTCATTTTATCTTTTATAATAAAGAAGTTATGGAACAACGAAAAAAAGGGGCCCATGATTCCCCACTCTCCCATACCAATTTCAGGAGAAATTTAACGATTATATTAAAAAATCAATTCAAATTTGTGGAACGGTTTCTGTCTTGTGCCCTTACGGGAACATAGTTATTGCAATTTAAGGCAGATGAGAAGATTTGGAGGGTTTTGTTCTTAACAAGATCCCACCAGACAGCAACCCAACTCTTAGAGCAAGTTCACTGGTGTTGGGAAAAGTGGTAGAAATTTTGACATTTTGAAAAAGTTACCATGCAAAAATGATTTCAAGATCTTTGGGCGTTGTATTTTTTACAGCACTGTTTCTATTTCAGCCGTATGTGATAGAAATATTGCTATTTTTGTATCACAGCATGCGAAAAACACGTGTTGTTAAAAAAATGAAGGCCACAGATCTTGAAAATGTTTTTGCATTGCAAAATTTTCAAAATGTGTCAAAAGTGACAAATTTCTACCACTTTTTCCCAACACCAGTGAATTTGCTCTTAAAGAAATAACACAACGCATTGCTATTACGGCAGTAGCTACAATATATCTTTAATGTCACCGTCACCTTAAAGCTGTACCAAGGTTGAATGAAGATGTTAAAAATTTGATAAAAGACAGAAGTCTGAAATTGCTTCGTCTAACACCTGATTCAAGAATAACTCCGAATTTTTTGAAATGCTCGAAATAAGGCTAGGAATGGATTGCGAAAGGAATAAAAAGAGTGAAGGAAAAGGAAAAATTGTAGCTTTTTTATCACCAGAAACTTCTTTATCAATCAAGTGGCTCAAATTTTTTCCTAATTTTACTTAAAGATATGTTCAAGTTCTATAATTAATTAGATATTTGCACAAGTATCCGTTTCTCCCCTCAGAACTATCCTTGGCATGAAACATTAGTTTACTTTTCGTTATTGCTTTAACACTTTCAAAAACCGAAACTAAATAAATTTTATTTTCTCACCATAAAGGGGTGGGAATCCTCGCCAATAAAGCGGTGTTCATGCAACTCGGGATGCGCCAACGCCAACAATTCGAAGGCGTTGTAGGTATTTGTGATGAGACCGTGCAAAACCGTTGTATGTGCGCCAGGCCTAGGCGTCTGTTATGGATAACATGTACGAGTAAATATTTATGCTCGGATGATGAGCACCACGTGGTGAGGGTGTGAGATGGTTGCGTTTAGAGAGGGGGTTTTGAAGTTACGACCGCCAAGTGTTACAGTTCCCACGTGCTTTTGATGGTCGGCTTTCGGGTTTAATGCCATCACATTGCTACACTCACCGGGAGAAAAACCTGGAGGACTAGTACCAATCCACACACACGCTGGGCTAGCCTTGGCCTGTGACCTCTCCGACCTACCGGATGATGATGATGACGACGGGAAGCTGCTGTTGATGGTGCGCCAGCAAGTCCGTCGGAGGCTGCCACGCCGGCTGGAAACACACCCAAACTGCTCGTAACGCTTCAGCAGGAGATGATGGGCTTTACGGTCGAATTATAGGATGCTTTTGATGGGATGTTGTATTTTTGGGGATAAACACTGCTATTCTTTGCTACATTCATACAGTCGATAGAATCGTCACGGTTGATTTCGGATCTTAACCGCACTCACATACTGTTTGAACCGAGGCGAGGGTGGAAAATCCTTTCAGGTGTTTCCGGATGCATCTGTTTTTCTACGGGACAATTGCGATAATGTGTTACCTCGTACAAAATGATTTTGTTTTGTTTATTTGGTACCTACATGGTTTGAGTGTTGATGATTAATGCATGTTTTATGTGTCGCTTATCGCTTTTTTAGTCCACACACGTTTGCAAGCAATAGACACTTCGAAGTATTTGGTCCTTTTTGTCAATTCAACTGAAGACAGTGATCTTATCATTAAAAAATGTAAAAGATTATATTCATAACAGTCTCTTTTCAAATTTTATTTTGATCAATTACCTAACGTGTTTGAAGATTTATTTTTATGTATTTAACACGTTGACGGACAGTTGCGTCTATAGCCGTCAAGTTCAAGTTCACTATGTGACATGACGTGCATTTACCAGCGTACAAGTAGAAGCCTAGTGTCATGTTTTCGAAAAAAAAAATTAGTAGGGTAGGTGTACCCTCCTCCGTCGTATCCCTCTGATTCGTCGCAATTCAAGAATGCATGTTAATGCATATAGTGTCAATTTTCGAATTTCACTTGTTTCTACTGTCTGTCAACGTGTTGAGAAATAAGTTTGTTTTTTGTGAATCAAAGACATTTTATTTTCGGAGTATTTCAGAAATAATTAACAGTTTTTGGCGCTTTACGTGGTTTTAAACAGGACCGAAGAAAAGAAAAGCTAAAAATGAAACAATCTATTTACAAAAGCCGCAAAGTTCCCTCATCGAGTCCTCGAGATAAATTTTGGCAATGGCTAATCAGTTGTAAAACTAGTTAAGTTGTTCTGCATTGTTCTCCGCTATATTCTTGTTTAGCCCCATCCAGTTTTAAAACATCTCCCACTCTCACATTCGTCGAAATGTTGACGGTCATGCATAGATCCAGGGGCAAAAATAGTCTTCAAATTTTTTATTTAACCCTTATACCAATCGAAATTTCGTTATTTCTCTTTTAAAGCGCTATTATTATTATCTTAATAGATCCCTTGATGTCTCGAAATAAAAAAAAATTGAGAGCTTTTAAAATTACGAAAACATATCTTCCTATTGGGAAGGGAGTAGGCGTTGACCTGATGGCATCGCACTTGTTTTTTCGGGCCCGTGAATATTTTTAAAAATTGATTGTTTTTAGCATAATATTTGTGATTAGTTGTTCGATTGAAACACTAATCGTCGGAAGTGTTTTCAACTTGATTGTGGACAGGCTTGTGGATGTGTTTTAAACTGGGTTATGGGTGTGTAAAAAAAATGCTATGTGCAGAGGTGGTAATTTCAATCAATCGTTTAAATGCAACTCCTTACGGAGTTCACTCATTTTGCCGAAAAAGCGAATTTAATCGCCCTAAAAATGTGCAGTTGTTGATTAAAAATGTGCTGTGACTGGAGTTATTTAATGCTCGGATCGATTGGAATCGATTTTGACAGCTCTTTTGTATCGATTGGAATTTTGTGTTTGAGACGTCGCTTCTCTCAGTAGGTTCACTACTGGTGATAAATGTGTGTTGATTGAATTGCGAACACCAAATTAAGGAGGAATCCATTTCAATGAAGAACAGTCACAACTTCATTTCAAGCATAAATGTTCAAATTGATGTTTGGATTGTGATTTTTGGAAAATCAATGGGCGTTTCATGCAAGTGTGAAGAAAAAAGGCTCCTCGCAAGGTGTGTATATATAGGAGGTGTTACCGTATATTAAATTACCGATTCAGCATTTTTGTCTAATTGGGCTTTACAATTGCAGAACTCATGAACTTTGTTTACCAACAAACCACAGAAAAGCTGAGCAAATAATCTTATGTTTGTAAACAAACTCATAGAGAGCTCCGCTCACTCCTCGCCTACATACTGAGAAAGTCGGAGAACCTCGTTTTTCAAAAAACCATGGTTTCCCCCATAGTACATGGAAAATAACAGTTATGCCGTTGCGCTTAACCTCACTTCAAAGCTCCGTGTATGTACACAGCATGCTTGCATACCAACGAAAATAGTTATGTAAATTTCGTAGTTTTATATACAGGGTCCGGCAATTGAACTGCTACAAAACTTTAGGAGTGATTGTTACGAAGTATACAAAACCGAGTTATATGACACTTTGTCACCTTGTTAGCATTATGTCTAAGATGTCAGAGGATATTTTTGTTAATTTTGTAATCAAGTGTTTTTTTTTGTAAAAATAGTCCTCGAACCTTAACGTAGTGCTTTGATTGCCTAGTTCCAGGCTGTGAAACGGTAGAAAGACATATTTCGTGAGTTGTCCAATGAGTGTATGTATTTTTTTTTATTTTGGCTTGCACTTTAAAGATACCTGGAGATCAGAAGTACCCAAGTATAGTATGGTGGGGATCGTCAAGCTACAGTGGCGACACCTACCATGGTGAAGATCATCAAGATGCACCCTGAGAGAATTTCTTGGCGTAGTAACACTAAATTGGCGATAGATTTTAATACACCGGATCAAAAGCGACGTTGGATCTTGGAAGATGATGTTAAGGCCCAGCCTTACAAGATCTTAAGATTTCATGACCTCTCGTTTGAACAGAAGCAAGAGCGGGTAGAAAGGGCTAAGGCGCAGCTTACGCGATTCGCGCATGAAAAAGTTGGAGAATATCGTGTTTTCTGTCGATGAATTCGACGCCGTACAGCGGTTTGTGAAAAAACAGAACTACAGATTTTGGTTGCTAGGAAGATCATAAACCTATGCAAACACATTAAAGGCCAAAAGACGACAGAAATCTGTCTTATTAAAGGTCTGGTTCGGGATCGCTCGCACTTTCCTGGTGAAGATCAACCGAACACCCTGAAGAGGTGTAGATCAATCAATTAACGTATCGAAAATAGTTCTACGGCATGTCCACGAACTTTGGACACGTCCCAATGTTGGATTGGGTTGGTGGGTTTTCAGCAGAACTTCACATTTGCTTACCAAGGAAAGAGGTCCCAATTTTTGTGTGGGATTTTTTTTGAGGGTTAATTTCGAGTACGGATCGGGGAGTTCGCTGGACCTGAACCCTGTGGACTTGGCTGTCTAGCGTATACAGAAGCCCGAAGTCTACTCCACAAAACTTGACGGGTTGGAAGTTCTGAAGCGTCATCTAGCTGAGTCCTGGGATAAAATACCACAAAAGCCACCTGTGGTCTTTTTAGAATATGTGCCTTAAGATTCTGCAGCGAGTGGTTAAGCTCAAGGACAAAACATCGAAAGGCGCCAATGGATTTTGAAAATATGATCTGTTTAGAAAGAAAAAGTTATTGTGTTGATCAAATTATTTGTTAGTTCCAATGTAGCACTTCAATTGCCGGACCCCGTAGAATGGCAAATAAAAATTTTTATTGCTCCGACGTTCGTCATTTGATTCTTTTGAAAAGTGCATAACATTAAAGACTGATTCTTCGGGTTCATCGGAAACTTTTTTTTTAAATTTATTTTTTATCCAAACCGTTAATAATGAGCATTAAAAACCAATTTTTATCGTCGTCCCTCTTTGTTGAAAGCAAGCAATTTGATATTTTCTTGTACTTATGTTTAAGACTTGATGAATGATCCAAATAATGTTCTATTTTTGTGATGAAAAGTTAATTTGAATGAATTTTTATTCAAAACGCACAAAAAAAAAGATTACACAAAACAAAAATATCACAAAACTTTGGTTTTGATTCGTCAAAAAGTTCTTTGCATATTACTTTTAGCAACATATGCCGAAAGCCGAATATTGTTTGTTACATTAAAATGTATCAGCGCATATTTTTCTCATAATTTTGATGATTATCAATTAGTTGAAAAATGTGATTTTCTGAAAAATGCCATACATTTACCAGTTTTTTCCATAACTATTTTCCGGAGCCTCTTACCAACACATTCAAAGAGAGCGGAATAGCCTACCTGAAAGTACTATGGGTTTCCTCTTTCGGGCGAAAACAGTAGGGGTATTGGCATGCTACGATCTGATAAGAATGTTTCAGTTCAATTTTAGGTACGCTAAAAAATTGCTAAAGCCTTATGATGACTCAATGAAGAGTATTTTTACAATATTTTTTTAAAGAACTGTTAAATTGCCTTTCGTATTTTCTGAGCTAGTCTGAGGGAAGATTAAAAGTTTCGACCAAAAATCTGTACAATGAGGAAAACCCCTGCAGCTAACATTCAGTTAAACAGGTACTAACCGAAAAGTGGTTAGAAAAGTGGAACCCAAATTATGGGGTTGTTTAAAAGGTAAAAAAATGCGGATCTGATCCCATCAGCAGTAGAAGTTGGATTCGGATGCATCGATTCAACTTTCTCTCAGTTGATTATGAGGATGATGGCGATGTGGCGGGTCTCTGAATCAAGAGCAGCAAAAAGATTCATAGACACATCCGGATCGAGAACGAAATTTCACATCAACTTTCTGCATGCCGCTGGCAAGGGTTGATCACTCAACTTTTTTTCGTCTCACAGAGGGGTGAAAATATCTATTAAAGAAGCATGATAATGATGTCTGATGGTGGCAATGCCTTAGGGTACATTCTGATCCTGGCTACGGTTTATAGCTAATACATCAGCAGCACGAGATGGGATGGGAGAACAACCACCAGGGCGCGAATCCATTAATTGTGATGTGTGAAACTTTGCAGCTTTTATTTTATTTATTCATTACGGTTTCTGGTGGAGCAGAACAATCGCACTGCAGAGCTATTGTCGTTCTATTGGTCGTTTTTGCACTTCAGTTAATGAATTGGAAATGCAATCGAATGCATTCAGCATATTCGATAATGTCATTTAAATTATGCAAATATGTAGAATATATCAACCTTCTCACAAAATTGTTAAACGACAACTATTTATACTCTCAATCTTAAAAACACATTTCTTAAACGAAATCAATATTGTCTACCCAAAAACACTGAAATTTAAATATTTACTACCCTCATCATCTAACAAGAGATCAATTTGTGTTCGTTTTTTCGAATTCCAAAAATGGGGAGGCAATTTGCATTTCTGCAAATCTGACTAGAATCAAGAAGCAGCTGATGCCAAAGCGAACTCATACAAATCAAATGCGGGAAATGGGATGGATTAGAGACACTTATTGCCTTGTGGCATTTTTTGCCCTTACTTTTCCGTTATTTGAAAAGACAATTAACTGCAGCATCTTTTCGTTTTCATCCCTAGAACCAAAAGTAACGGAGATGAGCATTTTTCTTTTGACCGTAAGGCAAAGTTCACAGATTGTTTAGAAAAATCTTTAATTTGAACCACATTAGGTGATGTGGTATACTATGTAAATAAAAAATAATTGATGTGAAGGGTAGTTAAATCAGTGTTAGTTGTTTAGTTTCCCAAAATGTGAAGAGTTTAGTGATGTATGAAAGAAATATGTAAGACCCTGGGGCTTATACTGCGACTCGAGTGACGTGACTCACGAAATTTCAAATCGTTTTGCCGGCTTAAATAGCCTCTCTAGTCTCGAAATTTTCGTTCGGTTGAGCTGTTATTGGTCTTCAGAGCTCATCGAAACACAAATTTCTTTTCTGAAGCTTTTTCTGGAGTCAGTACGAAAAAGTGAAATTTCGTGAGTCACGTCACTCGACTCGCAGAATAAGCCCCCCTGTCTTACGGTGAAAGGATCTCGGAGTGAATATGGACAAAATTGGGGTTGTTGTTCAATTTCCGCTCAAAGTAGGTACCTTCCTATTGAGAACTTTCACAAAATTAGATTTTAAGTTATTGTGTGATATCGAGTGCAACTCCAGTGTTCAGGAAAAAAAATGATTTGAAATAATGATTTGCAGTATGATGAAATAATGATTTGCAGTATGATGAATTAATGATTTGCAGTAGAGTACCGACCGACCTTTTCAACTATTCGGTGAAACGAATATTCGGCCGAATTTTCGCATGGAGCAGTATCATACTTCAACTATTCACATTAACTTCTCCAAAATAACCAAAAGATTCTTCTTATTTGTTACTTAATTTATCGGTGAAAAGTGATGTCCTTTTTAGAAGGAACATCTTAAGATTACGATATTTTATAGATGGATAGAAAGTAAGAAAAATGAAATATTGTGAAAACGATCGGGTAGAATTTATTTATTTATCTTTTGTTCGTTCGCACTGCAAGTTTTCCGCTTGTATGGCTTACCACGCTTGGCCTACTAATGTGTGGTGATAGATGTAACTCTATCTGTATCTACCACGTCATAATAGTTGGCCCGTGCTGAACAAAAATTTGATATGTGATAATACTTCTAAATAAATTCTACACGCTCATTTTCACCATCTTCCATTCCTTCTAACTTTCTATCCATCTATAAAATTTCATAAGCCTAAGATGTCCCTACTAAAAAGGACATAACTTGTCACCGATAAATTTAGTAACAAACATACATTACGGTGATTAATCTCTCCATAAGATTCCCTTTATAGTTTATGGATTATCAATGAACGATTGAACATTGGATAAATCGTTTTTTCATCATTTATGTAGATTATTGGTAATTTTATTGATAACTTTTTAAACAAATATCCATTAGAAAATAAAAAAAACAAAAATGGAATTTCATATTTTGGGCGAAAATAAACAAAAAAATTAAAAATACATTCACACCACATTTTCAAATGGGATATCAATTTTGTTTCTGGAATAACGTCCTGGTATCCGAAGATTGGAGATCTTTTCGGCCGGTGAAAAAATCAGAAATTTGAGATTATGTATTTCTCATCACAAATAAAATTGAGAATGAGAGGATCCATCTTTTCAGAAGCTGAATGAATCAAGGAGCCATTAGAATTCTTAAGTTTCATGTATCTCCTAGAAGCTGTCCCAGTAACGCTTAACATTTTCAGTTTCTCAGCTCTTATTAGATGAACGGCCAGTGTTCCTGCAAACATGCTGTCTGAACAGGTCCATTCATTGTACTGATCCCATACGAACTCCGTTTCGCTTTTAACTTGGAATATGTCATGAACAGTTTGTATGAGAGTCAATTGCCAAGCATTTCCGAATTTATTGTTTAATAATAATTGCAAAAATATTGGAAATTCACTTTTTCTGTCGTCTGCTTAAAATAATTAGAAATAAGGAATCAATTGACTGTGCCAAAGAACCCCCGTGTATACATTTCGACTCGATCGTTGCATAACAACGCAATTATCGCCAAATAGTTAACCCCTTTCGGTGACCTGCTTATTGAAATGAATTATATGACCTCGATTGTTCTTCCCTCGAAACTCCCGTGTGAAAATTTTCAAAGCAATCCATTGGATAATAACGTCAATATTGCTAAAAACTGTGAAATTTTTTTAATATGGATGACCCCTTTCGTCGACCCCTGCCGATCTGAAATCGATTGCCTGTCCCTGAAAACTACCGTGTGCAATTTTTAATCCCAATACGATATATAATAACGACGATATTGCAAAAATATTGAAAGGTTAATATGGACGACCCCCTTTGCCGGCCCCTTACACTGAATTTAATACCTGAAATCGATTGCTCGCCCCTCAAAACTCTCGTGTATCAATTTTCATCTGAATCCGATGAATAATAACGACAATATCGCATTAACTGTGAATAGTTAATATGGACGACCCCTTTGGCTGACCTCTTACACTGAATTTTATATCTCAAATCGATTGAACGTTTTTTAAAACTATCGTGTACCAATTTTCATCTGAATACGATGTATTACAACGTCAATATCGCAAAAGCAGCGACCAGTTAATATGGACGACCCCTTTGGCTGACCCCTTGCACAAAATTTGACACCTGAAATCGATTGTTCGTCTTTCAAAACGCTCATGTGCAAATTTTCAATACAATCCGATGAAAAGTAACGTCAACATCGCGAAAACAATATTTGTCTTGTATGGATGACCCTCTTCAGAAGGGGTCATCCGAAATTCCAAAAACATTTTTCATCATTCCTGGTCCTAATGAACATCCATGCTAAATTTCAGACCTCTAGCTCTTAAGACGACTGAGTTTATAGAGGACAAACAAACAAACTCTGTGCAAATTTTCAAAGCAATCTATTGTATAATAACGTCAATTTTGCTAAAAATTGTGAAACATTAATTTATATGGACGACCCCTTTCGTCGACTCCTGGCAAAATATTTGACATATGAGATCGATTGTCCGTCCCTGAAAACTATCGTGTGCAAATTTTCATCTCAATCCGATGTATAATAACGACGATATTGCAAAAATATTAAAAGATTTATATGGACGACCCCCTTTGCCGGCCCTTTAAACTGAATTGAATACCTGAAATCCATTGCTCATCTCTCAAAACTCTCGTGTACCAATTTTCGTCTGAATCCGATGTATAATAACGACAATATCGCATGAACAGTGTATAGTTAACATGGACGACCCCTTTGGCCGACCCCTGATTTTAGTTTGGATAAGTGAAATCAGTTATTTGTCCCTAATAACTCCTATGTGCCAATTTTCATCCCAATCCGATGTATAAAAACGTCAATATCACTAAGGTACTGAAAATTTAATATGGACGACCCCTTTTGCCGGCCCCTTACACTAAATTTGATACCTCAAATCGATTGCACGTCACTCATAGCTATCATGTACCAATTTTAATCTGAATACGATGTATAATAACGTCAATATAGCAAAAAACAGCGAACAGTTAATATGGACGACCCCTTTGGCTGTCCCCTTACACAAAATTTGACACCTGAAATCGATTGCTCGTCTTTCAAAACACTCATGTGCAAATTTTCAACACAATCGGACGAAAAATAACGTCAATATCGCGAAAACGATATTTGTCTTGTATGGACGACCCCCTTCAGAAGGGGTCATCCGAAAATCTGAAAACATTTTTCATCCTTCCTGGTCCTAATGAGTATCCATCCCAAATTTCAGCTCTCTAGCTCTTAAGGCGGCTGAGTCTATAGAGGACAAACAAACAAACAAACAAACAAACAAACATACAGAAATTGCTTTTTAAAAATATAGATTTTCATGCTGCGTCATGTATGTACGGGGGATTTTTTTTTATTATCTGACGGGTTTGCGCCGGGGGTCTTCAGATTTTCCCCAAAATTGAAAATTTGGTTCATTTTTGCGACTTAAAAACACAGGTATTTTTTCAGATTTCTAACATTTTTATTTTTTGAGTTAGCTTCGGTTAGATTTTTTTGTAAATAAAAAATAACCATTTTTCAAAGCTACATAACTCTGTTGTTTCTCAACGGAAATTATAAAATAGCACATCAAAATGCATTGAAATTTTATCAGCTTTTCAAATAGAATAGTTGAAAAAAATTAAATAATTACTTTCATCATGAAAAGTTGTAAATAAACTTTGAATGGCGTCTTAAAGTACCGTCTGCACCACCGAATATTTTGCAAAAAATACCATTGTGTAGCTCGATTCATGATGCAACTTTCATCTGAAGACACCAAAGTGGGCCATTAACACCTTGAAGAGTTATGAAAGAAATAATGGCAATAAATCTCTTTTTTAGCATCGAAAACAAACAATGGTCGAACAACTGCACTCACATATGGAGATAGCAAGCATTCTAACAACATGGAAACAAAAGAACTTATCAAAGCTGGTAAAAAACACTATTTTTCGTCCTTTTTAGAGTGCCCCTACTCGCATAACAGTCCCATATGAATTTTCGTCATTTTAGGTCAACATAAGGCTTTAACATAAAAGACTAAAAAAAGAGGTTTTGTTCTAGAAATTTCGAAAAAATATTAATTCGTGGCTGTCCTATATGAAATATACCTGAATAACAGTCCCATATGTGAAATACCACGGATTTGGTTACTTTTCAATGTTTTTTTTCGGCGAAATAGTCTTTGGTTTATTGCTTTGAATCATTTAAACTTTTTTTTAACTCACTTGATGTCGAATGATGCACATTAGTTTTCGAAGGCAGGTCTGACTTTCTTATGAATGACTTCCTGAGCGAAAAACTATCGGATGCAATCAAAAATCGTAAAAAGATTCAACTTACAATGTGGAATTCATGATATTTTTTGCAAAAGTAAATTTCTTTTTCTGACAATTGCATTTAGAAGTTAAAAAATGATCAAATTTTAGTCTTAGAAAGTAGCTTGGTGAGAAAAATATGTTTTGTATGGGACTGTTATGCTAGTAGATTCGAAAAAGGTTTCAAATATGGTCGATTAACAGTCCCAAAATGAATAAAAATGGTGCTCTCGACCTTACCAATAACCCAGTTTCGAAAATTTCAGGTCTAACGATTTATTATGACAACCTAGAAACGATTTTCGTTTATGCTGAAAGTGGTGGTCACAATTTAAAAATATATTCCAAAACAGAAAAAGCTGATTGTCTCGCTTGCTTATTTTTGTAAATGGGACTGTTATGAAAGAAGGGACGGTAGATTGTTGCAGCTTAACTGACTTCATGTTATATCCAAAAATCTAATAACGTATTCGTTTATACCCAGTTTTGCACCAGGTCACAACAAGCTATGCACATTTTACTGTCATTTTTAGAAGTTTATGCGCTAAGTTTTGCATCCGTAATTCCCCAGATTTGATTTAAAATGGACGGTGGAACACTGAAGATTCGTGTGTGAGCGATCGAGGTAGCAAAACACTGACGACGAATTATGTTCGTTCTAGTATGGTAAACCTCAAAACTGGGCGAACCGAGAAAACGAATACGGTAAAAGTATCATATTTTCATCATTTTACAGCCTGGGCTGGCCATACTGAGCTCTTTGATTATTTCTACAACATTTGTGCCACTTTCTCATACTTTTTTGATGAATGGGAAAGGATTTTGGTGTCCAGTGCTTAGCTCCCGATATGAAAAATATGTAAAGCACGTCTATATTTCATTTTTTAAATCACATTTTTGTGATCCCAAACACAGGGACTGAACCTTCTACTATTGGCATTGATTATGCTTCACAATGATCTTTGATCGAAAAATTAATAAGTTATATAGAATATGACCAGGTTGTAAAAGCAACATTCCCATTATTAGTTATATCACATAAACAATACGATACTCAGAATTTTGGTTAAAATTTTAAGTCAGTTTTGCTGCAAACACTCTACAAAGCACGAAAAAGTAGTGTTTTTTACCTGCTTTGGTAAGTTCTTTTGTTTCCATGTTGTTAGAAGTGCTTGCTATCTCCATATGTGAGTGCAGTTGTTCCACCATTGTTTGTTTTGGATGCAAAAAAAGAGATTTATTGTCATTATTTCTTTCATAACTCTTCAAGGTGTTAATGGCCCACTTTGGTGTCTTCAGATGAAAGTTGCATCATGAATCGAGCTATACAATGGTATTTTTTGCAAAATATTCGGTGGTGCAGACGGTACTTTAAGACGCCATTTAAAGTTTATTTACAACTTTTCATGTTGAAGGTCATTATTTAATTTTTTTCAACTATTTTATTTGGAAAGCTGATAAAATTTCAATACATTTTGATGTGCTATTTTATAATTTCCGTTGTGAAACGACAGAGTTATGTAGCTTTGAAAAATGGTTATTTCTCATTTATAAAAAAATCTAACCGAAGCTAACTCAAAAAATAAAAATGTTAGAAATCTGAAAAAATACCTGTGTTTTTAAGTCGCAAAAATGAACCAAATTTTCAATTTTGGGGAAAATCTGAAGACCCCCGGCGCAAATTGTCAGATAATAAAAAAAAATCCCCTACGTCTGTGGGACTTTGAAGGCCATGGAGATTTTAAATTGAATTTTAAAAAGGATCCAGTGTAATTTCAATATCTGGCCAGTTGTGTTACATAAAGAGCTAGATGTATAATATAAAGAACTGAAACTAGTCTACCAAAAAACAACCATCTCCAACCAGGTTGACTACATGGATGACCCCGTGGCGACATCTTGGAATAGGTGATGGGTTCATTGATGAGTGTTTTGTATAATCTCCGTTTATAACTTAGAAGATAGTTTCAACAGGTCAGATTTGACGCATGAAATCATAAACGATCATAATACTTTCCTATTTTCCAATAGTAAGCCCCCATCCAGGGTGCTGTAAAGCATCCATTTAACACTGAAAAGTGGTGTTGCTCTTGTTGTTTTCCATTTGTCATCCATTTCGTAAGGAAACCGTTCATCGTTGGCCTGTTCGGGCGACGACAGCGGCTTAAAATGCAGGATCCAACTGTGGGATTGAAATGGACTTGGACATATTTTGGACCATCTTGTCTAGCTCTGCTGCGGTGCTCATTCGAGGAGTTTGATGGATTCGGAAAAAACAGATGAACAAACGGAAATGTTTTTCATTAAAATTTTGATACGATACCTTTGCCTCCAGCTAGCGGTAAGCATTGGGATTGTAGATGTATTTAGACCTAAAAAAGAAATTTTACAATATTCAAAACAATTCATGCATGATAAAGGCTAAAAACTTAAATTTAACCTGATGAATTAAACGAAAAATGGGAGTTTTCGATGTTTCCGCACACTTCAATGGAAATAAAAACATGTTTTTTTCGTTTCTTCTTCATGTTTTTTTGTTTGATTTTTGCCAGCAAAGACACACGGCACACTCAGATGCATAATAAGTTTTATTTTAAGGAATATTACTCGCCTACTTTTAAAAAATATTGTTTAATCATTTCAAGCGAAGACACATGTGTCATGAAACAAGGAAAAGTTATTTACAAATAAGAAGATTTTGGAACGATTACTATAATAATACTAATGATTCAGCGTATGGTGTTCGATTATGCAGGTATTCAGCTGAATATTCTATCCAATGTTATTACACAACTTTACAGAGTTTAAAAAAAATCGTGAACATTATTGACTGAACCTTATTTCTAATGTAAAATCGGGCGCTGAATAAAAAAATGAAAAGTGAAGTTAAAAAAATCTGAGTTATGCTCAAGATATAAAATATTGTTAAAATTTAAAAAGTACTTGTTTTGTATGTACTCAGATTGAAATATCTCGGACTGTATAACATTACTTTGAAATATCTTTTTGCACACTAAAATTGAATAAATTTGCTATCGATCATCTGAATCTTTGCGTATGATAAACAGTTTTGTTGACATTAGTGAATTTATGAATGGTCCAGCCCTGGACACCAATGGTCACACCACCAGAAAAGATGGAATGTTCTATTTAGCAATATTGCACTATTTGAAACAAAAGTGCAGCGGTACAGCTACCTGATCATTTACTAAATTTGATGAATAACTTGAAGTCTAGCAAATCAACTTCTATCGAGTTCGATCATGGCAACACACAGTACAGAATTAGGCTAAAAATATGTGACTAGAGAATACCGTTCATCTATGATTTCGTATGCAGTAGAGAGGAGTAATATTTTTCTTTAAAATTTTTCCCGGGACCCCGGGAAAAGGATGCTCAGATTTCGCGATTCCCGGGAACGTAAAAATGGCCGGGAAATGGACACTCTTAAACCAGCAACTGCAAACTTTTAATGTCACTTGATAAGTGAACAAAGCTTAGGTACATAGTCCAATTGAAATACACAATTTTGAAAGGTCTTCGTAAACTTCGACGTTTCAAACATGTCAGCGTCGCTGTACGAAAACACCTTAATTTATTCTAATAACGGCATCCATTCCTTATGTATGCGTTTGCCAGAGCAAACTTTTTTCGAAAAAGCGTGTTATTAATAAACTTTCTTTGCCTTTTATCTTCTTTTTGTTGTAGCTGTTCAACATGAGCGTGGACCACGAAAGCCTAAACTGCAACATCTTCCTCCGAATGCGGGTCATCCACACCATATGGGCGGTCCATTCATGAACGGGACTGGGTACGGTCATATTCCACACTTCGCCAACATGCATCACTCCGCCATGCAGCAGAACTCGATTCTTCACCATCCGCAGCCTCTTTCATTCGCCCACCTGGGTCATCCGATGCCACCGACGCTTCTTCCGCCGGTCAAGCTAGAGCAGAACAAATTCGAATTTCCTCCTACTGGTAACACACAACTGCCACCCAATCTGTTTCCACAGGTCAAGCTGGAACATGCCAAGCTTTCGTCGTTCGACTTTTCACCGTCGAGTCATCGAATCTACAAACCTCTGGATCAGCTGCCCCCGTCGCCAACCAACTCCAAAAGCTCCATCAGCATCGATTCACCGTCGGAAAGCTTAACGAGCCCCCAGCCGTCGACAATCGATTGCGGCTCCAGTGTGATCAGCCCAACGCCAATCAATGCCAGCAATCCAAGTCTTCCCTCACCACTGTCCCAAAATGGAGTTCTCGATATACTGATGAGCTCAGACAAATGCCAAGAGTTCATCCAGTACCAAATGCACAACAACAATGTCATGTTTCCCAACTTCAACCTGTCGGAAGGCAATGGTCCAATGGCACCACAGCCAGCCCCTCCACCTCCACCGCCACCACCACTGATACCACACCCACCAACACTTCCGCTAGATAGTCCAGTACTGAAATTACCGACGTGGGAAATTCTCCAGGTAATTTTTAGTACTTGTTTGAATGACAGTTTTAAAACTCGAAGACATAATCAAGAAAAAAGTGTACTGCATTATTTTTGAGTAATTCGATTTTTTTTTAATACCTATTCAACAGGAAACTACTGCTCGACTATTGTTTATGTCAGTTCGGTGGGTGCGTTGCCTGATTCCATTTCAAACGCTGTCTAAAGCTGATCAACACCTTTTGCTACAGGTAAGTTTGCATACAATATTAAATCTTGTCTTATTGAGCTTTGATCAACTTAACATTTTTAAAATCTAAACATATGATATTCCAACATCTAATCTACAGGAATCTTGGAAGGAGCTTTTCCTGCTCAATTTTGCGCAGTGGAGCGTACCGTGGGACCTAAGTGGGCTGCTTGAGAGTCCTCCGGTTCGAGATCGGCTTCCGCTCGATCCGGCTACCCAGATGGAGATGAAAACGATGCAGGAAATCCTGTGCCGCTTTAGGCAGATCTCGCCGGATCTGAGCGAGCTCGGCTGCATGAAGGCAGTGATCCTGTTTTCACCCGGTAAGTTTGATATTGTTCTATATATTCAGCTTCAGAGTTTGAAAAAAAAATCTGAATCTGTGTCACAGAACACAGAATTAAAAAAAAATTAAAAAATTTCTAGGTAAATCACTGAAAGTCAGAATTTTTTAGCTTAGCTTGATTGACTACTCACATCAACCTTAAGTCATTGAACCCGATATGCCACCTTAAACTATTACTGTAACTGATTTGTTACTTTTCTGTTTGACTTTATTCCGTCATCATTAATACTTAAACATTTCGGATTCCATAACCGCAGGCGTGGCTAAGTAGAACGAGTTCCACAGTGCCAATGGTTACTACTCCGTGATTGACCGAGGCCATAAATTTTGTCCAGAAGTCAAAAGAATCGTGTCTGGGATTGACAGCATATTCACAATGAACAAAACTGATGCTCTCTCTTTATACATCAATAAAGGCGCCGGCCACGTCCTAGTAGTCAAAAGATAGAGGAAAATAAGAGAAAAGGATGAAAGAAAATAAACTTGTGCTTTAGGACCGAGGTCACCTCTGCATCCTAGCAAAATAATTTTGGTGTGGATGTAGGGAAAAGGGATATGATCAGGAGACACTTTTGACAAGTGTAAAGATTTTATTTTTGAAACCTTTCCCTATGCTTCTATTGTTTACTATCAGAATCCTATTAATTGAAAAATCTGAAAAGAATGTGGCTGTCGCCATCTATCCAGAGACCCGCCAAGTACTCCGAATGTTGGAGAAAATGTAGTATAACATGGAAATTATTCTGACATTTGATGAAGTCGCATGAGATTTCTTCTCTTAATCTCCTAAGCTCTCTACTGAAACTTCTGTACATCTGAAGAGATCATATTCAAACTTATCAAGCAGTTTAGATAAACATACTTTTTGCATCAAATTCTTGTACTTAGGTAATAAAATTAATTACTTTTCGATATCTTGAGACTTGGTTTGATCAATCAATACTTTTTGATAAAATTTGTTCATTAAATTGTATTGCCTTTTCCAGCACAAAAATAGTGCGACATTTAATGGAAAATGGAATTTAGACTTGTCTTATTTTTCCTTATCTACCGAACTTGCTTGGTTGCCTTTTTTTAAATCTTTTTTTAGACGTTCAAACTGTTACGGATGAATGAGCAGCGGCTAGACCAGCCAAGGCAAGGTACTCTAAAAGTAAACATTCAAAACCACAAACGAAGACCAAAATCAAACGATTGGTTACCAAACTTCGAAAAAATAATCAATGTTCAGTAATTTACAAAAGGTCCATTCTAAACTGAAGAAAATGATAATAAAGAAAAACACTTATCTTAATGAGTCCTCCGAAGGTTACCGTCTTTCACGAATGAATATGATCCAGGGCCAGTCCGGAAGTCGTAGCGATAGTTTCCTAAACTCAGCTTAGCACAATTCTCAATTCTTCAAGAATAATTTCATTTTCGGGAGCACAAATTTGCAGCCGAAAAGAAAACACCCGTCATAAACGGTCACAGCCTACCAAGTCCTCTAAATCACTGAAAGTCAGAATTTTTTTCACAAAAACACAGAGTATTTTTCGACATCCGGGGTGCATACTAGGGTAACGGACCTATTTTGGACCGCTTTGGGAAGTGGCTTTGCTATTTTAAGAAATAAAACAGTACATGTTACAATTTTTGACTGCTTTATCCGTTCATTACAAAGAGCAAGGCTTTTTCTATCGAAACATATCGTCGTTTGTTGCAATCTAACAAGATTTAAGCTTAAACACTCGTTTCTTTGATCATGACTCTGGTCGGTATTTTGGACCACCATGTTTCAATTTTGGACACTCAATAAGTTTTTTTTTCCAAATTGTCCTTTTCCATTGTTGTAGTTTTGTTTGTTCGGTTAGAATAGAGTAAAACAGAAAAACTCCTTCGTTATATAGTGTGTTTTAAATGTTTTGAAATTTCCGACATCACACTGGAATCTCGAAGAAATTTGTTCTGCAGTGTTAAATACTGGCTAGTCGGCTTATCTTTAGGATCAATTTTTAAAACGCAAATCTCTTTCAGGCGACCCAATGATAAGTTAAAAAAGTCTGACATCATCAACTCCGCGACATCGGGTTTGGTTTGGCCGCAGTTCTGTAGAATACATAGACCTAAAAAAGATAAAATTTAAACAATCTAAAAATCTAAAAGCTGGATTTTTCGCTTAATAATTCACAAAAATTCAGTTTTATCTTTCAAACAACTTTTGTTCTACGAAAAAAATTAACGATTTTCAACAGTTTTTTTAAATAGCATAACCCCTGAGGCTAAAAAACTAGATTATTAGTACTTTTTGCTTGAAATTTTTACACATTTCAACAATTTTTGAAACTTGTATAGTTATAGTTGAATACATTTTTTTGTTAAAACTGTTCTACTATTAATTGAGATATTTCAACTGTTACAAAAATTTAACACGTTACATATTTGCCGACTTTTTGTCGTTTTTTCCCAACCCCTCCTTTAGACGGGGTTCATATTTCGTTTCTTCTGCCTAACCAAATGTTTTTTATTCTCGAAAATCAACCCTGAATGGTTTTAACTTTTAGACCAAACTGTCAATATTTTTTAAAGAAAGTTATTAATTAATTACTTAATAAAAAACTTATGCATGCCCAGATTTTTCTTGTTTTTAAGTGCACAAAAAGTAAGTTAAAACAATTAATGACTTGATTTTATGCCGATTGAAGTGAACCCCGTCTAAAGGTGGGTTTGGGCTTTAGCGAGTTGATTAAAAAAAATAATGTCAAAATTCCAAATTTTATTTACGATAAGCGATTGAAATAGAATTCACAATTCTTTTCATATCGTCATACAACGTGTTATTACGTTCATGAACGTTTAACAACAAGTTTAATGCTCAGGTTATGTTGGGTGGTCCATAATAAGTCCCTTAGGAATTTAGTAGAACCTATTTTCGACATGGGTCAAATTGCTATTAAAACAAGTTTTTTTGGTTCTTCGAGATTCAAATCCAGACTGCCGCACAACTTGTTTTTTCAAGGATTTTCATCCGTTTGGATGATTCATCCCGATTTTATCCCATTGCCGCACAACTGATTTGATTGCTTGCTATAATCTACAAAGGTCAGTTGTGTATCGGTTGCTCAACATCGTCGGTTGAGTTGGGCTCTCATATATTGTCTGTATGGTGGGAGCGCAAAGACGTTTTATATCAAGATACCACAGCTGTGAGCTCTAAAATTTAGCAAAAGGGGCGTTGAGTGGAACAGGTTGACAACCACTGGTATACACCGTCAAGAAAAAAACAATTGCCATTGACAGTATCACTAACCTGCTTTTTTCACTGCTTTCGTGTTCCAGAAACATCCGAGCTGTGCGACGTCCAGCCCGTGGAAATGCTCCAAGATCAAGCCCAGTGTGTCCTTTCGGAACACGTCCGCGTACGTTACCCCCGGCAGCCAACCCGATTCGGTAGGCTTCTACTGTTGCTTCCCTTGCTGCGTACAATCCGTTCAACTACCATTGAAACGTTGTTCTTCAAGGAAACGATAGGAACCGTTCCCATCTCACGGCTGCTGATCGACATGTACCAGATGGAAAAGTACAGCGAACTGGATGGGGGAGCCGGCGGAAACGCCGAAACTCACGGAAGCACCACCCCTGGACCTACCATGAACAAACCTTAGACGGTGTACGGGACGTGAACTTTCTCAGGTGGTGAGGTAAACTAGGACTTTATTATATCAAGTAGGAAATTATCTTTAAAAAAAATGGTCCCTTAACTCGAACATCCTGATCCGAACGTCATTCCTTAAGCTCAATGGGCAACATTTTCGAATCACATACCGCAAGCGAACGGTTCAACGTCAAAGGTAAAAGAAAAAGTTCAACATGTTCACATCTGGAGAAAATCCTAAAGAAAAAAAAATGATTTTCTCTATATTGCCTCAAGATATTTGAGTTGTATCTGCCTCGAAATTGTTTCGCTCTAGTCTTACACACGAGCGAATCAAAAGTGTGTGATTTTTTTCGTAGCACAATACGTAACTTTGCGGGTGAAAACAGTACCACCTTGCCACAAAACATTACAACACGGTCCCAAAATCAAATCCTGGGACAGGAAAGAATGCGAAGCATCTCAACTGCCGAAATATGGTAGAGGGTGATGGGCGTAGAGCTGCTCTTTTTTTTTGTTTATTCCTGGAGAATAACGACACACTCATAGCAAGGTGAATCAAGTCCTCTTGGCTGATATTATTTTTTAATTTGCGAATTCAAAATGTATCCAAAGGGAACGCTAAAGACGTTAAAAAAAAAGTAATTGCAGAAAAACAATTTGTTACATCCTAAAGTCAATATTTGAGGAAGAAAAATGTCTGATTTCAATGGTAGTTAAACGACGATTTCTACCCTTCAGACATCCACGAAAAAATAAACACTGTAATTGATTGGAGAGGAAAAAATGATTCTAACGTACTTGTATTCAAATCTCTGCCGTCGGTGATCTTAGTATAGTCAACAATGTAAAAAACACTCGTCAAAACAATAAAAATCAAACGATTCGGTCGAATCTGCATCAACTGGTGCGAATATTTAAACACATTAACACACCTATTGAAATCTGTTAATAATGTAGTGGCAATTTGTATAGTATCGAAAAGTGACATCTCAACATTGAAGTATTATGAAAGTAAAAAAAATCGCACATTATTAACAATTGATATCATTTATCGTAATAAAAGTTTCAAAATATACCTACATTGTTATTTGTACCTATTCTATTCTAATATCACACTCCATTCCAGTAGAGTAGGCGATGTCTTTTTGCCAATCGCACGCGTTTTTCTCTCCGTCCGCAAAAATTTTATAAACTCTTAAATTTTTCAACGCTTAATAGATATGTTATTGTAGGCTTGCCAGACACTTTCAGAAAAAAGCGGGACATTTCACGATAAAAAAGCGGGACACAGCCGAAAAAAGCGGGACATTTAAGAAAATTTTAAAAAAGCTTCATTGTATAGCATACTTATACACGTATACCATTAGCCAAAGTTGTTCATAAAAAGTTGTAAGTAAAAGCTGAGTGTAGAACTTCTCTTGCATGACTTCTAATAACATGATTTTTCGCTATATGCACCTTTTTTTTCCACGGTTCTCACGAATTAACACGATATTTGAGATAAAATATTTCGACTTGTACATGTAAACGGCGGATTTGAAACCGTGTAAAAACCTTTGTGTGATTTGTATAAAAATTGATTGATTCTGTATCTCAATTCTGATCCTGAATATGAATTCAGGTTCAGAGTTCAGTATGGATATTCAAAATGAAGAGCAAGCTCATGAATGTGTAATCATTATCAAGTTTACTTATTACGAAATTGAATTTTGGATCTTTTTCCAAGTTTCAATACGATTTCTGAAATGTTAAAAAACAAATTTTTAATTCAGATAATAAATCAATATTTCGATACTAGCCAAGAACTGAAACTTGTTTCAGAGCCTTCAATCATCAATCTCGTATTTTATATTTGATGCCTTAGGTTTCAATCTTAATTCATTATGTCATTTTTAAATTTTTTATCTGAATAAAAATATGATTTTAAAATTATGAATTTTATTTAAAGTTTTCATTTCTGGATCGCCGTTTGAAGTTTTGGATTCTGTGAAAGAATTAAGTTTTAGAACTTCGAATCTATCTGTGTCGACTTAAAAATTCTTGAACTGTTTTTGATTTTTTGGAATTTTTTGGATCAATTAGATCAAAAATATAGGAAGACTCACTATAATGCTTTCGTTTTTCGATCAAACGAATAGTTTTTAAAAACACGCGTTTGTAACTGCCTGGAATCCGGGTGATCATAGCCTTAATATTGTGTTTTTTTCATTTTCGGAAAAAAATTATTGTATTGCATATGAGTTACAAAAATTAAGGATAAAATTTTTAATGAAATGCACACCAAATTTGAATAATAATTTCAAAACACTTTTTCAATGCTATTTTCTTATGATGATGATGTGAATTGAAAATGCAAGAATCCTAAACCAGATTCATAGTGAAATATGAAAACAGAAATGCAATTTAGATTTATAATAGGGAACCAGGACCCAGAAATTATTTTAAGATATTAAAATTTAGTATTCAGAAATGAATTTCTATCATGAAGTAAGAAAATTTTGGATATCTGTAGCAGAATTTTTCATACATTGGTCGAACGTGCTTCAAGAACGTTTAACTGAATCAGAATGATATCCCAACTTTAGGTTTTTTTCAGTATTGTCAATGAAAAATGCTGCAAATTTTAATAAAAAGGCGTATTTGATAGATTTCCTTTGTTTAACCAATGACTCTTAATTTAGACTTAAGTTTGTTTTTTTTCATTGTAAGCCAGTGAACTTTGAAAATATTTTCCAAGAAAAAAAAGCGGGACATTTTGAGGAAAAAGCGGGACAGCGGGACATTCAACAAAAAAGCGGGACATGTCCCGCTTTTGCGGGACGGATGGCAACCCTATGTTATTGTCAAAAAGTGTTTAAATGTGATGGATGCGATAAAGTTCAAAAGTGTGCACCGGATGTTCCTTGAATTCCCTGTGAGTTAAGTGAAATTTTAAAAACTTGCTAAACGGGTGGCTGTGTAAGAAACGTGATGAAATAGTTTTTCGGGCTGGCTATATCAATTTGGGTTCTTGAAAAAAGTGTTTAAGGGAGGAGTGTCCGAAAAAGTTGCACGAAGGTGTTCAGAAGAAAATTGATTTAGTGCGATAAAGAAGGTTAAAGTAGGCTTGCCAGATACTTTTAGGAAAAAGCGGGACATAGCCGAAAAAAGCGGGACATTTTAGAAACTCTTAAAAAAGCTTAGTTATATACATATACTATAAGCCAAAGTTGTTCATAGATAGTACACTACACTAAGTTTTTCCTACATGACTTCTATTTACATGGTTTTCGCCATATGCACCGATATTTTCCACGGTTCATACAATTGAACACGTATTTTGAGGGAAAGTATTTCAAGTCGTGCATGTTAACGGCGGATTTAATACCGCGTAAAAAACTTTTTTTTAACTTGTATAAAGTTTTGTTTGTTTTGTTATGTGTTTAAAAAATTGAAAACTCAAGAAAGCTTCCATTTTAATATACTTTGAACAATCGAGTCGAAAAAGATAGTGTATAATATAAGACAATTTGATTAAGATTCCGACAAAAAAAAACTAAAATAATCTAAAATTATTTTTTGAAGCAACCTAAACAATATGTTCTTCATACATTGGTTGAACCCAGGGGTGGAAAACAGAAGCAAAAAACAAAAAAAAGCGCTCAAATGTAAAATTGATCTGATTAAATTACCGACCAGTGAGCAAGCACCAAATTTTGTTTCATTAGAATGACCATTCTTAAAACTTTTTTCAAGCCGTTGAGAGAATTTTGCATTGAATAAGTTTACAAATTTCACCAAACTGAGCATGCCTCATCTATGAAACAACAGCTTTGCTGATTGTTTTTGGTTCCGGCACGAATTTTTATCATAAACAATTACATTTTTTTTTTCAAAAAGTGCTAATTTTGTTGTCGAAAAGAAAAAATGCTGCAAAAATGCTGCAGCAAAATTTCTTTTGGCCTGACCTAGGGTTGAACGTGCTCCAAGAAAGCATAGCTGAATCAGAATGTTACTGTTATGCTAAGTACTTTAGAGTTATTCAGTATTGTCTTATATAAACTATGAAAAAGACTGCTTATTTTGAGAAAAGTCGTATTTGAGAGATTTTCTGTGTTGAACCAATGAATTCAAATTAAGACTAAAGTTTAATTTCTTCCAGTTTAAGCAAGGCCGGATTAAAGGGGGGGCAAAAGGGGCAATTGCCCCAGGCCCCCCGGCTCAAGGGGGCCCCCGAGGGAAAAAGTTTTAACATCACTTTAATCATACTACTACAAATCCATGAAAAAAAATCAAAACTAGAAAATCGGAATGAAAACTTGAAATATATACACTAAAGAGCCCCAGTGAAATAATATCCAGATTAGTTTTTGTCTTAAAAAAGTTAAGGGGGCCCCCTAGAGTAAGCAGTGAAGGAGCTCTCCCACATTTTGCGAGCTTAGATTATCAAAATCTTCTGAAAAATCCGAATTCGAAAAAAATAAGAAGAATATGTGGCAAAACACCTTAAATTTTTAATTTTTATCGAAACATGTCAGTTACGATATTCTGTACAGAACAAGTAAAATAAAGAAAAAAACATCTCCTCATTTTCATAACATTCAAACGTCTTGCTCAACAATAATGTTTGTTGTTACATTAAGTTTCCAAGTTATGGTTTACTGTACTAAAATAAGCTAATTTCGCATTATGATAAACATTTTAGAATTTTACCCGGGCAGTATCCGGGTTAATACCGTGTATTATAATAACTTTTCACCTTCCAATCATTATTATTGAAATTTTCATTGCTTTATAAAATCTAAACCCTTTTGAAAGTAAAATCTTAAAAAAAACTGTAGTTGCGTAAATTGGACCAATCGACAATACAGGGTTTCTTTATTGAATTTCCATCCCAATTTCGGTCTTAGACTTGAAATTTGTATTGGAACATTTTCAACTGATTTAACCAAATTTTTATTATCTACTGAAGTGAATATCCAGAATTCAGCATATCATTTTCCAAATGATCATTCTCAAATTATCGTAAAAACGATCCTGATAGCTGAGTTGCTAGTATCATTGAGTGATTTTCTTCATATGAATATTTCTATGATCTTAATCTTATCTTTTTCCGGATTAAATTCTTTGGGATTTTCAAGTATTGTGTTGTTTTTTCATTTACTGAAGTTCAGTTTCAAAATTTTTCTGAATTTTTCAAAATTTAGGATTGTTTAAGGTATTTAACTCATTTGGATTCCTTGTCTGATTTTTTTCAATGATAACTGATATTGTATTTTAACCATTTAATCTTTATTCTCAATTTTTTTTCAACCGATCATTTTTGCACTTATACCCCTTGGCTTTGAGGGCATCGAATGAAAGTTTTGTCACATTTAGAATAACAATTTGATAAAAAAAATCTGATGAGAATCATATTCAAAAATATCTCATGAAAAGATTTTTGTTTGTGTTTAAAAGACATAGAATTCAAATTCACATTTGGTGCAATTTCTGCTTTTGCTTTGATTGTAACTTTGTATCTCTTTTTTTTCGTAAATTCAATTCATATTTTTTTTCTCATAACTTGATTTGAAATGATTATTTAGATTTGAGACACTGAATTTTGGTTCTGAATATAACGTGATTTGAGGTTTTGAATTCCTCAACTCATATATCGATATCTCTTTGGAATGTGGATTTAATTATTTTATTTATTTTTTTTTAATTTTGTTTTCTATTGAAACATCTTCCTAATTGTCACTAGGCAAATATTTCTCGAACAAGCACAAACCAAACGATCAATGATGATATGAAAATAATTTAAAATATCTATCCGCACATTTTTTAAATTTGAGAATTTTAGTTTGTGATGAGGGTTTTAAAATAAAAGAGAATTAAATTTTGCATTTTGCAGCTTAAATCAGAGTTTTAATTTCTAAGGCATTTCTAGAGTTACCATATCCCGCGACACCAAAAAGAGTACATAGAGATCATTTATCCAAAAGTCAGGAGAAACCTTGAACAGTAGAACCCCGTTCAGCCAAACTCCAGTTTTTTGAGATCCCGCGTTATTCCAGCTTCCAGCCATAAGGTTGACCCAAGGTCCTAATATTTACCGAGCTTTTCTTCAGGATGTTATGCAAAAGGATGTACAATAGAACCCCGCTTACCCGAGGTAATGGGGAGAGGGACCATCTCGGATAAGTGAAATCTCGGATTAAACGAACTACATTGACAAACCCATTCGTTTTGCTCTGGGTTTGCATATCATTCAGGCGCATAGCGCGGTTCTTAACTTCATGGATTTTATTTTTTTATTTACCTGTCGTTTCTGGAAAATTTAGATTTTGAACTTGCCAAAAATATCAATTTAATACCAAATTTTGAGGAATTTAACCCATTAAGGTCAAGATTTAATACTTTAAAAATATATCACGATGATAAAACACATTTTTACATGGATTTTGAATAAAAATAGTAGCTCGGAAAAGCGGGGTTCTACTATACATATTTCGTGCTATCTGAGGCACCGAGATATTTCAATTCTTGGATGTCTTGGAAGTTATGTGACTTACATGACAATTATAAATGTTCTTTTAAAATATTCTTGTACTATGCCTAAACTTTGTGTATATTGATTACTCCTTGCATACTAAAAGGCTTTTATCGCGCTCACTGTTTATAACGACTTAAAATGTATGATTATAAGAACAAAATGTTAAAGTAATTTGTTGTAAGCTGTATTCCATTCGTAGTTTTTGCATAAGATGTAAAACAACTCCATAAAATGGAATAAATACGTCGGTTTTTCTGATAAAATGTCTTTCTACAAAAAAAAAGGACATTTGGTAAAATTTCACAAATTTCGCCCATTTTCGATCGAAAATGAGTACATGTACTCTTAAAAGAGTACGTATGGTAACCCTAGTCATTTCTTAACTCTTCTGCAATGTTTGCACGTGATTAGTTAACAATTTTTATTTGAAGATACCAGAAACTATTTTCTACGCAGACAACATGGCTTTTTGAAGACAGTATTTATACTGAACTCATCTCCAGTTTTTTTTACACGTTTAGAAAGTTTTGTGTTTTCTGGAATAGCATTTGAAAAAAAAAATTGAATTATTGGGGCCCCCCGAGAAAAATTGCCCCGGGCCCCTCGATGGCTTAATCCGGCCCTGAGTTTAAGTTAAACTTTGGAAAAGAACTTTGTATAAATTTCCCAAGAAAAAAAGCGGGACATTTGGAGGAAAAAGCGGGACAGCGGGACATTCAACAAAAAAGCGGGACATGTCCCGCTTTTGCGGGACGGATGGCAACCCTAGGTTAAAGGAAAATGTGTGCGACCTTTCGGCATAACTCGTAAATCGCTTCGTGGCGTATTTTGGGTTTCACTTGTAGCTATAGGGGAGAGGCGGGCTATATGCGCATATTAAGGAAAACACTCATTTTCTCCCATATTCCGATAGATAGGAGTCTGAAAACTATATGCACATGAGCGGACATCTGTTTTCTATAAGTTAGAGCAATTTTTCTGTTAAAATCTTTTACAGTTTTTGTGAAAATAATTTTTTAAAAAAAGAAGTCAAAATAGCCGATTTCCGAAACTGGCGGGCTAAATGCGCATATTTATGTTTTAAGCTATATTTCATTTACACTTGCAATATTTTAAAATTATTTAATTGAAAATGGTAGAAATGGATGTTAAGCATACGTCAAGGTTGAAATTTTGGTGAAATTTTTTACATCACTAGTTCTTTTGCATGAAACATAGTTAAGTATGCCATATGGCCATATTTCATGGTAATATTTGGTTCATATTGTATTTTTATCGGATAAGTATGAAGTTCTTCTTTTTTCGCTGTATGATCGTGATTTGAGCGTAGATTTAATGTTTAAATTATAGAAAGTAAAAAATTTATAAGACTAATCTATTTTTCTTGATATGGGCATTTAACCTGCCTTGATATGGGCATTCAGAACCTGTCTCTTATTCCAATATCTTATCATCTACAACTTTGCCAAAAGCTTCAATTTGTTAAATTTCCGATTTCCAGATGAATAAGAAAGAAAAACCATTAAACATTTTGTTCACAGAATCTGTACGCACAATAATTAAAGTTCAATATATTAAAACAAAACTGACAAAAATCTTGTTTGAATTTTTAAATTTTTTCGACTTTATATAACAATTTTATTTTTTCATGCCATGTGTTAAAAACGTATTACCCTAAAACTGCACTGATTAGATACGATAAATCTCTAGCCATCTCGTCAATCGGCTGTATGCGCATATTACCCAACATGCGCATTTAGGAACACTTCCCCCTACATTATAATTTCATATAGTCTGGCAAAGAGAATGACGGGAGCTAATCGAACTGTCATTAGCGGGAGCCAATCGAGCAAACTTTCTAAATATTTATTGCAAAATAATGGTTGGAGTATTGTGATTCACTAAGCTTTTTTTGGCTTTTTAGTTATTTAGCAAAGTTTTCACTTTTTTTCGCCTATACATCATAATATATTTTTAAAAGCGATTTCGCGTTGAAGTGACAAACATAGCATGTAATTTATGAATCTGAGAAACCATTTTTCATTTTGAAACTAGAGAGAGCTATGAAGAGCTTGAACATTATCATAGAATGCTCGATTGGCTCCGCGCGAATGACAGTTCGATTGGCTCCCGTCATTCTCTTTGTCAGACTATATGAAATTATAGTGTCTATATAAGTAAAGGATGAAAGAGTTCACTTGGGGCGAATTCGAAGTATTCGATTTCTAGGTTGCTGAGATTTTGTCTTACTTACAAGGACGTTTGTATTCTACGTGCGGTTTGATAAATCGAAGAAAAAAAAAATGAAATACATCCGAAATCTTCTTTAATGGAGCGGTTCAATGGTATTAATGAAAACTTTCGAGGTAATTTTATGAGTAAATTTTTATTATAAGGGTGAAACAAGGGTAAAGAAACCTGCCAAAATATCTCCCATCGTTGTTCCAATTTCGCATTCTTGCATTTGACTTTCGTATATTTTGCAGTCCAATCCGCTGTGTCGAAGCTGCGCTGCTGCCATCTGGGGTAGTGCGATGTTGCGTGAGCAACATTTCGGGTGATCGATAAGTTATAGATGATTTTACATTGCTTCGAGTTAACTTTTCATAAATCCAAATGATAATGAAAAAAAACACTCCTTTGAAAAATTGGAGTTTGTTTTCAATTTAATTAGAATGAAACAGCCTGGTAGAAGAGTCAATTCTATCTCATAGTTCCATTTTTAAATAGTCAGTCGGTCAGAAAAAACTAACGTGTAAATCAATCTTTTCGTCCATTTTCTAAACTTTTTAATTTTTTTGCAATTATTTATATTTTTATATTATATCTTTATATTAAATTTTATGCGCTTCTCGCTCGTCTGTAAGCATGAACGATTTTTTCGTTGTTATTTTAAACTATAACTTGTCTGTAGTTGTTACATATAATAAATACGTTATATAAAAATTTGAATATTTTGAGCCTAGGACAGTATAAAATGTTAAATATTAGTTTGGAATTTTGTACGGCTAGTGGTTGTATAAATTTAATTTTCAATAAGATTTCTCAAAAAAACAATTCATAAGGTCCGATGAAAGTATAAAACATGATATAATCATTGAACGATGTCAATTGAATAGCATCAAAGTAAACTTTAATTGTGTAGTAATTGAAGGGTATATTTCTTTTTCATTTCAACCACCATCAAATATTCAAATCCGCCTTCCAGCTTTAAAATTAGTACGCCTGATTGTATGCAGCTGCAGAAGGAAACCTAATAGAAAATAGCAAAAATTTATGTTTTTTCGAATGAAAAATTCTAGCTTACCAATTGATGGCTCTTCCCAAATTTTGAAGGAATGTTTATTGACTTCTCTTTTAACAAACTGCAATTGAAAATGTTCATTTGGCTTGAGTTTTCACTCAAAAATATGTGAAATACTCAGAAGGGTTTTTGAAGTAGTAAAAAATTGACCTTTTTTTGTTGTCGATTTGCGACGCTTCACGGCATATACACATTTTTTCCTATTGCTCATAATAATTTCTGAACTTTCTTCTTTAAATTTTTATAAATCATCTTTTGAAAATCCAAACCAAATCAGAGAAAATAATGATTTACTACAAGTACAAGCTAGCATTTCCACCTGTTTGTTAATATTTTTTGCACGCACACGATCTGTCAAAAATTAGCTTCGAAATCGCAAATAGAAGGTGATTTACGGTTCTT
Organism: Uranotaenia lowii; assembly: GCF_029784155.1. NCBI lineage: Eukaryota > Metazoa > Arthropoda > Insecta > Diptera > Culicidae > Uranotaenia > Uranotaenia lowii. The sequence goes on along the minus strand of NC_073692.1, from coordinate 243,488,047 downwards.
CTTACTCCACAAACTTCGCAGTTCATGCCACGGTGTTTCGTAGAAGGGCTTTTAGAAAAAAAAATACAGTAACGCAAATTTTTGCATGGGCAGAAAGTAGAGCTTTTTTCGGTTCATTTCCAGCAAAAATTAAAATATTTGGTCGGTGACCCCCCATACAAAATATTTCTTTGAAAATTTTCTATTTGAAATCTTAAAAAACTATACATATATTTTAAGTGTTTTTAATTTCAGAGGTGCTAATTCTCTTAGTTATTACTTTCAATATTTTTAATTTGAACTGGTAGCTCAACAATCATAACAAAAACTTCGAAAAAAATATTAAAATTATTTCAAACTAGTTACAGAGCTATTAAAACCAAGAAAATTGAAATACATATTTCTTCTAATCCTAAAATTTAAAAATCCGCTGGCAAATTCTGTCAGCAGTCTGATAAGGTTTAATTATCTGAAATTATTAGGATGATCAGGATTAATCCATTTGAATTCAATATCTTTAGATGTTGTGATTGTAGAAACACTGGAAGGTATTTTATTTGAAAAACTTCAATGATTAAGAAAATCAGTTAATACAAGGAACCGCTTTAAATTCTTTTTGTGATAACGCTTAACGTGATGCGATCTGGAGTAGAAACGTGTGTCTTAATTTAAACTTTAAATAAATGAAAAAAAAAATCAATATCCAATAGTAAACGATCCGTTGAAAAGAGTTTTTGATGAGAATTCAGTTTTTGTACTATTCCTGTCTTAAAATCCCATTCGCACTTTAGACTTTAGACAAGTCACTACTGCAGTTTAATCTTGCCCCAATTTTGCATGTTACTTTCGTTTGATAAAATGATCATGATAAGCCTGGAGTGTTTTATCAAACGTTTTATTTCCATTTTTAAGCTCAATTTTAGTAACCTTCCTCTACACTGTGATTCTCCAATTCTATTAAAAGAGCAAACATTACTTGTAAGGTTAAATAATCCAAGCTTCTACAGTTTTCAACCCACTATATTATTATAATATTCTTTTGAAATCTTTGTTTTAGATTGAATTTTAAAGTTTTTAGGATTTTTTAAAAAAAATTGATGAATCTAGTTTAAACTGTGATAAATTTGAATTTATTCCAAGAAAAAAGCATTTCTATCTTTTTGTCGATCTTAAATTTACAAAAATCAACAGTATTGTTGGCAAAAGTGAATTGCAAATGATCGATAGCAATCTAGCCTGAAAAGCGTTAGATTCATCATGTTTGTTGCTCCCATACTTATTTTAGTTATTCCCCTGAACACTGCATTTTATACTAGTTGTGGTAAAAACCTCTAGAAATAATAAGTTTGAATTACCCATAGAAAACCATAAAAACTAAAAAATTAAGATGCAAAAATCTGGTCTGAAACTGTCGATGAAATTGAAACTTCTCCTGAAAGAACGGTTTTTCATCTTCAATTCACTAGTTCAAAAATATCAACAGTATTTAAATTCTTACGCAAAAATGAAGTTCAGGTGATTGAAAAAAAAAGATTCACCTTGAATATGAGAAAAAGTAAATTGAAATTGATGTTATGTAGCAGAAAATGTACGGATTCCAGAGCAATTAATTTTACTTTTAACTAAATTTTATTGAAAACTGGTCTGCTGAGATTTATTTAAATTTTAATCTGAGGTAAAAGAAATTGAAAAATACCATAATCGAGTGGTATCATAAAAACATTCATTTTTTTCTTAAATGCGTATTCATATGCATCTGAGCATACAAATATTGTGTAATTAATTCAAAGAACAAGTTTGGAAAAAAGATTTTTTTTAATATTTCGTTGGACACCAATCAAAGGATGTTGGACTGTTATTATTTATGTTTTTTTGACGTAGAATTACGTCTTACGGCAACACTATAGGGGGACAAATCGAAATTCCCAAACGAATCTCGCGTCACGAAAACGTTCCAACTCAAAGACATCCTTTTTAAAAGACATATCATCTCTGCTCGTCGTGGATTGGCTGGTCGAAAATGAAAAAAAAAACACCGACGCCCCGCCCCTTGATGGGTTTTGATTTTCTCTGAGATCGAAATGTATAAAAACAGTGGGTAGCTTGCGAGTCGGATTCAGTTTCTGTTTGCCCGTCGAATTGGAAAGTTCTGCTGCTGCTGCTGCTGCTTCGATCTGCGTTTGGACCCCACCAGTGGTAATTCAACGCAGATATCGATTTGCAGTTTAGATCAGTGGCAAGTAGCAGAGGCGTTGCTGACGATAAGCGGCGGACACATTTTGACATGTCATGTTCCTGTCGTATGATGATATGTTTACATGAAATCTTTAAACATGTTTTGTTGTCATATTATTTTTTTTTAATAAATTTATTAGATTTAAATGTCATAACACCACCGATAGCCCTGCTGACTTTTGATATACATCCATTCACCTTACGTTCAATTTAAATCGAAACTATGTAAGCAGCATACACAAATTAGAACAGTTGTTTCATAGATTTTCTGCCCATATCTATCTGATACGTAATATACTACGCGCACCTGTCTTATAGGTATTACATTCATTCACACACCCATCTCACATGCATCACACTATTAGCGCACACTCAGCCCTGCACACACTCAGCCCTGCACACACTCAGCCCTGCACACACTCAGCCTTGCACACACTCAGCCTTGCACACACTCAGCCCTGCACACACTCAGCCCTGCACACACTCAGCCCTGCACACACTCAGCCCTGCACACACTCAGCCCTGCAGACACTCAGCCCTGCACACACTCAGCCCACACCCGTTTTTCCCATAAACCCATTAGCAAAAATAGAAAGACAGACTTCATTCTTTCTGTATAGATTGGCCCTGAAAAGGGCCGGTTAGGATATTTAAGATAATTAAATCGGATCCGAAGTGCCAATTCATTGCACCTTTATGCTAGCGATTGCTATGCGGGAATGGGAATATGCAACTTGATACTGAGAGAAACGCATAAGGGGGAGCTTCCAGAAAACTCGTTTCTCTTTTGCACTGAGTCAGGCAGCGGTGCCAGGTGTTATACTTGAATAAAGTAGGATTTTTTTTTTAATTTTTAGTACACCTTTCATGATTTGAAGGTAAAATTTTCCTTCCGAATAGTTATTGCAAATAAATTGAAATGCATTTGCAAATCCGTTGACGAATAAGCTGCTTTGAAACTTTTCATAGGTATTCGAAGTTATTCAAGTATATTCAAAACCTTCTGTGTTTACTGAAGCTCTCGCGTGGAATATGGACATTTTATGTGCATCTTTTTATTGAACTGGTCCAAGAATATGAATCAAAGTTATCCTGGAAGCTGTTACCCTGAAGTGTTGATCTATTAAAATATTTATTGATATTTTGGGATAAAGAAATGTTTTAATTAAATAAAAGATTGTTTAAATTTTTGTCTTTCTTCAGCTTAGCTTTTTGTTTCCAATCAATGAAATTGAAAAATTGGCTTAAAAAAATTTTGCGAAAAATCAAACTTCCTTAATTAAAAAACTGGTTAATTACCAGCACTGCACTGTCACTGTAAGCTTTTATCTCAAGCGTTTGATGCAAAGCTCGCATGATTCTCTCATTGGTTGCATAAATACCGGGCGCAATGCACCTTAGCGACATAATATTGAGTTTTGATGGACACTGCTTACCCGCATTTTTATTTCGCCTTTGGGTATGCAACTGTGAAGTTTTTGACCGTTAGAAATAATTTATATTAAACCGACCAGCATAATTTGAACTGCAAATTCAATACGAATGCTGTCGGCATTGACATTGGACACACAGTTTATGTATACTTTCGTCTTCATTCGTATATTTGTTTTGAGTTGTATACGTACAATTTTCTCAAAAAAATATTGACACAAAACCGACTGCCGTAATTCTACGTTAATTATGCGGTCGTGTCTCAAATACAACCTCTTCAACTTTTTTCAAATTTAATTAAACCAGAATTAGTTTTCCAAGTGGGTATATCTGAATATAAATTCAAGTTACATTTGGATAACACCAATTATAGCGAGGATGTTCCAAATAATATATTTGAAATAAAATTTTCATATAAAATAAGTTTTTCAATCCAAATCACTAATTTTTCTTGGCGTTGAAATTTGTTTTATGTTTCAAAATGACAAAAACTTGATGAAATTTTTTAAAGAAAAACAATGCAATTCCATTCCACTGGAAAATTTTTTCAGATTGAAAATTTATGAATATAGACTATAAATCTTCAAAAAAAACAAATCGTACGGAGACTCACCGACCAAATATTTTAATTTTGCCTGGAAATGACTCAGAAAAGGCTTAATTTTCAATTTCTGAAAAAAATAGAGTTACTGTTTTTTTTTTTTCAAACATCTTCTAGAAATACACTGTGATGCCGCTTTTATCAATCAAGTATTTGTGAGTTTCCCGTGAATGTCCTATTTTTAAACGTCGAATCGCAACTTCTTCGCGTCTTGACGTGGTATTTTATTTTCAATGGCATGTTGTGCATCTTATCTATGAATAATTGTTTTTCGAAATTTCACTATTGATTAATGTTCACTTCCGGGTTTGTGGAAATCGATGAGATCGATAGAATCGATGAGATGCAGCAAATGCTTGGTTTACAGGAAAAATACCAATTTCAAAATTATTTTGCGTGTAGGTTTATTTAATTCAAAAGTAAATAATATATGGATAACCAAACCGTAAACAATATATGAGCAATAAATGGATAACCGAATATCGAAACTCTAAGACCTAAGTACAAATATTTTTTAGATTAGAAAACACATGGAACAGGGATTTCTGAGGCTACCAAAATTATATTTTTTTTTAAAAAAAAGGTCAATTTCCAATATTTTTTAAGTTTCTCTTAGCTGTAGCTTAAAAAATCCATCTTGTCAAACAGTTGCCATAAGTATGAATGATTAGACTAACATTTTTTGAAACATTCTGCGCAAACCAAAGTTGAAATTATAGTTTTCTGCCCATTGTTCACTCGGCAACGTTCATGTTGTGCGAGTCAAGCCCAAGTTCAAGCCCAAAAGTAAACTTCGAGCACACCGGATAAGTTTGCCAATACGAATACCGATCCACCAACTGAATTGGTTATATGCTTATGCTTATGCTTATGCTTATGATACATACACAGCCAGAACTTGTCAGCATCCCGGTGAGTAGTAAAAGTACATTTACTACCCATCTTTACTCGGCCGGGCCCACTGTGCAGTATTAGACGCAGAGACAACTGGAACACAGGGAGGAAGAAACGTGGACAACAGTACCATACGTTCCTGTGATTATGAATATACAATTAAAAATACCAACGTTGGGAGCACATAGGCTAAAATTTATGATACTACTTTACGATGGTCCCTGGAATTTCCTTCTTCTGTGGCTGGGAATGAGGTATTTCAGCATAAAACTTCAAAACTATAGCAAATGGATTGATTCAATTTGAATGAAATGTTTTATGGTTTAAATTCACTTCTAAATTTTCTGCAAGTTTTGAATTTCTATGTGCCATCATTTCTGGTCAAAGACCTTGGTTATAGCGCCGTTTATCGCTCTTGAAAACAAAAAATTAAAGAAAAGAGAATCCTAATTAGTAATAACAGCCACAAAACCTTTCAAGATTTATTTTTAGAAAGATTTTGTGGTGAAAATTTTATATTTCAATTCATTATTACCAACTTACACGTTTTCAACCATTCACCCTGCCGATTAAATAGTTTACATATATGAATGGTCATAAATAAATAAATAAAATATAATTTTATAAAATACTACATATCTATGTTATGTAATCTACATTATACAATCAGTCAAGATTTATCAAAACAAAAATAATTCAAAACAAGGACTTAGCTGCATGATTTATCCGAGCCATGAACACCGGAACTTCTGTTGTTCTTCTTCAAGGAATTTGCTGGAAATCGTAGCAATCATTGCAATTCTGCGAAGGTTCCATCACCATTGCAGAGAAGCCCCCTTTTCACCGACGTTTTCACGAATATTCACCGTTAACCTGTGGCCTTAGGCCTGTGGAATTTAGGCTAAGCATCAGGACTCAAACGTTAAACTTAGTGTACGGTTCTATTAATTCCTCCTCATATGCCAACAAACAAAATTCGCCAAATATGGTTTCCGCGTGAGTTTTTTTTTTTTTGAAAAATCCTTGACCGACATACTCATGTTAATACATCGACACTTCAACCTTTCTCACTCGCGTTGATCACTTTTGGTAGTTTATTAGCTCCAGATTAATTGAAACACCTACTTATTATTAGAAACTAGTAAACCGAATCTATCAGAGGCCCTTTTTCAATCCCACTTACAGTTCACATCTTCACACAACAACTGATAAAAATAACACTTTTCACTGCAATACCTTGTTATCTTAGAGTTAAACAACGAATTTTTAACTAAAATAATTAAATTATTCAATTTAAAGAATTTTAATTTTGCAGCTCCAAAATAACGCGTGGAAAAATAAATTTCGAAGAATAGCGGAGCAAAACGCGACCGTGACAAAAAACACAACCGCACTCGAGCAAGGCCAACTTAGTTCGATCCGATCCACCAACTGAATTGGTTATATAAATAAAAAGTTGCGAATGACACAAAATTATTCGAACACTATAATCGAAACAAAAATATGTTAAAATAATGATTGACTTTGGTTTTATGGCGAACAAACAATTGTAGCAGTTACAAATGTTTGTAGACAAAAAAAAGTCTGATTAAAAGTGCGAAAACTTTCAAAACTCTTAGGAAAAATGCTATAGAAGACAAACTACAGCTCTACGTAGCTTCAGCTCCAAAACATTGTTTACACAGAAATGGTACAATGTGCCGAAATCGAGAATAGCTTTATTTATTGTTTACTTATTCAGTGACAAATGGTGTAAAGAAGGGTTCAAAAGCCGTAATAGGATCTAAAATAAGTGTGGAAAAAATGGTTTCCCCACAGATCCTTGTGTTTCGAGGCGTTTTATCCGATTTAGTATTATTTTCTCAAGACGGAGAATCGTTTTCCCCCCAGCTCGGGGCTTTGCGTTTAATAAAAAATGGAAAAATATGCAGCCCCCTTCCAGTATGGGAACGACAGGAAGAAAGTTGTTGTGTGTTTTCAGCCGTTCTGGACGATCCTTCCGCCCGCTGGAGCTGGTCCTGTGTGTTTCTTTCTACATTCAAAGCAGATCAGGATGATGTTGTTTAGCTGTCCTATTAGATGCGATATGTCTGCGGTGTCGACTACACAAAAGCAGATATTTTTCCTAGGTTTTTTTGTCCTTCTACTGTTTGGAGTCCCGCACTATATCATCGTTTCAAGAAAATTGTTTTCGAAACAGTTTATGGATACTTAGTCAGGGTTGTTTCTGACAAAAGGATTTAAATACATTTGAATGCTAGCCGGGTTTTTTTTGTGGTTTCTTTTATCTCGGATGCGACGAGTGGGTTATGTGGAACAAAATAAAATGTATCTTCCTAAAGCGTGATGCCATAATTCCCATGCTTAAGTAGGGGAGTGGAGCCAAGAGGGGCTAGGTCATAAAAACCAACAAATAAATAACTCGTATTGGATTTTCAAATTCCGAGCAAATGTTATTCCTGCTTGCGGGAAGGTTTTCGGTTAAAGTTAGTTTCTCATACACTTTCATGGTTTTATGCTATTCCTTTTATTTTGGGAGGGTAATGTCCAGCTTTCGAGGAATTAAGTCATTTTTGTTTATTTCAATACTGAGCATTGGAAAAATAATGTTGAGTGTACTGTGCTGCATGTTGTGTATTATTTACTATGTAGATACGTACTATACTAACATATTTGTGATCATTAATAAAATGTCTGGGTTTTAAGAAAAATTAGGACGTAAGAAATTCCGTTTGAGTTTGAGTCGATTGATTTAAAAAATAAACTTTGGAACACTTGTAATCAAATGAGCCCTGAAGTATGCAGACAAATTGTAGAGTATTCAAATATCGGGTTCTATCATACCACTACACAGTGGTCCAAAAGGGCTAAAAGTGGAACTTTTTTCGTTGCGCCTCTGTCTTTTATCTTATCTCTTAAGTGTCTTCAGAACATTTGCTTCTTCAAACATGCTTCATAACTTGAAAGCATCAAAAGTTAGTCAAAGTTCACTATAAAGAAATTGAAAACTCTTACTTTTTTATTTCAATAGATAGAGCTTTACTTTATATTACAAAGTTGTAGAATACGTAAAAATATGAAACTTTATTGAATACATCAAAACTGTATCTCTTTTCAGAGCAGAGTTATGAAGGTTGTATTTTGAAAGTTATTTAAAAGTAAGTTTTTTAAACTTAACTACAGTTAGATGAGGATTTACATGAATAAGTTGTTCTGAGCATTTTATGGGGCATTCAAATCACACGTTTTGCACAAGATTTCAACATTCTACGACGTTTTCTAGCAAACTTATTGCAACTTTAAGTTTTACGTTTACTCAACTTCACGAGCGTTTATTGCAAAAACGTGCAAGTGAAATTTTAAAACTAATAAACCACATTGAAGCTTGAACTAAGGCAACAAATTGGTGTTGTTGTCATTTGTCTCCACGCGCTTATATTTAAACACAACAAGCATATATTTGATGTGTTTTACGTGTTTTCATACAAAAAATGGAAAAAATTGATTTCCAGGCTACGCAGATGCTACGCAAAACGAAGGCAGAATGCAGATGGAAATAATTTTTGTATGGAAACACGTAAAACACATCAAATATATGCTTGTTGTGTCCAAATACAAGCGCGTGGAGTCAAATAACAACAACACCAGTTTGTTGCACTTAGTTCAAGCTTCAATATGGTTTGTTAGTTTCAAAAATTAACTTGCACGTTTTTGCAATAAACGCTCGTGAAGTTGAGTAAACATAAAACTTAAAGTTGGAATAAGTTGGCTAGAAAACGTCGTAGAATGTTGAAATCTTGTGCAAAACGTGTGATTTGAATGCCCCATAAAATGCTCAGAACAACTTATTCATGTAAATCCTCATTTAACTGTAGTTAAGTTTAAAAATCTAACTTTTAAATAACTTTCAAAATAAAATCTTTATAACTCTGCTCTGAAAAGAGATACAGTTTAGATGTATTCAATAAAGTTTCATATTTTCACGTATTCTATAACTTTGTAGTATAAAGTAAAGCTCTATCTATTGAAATAAAAATGTTAGAATTTTCAATTTTTTTTATAGTGGACTTTGACTAACTTTTGATGCTTTCAAGTTTTGAAGCATGTTTGAAGAAGCAAATGTTCTGAAGACACTTAAGGGATAAGATAAGAAAAACAGAGGCGCAACGAAAAAAGTTCCACTTCTAGCCCTTTTGGACCACAAAGCACTATGCTAAAAAAATAGAGGACGAATGAGCAAGTTGGATAAACTCCTCTAGACATAAACCAAATAGAATAGAATAGACACTAAAAAATGATTATTAGTCAAATAAGACCTTTGTAAATTTATTTTCGGCATATCGGTAAAAATGTATATTCTTGGAGAAAGAATATCAGAATTGAAAATTGATAAAGATGGATAGAAAAGTGAGAAAAAAATTTACAGATGTTGAAAAGAGCGAAAGAGCATTTTGCGAGGAAATCTTATTAACGTACACCATACTTTACCCCACAAAATTTCATTATTTAGGAGAAGTAGGACCGGGATAGAGGTGGCACTACCTTAACCTATACAATGAATTCTGGTTGGTCCGAAGCTTACATGTGGTGAACACGTATACTCCGGACGGGCGTATACGTATAGTTCACTACATATTACGATTTTGAGATTCGAAAAATTAGTGGTTTTAATTTTTTTTTGCGATGGTTGGTATAAATAGTTGGGGAGGAGCGGGCTATATGCGCCTATTAAGCAGAACACTGATTTAATCCAATGTCACATCGAATATGTGTACAAAAACTATATACACGTGTGCAGGCATCTGTTTTCTATACAATGGAGTAATTTTTATGTTAAAATTTTCTTCTGTTTCCAAGAAAACGATTTTATTGTAAGTGTTGTCTAAAATGCCGAACTTCAAACCGTGTGGGCTAAATGCGCCTATTTATGTTTTGAACAAAATTTATGTTTTTCGGGCAATATTTCCGTATAATTTCATTGAAACTGCTAGAAAGTAATAATTTCCGTACGACAAAGCTGAAGTTTTATAAAAGTCTATGTATATTATAATTTTATGGAATAAAACAAAAGTTAGGGTTGCCATACTATGGAGGGAGTTCATCCATGAGAAAAACTTTATCAAATCTGTTTTTAGATCTTCAATTCTTTCTGAAGATGTTATTCAGAGCTTAGATTTGAAGGTTCAATGATAAAAATCATTTATTTATTCTATTTAATATGTTATTTTAGGATGGAGGCATTTTACAAACATAATGGGGGCATTCAAAAACACTCTATTATTCCACTATATAATCATTATTAAACCTCCACAAAAGCTGAAATATGTTTTAATTCTTAAGTTCATTTGAGTAAGAATCAAAAACCATCCTAGTTTTTGTTTTAAGCTTCTTTACGTATAATTTTTAAAAGTCGAAATATTACATCAAAATGTATCAAAACCTTGTATGATTTTTAAAATTTTTTTGAGTTTGAAAATTCATAAAATTCTTTCTTGCCTTATGTTCTAAGCGTATCACCCTCATAATGCATTGGTCAGATAAGCTGTCTAGTCAGCCATTTCATCAAACAGCCGTAGGGTCATTTAACCCGATAGGCCCATTTAGGAAACTTTTCCCCTTCATAAACAATCTGAACCATGTCTTGAAGATTGTTAGAAAGGGAATCATGATGTGACGTGTTGAACACAGAAATATGCGCAGCCTACTTCGGTTGGGCATTGCATGCGTAGAGAAAAATTCCTAAAAATTGAGTGTGTAGTTCCGTTGTGCTGCAAATAATGATGGAAGAACATAATCATTGCCAATAAGCGAAATGTAAGCAGGGTAGCGAAGGTTAGATCTTTCAATAGAATTAACTGTATATTTCAATAAAAACCCACTAGTGGAGTTGAAGAGTGGGGAATGTGGGTGTCCAATGGACACTGTCCATCCTGATTTAAGGCGATCCACTAAGCTTATGGTGTCAAAGTATAGGGCATACCAGGATTACCCTGAGTTTCCTCATGGAACGGAAAGATAGACCAGTTTTTGAAGAATGTTAAACCATTCTTGATGTTGAACATATCTTATTAACCTGTCGCAAATATCAAATTGAACGCAGGAGATTAAGCCTAGATTTTTCTTTTAAAATTTTTTTAGCTAGGGATACTAAAAAGGAAAACCAAATTCCTGAAATCAATCAATTTAAACGATAAAATCTAATGAATATATTGTAATATTTAAGTACCGTCAACTGGGGCAACATGCAACACTTTTCAACTTCAAAGGCTTCTAAAATCTTAATGCTTACAGATAATCATACCTCTTGTATACCAAAAGTTTTAAGGTTGATGGGACACCAATCTGACGTAGTCAGAAAAATTATAGGTTTTATCAGTTATTTTTAAATTTACAAAAACATGCGATTTTCACCCTACTAAGAAAAAGGGGTAAGTTGCAACAAACTCTGTAATTAATTAAAAATCAAATGAAAACGTTTGAAAATTTAAAGTTTTTGATACATTTGTGATGTCATAACGCATAAAGCACCAATTGCAGTAATTTTTGGTTTTGTTCGAATTAAATTTTACAATTTTTCTGTCAAAAATGTTTTTAAGAAAAAAGTGCTAATCTGCTGCATACATTTAGGGGTAAAAAATGCTACAAACTATTCTATTATCTTAAATCACGTAAATAAATCTTAGGATGGATGAAATTGTAATGTAAACAAACGCATAATGCATAAGAATCATATCCCAGCATATGGAAACGCGGTTTATGTGATTTAGATCTGATTTGCATTTTGTTCCATTTTGCCCCAGTCAGCTTACTGAATTATAAAAATATTTATTTAAAAAATATTGCTGATTTTCCGAAAAATATTTGTACACCAACAGTGTTGGTATTGGATAATGAAAACAATATAAAGTTTGTAGGTGATATCATTAAGCCAATCCGTCATACGAGGTAAAGTTTTTTATGGCATCGAAAAATGTAAAAATTTGAACATCTATTGCACGATTTTTTAAATTTTTTATGAGAACCAAAAACTTTAAAAAACTCTTTCACGATGTTAAACACTTAGTCATCATCAATTTGCTTTCATTCAATGATAACTTTAATACAGTATATTGAAATAAAAATTGAATTAGTGTTGTGGTATACAAATGTTGCATCAGACCCTGCTTTTGCATGATGCCCCGCTTGACGGTACTTTACAGAGGCGAATCTTCCCAGCAAGCCTCTATATTTAATAAAACAAACAAACAAACTTTTTGTGTCAACCGTTTCGTGGCGCGTGAAGGCAAAATATGTGTTTATTATTTGGGAGGTAAAAGTGAAGATATATCGAAGGATGTGGCTCGTGTGTGTAGGCTTGGATGAGTAGTGGTTTGAGTACATTACAAAAAGCCCATAGAACAAAATATTTTGTGGTTATAAGCTAAGGTAGGTAGAGTTTCGGCATCAAGGTAATATGCATAGTGTCTCAAAAAATCAAAATTTCCATGTAAATAAATTAATTAGAATCATCAATCATCTGCCAACTATCAACGGTGCAGAAAGATATATAAAAGGATGCCGGAATACCTAGAGTAATTGTATAAATTTTTGTAAACTTTTTGAATGGTTGAGGAGGAATTGAAATACTCTTTCAAAATGAACGCCAACAGAGACAAGAAATACATATATCCTCAACAGATAGCACAGACATGGTGCTAGATATGGAAAATTCTGCTTTAGAAATACATCAAATTGATAATCTTCAGAATTTAGAGGTGTTCATATTTTGATAAACTGCGGTGAATCCGGTGAATCCGAATCATTACTTTTGTGATTAATGTTTTGGGAATCTATGTTTCAATAATGTTCCTCCTTCCAACGAACCAGATCGGTGAACTCCGTTTTTTTTATTTTCCGTTTTGTTGGATGAAAACACTTTTGCATCCACTCAACTGTGCATTTTCCGTGCCCTTTCGCGCCGCCATGGCCGTTGAATCCTACTACAATTACCACATTCCGTCCCTTCTCCGTTCGACTCATACGGCCACCTTGCCAATACTATTGGCTGTTCTGGAATGATGAGGAAAACACTTCGTAACTCAGTAGGCCAATCTGTAATACAGTTTTATCATGAGACCTAGCACAATATAATGCAAAATTTTCCATTCTGTTCCTATGTTTACATATTGTGCACGAAACAAAACTTATTTCTGAATAAAAAAATAATCTCAATAAACGGGCTCGAAAAATAATTATCTTTTTTTTCGAGGTAAAATGTACCGTTTTGTTCAGCGCAATCCAGGTCAACTTCACCTCGCTACGAGGCAAGCTTTACATCGAAGAGGTAGAAAGTACCTTTTTTTAGGATTTACCTTTTTTTCTTGGTGAATGGAACCTTTTTGTCCTGCTCAATTCAAGTAAACTTCACCTTGCTATGAGGTATGCTTTACCTTTTTTGGATTTACCTTTTTTGTCTGCTTGATTCAGATAAACTTTACCTAGCTGTGAGGTGAAATTCATCTCAAAGAGATAGAAGTTATCTTTTTGGCTTTCACGAGCAGTCACCTTCGGATCTCGGTAAATTTTACCTTTTTATTATTCTTCGTATACATACATAAACATACAAAATCCAAATGCCAATTCGTGATTAAAATCAAAATAAAATTTCAGCTAATCTCAAATCTTAAATTCGTTATAAGAGTTTTCAATCAAGTTTAGACACAGATTTCAAAATTCTTAATCCAGACAAATCCGATAAATTTTTAATTATGACTCTGACATCTTTAAAAAAAATCGTTAAGTTTATGCCTATTCATACAGCGCGGGATAAAAGGTAGTGAGGAGCAGTTTATGAGCTGCAAACATGTAAGAGGCGCTGAGATTTAATACACAGCCTTAAAAATCCTTAGATAATCCAGTTAGCTTGATGACAAACAAAACATTCAACATCATTATGATAACAGATGAACCTATCAATCACGAAGGCAACAAAGTTCGTATTTTTCTGAGGTGTAAAGTATGTAAAAGCTTTTGCAGGAAAAACTGCCTCATGGGGGGAGGGGGGGGGGGGGGGGGTGTTTGGTGACAATTTTTTTTTTTCATTTTTTCATTTCACAGTTTTGCTTGAAAAATGCATAGATAAAGAATAGAAAAAACAGATAAATCTAATCTCATTATTTGAGTTTGAGTTCTTTTATATTAATAGCTATTCATTTAAAATCATCACTTTCGGAAACAAGTTCTAAAAGTGTCCATTTTGTTTTAAATGTTAAAAAATAAACGAGGGATCTAGAAGGCTTCATTTGGAAGAGAGACTTGTAAAGGGCTCAAATCTGTTTGAGTTTCAACTCTTGTAAACTCGATTTAAGTTTAAATCTAAGTGTTTACAACAAAAACAAAGTTGAACCACAAACCAATGAAATATGTTCCCAGCTAAATTTTACTGAACCTAAAGATTGAATACAAGTTAGTCCATCAAAAATCATCAAAATTATCAATAACAATTTATTTCATTTTTAAAATCCAAATTCAAATTTAAATTTCTCAAAGAACGCAATCTTGAAAATGAGTTCAGATATTTTTTATAATAATGGATTCTGTGTTTTGTTTTGGACAATTATGAGTTTGAATTCCGAATTTGAATTCTGCATTTTTAACCTGATTAAAAATTCGGAATTCCCAATTTGCAATCGATTCCAGAATCGAAATTTTAAAAAAATCCCAATAATTATGAACCATGAAAAGTATTTTATAACAGAATCCTTAACCAGAAATCTCTTGTTTGAATTTTGAATATTTGATTTTTTTTCTCCCTCCGGGCCCAAGGGAAACCACTCTACGTTCCATTGAGGGATGTTTTGGCTGAAGTTGACCTAGACTACATGTTCGAGTTATACTCTTTCCTTAAAGCTATCTGTCTTCGTGTATAATTTTCCCTTCTTTTTCCATTTTTCTTTCCTCAACTGTGTTAGTTTAAAGTTATGAATTGTTAATACAACAACGAGAGTTTGGCTCCTTTAAACCACCGGTACGTGCCGTTTCAAATAAACCAATTACATAATAAAAAAAAAATGTGGGCTTGTGATATAGCTCAGTTGGCAAGTCTGTTGTCTCCTGAGCCGATGTCCGTGAGTTCGAGCCCGAAAGTAAACATCGAACGCAGTTGTACCGGATAAGTTTTTCAATAACGATCCGCCAACTGCAACGTTCATAAAGTCGCGAATGCCATAAAGATGGTAAAACGACTATAATCGAAACAAAAAAAAAAAAAATAAAAAAAAATCTCTGATTTTCTATATGTTCTTCTTTCTTCAATTAGTTTTTCGTAGTTCAACTTGATATTTCAATTTTGGATCACCATTATGTAACTTTTTTATGTTTCAATTCTGCATAAAAATTGAAAGTAAAAATATTAAATTCAAATGTTAAAAATGGTTTGTTATTTTTGATATTTTCTTTAATTATTCTGGAATGATGAGTTTCGAACATGGAAAATGGATTTAATATTAGTTTTAGATACAAAACCAAGATCGGAATCAGAATTTTATCCCAATGATACACCGAACAGAAAATCAAAAATAATAAACTGGATACAGATTCCACAATCCAGCCCAGGCAACAATTTTCGATTTTTTTGAAAAAAAAAAATGGAAACAAAACATCGGAAATGATTCAAACCTAAGCTCATCAGATATCTTCCCGCACTTATCTGGACAGGGCGAATCCGGACTATTTTATCTGAAAACCCTGGAAAATCCGGTTATTCGATTTCAAAGTTTACAACCTTAAATCTGGGCAATATCCAGGTAAATTAGGGAATTGTCCTTTATTTTAACAAGTAGAAAAAAATCGAAAAAAATATTTTCATAGAAACACATCAGCCGCATTATTTGGATAAACTTGGCTCAAAAATTTTTTTCTGACGCATAATAAATCAGTGTTATCACGCACTTTAATTTTTTATTTGATTTTGCAAATATAGTGAAAACATGCGGGCAAAATCCGGACAATCAGGCAACCTTTTACCTAATTGAATTCATTCATCAACTACTTTTGTGAATAACTTTTGATAGCGTTTTTCGAGCACAGTTTTTAAATATCTATCAACAAGTGAACAAATTTTTGAAAAACTGTAGAATTGTGGACCTGGGATATGATTTCGAGGTTTTAGCCTTAGTTTTGAGTCGAGATTGTTACTCTTGATTCAGTTTTGTCATTCATCAAAATTTGATTAAAATTTTAAAATTTTGAGTTTAGAGAAGAACATGTTGCATGACATTTTTTGGATTCCCATGGGGCGGGGAGGGGGTTTAACCCCCAAACCATTCCTCCCCCCGTTCCTACGGCCATGTGTACAACATTATTTTTGAAATTACAATTCTATATTATAATCAACTATTCAAAGGCGGCAAGTAATTTCGACTTCTGAGAAAAAGGTTGTAAAAGTTTTTATTTATTTTTCCCTGTTTTGTTAAAAAAGGGAATATCGAGACAATTTTAAAGAAAATTTGAGCCAGAAGGATCCTCAATTATTTTTAAAGTATAAGTCAAAACAGTTCACAATTTTTCTTTAAGGTTAAAAATCAAATTAAAATCTCCAATATCAAAAACTCCAAGACTTTCTTGTGTAATACGAGCAATAATTAAAAAAAAAAAAACAATTAATTTTATAAAAATTGTAGAGTTTCATTTTCGAAAGCATTTTATCTCTGAACCTAGGATACCTGGGATGATTCTTAACGCTTGGATTAATGAAGGTTAGTAAAAAGACTCTGAATCAGTTGTTGTTTTACTTTATGGTTTATTATTTTATCAGTTATCAGAGATTAATTTTACTGAAAACTGGTTAATTTTGGAACTGTCAAGCACCATATCACTAAAACTAGAGGTGAGAGGCAAGATCTAATAAATGATTCGAACCAAAAACTGCAGTTCTCCTGTGTTCATTCATAGTTTTTGTTTTTTTGTCATGATTTTCGATATAATAAAAACAGGAACGCGAATTGGAATATCGATTTTTATTTTTCTCCGCCTTTGTATGAATTTAACGTAGGGTCATTCTTCCTCGATTACAATTTCAAAAGCTATTTCCAAATATTCTAAAGACCACTCACAAATCTTTTTGGCGCGGCATAAATATACCTTACTGTTATGATTAATGCGATTTGGTGTTACAATTTTTCTAGAAAACTGACCGTAACACAAAACGACAGAAAAATACGAAATGAGCTGAGAAAGGACAAGAGCTTAGAACAAAACTCATTTACGGCATCAACGACCTAATTCTTCACAAGCCAAAACATGATTTTCTAACTGGTTGACCTCACCATGTCATGCTGGCCCACAATGGATGACCGGACTCGGGGTAGATGAAACTTCAGAGAACACGGTCCTCCATCATCCGAGATACGGATATAATGGAGCGGATAGTCCCGGGCAGTGTATTTCCAAAAGTTCAGAAGGATGTGGCTTTTACATTGTCTTCTCTTTTCTCTGAGCCACATAACACGAACGGCAGCACTCGAGAGGATTCCTTTCGCTTCACTCCAATTGTACATAATAATATTCTAACAAAGCCAAAGTGCTACAGCTTCAATGTTCCCGTAGGGTTTGCAGAAATTTGGCGTAACTTTTAAGAATAGAAAGCTTTCCATATTTTTTATTGCAGTTTTAGCAGTTATAATTGGCTATTTTTCCATGAAAATGTCCAAGGTTTTTTTGTAATGAGAACTCAAAAATAAGGGCAAAACGAGTCACTGTGAAATCAACAGGTGGTCAAAGGTGAGACAATATGCTAATCAACATCTGGTTGGAAAATCAGTGAGAATTCATCGAAAAGCCTTTAATTTTACTATGAAGAACGCGCATCGTGAAGTTTGGTCAGCAACAAACACCCAAGACACACTTGAACAATATGATTCTCTACTTGTTTTCTATAAAATATAACTGTGGGAGACATAAGAAGAACCTAAAGTATTTCCGAATCTTTTTGTGAATAATGTACAATATATAGCGCCTTTATTTAGGTAATTAAAGGGTTTTGAACCAGAAAATCAAAATAACTCATTTCAGCGTAATTTAACAAATGTTTTCAGATTTTTTACAGCTCAATCGTTTGTGTAATTTAACCTTGGTTGAGTAAATTTAAAAATAATATACATACCTATGAAATAATAATAACAAAAAAAAATTATACTCTCTGGAGCCACCATATAAACGAAACAGCTATGATTTGGTAACCCTTGTTATTCGGTCATAGTATTTTGTCCTTCCGGCTTCTTGATGGCGGAGCAAAATCCTTAATTCTGGGATTCACCGAAGATAGCCTCTGAAGCCTGTGAGCAGCACTATGTATGTATATAATACATGGACAGCTTCAGCAGTCAAACCTAAAGGTTTTCCATCCGTTTGCTATGTAGCTGGTGGACCTCAAAGCATTCCGAATTATTTTTTTGTTGGAATTCACACGTTCACTGGCACTTTTGCAGACAAAACTGATTCCAAGGGTACCAATCAGTTACTTTTGGTGCTTCATCCAACACACACACAAACAGCTAAATACCATCGATGTAGGATGGAAGCCAAAACGATCCCCCTTTTTCATATCCCCCGCTACAGTGAGAAACGATACTACATAAAAGATTATGATGTAACATTTAGGTGTGGGGTTTCCGGGCGTTGCTCCGCCCATCTGCGTCGTTGGCTGGCACCCACACAGTCATAGACAGGAAAATGTTTGCTACGAGTTTCTTTAGGTAACGGAGAGACTGACATTACATTTCGGACGGAGATGAACTTTTGGGCTTGATTTTTTGGCAAAATAGCAAACAGCTATGTACACACTTTTACATACCCACGGGATGCCTGCAACTGATAGCGATGATGTTGATGATGCTAGTGGCGCTGCTGATGATAATATCAGCAGCATCCGAGCCAACTCGAAACAGCACCCAACTTTACAAATGGTCCACAGCAAAATTTGACAAGGACTTACGAGTGAAGCTTCTTGACGGATCTTTTTCCATACCTCATGTAGCTATCCCTTTGCAGCAATACGAGAGCATGTATCGTATTTTCATCTGCATGACATGTGTTTCACACTGTTCGCACTTGGTACGGAGCACCGAAAACACCCACACGTCCTACCTATCAGGAAACGTAACTTTTTTTTCGGTAGCCACAAGTTCTCAGGACATTACGATCGGGTCAATGCGGTTGTGCTGTATATGTGGTGTGGTGTGGTCCTTGGTTAAACACAAGTCAACCTTACTTAACTGACATTTTTATCAGGACGATACCGGATGTTTTCCAATTGGGTTTCACATAGGTACATAGGTAAGGCAAAAATTCAAGATCACATTTTTTGTCGAGCTTGTCATGAATATTCGCTACATTCATATTTAAAATAAATGAATTGCCGGTGAACAGGCGTGTACTTTTCTTTTAAAAATGTAAAGAATAATATGAAACACAAACTCAAATTTCAATCGATTATCGGAAATTGACAACAATCATGATGCAAATGAAATAAAACTAAATGAAATTGACGATTTGCAGCTCAAAACGACTCTAAGGTTGATGGAAAATGGAAAAATGGTCCATGGAAAAAGCGCAAAACTGTCATGCTGAGCGCTTTGGAAAGCGCGACAAAGCTGATGCCAGGGTGTTTTGTAGCGCGACAAGTAGGAAATCCAATGGGAATATTGTTTCTTCTCTGTTTGAATCAGTGATTCCGGGTTTTAAACACAATAGCTCGAAGATCCGTCCGAACTTGTCATAATAAACTGAAAAATATCTTAATCGGCGAGAAAATTTCATGAATTCTTAGTTCCGGCAAAAAAACAAGGAATTTTGTCGGTTCAAATTTCCGCATTCTTTCGATCCGGGTCATGATTTGATGAGTTTTTAATGGCTCCCGAAAGAAAGGAGATGATTTCAAGCATTATCAGATGTAGAGAAGTGGTTATTTCATATTTGTAGTGAATTTCAAAGTGACATGGCGCGCCAGCATGACATACCAATGCGTTGCAGTGCTTTCTGATTGGAACTTAGAACGCAAAGCGATGCTTGTCGCCTCAGCATGACATCAGCCTAAGAGATCAAAATGATGATGTTATGAATTCAAACGTCATATCACATAGTATTTTATCAAAACAAACCTGAAATTTTGAAAATTTCGCTATTGAAAGATGATCAAAATGATGATGTTATGAATTCAAACGTCATATCACATAGTATTTTATCAAAACAAACCCGAAACTTTGAAAATTTCGCTATTGAAAGAAATCTTTGATATGAAAAGGTTTGAGAATAAGGTAAGAAAAATTGAATAACCTAACCCCTCATAGTTTTATTAATCAATCTCTGATACTTTAAGTTTTTGGAAAGCAATATGTTGTGTGAACTTGCAGCAGCATGGAAAACTAATCTGGGATAGGTGCCGTCCTTTGGAAAAAATGCACTATCGAAATGCAGATGAAAGAAAACGTTACGTTTGTAATGGAAAGCTGACGATTGCACCCGCAAAACAAGGCCGAAACTGAAAAAATGGAAGAAATTATGTAAATTGTAGTCGACAAGGATCTATCTTGAAATCCGCTCAGAAAATTTTGGTACATATATGGGCAAATCAAAAAAAGTAAGATAATATATTCATTAAGTGTTGTAAAAATAATAATTCATATTTTTTATCCTTAGTATCGAGTTCTTACTAGAAAGCGGCTATCGATCCGATCAAACTCGTGATCTAATTCGTCAATCTAGAACAGAACAGAATGTCGAAAGAGGAAGCAGTTATGCAAATATTGGAGGATTGCAGATTAAGAGATGATGCATTTTTTTTTGCCGAAGTTTTGTGTAAAATTATCTCACTCATCTCCGATATGCAATGTTTGCAAAACCGATGATTCTGAATGATGCGACTCGGTTTGCATAGCTGAGTGGAGCGCTGATCGAGATTGCATACCAGCCAGGCGAAGCAGTTGTGAGAGGCGCTATCCCATTATACAATCAGAATGTTTCCAACAAGAAACGCATCCTGAGTGTTTGTTTTGATTGATTTTCGGAACACTGGTTTTGCCTAGTGTTGCCGAATACAACTTATATTTTATTTTATTTTTAATTAAATTTAATTTTTGTTTTTGCCTATCCTTCATCTCATCCCTAGGTGAGTATTTCGAATATACAATTTTGTATTTTAGTAAAACATAAGTCTGTAAATAAAAGATTCTATAGAGAATAGAGTTGAGAAGGAATGTAGAGATGAGATGAAGGATATGCAGAAATAAAATAAATTTTTTAGGATGAAGAATAAAGATATTTGGTAAATAAATTTTTTTTCTAGAAAAAAAAATAGATGCATAAAAAGTTTTAATTGAGAATAGAGGTGAGAAGGAATTCCAAATTCCAAATATCTTTATTCTTCATCCTAAAAATTTTATTTTATTTCTGCATATCCTTCATCTCATCTCTACATTCCTTCTCAACTCTATTCTCAATAGAATCTTTTATTTACAGACTTATGTTTTTTCTAAAATACAAAATTGTATATTCCAAATATCCCTCATGTCAAGTCTACATTCTATTCTTTGTTGAAGCTTATCGAATCTTAAAATTTTATTTATTTTCTGCGTATTCTTCATCCAATCAGAAAATATTCTTCACAAAAGCCTGCTCAATTTGTGCTTTTCCTGTCGCTCTATTTTTGTTTACACCCAAAATAATCTGCACGTAGCGGCTACGTGAAAAACTATATAATTTTTATCCAAATGATTTTCACGTAGCTTCTACGAATAAAATATATGAACGCTCCCCTAATAAGAATTGCCGCTTCATGAATGTCAGCTAAAATTTACGTGAATTTAAGATAGTTTCAACTCGGTTGGATGGCGATAGCAACGTGAAATTAATTTAGTATCGAGGTGTTTTTTGAATCAGTTTCATTGTTTGTTTTGATTGTTCATACTATTATTTTATTTTGAAAAGCATTTTTATTTATAATTCAACCATAAAATAACGTTAAATCTTTTATTATATTGTGGAATGTTTCACCAGTTACTGTAAGATGCCATTGTATATGTTTTTGTTGCTGCAGCTATTTATCGTACCAACGGTGTTGCTGTGCCTGTAATGTTAAAGCAAAAATTAAAATTGATATAAATTTGCATCCTGCAATCTTGACATACCGGTAGATGTATTTGAGGACCACCAGTTTAGCTGGTAAACGGTGGATAATGTGCAACACGAGACCCCATAGTGGTCATATCACCTCTTATTCACAACTCCTATCTCTACCTCCCCGCGGTGCCGGCTGGGGTGCGAGTAACCTAAGCGGAGATCGGGTACCCAACCCCGGTGGATGCTTTGGTCGCATGCAGACTGAGAAGGTGGCCGCACGCGTCTGTTCCCCAGGTCAGGGGCGGCGTGCAACAACAACCGAGCGTCTGTTCTCCAGGTCAGGGGCGGCTCAAACAGCGTCTGTCTTGCAGCAAGCGGCTGAACTTATGAAATGCGGCTCCCGCCAGCTAAGTCCAAGATGGCAGCCCCATCGCGGGATAGGGACTTTAGGCTAACAACCTACTGCTCCCGATTCAGAAACTGTTACGGAATCCGAAAGAAATGACCGACCTGGAACTTTGGCGACGACTTTTAGCATGAAAACACGGACACGAATTGGAACTTGGAACGTTTTAACCCTTGCCCAACAAGGCAAACTGGAACAACTGGCTAGAGAGGCTAGCCGCCTCAAACTTGAAATTCTGGGACTGAGCGAAGTCCGTTGGCCTAACACTGGAGAACACAAGACGCAGTCCGGGCAAGTCCTGCTTTACTCTGGCATACGAGGAGAACATGCTACTCGGGAACGAGGAGTTGGTTTCCTGTTAAGCCCGCAGGCCCATGCGGCCCTCATAAGATGGGAACCGATAAACGAAAGAATAATCGTAGCCAGATTTAGAACACGGGTTAGAAACCTTACAATGGTCCAGTGTTATGCGCCAACTGACGTTGCCGATTTGCAGGAGAAAGAGCAGTTTTACAGTCAACTGAACAGCGTGGTAGAAAAAATTCCGAAGGGTGACATTCAAATCCATTTGGGCGACTTCAACGCAAAGATCGGCTCCGACAATCAAGACCTTGAGCGCATCATGGGGCGCCATGGCCTAGGACAGATGAGCGAAAACGGAGAGCTGTTTGTAGAATTTTGTGGCAACAACAACATGGTGATCGGTGGATCGCTCTTCCCCCATCGACCAGCACATAAGGTCACTTGGGTATCCCGAGATGGCCGAACAGAAAATCAAATTGACCACATCTGCATCAGCCGAAAATGGAGAAGGAGCCTTCTTGATGTCCGCAACAAGCGAAGCGCAGACATTGCATCTGACCATCACCTCGTCCTTGGCGAGATACGACTGAGAGTTGCGCGTGTCCAACGGCGCGAGGAGAAAGTCGGGTGTCGATACGACGTCCGCCGGTTGGAGAATCCAGAGGTGAAAAGGGCATACGTTGAACAGCTAGAATCCCGAGCCTCGGAGCTGCCGACAGACGGAACAGTCGAAGAACAGTGGTGTGGAATCAAGAATGCCTTTATCACGACGAGCCATGGTACTCTCGGTAAAGTTTGTGGAAGAAGAAGTGAATGGATGTCGGATGAAACCTGGAGGATGGTCGATGATCGGAGAAAGGCGAAAGTCGGAATTGAGCAGGCATGTACCGGGTCAGCCAAAGCAACCGCCCGCTTACGATATGCGGAGCTGGAAAAGGCAGTTAAACGAGCTTGTAGACGAGACAAGAGAGCCTGGACAAACTCCCTAGCCGAAGAGGGGGAAAGAGCCGCCGCCAATGGAGATATCCGATTACTTTATGACATTTCTCGCCGCCTCAGTGGTGCAAGGACTAATGCAAGAATGCCGCTGAAAGACCGAGCAGGTCAGTTATTGACCGATCGAACAGATCAGCTCAAACGATGGACTGAGCACTTCGAACAACTCTTCCGAGTCACGAATAGCGATGGCCAACAGAACCCGCAGCTTGAAGCGCCAACAGTAAGTCGCATAAATGGCGTCAAATCGGAAGCGCCCTCGCTGGCTGAAATAGAAGCGGCAATCAAAAACATGAAATCCAACAAAGCACCTGGGATCGATTGCATCCCTGCTGAAATGCTGAAAGCCGACCCTGCCCTGTCAGCACAAATGTTGCACCGTCTATTCGCTGACATCTGGGATACTGCAACATTCCCGGCCGACTGGATGCAGGGTATCCTCGTAAAGGTCCCGAAGAAAGGAGACCTGACAGAGTGCGGTAACTGGCGAGGCATAACGTTGATCTGTACAACCCTCAAAGTACTCTGCAAAGTGATCCTGAACAGGATCCAGGAGAAAATCGACGCTACACTCCGACGGCAACAAGCTGGATTCCGATCCGGACGATCATGTGTGGACCACATCACAACGCTACGAATCATACTGGAACAAATCAACGAATTCCAGGACTCTCTTCTGCTGGTGTTCGTTGATTTCGAAAAAGCATTCGACCGACTTAACCATGAAAACATCTGGGCGGCTCTAAGGAGACGAGGGGTCCCAGAGAAACTAGTCCATCTCATCGAAGCACAATACGAGGCATTTTCGTGCAAGGTCTTGCACGATGGTGTCTTGTCCGAACCAATCCCGGTAACTGCTGGAGTGAGACAAGGATGTATCCTATCACCGCTACTTTTCCTCATCGTAATGGATGAGATTCTGACTGGATCGATCGACTGTGCACCGAACCGAGGATTGCCGTGGAATCCTTTAACAATGGAGCAACTGAACGACCTTGACCTGGCTGACGATATTGTTTTGCTCGCCCAAACACAACCGGACATGCAGAGCAAACTCGACGACCTCACCGAAAGTTCCAAGGCAGCAGGTCTCAAAGTCAATGTCGGAAAGACCAAGTCGATGGAGATCAATACAGGAAATCCCTCCAGTTTCATGGTAGCTGGGCAACAAGTTGAGAAAGTGGAGTGCTTCCAGTATCTTGGTAGCCAGATAACGCCTGATGGTGGTACCAGGAAAGACATCGAAACCCGGATCAGAAAGGCCCGATTTGCGTTTGCGAGTCTCCGAAACATTTGGCGGTCACGCCAGATCTCTCTACGAACAAAAATCCGAATCTTCAACTCAAACGTCAAATCCGTATTGCTGTACGGGTGCGAAACTTGGTGCACATATGCGGTGACGACGCGAAAACTGCAAGTATTTGTAAACCGCTGCCTGCGGAACATCATCCGCGCTTGGTGGCCTGGCAACTGGATCTCGAATGAGGAACTACATCGCCGGTGTCATCAAAGGGCGCTAGAAATCGAGATTCGGGAACGTAAGTGGAGATGGATTGGGCACACGCTGCGAAAAGATGAAAACGAGATTTGCAGAGAGGCGCTTGACTGGAATCCAGAAGGTCATCGAAGAAGAGGCAGGCCCAGAAACTCGTGGCGGCGAAGCCTAGCCGCTGAAATTCGAACTGTCGACGAGAATCTTGACTGGGACCAGGTGAAGACGCTGGCTCCGGATCGTCAACAGTGGAGGTCTTTTACCACGGCCTTATGCACCGGAGGATCGGCGCGGGATCATTAAGTAAGTAAGTAAGTTTAGCTTACTCTGATGGCCTTTTCCTGAATGCCTTGGTCCTCCAGCCGCTGCAAGATTGATAAAATCATCACGACCATCTATCAGATCAAAATTGATTTCCACTTTCGTTGTACAGATCTACAAATAATTTTAAAAAATAAATAAAAACATGAATAATTAAGATCAAATCGGAAAAAAAAATCGTTCTACTCACTGTTTTCTTTTTTCGGTTCTCCTCCTCCTCTTCGACATCGATATTGGACACACCAGAACTTGGAAAGACAGCGAGAACACCATACACTGAACAAAATCCGGCTATAAGGTTTATTGGGAATTCTAGTGTTTTCGCACTAAAGGAAAATCCAATACTTTTTACCATGTAGACGATAGATTGATTTTATAGGAAATTTCAATGAATTCAACATCGAGTCAAATTGGTATAAAATATTGTTTAAGGTAGTGAAATGAATTGTTTAATCAGTGTAATAAAATATGCTTGTAATTTTTCTAATTTAATGATTTTTATTTTTAAATTGTATTTGTTGGCGTATGTGATACGATCAATAATGTTATTTACATTGTAAGCTTTAAATTAAAATAAACTCTATTATTGAATGCAATACATTTTTGCTTTTTTAAATAAGTTCGAAAAAGGCAACTCTTTGAAAATCGGAACACTGCACGGGAGCACGGACACGCGTGGCGTAGTTTGTATTCGGTTGCGGGACTCCGCCTGCTCCAGCTCCATTACTGCTGTTTTCTCCCCTGCCATAGTAATACATTCCCGGTGCACGAATCTTGAGCCAGTATTACGGTAGCTCAACGGAATCTTTTTTCAATCTGGAAAAAAAACAATTTGTTTGAAGTTTATCATAACATTAGCCATTAAATTCTAATTTACCTGCACTCCCGTTTCAGCTTTAACTTTTAAATGTAAAATAGAGCTCCGATTTCCGTCCAGCTGTGTTAAGGATCGGTCGTTTCCAGTTGAGAGTTTCTGTATGCTGGTTTACGGCCTGCGCTTTTTTTCGGGCATAGAAACATTCCGGTGAACCCTGAGGAACTGGATGTAGCACCATATAGCGCTTTTCCTTGGAAATCCAAAGCACATTCGACGGTCATTCGGATGTCTGAAATCGTAATTTTGTTTTATAAAAACTGCACAAGTTTATGTATATAACACAACTTACCGTTAGTAAATCTTCTTGATAAAATTTAACACGGATTTTTTCAACCCAGTGCTTTAGGGAGGCCAGTAGATTTTTGACCAGAGCAGAACAATAATTTTTCCAGAAATCCAACTGTCGCCAGCATTTTTATCGAATCCCTGATGATGCTGATGTTCCATTGTTACGCCTCATCTCCCAGCGGGGGAACAATTTTTTAGACACGTTGCATTTGTTCTAAAGTCGAATGTCTTTTTCGCATCCTTAGCATTGTTGATGTTTTTGTCCAACTCTTCCTGAAACATAAAATTAAAGATATTATAATCATTTGTTTGAAGTACGAAACTTATACCTTACCAATCGAGTAGCACTGAAACTGAAAAATAACGAACCTCAAGACCACCGAATGGATATCTGTTAAGATGTATATTAACATAGAACTGCTTGAATTGATAGGAAATTCTATTATTCGATATTGACTTCAACTAGCTGCTGAGATTCATTGGAATTTCCTATACTTTGTACTGGATTTATCAGTAGTTTCTATTACACATCGAACTTTAAGATTCACTAGATTGACCCTATAAATTTTATTGCCAGATTTGGTTCAGTGTATGTGGACAGAAGTAAACAAAAACTGATGATTGGCTGGGCCGTTTTTTTTTTATTAGACTAGCATGCTACAAGCTCATTTGAAAAGCTCAAAACGGATTTCAATTCATTCACTTAGACTTTACGTGAATTTCATGTGTCATCTATCAGGAAGGAAAGAAGTTATAACAAGATCACGTAAAATCGATAATATGCAACAAAATCTTAGTTTACGTGAAAAATACCGTAGAAATAATTTCTAAATTATTTTGGGTGTACCAGAGCTGGAACAATCCACGGAAAATAGAAAAAAGGTAAAATTTACCGTGAAGCGAGGTGATTTTTTTTCACCCCTTTTTCGAGGTAAATTTTACCTTTTCACCTAGCAAAAAGGTAACTTTTACCTGCGAATTCACCTGGAAAAATAGTAAATAATACCGTTTTCCCATTCACTGATTCAAAAGGTAAATGCTGTTGATTTAATTGGTTTCTTCAATAAAAATTAAAAAAAATCTTCCTTACAATTTTAAGGCTAAATTTTGAACTTTGTTTTGGAAAAATAATATGCGTTCTGACATAAGAGCATCTAACATCATCATTTTGATCGCAGTGCCCTCCGAGTGTTGTTTTGAGCTGAAATTCGCCAATAGGAATTTCAATGTTATCGAGAAACGCTAGCCTTCTTTGATAATAAAGGAAAATCGCGATTGGTTTCGCAGCCAATATGTGAAGCAATATTCAAATCGTAAGTGAACGGAAAACAAACTCTGCACAACGTGTAATCTTTTTCTCAAATACACCGAATTAACTACGCATCTTATTGTGTTCGTTTACAATTCATTCAGGTTGTTTATTACATTCGGAAACATGTGGCATGGTGGTATAACCCATGTAGTAAATCGTAAACGACCGGAAAAAACTACATTTTTGTTACTAAAAAGAACTTTTAGTTCAATGGTTTTCATCTCGATATTCATAAGTTAGATTTAATTTTTTTAAATGCAAAACAAAGCTGATGTATCCAGCTTTCCGAAGGTTTATATGAGTTCAAACGAAAGTACAAAAAATTACTTTTTGGTGGACAGGAGCGTGCTCTTGTGTACAGGTTGTTCGAATAAAATCTCTCGCAACTTATTAATTGTATAGTTTCAGGCGCTATCTGGCAAAGCTCGAAGAAATAAATCATACATACTGATCATGGTACGCAAAAAATCATTAAGCTTATTAAGTTCATCACTGTTTGGACCATTGTAACATCCACATTAAAGCACAGACCCCTGCTTCTATTTGCAAGCCAGTCGAATGAATTTCAAATGCTGCTAATGCTCGGAATTAATTCGAATAACGATTCCTATTTGCTGGTTGAATTAAAATAAAACTAATTTCTCCACTTGGACAGACATTTGCAGAATGAATCGTGATATCCTGGCATTGTTGAATATATTAATGCTTTTACTGGTATTTGATTCCATGTATGTACATAGGTTCAACAGAATGTGTGTTTTGTTGTTACTATTCCTAATGAGGGATAAAATCTGTCAAATACTGTAAACGAATAAATAATTTAAAAAAACGCAATCTTTATATGATTGCATAGAGAGACAACATGGATTCAACATAAGCGAAACTTGTTCTAAAAAAAACATTCGGTGTGAGCACCTGATAGAAGCGAAGTTTTCGAATCAACAATTGCCTCTAGTACATATTTTGCTAAAGCACGTTTAGGTACATATTCTATCCATTTGTTGGTTCTTATCGTCTCAATACTACATATTAACATATCGAGCTAATATTTAAAAAAAATGCCATTTGAACAACTGATGTTCTGAATTGAAACAAAAATCACTGAAACCAAAAAAATCGACTCTAAAATAAAGTTTGTGCAAAAGCGTGATTATCTGAAGCGCTAATCTCGAATGGATTTCCTGTCGATGTCAAAATTCGACCGTTCTGATGGAAAAAGTTTTTATCCCATTAATCGTGTTGCCACTCAAAACTCTACCGCATTGATAGGTAAGTACATACACATAGGCAAATTTCGCAGGATAATAAGATCACACACCGACCGGTCGAATTAAGCGAAGCCGGTGTCAATTTACCAGTTCGTCAGCTTCCGGAGTCAGGTCGTCAGCATATCATTCTGATCGAGTCCGATGCGAACAAACGGCCATGACAACACATACCTACCGCAAATCATACAGTCCGGTAGATAAAATCAATTACGGATTAACGCGATTCAATGTTGGTATGTACGTACCTATTGGCTTTGAGCGAAGCAGAAGTTCTCAAGAATTTTGTTGTGCGAAAAATGATGAAAACTTATTCAAAAACTGAAAACAAAATATAGTAGAAATCATATCCATGCACAGAAAAAGGTATGTGTTGAAAAGTTGATTCAATTACCAATAAAATCCTTAATTAGTTTTATTAATTAAGATTAGTCACCGTGATTTATGTTTTGAAATTAATTTTACGGCCTTATCGGTGAATGTTATGTTCTCATAGTGAGAACATTTCAAGAATTGAAAATTATAGATGGGTAGAAGAAGATAAGAAGAAAATTATAGGTGTTGAAAATGAGCGGGTAGAAATTTTTTAAGAAACATTCACCGATAAGGCCGTAAAAATTAATTTCAAACCCCTTAATAAATTTCATTAATTTCAGTCAATAAATTGACCAAAATCGTTTCCGATTATCGTTTGAAAGATGTCTTAACGCAAATACGAGATATCTCGTTGTTTCGCTTGCCGCGCTTGTGTTACTTTTAGAAGCATCACTCAAATGTTACAAATCTAATAATAAAACTATATTCTACAAAATTGAACACAACACATTCGGTCACTCACTAAATTTATAGAATTTGCTCAAGCGAGTTTTGTGATATAGAATGCCTAATTTCGGTGTTTTTCGGCTAAGATTTCTTCACGGTTCCTACTGTGTTTTTTCGAAAACCTTGTAATCAAATATTTTAAGATTGTGATAAGTTTTCATGTAATTAATGATCAATTCTTACAAATACAACTTCTTCATTCAAAACTTTTTATTCCTGAGTTGAGTAAGATCCCGTACATCAATCCATTCAATCTGATGCTGCTCATTAATGCTGATGATCAACACGGCAACGTTGAACCAGTACAGTTTAATCAAACATTGAAAGTTTAAAGAGCATCTTAACCGGGAAAAATGGCATTAATTATCCTTTACGCTTTGCACAAGAAGAGGAACGTTTTTACTTTGCTTCAGTCAGACACATTTTGGTATGGGTTGTCGGCATCAAGTAACAGATAACGGCCCTTATTCTGCGCCGCGCATGAGGTGATGATTGTCACCTCACCTCGAGTCACCGTGAGATTTGTCACCTTATTCCCGGAGTCGTTGTGGGTAAAGTGACAGAGGTTCACTCTAGGTGAGTGACCGAATGAACACATCTGTCAAAATGGTAGAATTGTGCTGGTGTTGTTTGGATTTTGCTCTCGCTTCGGATATTCCGAAGTAAGTTTTTAGAATTTCGGGTTAGAATTTCGGTTCGAAAATGGCCATCATCGGATGGTACGGTTACAGCAAGCTGCTTCAGGAAGAAAAACGGACGATTTGTGCGACGTAAGTGGAAATTTCGTTCATCAAAGCTAAGTTCGGATCTGGGTCATATTGCCGGGGAAAAAAAATCAGATGCCGACGGCTGCTGCTCCAAAAACCCAGCGCACAAAAAGGCGTTGTTTGTTAAACATTTCCAAAGGTTTATCAGGTATGTAAAATAATTTGTGTTTTGTACCTGAAACTGTTCGATCATCCAAGAGAAGTTAAGTTTTTTTTTCGTTTTCAGTAATGGCGAATGCTGCCGGTTTATATATTTTCCTCAACTGAAGTTACCCCCGTGGCATGCCGGAAGTTGTTTCGCCTGCCAGATAGGAGATCATGGAATGCCGAGCATTTATCGAAACCAACGAAATAGCAGCAGCAGCATCAGATTCAAACGACAAATTTCGGTCACATAAACCTAAATCCGGTTTCTTTGCATAGCATATTATTAAAAAGTGAAAATAAAATTAAAAGTACTATAATATTTGAATTCCAAAGTTTTCGTCATTTCATCGTTTTAACGGTTCGAAAAACAAACTTCAATTAAATCTGAATTTTAGATTTCATTAGAAGATCATACTTTCCATTCAGTATTCCAATCCAAATTACATATTTGAGATAGCAATGAAAAAGTTTCAATATATTTAAAAATCATATTTGCTAATAAATTTGCTTAATTTTATTTCCAAAACTATCATTCATTAGTATAATTAACCATTTAGAGCCTAACATTGTGATTTACATAAATTCTCGATTAAATTTCTATCTCGTCACCACCTGAAAAGGTACCGACAATTGTCACCTAAAATCGTCACCCGAATGCGACGATTCTCACCCACGGTGACTACGAGAATAGGGTAAGAACCGTAAGAACTCACAAAGTTCATCCGAAGTGACGTTCCTCACCTAAACCGACTGCTGGAATAGAGTGACTTGGGTGACTCTACTATCGTCACGTCACTCGAGGCGCAGAATAAGGGCCAACATCTGATGTCAGGTCCTTTTTCCGGGTTTAAGGCGGCTACGGCTTATTCATCCGGTTTACATCTAGGTCCAAGTTAAACACTTAAAAAATGAACTTCATTTGTCTCCATCTTTTCTGAAAGAATGATTGAAAGAATTGAATTTTCAGGATTTAAATACTACCTGCATTTCTGCTCAGGATGATACTGATTCCTCAAATAACGTTTGGCATTTCATAATCGATCTGTTGTAGTTTCCGCCAAATATCACCGGATACCACCATACGGGTTTAAAAAAAACCTTCTCAATTCTTTCCACTTTTTTCAAACTGATGAGGTTTCGAGTTGTCACAGTAAACAATCAAAATCGCAAGGGCTACCGTGATGAAAAATTATGATTTCTCCAAAACTATAGCAGTGCTATCTGGTGGCAACATTGCCTAGCTCCAAATCCGTTTTGCGAAGAATGAAAATAGAGTGTCCTGTCTGTTTATCTGTGTTTTCTCTGTACTTCCATATTTCTCTAAACTTCCCTGAACACTTCGCGGATAGTTCACAATTTCAAATCGTTACACAAGCTCAGGAAAACAAACGAACCGCTTCGATTAACCTCTCGCGAGCTCTCAACCGCTTTCAAATCCGAATTAGAGAAATTTCTAAATCAGATCAGATATTTGAAAATCATTTAAAATTGATTCCAGAAGATAACGGATTTAAATTTTTAAAGCTGTCATAGAAAGAAATGAAAATATTTTGTAATGAATTGTCTTTACCCTTTCTCGAGTGTACCAAACGAAATTGTATGCATTTATAGAATTCAACAAACGCGTTAATTAGTTTAAAATTTGTTTAAAATCCTTAGCTTACTTCTTTCCACCAAATATACAAACTAAATTCACTGTTTAAAAATATCTTCAAAATTTTTGTTTTGCCTATTATTTTTTACTTTCAGTTAAAGGGTGATACGGTCAAAATTTGGTCAATATCAACTTGACGTATTTCTTTCAATTTTGCATTTAAAAAACCTGAACACCCCTCATTTTGAAGGTGTGTGTGCAGAATGTTGCTCCGATTTTGATTTTGGAATTCACTCTTCAGTTGTCAAAATGTCGTCCAAGGAAGAAAAGCAGCGTATCAAAATTTTGCTCGCACATCGCGAAAATCCGAGCTACTCGCACGCAAAGCTGGCAAAATCGCTAAAAGTTAAAAAATCAACCGTTACAAATGTAATTAAAGTGTTTGGGGAACGTTTGTCAACAGCCAGGAAGTCTGGATCGGATGGAAATCGAAAACCGGAAGCCGCTGAGACGACAAAGAGATTTGCCGGTAGTTTCAAGCGAAACCCTAACCTCTCTCTCCGAGATGCCGCAAATAAGCTGGGTGTATCGTCTACAACCGTGCATCGAGCCAAATTATTAGCCGGACTATCGACTTACAAGAAGGTAGTGACTCCAAATCGCGATGATAAACAAAATACGACGGCCAAAGCGCGATCCCGGAGGCTGTACACGACGATGCTGACGAAGTTTGACTGCGTGGTAATGGACGACAAAACCTACGTCAAAGTCGACTACAAGCAGCTTCCGGGACAGGAGTTTTATACGGCAAAAGGAAGGGGGAAGGTAGCAGATATTTTCAAGTTCATGAAACTTACAAAGTTCTCGAAGAAATATCTGGTTTGGCAAGCCATCTGTACCTGTGGCTTGAAAAGCAGCATTTCCATTAGAGTGTCCATTTCCCGGCCATTTTCTCGTTCCCGGGATTCGGGAAATCTGATGGCCTGTTTCCCGGGAATTCCCGGGATCCTGGGAAATATCCAAAACATGTAAAATATATGCACTTCGATTGAAATATAGCTTAACGAACCTTCTCTCTATACCAGCCTATAATATGTTCAGAATGTACTCTTCATAATGTTTTTAGCTTAGTTTTTATCAAATAAATCAAACAGTTTCCAACAATGATGAATTAAAAACAGTCAAACAAACTACAATATAATCTGAACAGGTCAAATGAGGAATTCATTCATGCAATTATTGGCTAGTTTAAAAAATTATGTTTTTAATTGTTTGATTTTTCGTTTTTCTGAACACTTTCCATAGTTGTTATTTATATGAAAAAAACGATGTCTTGGTCATTTTTAAGTTTTGAAATTCATCTGGCTTTCGAAGCCAGACAGAAACAAGAGCATAAATGTTGCTTTCGAGAAATCACAATCTGCCTACCTGCTGCGCGATTTTTCATACATTTAAGGCTATTTGAATAAAAAAATTGAACCAAAGGGCTGAAAAATATCTATTGCCACAGGAATTGGAGTTGAGTTTTGAATGATTACATTTTCAAAAAGAACAATAATAATGGTTCCGGAGCCTTTCAGCCTTTTCCAGAGAAATAATTTCAGACATGTCGGGAATTCCCGGGAATGAAACTATGGTTCCCGGGAATCGGGAATACCCGAATTTTACAAATTCCCGGGAATTCCCGACCGGGAAATCCCGAGACGGACACTCTAATTTCAATAGCTTCCGGGACTGTCAAACAAGAAATTTACGCGAAAGAGTGTTTGAATAAACCTCTGCTGCCTTTCCTGAAGAAACACGGTTGTTCCGTACTGTTTTGGCCGGGTTTGGCATCTTGCCATTACGGTAAAAAGGCCATGGAGTGGTACGCCACCAACAAGTGCAGGTGGTTCCCAAGGACAAGAACCCTCCCAACACGCCAGAGCTCCGCCCAATTGAGAAAAGCTGGGCTATTGTCAAGCGGAACCTAAAGAAGACCAAAAAAACTGCTAGGACGAGCAGCAGTTCAAGACAAACTGGCTTTCTGCGGCGAAGAAGGTGGACAAGGTGGCTGTACAAAAACTGATGGCAGGGGTTAAGCGTAAGGAGCAGCAATTCGTATTTGGAAAAACGGAAGCCTAACTGAATATTTTTCCTGAATTTTATACTAATTAAACTTGAAAAAGAAATTTAATTTGATTTTTTAAATAAACGATTTCACCGATTTACACGCGTTTTCCCTTGACCAAATTCTGACCGTACCACCCTTTAGCTGTGAGCGTTCACGTCAATTATATAACATTCAGTGGTTGTGATAAGCGATTAGCAGTGTTCGTGTCACTGAAACTGGTTAAAGATAAACACTGTTTGATTCGATCTACCCTCATATTTCTGTAAATAAAATTTTACGGTAAAATGTTTCATTTTTGTTTGTTTCTTTTTGACTTTCACGACTTTATTTTAACGTTACAGTTGGCATTAGGGCACCTGTATCCGTGGTCTATTCTTTAGTCTGATTTATACAGGAATTGGACCAACAAAATTTGAACCAAATTGGCAACCCCATTAGTGATCTATTTACTGTCAAATTGTTATTCCACAGCATCCACTGAATTCCACACAATACAATCATAGGTCACATTTTATGATTGCTAGCTCAACGAAATTGCCCCTTGAATGTATACTAGCGAAGAATGCCCCTTTCCAGAAACATGATGATTTTCATTTGTTGCCATGGACTTCTATGTGACTAATAAATAATTGTCAGCAAGTTGACTTGTAATTGTCGTTTAACCCATGATTGTGGTCTTGAAAAATGTTGATTGTTTCGATGAATTATGTTATCTGCAGAGCTGCAAATTATCAGTGTCAGACAGTCAATGTCAGCCGACTTTGATACTGATTTTTGGTCAGCGACATATGCTTACAATGTCATGACCAAGTTGAATGAACGACATCATGCTTGCTACGACTTTTTTCTTCTTACGGCCAACAGCTACATTTTTCGTAACGTAAAATCCCTCCCAAAACAGCCAGAAAATTAAATAGAAAGATGATTGTATGTGTGGTGCGAGTGGAGTGCAAAAATGTCATTTAATATTGATATTGCTGCCTGACTGGCATTGTAGCTTGGTCATTCAACTCGTAGATGACTTTGATATTCTTTCGATAACATTGACTACTAGACGTTGGTCGGGTCGAATGAAATTGATTCAAATTTATCAGCCTTGGTTATCTGTTCAAAAAAAAAAATTTAACACAAACTACTAACACTCGGAAAAACGAAGATTTTGTAGTGGATGAAAGGTTACGTTAAGTGACTAATGATTGTGGGGGGGCTGTAACGCCTTTTTTGAGTTTTTTTAAACAGTCAAAATGTGTTGCCGAAATTCACATTGGATATGTTGAGAATCTCTGAATCTATTCGGTTGTACAAGGCCACACCGAGACAACTCGAAATTGCTTTTAAAACATGCATTTGCCCCTCCAATATTGATGAATTTCAAAATGATAATCATTTCTGGAAGTATGGGCAAGGATATTGCGAAGCTTTCAGAGCGAAGGTGGGGCGGGTACAATAAAAACTGTTTATTATTATTATCGCTTTTGTTTGAATCACGGTTCAGAAGCTTAATTGATTGACTTTGCCGTCATGATTTGCTACCATGGCTGATCGCCGTCATCTGCTTGGCTGAGCTAGCTGCAATCCGTGTTGGACATAGGATAAAATTGTAGGCCTTTGATTCATCTACAACATCACACGGCGGCAGCGTTGGCTGACGCGGCTTCCGGTTGGCCGTCATTTAGCCATGTCATATTATCCGACATGGGAACTCGCCGTATCGAATCAAAATGCAAATTCTTAAACCGCTCATCGAGGCGTATCCTTTGAAGCGGACGCGTACCTATCACTATGTAGGTATAAGCAGTTGTCATCTTTTTCGACGATGGGGCGAGAGGATGCGCTTCAGAAAATGAGAAAACGACAGCGAAAGTTGGCGTTTCATCTCTAGACTGACAATTAAGCTAGGAAAACAAACGTTTATTGACCGAAGTTTGCTTGTTCATCAAAAAGTTAGTTTTTATCGAAACTTTAGAAAAGTAAGTAAGATGGGAAAATGATCATTGAATTTCAAAAAGCGATCATGAGTATAGGTACATTTTGTAGACTTGTGCCAAATTTCAGCTCAATCGAACCTAAAAAAGAGGTGTCTCAATGCGCTCAATTTTTTTATCTCTAAATATTACCTAAGAGACAGAGAGAGGAAGGGAGACAAAGGAATTCGGGGAAATCAAAATTTCATTTTTCGTTTTTGTATTGATTTTAAAAATGCAAAAAGCGTCAAGATCTGGTATTATTTCGAAAAAATTATCAAAAATTGACTTTCTTGTTTTTTTTTTGCCTTTTGACAATCTTGAAATTTTTTTCAGTTTACGGTACCTTTTGAATAAGCAAATATTTGCAGCTAGTTTTTGTTTTGTTTAAATTCTAAGACCCGAATTTAGATGTTTAAAACTATAATAAAAAAAAATGTAATTTTAGTTATAAATAGGTATAAAAATGAGTGCGATGAAGTGAAGTGAAAAATTGTCTACTGATAAAAATCTACAAAAATTTTCAACTCTACAACCGATTTTCCTCTGAATACTGCTAAAATAATATGGGATTTACTAGATTTTTGCGTAGAGTCAGAGCATCCTGAACAAAGTTTCCTTTGATAAAGTATCAAGTCTTCTTAACTTTCAAAATATCATCAATTTTTTTCGTCTCACGAAAATGCTTTTTGTTCATCTAAGGGTTCATGTATCGTTCTAACTTTTGAAGCATATGAACTTGAAAGTACACGCTGTCAGAAAATTCAAAAGACGGCGAGTTGCTAAACTTTTCCAAAAAGATATGATGAAAATAAGAAAAGGAGATCGAGTATCCCCACTATGCCCTACATATTCTAAAAAAGCATAAATTATTGTGTTTATAAATATAAAAGTCTCTAAACTCTCCAAAAATGTAATATTTTATACATTGGATTGAGGTGAAAATTTCCACACAAGAATTTTGAGGGACGCTCTTATTTCTTCAGGTGTCAAATTTTGGGTCAAGGGTCGGCGAAAGAAGTTGTCCATATTATCTGTTCACTGTTTTTGCGATATTGTCTTGATTATACATCGGATTGTAATGGAAATTTGCTCATGGGAGTTTTTAAGCACATGTTATTGATTTCAGGTGTCAATTTTTACAAGGGGACGACAAAACCCCGGATGACCCAATAATTATTTTATAATATTTTTTGTTATAATTACAGTATTGTCCATCACATTGAGGTAAATATTCAAACACGAGAGTTTTTCAGGACGAGAAATCTATTCGTGTTTTTTTATTAGAAGACAGTCGTGCTTCTATCTGAAAATTTAAAAAAAAAAGCGCCCTC
The DNA here is from genome assembly GCF_029784155.1 of Uranotaenia lowii. Classification (NCBI taxonomy): domain Eukaryota; kingdom Metazoa; phylum Arthropoda; class Insecta; order Diptera; family Culicidae; genus Uranotaenia; species Uranotaenia lowii. The sequence continues at coordinate 243,449,812 of NC_073692.1, read as the reverse complement.
AAGTATGCAATGTAAAAAGGGGAGCAGGCAAACTTTTAGAATTATTTTTGTCTGACACTTATAAACTGTGAAATGAAAACAATTATGACCAGAAAGTCAATGGAACATTTATCTTTAGATTTTGCATGATTTTAGCTAAAGCTCAGGGCACACTGCTTAAAGGATCAAGTCTCCATAAACTTTCAAAATATCACTTATTTTTGGTCTCACGAAAAAGCTTCTAGTTCATCTACGGTTTCATGTATCGATCTAACTTTTGCAGCATATAAACTTGAAATTACATGCTGTCAGAAAATTCAAAAGACGGCAATCGGCAAAATATTTTCAAAATGATATATGTAATGAAAATTAGAAAAAGGGATCCAGTATCCCCCTTCTCCCCTACTGTTTAATGTTTTATGCGATTTTGTCGTGAAAATGCGTCCCAATAACCATTGAAACGCAAACTCCTCGGCCTTAAAGCTAAAAGCAAAACGACGTTCGTACAAGATTGGCTAGTTAAAAAATTTGAACCATAATTTTTTTAAAATTTAAACCATTAGAGTTGTAGTTACTGTTTATTTTATTCCAAGTTCTCATACATGTGTGACTAAAAAAAGATTTTTTTCTTCTTTTTTCTTCGAACACCCTCTTATAAGCAATGAGCAGTAAAGAACATCACAAAATATAATTTGTAATGTAAAATAGGGGAATTATTTTTCGTTATTGGCCATGTTAGTACGTATCCAATCGTGATAGTAGGAGACTCGAGCATGGGCATCTGGAATCCCGTCTCCGCAATGTATACTCCCCCAACTGCAAATTCCTACTAACTTTCCATTCCATGTAATGGGCCCACCCGAATCACCCTGAAATAAAGAGTTCTTTGAAGAATGGACAAGTAAGTTCGAGACTTCTGTCTTAGTACTCACACTGCACGCGCCTTCGCCCTTTTTTGTAAATGTGCATAAATTTCCGATATCGAGGGCCGGGTTGTTGTGCAGTAACTCTCTGCAGCGTTCGTAGTCCACGTGTGTCAAGTTTAAGATCTGCAGTTTTGATGGAGAAATTCCGTCGTTCGAGATTCTGCCCCATCCAGTCAATACTAGGGTGGCATTATCCGGAACATACTTCTCCGAATACTCAATACTCTGAATGCGATCAGTAAAATTCAACGGCACTTTCAGTCGCATTAAACCGATATCATTGTGGTGAGAAGGGATATTCCATCTGAATTGGGAATGGTTAAAGTGTTTTGATGAGCAAAAAGAGTTAAAAGTTTCATACCTGCTGTGATAGGTAAAGAAATCCACTTCAGAGTATTTATTGCCTGACTCAAGATCGTTGGTTCCAGCCAAAATTCTGAAGTCCCTAGGCTGAAGTCTAATTAGAAGAATGGAAATCACGATCAATAAATGGCTAATGGAAACAACTTCAAATATAGGTATACTTACCCTTCTAAACAATGTGCCGCAGTAAGAATCCATTTTTCTGAAACAATGGCACCACCGCACCAATGGCCTGACTCAACTTGGATTGATACTTGATATGGCGCTGCACCATCTTCGGCATCAACGCCACCGACAACTCTGTTATTCGCAAGTGAATGTAATTCGGGTAGTCCGACAACACTGCCTAAGTAAAATATTAGAAGTAACATACTCTCTTCAAAGCACTTCCCTAATATTAGAAACTATTCTCTATATTTCTCAAGCTGACTTTATATATGCTTCGAACTGTAACAACACAGCTAAGCTACGCATGATTTGGAATAAATTACAGCATGCTTAAAACGTTACCCGGAATTGGTACCCCCAAAGCGCTATCGAAAACCATTTAATTTATTGTCATCTAGTCATAATAAATAAGTCAAATGGTCAAACAAACCCATAAAAGTAGATACAGTTCTTCTGCCTTCAACGGCCTATGGATTTGCTTTTTAGTAACCATAAGCACTTAAATATGCATAAAGATTTAGTTTAGGTAATACTTAGTTAACCTCGTAATGTAATGATCTAGCTCGATAACTAAGAGGTGCCAACAAAAATACTATTCAACTTTTCAGTCAATTCCAAACATATGGTGAATATAATGATGAGAGGTGTCCAAGAAGGGCGGAGGTAAACTTTTTCAAGCGAATCAACGGCAATGCGATTGTTGATGATTAAATCGACATTTTTAGCGAGAACCTGAAAGAATCCATGCTAAAAACCGGACTGGAAGACAAATACATTCTTTAGAAAAATAATGACCCAAACCAAAAAAAACGTGGATAACAGCAGTTTTTCTTTTGATCTACAAGGCCCAAACCAATCGTGTGGCCATCCTTAGCTCAAAAATTAATTCTTTTGAGAGTTTGTGGACGTTTCCGAACAAAAACGAGGTTTAGAATAAAAAAAAGAGCAATTTTACTGTTTTACTGTTTCCCCGAAATATCGCCTAAACCTTACAAAAATGTATACTAAGCTTGATGTCCTACCCGTAAAGTATGCAATTCATTAAACTTATTGCTTCTGACCTAAGAAAAGAAAAATTAGAAAATAAAATTTTAATTTTAAAATGATCTTGAAATTATCAGCTTTCCAACGAACTCATTGAAATGTTAAAAGATTCTGAGCAACTGAAAATATCGGAATTTTAGGATGGAAAACGATGTTTTGGTTTTTATTTGTGCTGGTCACTGTGCTTAAATAACTTCTCTAATCATAGCAAATAAGCCATAAACAAGAAGTAAAGCATCGTATATTAATGTTGGACGATCTTCTTTGATAATGTTGATGTTTCAATCAAATGTATAAACATGCGAAATGGAAAAGACTCCGAAAGCTCTTCCTACAATGCAATGCTATGCTAATCTAATCATCGTTCCATTTTTTCTTCTCTCTATGATTAGTTCAACGTCCAAACGAGCGTTTGGATATTTAGCCAGCATTTGGCAGAGAAAAACACCGACCGGAAACTTTTGATTTATTCACTAATGAAAGCGCATACAACAAACTGGGAAGTAGGTACCTACCACGAGTTTCTAATTGGCCACTCTTGTTTCGACGCTTCCCCATCCGAATGCTGCTGGGTCATATAAATAAAAAGGAATGTTTTAGTTTAGAGCCCCCCAATTGGGCTCTCGTTGGCTAAGTTTAAACAGTTTAGTTTAGTTGATGTTGACACTGCTGTTATTCGACGTTGGTAGCGTTAGAACAAAAGCAAACTACAGTTCAGCGTAACCGAGCTTCACGAGGGATAATTTGAGTAGATTGTCAAAGAATTTTCCTTCGGATCTAGTTCCAATAGGACCTTGTATCTGGACGGGGAACGTATTTGCGGGACATTTGTATGCATTTTTCACATAAAAATTTATGTTACGACGTGCAATCATAGTAATCCAATATTTGAATTAGGTCAAATCATAGCAAACAGGATTTTTAGGTATTTGACTGAAAATCACTAATTGAAAAACAAAGTCACATTCAACAACCTCTCTTGTGAATACAAGAATTTAAAAAAAAACTTTTGAAAAAAAAACTGCACTTCTCCTATGCTTATGCTTATGCTTATGATACATACACAGCCAGATCTTGTCAGCATCCCGGTGAGTAGTAAAAGTACATTTACTACTCATCTTAACTCGACCGGGCCCACTGTGCAGTATTGGACGCAGAGACAACTGGAACCAAGGGAGGAAAAACTTGGACAACAGTACCATACGTTTCTATGATTATAAAATGTTTAAAAAATTTTCGTTGGGAGCACATATGCTAAAATTGATTTTGCTCCTTGAGTATGGTCCTTGGGATTTCATCCTTCTGTGGATGGAAATGAGGTTTTTCTGCACAGTAATCCAAAACAAATCATTCATTTTATTAATTGACAGTAGTGCTGTATTTGGATAATATTCTTTTTTTTTTTAAATTAGCACTTCATATGTATTTGACGTTTCTTATAAATTAATCTTTTGGATTTTTGTGCACCATCATTTCTGGTCCTCTTGTGACCTTGGATATAGCGCCTTTGCTCGCTCTTGAAAAGTCACTTTGAAGAAACAGAAAAACTAAATTAGTATAGCCACGAAATCTTTTGAAAATTACTTTTTCAAAAGATTTGTGGAACCAATGAGGAAAATTTGGCTTAAATTCATAACAGTCATTAAACACAGAACACGTAAAGTATGCATAATAACGAATCACTCCAAAAATATTCAAACACTAACCATTGGTACAAAAAAAAAATAAATTGAAAATCTGATAATTAAAAAATCCCGAGGGATACTTATCTTTGCGTGTCTCCATTACTCGAACCTTCCGGTGTTCTCCTAAGAGCACAATTTAAATTGATCGGGATAGTCACAGTAGCACAAATCCATCATCATATGATCTTCATTACTCTCCCCAAATCACGGCTTAATCCTCCGGAAAATTTTCATAACCCCGAAAACTTTGTACATTAATTTTTTCATCATTTTCGGCAATCAAAGCAGACTGCCGAACTCTTCGCGTCTAGCATTCCAATCAATCCCATGAATAATAAACAACATTTCCCTAGAATAAGCACTTGGATATTAATCTAAAACCAAACACTTTTTAAACAGTGATTTACAATTTCACTGCATCTGTGCACATATCTTTATATTTTGAACCTCCCAACACTTGATGGAATTTTCTGCATTGGGAACCAACATTGATTTCACTGCTTAGTCTTTCGCTTATGAATCCAGCCAGGATAAAAAAAAACTCCCTCCCACAGCATCGGAAACATATTATCAGAATGTCTCACACTCACTCATGACTCTCCCCTAGTTATACTTAAATAAACCAGGAAACACTTCGGCAACTTCTACCGGCCACTTATTCGAACATTTTCCATTAGTTTCTCTGAAAATCTTAGTTAAACTTAATTTTCACCAAAATTGCCGATGGAAGAAAAGAAAAACGTGTGTGTCGCCAAAAAGTCATGGTTTACTTCTCTTGAAAAAAAACTGCACTTCTCCAAAACAAAACGTAAACATTGAAATCACTGACAGCAGGACTGCGAATACGATTGTAAACACAACCGGTGATAGCTACTAAAAGTGCAGCAAATGCTTTATAAAAAAAGGGATACAATTGAGTTTTTTTTTTCATATTGCAAATATTAAAAGTTTTATAGAAAGCTCCTCGTATCTATAGACACTATAATTTCATATAGTCTGGCCAAGGAATATTTAAAGAAGGTAGTGTCAAGGCAGCCTTGCTCTAGTATTAGTACATACTGCGACGTCACAATCACAAAAAATCTTTTAATCTACTAGGAAATTTGCCCTTTTTGTTGATAACTCGGAGAATTTGCTGGAAATTTACCACTATTAAAACATGTTATTCTAGAAGGATTCTTGCTCTTCAAGATAGGTACGAAAAAAGTTGGATTTTCGAGTAATTTTTATATAAAATAGACCATCAAAGTCCGAAAAAATTGTGGATTTTCCCTACTCAAATATGCAAAACTTTAAAATTAGTTCAAAGTCTTCCATGAAAATGATCAAGTCAGTGTAGTCTAAGATCCTTATTACAAAAAAGTTATCAAAAACCAAACTTTTATACAAAACCACAATTATTAATTGGCATTTTAGTAAATCAAGTTAACAATCATTAATTGATGATAATTGTTCTACATAAGAATTGTATAAGATAAACTGGTTGTATAAAAATCGTGACAATCAGTAGAACACTCAATAACTACCAGCTAGACCTTTTAAAAGGTAATTTTTTATTCGTTTTTGCACGTTTTAGCTTCAAGACGACATTGCATTTATTAATAAAATGAAAAAAAATATAATGCAATATTCAAAGGACCAAAAAATTTCATGACAGAGAGGCAATAGAGGTCTTCACAACACAATCAAAATAAAATTGGAATTCATTTTCGTTTTAAAACGTGTTTTTCTTTAAAATTTCTGCCATTCGCATATAAATTTTCGATACATTCGTTTTTGTGACGTCACAAAAATATCCAATATGGCTCTCGACACTACCTTATTTAAATATTCCTTGTAGTCTGGCAAAGAGAATGACGGAAGCCAATCGAACTGTCATTCGCGCAGAGCCAATCGAGCATTCTACGATAATGTTCAAGCTCTTCATAGCTTTCTCCAGTTGCAAAATAAAAAAAAGTTTCCCAGATTCTTAGATTACATGCTTGTGTTTGTCACTTCAACGCGAAATCGCTTTTAAAAATATATTATGATGCTTGAAAAAAATATTTGATTTCACCAAATTGGTGAAAAAATAGTGAAAATTTTGATATATAACTTTAGTTAATGTTACTAAAAAGCCTAAAAAGCTTAGTGAATCACAATACTTCAACCATGAGTTTCCAATATTTAGAAAGGTTGCTCGATTGGCTCGCGCATATGACAGTTCGATTGGCTCCCGTCATTCTCTTTGCCAGACTATATGAAATTATAGTTTTTTTTTTTTTGAGATTTTCATCCTATTGGATGATTCATCCCATCCCATGAAATTATAGTGTCTATACTCGTATCTATTGAGAAAACAACCTAAATTTTTGGGAAAAAATAAGCACACCGTCTGAAAATTTCTTTTTCACTAGAACGGATCGCATAATTCAACCCATTGATAAAATATTTAACAAAACGGTGCAGTTTTTAAAGGTCCAATAACTTAAGATTAAGATACACTGGCTATATTTAGTATGAGTTTCATTGGAACAGGTTTATTTAAACTTTTATTGAAAAAGGTCAAACTGATCAATATCACCCCGCTGATATATCTTACCCCGGATTACGGTACCATTATTTTATTTGAATTTTCCAATATTAATTTTCTGGATTCATTTAGTAAAATTCAACTTAGCATAGCATAGCATAGCATAGCATAGCATAGCATAGGGTGACTACACACATCTTGCATTGGCTGATACACGAGGTACAACTGATAATCAAGAGCAACGCAAGATGCCAAAATGAGTATCTGGATTCAATATTCATTCCAAGTGCTGCTCTTGAAGATCAGTGTGGTACTATGATGCACACTTTGACAAGTCAATGTAACCATAGAAGGGATTTTCTGAAACAGCAAAAATAACTCTTTAGGTGCAGAGAACTCATACGACCCATAAAGCTGTTTCAGAAAGGAATGGAAGGGATGTTTTAGTGGGAAATCCTACATGGCAAATAGGATTGACAAAATATGTTAAAAAATAATCAAAATAAAATGAAACAATCTCACCAAAGTCCATTGATAGGCGATGAGGGAAGGAGGCAGCGTGAGTTGATTTCTATATGATGGTCCTGTTGCACTAATGATGATAATCCCTGCACCTTCCAGTCCTGTTGTTTGATAATCCAGCAAGTGCTTATGGATGATTTTTCGGGATTTGAGTGCTTCTTTTCTTCTGCTGATTTTTTTAACACAATCGTCACTGCTATCCTTACACAGATTTTGAAAAAGAAGCTTCTAAACAGATAACAATCACAATATATTCACGAAAACAAACGAGAAAATTTCGAGGTCGGAAAAAACACATCCGTCCTCTAGCAGTGCTTGCTTTGATATCTTCATTTAGTAAAATTCAACTTATTTTTAAATTGTGTTTTACAACGGAATGTATGAATGTTCTTCGTCGCCAGGTGTAACCTGGACAGAATTGGCAGGAATTTGTAAAGCAAAACGAAAACAACAATAAGCCATTTCTTGAGAGTTTTGGTACGAAGCCTCATTAAATTCATAAAACACCAGGAATTCTTTGAAGAGCGGGACACTTGAGGGCAGAGCAAAGATTAATTTTGACTTTTACTGAACGCTTCTATGTGTGTGGAATCGCTTTAACGCACAACCCTGTTATTAAATTTGATTATAGACACTATAACTTCATATAGTCTGGCAAAGAGAATGACGGGAGCCAATCGAACTGTCATTCGCGCAGAGCCAATCGAGCATTCTACGATAATGTTCAAGCTCTTCATAACTCTCTCCAGTTGCAAAATAAAAAATTGTTTTTCAGATTCGTAAATTACATGCAATTTTTATCATTTCAACTCGAAATCGCTTTTGAATATATATATTATGATTTATAGATGAAAAAGTAGTAAAAATTATGCTAAATAACTTAAGTTAATGTTAACAAAAAGCCAGAAAAGCTTTGTGAATGACAATACTTTAACCATGATTTTGCAATATTTAGAAAGTTTGCTCTATTGTCTCAAGCGAATGACAGGGCTCCCGTCATTCTCTTTGCCAGACTATATGAAAATATAGTGTCTATAAATTTGATCAAGTTAAATGGCGGGGTTGGGAAAAAAACGACAGCCAATCGAAAAATATGTGCAATTTATACTTTTTCGTATACGTTGAAATTTCTCAGCTATTTGTGCAACAATTTTAACCAAAATTCTATGGAAAATATAACTATGAGTCAGTGTTTATATGTTTAAAAATATCGTTGAAGTGTGTAAAAACTACACCCGAAAAAGTACTCAATGGGATCTCCCTATGGTTATGCAATTTTAGATTACAATGTTAAAAAAAATCCTCTTCTATCAAGTTATTCGTATAACTTTTTTTTTTGTAATCATAAAACTAAGCATCTTTAAACTTTTCAGCGAAAATAAAAAATTGGGTTTTATTGGATTGAATTGTGTTGTTTGAGGACTAGCTTTTAAAATAGTATTAAACTTTTTTTTTATTTTCCTTGATCTAGTCATTAAGTTGATTTCACACTTGCACTTGATTCGCAGCTCACCTTGTAAGTTATGCTTTTGGTTAGTGGCAACAACTGCTATGTCCTTTCAATCTTCTTCTGGTCAATGAATTTGAAACCTTTATGTTTTTCCTACATTTCTTCTGCATAAATATTGACCTATATGTCGGAAACATATTATAGCAATAACAGTTCGTACTATTCGAAGGAATTGGATGAAAAAAACTGTGATAGGCACTTAAAAAACACACTCAATTAAGTGAAAATTTCCTGTAGAAAAATAAAAGGGTTTTTTAGACCGACTGGAGCGAGATATTAGAACGTGACATCTCGATGTACAGACCATGTAACCTTTTGTCAACAATGTCCGTCACTCGTCAGGACATAATCCGTCAAAGGGAAGGACATCCGTTTGACGGGAGATGCCTAAGTATGTATTTTATGTATAACCCAAAACGTACCTACATATTCGCTTGATCCTCTGTCCAAGCGAAGGGCACACTCGATACACAGTGTGCAGCAACACCATCAAATGTAACATTCCCAGTTGAAGTGTTAAACAAAACATACAACACGTGACGTAAGTCTCACAGAATATCCTATCCTGCGAATTTGTTTTGCAGCTTCCGCATACGATTAGGCACTAGTATCACAGTGGAATGATTCAGTGTAATCGTACCGAAATTCATACGCATTTTTATCGTTAATCATAAACAATTGGAAAAGATAACAAATTGTTTAACACACATGTCGATGTTAATTTTGCAAAAAAAACTACGATGTGATATATAGGTACCAAGTAGGTAAATACCTACTCAAATACGTTTAAACACGTTTTTACGTTTTCTAATGTTTTTATTTTTCAATCAAAATTGATTTAGATCGGTTTAATAGAATATTTTCTTAGTGATAATTGAGTCTATTTCTAGAGATATAAGGTGGTATGAATAAGAAAATAGCAATTGCTTCGACAGCTTTTGCTTAGCTTGAACTTTAGAATGGCAGAATGGCAAAATTTGAAAGAATTTGCTCATCTAGATACGAAAAAGATGAGTAGAACATTTACTTTCAACCAGCTCCGGATTAAAAATATGCATGTCATTCGAAGTATTTGACTCACAAAACTGCTCGAAAATAGCAAAAGCAAATACTACAGCTTTATTCATATCAGTCATAGTTTTCGTTAAGCCTCGGCCAAAAAAAAATTCAAATGTAAGTTTTTATACTTATACAGGGATATAGAGAATTTATCTGCTCCGAGTTTCTGAATACTACAATATGTTTGGAAATATTTGGTCAAAACACCCAAAAACCATTTTCGATAAAGGTAACGCTTCACTCCTCCCAGTGGACGTGCTCAACAGATCGCTTTGTGCTGACCAAAGTATCTCTATACGAACTATTTAGGCAGAACAACAAGGCCTCGACAAAAAGTTATTTGTAAGAAGGTTTATCTATCGAAAGCCAATTTTATTTATTTTTCGTCCACGTCACGTAGATTCACCGAACATGCGTGGGTGCTCCTCACCCTTCTGATCCTTTGAACCTCTAGCTAGATGACAACAAAAAGGGCACGCACCGCTTTACCTTGGCATGATTTTTGCCCTGGGGGAAGCAAACGGATGTGGCGATGAAAAATGAGCTTAGTTCCGCCAGTGAAAATAAGTGAAAAGGTTGGAGATTACGAGTCCACCTACAATGAGGCGGGTGATTGTTATACGCACTTGAAAATTGTTGCTATTTGTATGGCATTAAAAATAAGGTGAGCGTTTTCGAATAGAGTGGCTCGATAAAGCACTAACCTAATCAAAGCAAAACTTTTTAGCAAAGAACACTTCCTAAGTGACAATGCATTGCAAAGTATGCACAATAATTAATTTAATAATTGATACTTTGAAAACGTTTTTTTTTAATTTTTTTTTTATTCGAAATAAATATCATTTAAGTAACAAAATTCTAAATTAAGTTTAAATTCTTTACTCACCCTAACAGACATCTGACAATGATTCTTTTACAAATGATTTAGTAATTTCAACTTGAACCGGATACAGACTACACCCTTCAATATCATTTCATTGCAGGATGCGCTTCGCTTCGATTGACATCACGATCCAAATAACGTGAAGGATGGTGTTTTGGCGGCGAATGCGTAATCTCCCCATTATAGAATGTATTTTCATCCCCGAATCAAGAAGCAAACTCCATCCAGCATGAAAGAACGTACCTACACATTATGTTCCGGTTCCCACGATGAACCACAGGTTTCGCACCGCTTAGGTCGAACCTGGTTTACGTCTGATCCTTTCAGGCAGCCGGGATGTATGCTAGCTAGGTATGTATAGGATGTTGCTTGCGTTCGAAGATGTGAAACCACATGATGAGCAACAGATGAGAACTCAACCAAATGGTGTGGGCTCATAAGTTTACGCTATTCAACGAAAAGGCCGAAAATGTTAACGTTCATCGTGAAGTCAGATCAGCTTCAGGTTGAATAGAGACCTGTGTTGGAATGACTCGTTTTTTTAGATTAAACCCCCTTGAAAATTTTTTCGTTTTCTATTTCTGCACGAAAGTTTCACTAACTGTACCCAGCCTACAGCTGAATATAAAAAATAGTAGACAATGTTCAATCCACTAAAAATTCCAACTAATCTTTTAATGTTACAACTCATGTTTCCGTTTTCTTTATTTTTAACTCCGAAATGTATGCTTATGATGGAATCGATTAGTTGCCATCAACTGGGGTAACATGCAACACTTTTCAACTTCAATGGTTTCTAAAAGATATATATCTACAAACAATCCTATCGCTTATGCCTCAAAAGTGTTAACATGGATTTTCTTTAACAAAATGAAACTGGGATGGGAATTCAAAGCTGATTCATTAAAACCTTATGACTCTGACTTATGACATTGTACATATGTTCGATAGTAGGAATTTCAACATTGTTGTAAATAGTTTTTAATGTGTCTTCTGCTTTTACAAGTTTTATTGCATTAACTTTTCCAAATTGAGAAATAACTGATTTTGACGTCCTCTATTTGATAGTATCTTGCCCTTCGTTATCCGATCGATTTCAAAGGATTATTTTTGAGTAGTGACATCTATTATTTCCAGGCGAAGTTGCGGTTTTGTATTAACGTTTCAACCTCACAAAACCTTATTTTGAATCTGTTTGATCAACAGGTGGTGCATCCTGCGTTTGTCAATAAATGAAACGTAAATAAATAACAAAACCATAGCAACCAGGAGGAGCTTTTACATCGTGTTTGTAGAACGCCAAACTCACGTGGCAGAATAAAATCCCAACTGTTTGCAATGCATCGAAATTCACTGCTTGGCTATTATATCGATCCAACAATTTCCGAAAAAATGTCTTCACATTTGCCAAAGATTCTTGCATAAGAACGGACGTTTTAGTGGAAATAATCTGCCAAATTATAGCAAAGTTTACATTTTTTCTGAAGTTTTGAATCACAGAGTGCACCAAAATGAAGTTATTGAAAATTTATCTTCGATACTACCCACCAGGTAAACTTTATTCAAAAGCCATTTGGTCACACTGCAAAATCAATTTTTAACTTTCCAGGCATCGCATTAAACTATTTAAAACGAAACGTAGAGGAGACCAAAATGATTGATTTGTTTGATATGACTTCGAAGTAAGTATAAAAAAAGTTCAATGAAATTCACTTATCTGACATCACAGAAGGTGCTAATAATTGCATAACCATTTCAAGTTCTGACCTTCAAGCGCTGACAAAAAAGATCGCATCCTCGGAACCGCTGATAACGCAAGATATCTACCCGCAAGTGATAGAAATTTTAGAAAAGCTACAGAAAAAGCTGAAAGAACCTGTGAAAACAAAATTCTACCTCTTCAAAACTCTACAAACACACATTCTTCCATTGACAAACGTGTCCTTCGATAAATCCGGTAAAAGGTAAGTATTTTTGACCAGGTGATATTTTCGCGCCCAGCAATGGCTGTATTGATTTCGCATTACGCAAATGCTTCTACATGAACCTAGTTGTTTGGTGTGAACAACAATCGTTGATGACATTGACGAGAAACATTCGTGACTTGGAATTGCTCGTTTTATTGCATGATCCTGTTCAAATTGTTGAAGTTGTGACATTGTTAACGTGTCAGAATAACTTTTTAATCTGAAAGGGCTGCTCTAATAGGAATCATCTATATCTTGAGTATCTATGAGATGGAAAACTTCAAGCTTGAATATCTACAGGAATTCACACAAGGATATTTAAAATACAGTTACATTTTTTTTCTCCTGAGCCGATGTCCACAAGTTCGAGCCCAAGAGTAAATATCGAACACAGTTGTACCGGATAGTTTTTCAATAACGATCCGCCAACTGCAACGTGAATAAAGTAGAGAATGCCATAAAGATGGTAAAACGACTATAATCGAAACAAAAAAAAAGTTACATATTTTGAAAAAAAAATGCAAAGAGCTTTGAAATGACACGACAACTCAAATATTTAGCCTTAATCTAGAAAAACCTTTGCTTGACATTTAGTTTTCGTTGATTGTAAAGTACAGAAAAACTCGTTTACAGTTAGGGGATAAGTGTATAAGTTTGTTACAACTTGTTTCACAAATAACTGTTTTCAAAATTGAAAAAATTGCTGATCAAATGTTGTAAATTTGATTTATTCAAATTGAAACTAAATGGGACAAGAATTAAATCTCAGGTGATGGTTCGCTTCAGAAACAGGAAACTCTGTCTAAAGATTATATTGAGTTTGAATTGTATAACTTATTACCGTCAACGTGAGCATAATGCAACAATTTTCAACTTCAATTGCTTCTAAAAACTCAATTTCCACAGATAATCATAACGCTTTTACATCAAAAGTTTAACAGTTTTTGGGACATTAAATTGACGTAGTCAGAAAAATAATTGGTTCTACCAATTATTTTTAAATTTACAAAAACATACGATTTTCACCCTACTAAGAAAAAGTGGTAAGTTGCAACAAATTTTGTATTTAAAGATAAATCGAATGAAAACGTTTGAAAATTTATAGTTTTTTATATATTTGTGATGTAATAACGCATAAAGCACCAATTGTAGTAATTTTTGGTTTGGTTCGAACGAAATTTTACTCTCTGTCAAAAATGTTTTTAAAGGAAAAGTATCAGGGTACTGCATACATTTAGGGGTAAAAATACTACAAACAATTTAACTAGCAGTAATCATAAAAACAATGTTTGGATGGATGAAATTTTTAAATGACCAAACGAGAAATGCAAAACAATCATGTTCCAGCATTTGGAAACGAAATTAAAAATGTTAATATTTGAAATGCATTTTTTTTTTTTGTGCTATCAGGCAAGTACCAATTTTTAAATTCTGATGCGTTAAATGGATGTGGAAGCATTAACCGTCCCTGAAGGGTATTACATTCAATGTTGCCAAGTATTCTTGCTGCCACACAAGGACGGACAGGTGTTAGTGTTGGAATTGGTGTAGCTTACGGTTTACTGCAAATTTGCTTTATCTCTGAACGTAGTTCAGAAATAGCTTCTATCAACTGAGCTATTCCTGGTTGCTCAGGAAGTGGCGCAAAAGCAAGGCTTCGAAAATGGGCACTCTCAAAAAGCCCGGCACAGTCATCACACATCCAAAATGCATTTTTCAAGAGTGATTTTAAACTTCGAGCTGCAGCATTGTTATCGCCAACACAAGTAAGGTGAAATTCCTTTCCGCAAATGCCACGACAGATCATGTATTCGATCCTGTTGATTGTATTGCAACAATTCGAGCATGCTTTCGCCATAATCGACCGGTAGATATGAAAAAGTTGAGAAGCACAACAGTGATCTTTCAATATTTTCCATCAGATGTCGCTTCCGTTACGGAGAATAAGAATAAGTTCGTCAAGCGAAACGAAAATCACTGCTCCGGAAGAAAAAACACTACCCGGAATTTGCACACTTTGAAAGTTCAAATCAGTTAACCAAAATGGTATTGACTCAAACGCACACAGTAACGATAACATAAACACAAAATAACGAATTAAAAGCCAAAAAATTAATAAAAAAAATGGTTGATTAAAAGAAGCAAAAATTACATAACATCAGTATTGACCTTGTTGCCAGAAAGTAGTTAAAATATTTATTTAAAAAATGGTGATTATTCGAAAATATTTTTACATCAACAGTGTTGGTATAGGATAAAAAAAGCCATATAAAGTTTGTAGGTGATATCATTAAGCCAATCCGTCATTATGAGTAAAGTTTTTAACGTCAAAACTATTTCACGATGTGAGAAACTGTGTCATCATCATATTGTTACCATTAATAATAACGTTATTTATTTTCAATTCCGATTTAATTTACAGGTGCATCACAGGTTCGTACGACCGTACGTGCCGAATATGGAACGTTGAGAGTGGCGACGAGGAGAAGGTGCTCAAGGGACATGAAAATGTGGTGTTTTCTGTTGCCTACAACTATCCCAAATGGTAAGTCTAACTTTTCATCTGACTATTAAAATCGCTGCTCAATACTGCTTAGAATAAAAACTTTCCTGAATTTGCAAATTTGATTTGAAATCTGACCCTGAATCCAAAATCGAAATATATAATTTCGAGTCTCCAATCATTCTGACAAAGGCTCATAAAGTGATAGTACCTAATTGATGTTTTTTCTCACACTGAATCTCCCTAACGAACAGTGATCGTATACTGACGGGATCGTTCGACAAAACTGCCAGAATATGGAACCCAACTTCGGCCAACTGCTTGACGACTTTGTGGGGTCACACGGCAGAAATTGTGGCTGCCGAGTTTAATCCCAACCAGGGCGAACAGGTGGTCACGTGCAGTATGGACAACACAGCTCGAGTGTTTTCAGCTGAAACCAGCCAGGAAATTCTTCTGCTGGGAGACCACAGAGCTGAAGTTATATCGGCCCGTTTCAACAAAGATGGAAACTTGCTGCTGACGGCGTCATTTGACGGAACTGCCATGATATGGGACTCTCGGATGAAAGGGTAATAAATTCGTTAGTTGAACTTTGTTAGCACAAATAAACTTTACGTTCATTTAAAACATTTCAGGAGTGCCAGTGTCATTCGCGGCCACGATGCAGAGCTGAGCAATGCCATTTGGAATTTCCAGTGCTCTTTGATAGCCACTAGTTCGTTGGACAGAACAGCCAAAATTTGGGATGCTCGAAAGTTAGACTACTTCCAAGCAATCGCCAATCATAAAGATGAAGTTCTCGATATAACCTTCAACTGTACTGGATCACGGTTAGCAACCGGAAGTGCAGATTGTACGGCCAAAGTATGGGACGTTACCGGAAATTTTGAGCTGGTTACTATCATGGCTGGCCATACTGACGAAGTCTCCAAAGTGACCTTCAGCCCTCCTGGAGGATTACTCCTGACGGCATCGGCAGACAAAACGGCCCGTATTTGGAACTCAGCAACCGGATTGTGCACTCAAACTTTGGCGGGACACGATGGCGAAGTATTTTCGTGCTCTTTCAACTATTCCGGTGATGCAATAATCACCGCTTCGAAAGACAACACTTGTAAGATATGGAGATGATACGACTGGTTCTCGGGTCAAGCTTTCAAAGTATGTAACTGTATGAACGTAATTTCTAACTTCAAACATCTCAAAATATGAAAATTGATTGACCCCAAAACATACTGCACACCAACACGTGTACATACATGTTCAACATCTCATCAAAACAAGCTCATTGTAATGTTTATTAGTTATAGACGAGATTAAGCTTCTATTCTATCGATAGCGTGTAGTTTGGTTTTGTAGAAATTATTTGTGATTATCTTTATAAATTAAGTATTTCAAACTTTTCTGAGGTGATTTTAATGTGACAAAACATCACTGCCAAAATATACAAGCACTAGTAGAGTTTAAAGCATAAATCATTTACAAATCGCATTTTTATTCAATTATCACATGTCAACAATCAAAACCGAATGCACATTCAAAATTAAGATTCATACAACACTTCAAAACCAAATGCTGCATTATGAACAAATGTTTCCTTTTGTTTTCCAAAAACAAAACACAAACCGCAACCTCTGGTCATCACGTTCAATTTATCAAAACCTACATTAAAAATCTCGAAGACCCCAAATGCAAAAAAGCAGCGTGTATTTTTGCCTACGCCAAGACAGGGCGAACATTGGACGAGATTTTTACTTAGAAAACTGTAAATATTCGGCACCAGCCACCAACATCATTTCGAGCCGATCATCCCGAAGTAAGTTTTCGTCAATGACAACCCCAGCATGGCTTATAGAATGCTAGAATAAGATCAGAGCTCGAAAAAACATGCACACATTTGGAGGTTGCTTTAGGAAATCGATCCCTGCCGTTGAATCATTCCGTGTAGGTTAGCCATCTCTTTATCAGTTCCAACTTTTGCCATTCATTTTCGGCATCCAATTCTCTCCTATTTATAGGATCTTTTCTGAGGAGCATCAATAAACCGATAAGGTAAGTATTCACAACAGTTGAGTCATTTTTGAATTCATCTCATAAAGTAGAGTATTATTCATCAATTCACAGTTAAATAAGCGTTATGACAACAACTTTTTTGAAGGGATGGCAAATCATTTATATCGTGGTGGCTCCATAGAGTGAAATGTTTTCAGCTCAATATAACTTATCCAAAATATTGGAAATACACTAACTTTTTTTTCAACGAATTTGAAGCATCAATTCATCCCGAGAATACACATTGACAAGTGGCAGGGCCTCCGTTTTAAGGATTAGCAAAATATTGATACCTAATCGATTGATATGCCACTTTGCACTTCTGGTTAAAATTTAACAGTGGCGGTATGATTGTGTTAAATTGAGGTCCTCAAGATCAGAGGGATTTAAGTCCCGAAATCATTTATTTTAAATTAAGTATATACATATGCACCAATCGATTCTTCATGCCTTGCCTTATTCTACATTTGGTCTAGAGATGTATCGAATAGTGGAATTCGGTTTATTTTCGGTATCTTAGGAGTTTTTTTTTTTTTGTGGCGTTTAAATAGCTGTGAGAAGCTGACGCTGAAAAGGAAATGTGGGTAGAGGGGTCAGGGAAATAAAAGTTTAGAGTAGGCAGCTTAGAATAGTAAGCGATCTTGAGACGTTGGCTATACCATCTTGCACTTCCTTAAGTCCACTTCGGATGAATATGAACTTAAAGCAGAACAAGATAGTGAACTAACCCCTCATGATACCAGTTGGAGGAAATACGTTGGCGGTTTGAGACAGGTCGCTTAATTAATCCCAACGAAACTAACTACAGTATTTATATATAACTAGCTGACCCGGTGTGCTTTGCTACACCTTCCAAAAATTATTGAAATTGTAATAATTTAACTTTTCATTTATTTGCACAAAATTCTAAATTCAATTTCAATATCATAAAATCTTTTCATAAAATAAAATTGCTACGTTTTTTTTTTTGAAATCTTAAGTCATTTATTTTTGGATCCGTGTTTCAATCCTTTTTATGACACTGGATTTCTTTGCCCCTAAATTTTTAAAGCTTATGTCAATTTTTTTATATATGGAATCTTCGCTGTCTCTTTATTTGTAGAGAGGGTCTCAAACTATCCTAGAAACATTTTTCGTAACAAAATAACATCACGGGACACTCATTTTACCTATTCGTTCTCGAATTATTATACAAATAGTGAGAGTGACCCCCTCCATCATTCCTTTAACCCTTATGGAAGGAATGGGGTCTCATAACATCAGAAAAACACTTCTTGTATACAAATACGATTCCATGTCACATATATGGCGTCATTCTCGATAAGCTCTCGAGCTATTAAAAATTGGGTGACCCTCTTCCCACTTTATATCTCCCCTCTGGCAGGAGAAGGAAGTCTCAAACCATCGAAACAACATTACCCGTACACAAATATGCTTCCATGCAAATTTGGTTCTATTTTCTCGATTAGTTATCAAAATATTTAAAACAGTTTATGAGTGACCCTCTTCCCATTACATCGTTTCACTGAATAGAGAGAGGGATGCTAAACCACCGAAAAAATATTTCTTGTACTCGACTACCCTCCCATGCAAAATTTTGTTTCGTTTGCTTTATTAGTTGTCGTGTTGTGCCATAAAATTTGTATCAGAGCCCCTCTCGCCGCCTATCATCCCCTACCTGGGAGGAAGGGATCAAGATCAAACATTCCGTGCATACAAATACATTCCCATGCCTAATTCTGATCCATTTGCTCGATTGTTCCCATGTCATATTTGGTTCCATTTGTTAGATAAGTGCTTGGTTTATGCAACATAATCGTATATGACCTCCCGTCTTCTCTAACTGTGTCCCCAATTGAAGGAGAAAGAGGTCTCAAATAATCTAATAACCTTTTTACGTATCCAAGTTCTTTCCCATGCCAAAGTTGTTACCATTTGCTCAAGTTATGCGAAAAATTGTAAAGAAGCACCCTCTCTCCTCCCTATCACGCAACTGGAAGGAGGCAGTAGTACCAAATATTCACAGAAGCTTTCTATGTGCTCAATTACCCTTACAAACCAAATTTCGTTTTGATTTGCTGGGTAAGTTCCCGAGTGATGTAAAGATTGTATGGAAGCACCCTCCTCCCTTAAGATTTTAAAACTTGAAGAACGGAGAGTTCTCAAAATATCATAGAAACATTTCTCGTAATCAAATATCTTTCCACCCCAAATTTGGTTCCATTTGCTTGATTAGCTCTCCAATTCTGCTGAAAATTGTAAAGGAACCCCCCCCCCCACTTTTTATCTCCTCAATGGAAGGAGCGATGCGATTAAAAAGGTATGAAAGCCCCCTTCTTCCTTCCTGTATCTTAACTGGAAGGAGGGAGGGGTCTGAAATAATCATAGAACCATTCCTCGTATTCCCCTACCCTCCCATGCCAAATTTGGTTCCATTAGCTTGATTAGTTCTCCAGTTATGTTAAAAATTGTAAGGTAGGCCCCCTCCCTCCTTCATATCTCCTCACTGGAAGGAGGGAGGGGTACCAAATATTTTTAGAAACATTTCTCGTACCCAAATACCCTCCCATGTCAAGTTTGGTTTGATTTGCTAGATCAGTTCTCGAGTTATGAAGACTTATTACTTTTATATGAAAGACCCCCTCCCCCCTTCCTCTTAGAGGGAGGGGTCTCAAACCATAATAGGAACCTTCCCCGGCCTCCAATACCTCCACCTGCCAAGTTTCACTTAAATCGATTCAGTAATTTTCGAGTCTATAGGGAACAGACAGACAGACAGACAGACAGACAGACAGACAGACAGACAGAAATTCATTTTTATATATATAGATTGAAAACAATAAAATAAAATGGAACGCTCTCACCATGTTATAGAACTCTCCTTGGGATTCGAAACCATCTTAGGGGTCCAATGTTGAGAGGATATAGCTTGAAGGCTCGTTCGTCATCATCAAAAAGTCACATGAAAAGAAATATAAAAAAGAAAAGAAAAGAAAAAAAGAAAAATAGGATATTAGTTCATTTTATCTATCAATATATAATATGAAGCCTAGCTCAAACCAGTAATAATCTACTTATCAAAAGAACCGGAAATGCACAATGCTGTTTTTTTAAAACTCAATCACTTATTCTGGTCAGCCTCTCTGACAAACTATGCTAAGTCTACATAGGGGTTCTATTAAAATATACCGTGTGCCTACTGTAAAATGCCCGAAATCAGTGATTTGGACTATCTACTCATTGTCATTATTCAAAACCGTACATTCTATTATATACTTCCATAGATGAATTTCAAACCTAACCGAAAAACGTAAAAATCTGCTAAAAGTGAATAATTAAATAAAAAGCAAAAAAACGTCTAACCAAATGAAATATAACATTCTTCAAGAACAGCATTTCCACCCAATGAGCCTCTAGTTCTTGTAAAATGCTTGATTTAAGAATAAGCCAACGAAATTCATAAACCGCAAATACACACTTACTAGAGCATTGGGGAGGCGAATACCATAATCTTTACCTTACATCGTAATACTTCTAGCACGTTTTCTCTATTTTTAATTCTATAAGACTAAACCAACTAACTATCTAACCAAACGAATTATGCCCTATTGAAAGTATCAACTTTTATTATGGTAAATTGTGATACTTTCACTACCAAATGTTGCGATTGTTCTGCGGAAGGGAGGGCAAGTGTTTCAACTCCCATTCATCTTATCAACATGGATCATGAAAAAAATAGACATCTTTGAACCTACTGCTGAATTTAAACTTAATAAAGATGTCCAGCTCCTCTTCTAATTTAGGCCATATTATGACACCATGTTTAACAAGATTGTGTGTAACGACACTGTCAGGAAAATGATGGTTTGATCTATCATTTTCACAAACATACACACCGCAGCCGTTAACCCATTGCAACTTAGGGTACGGATTTTCGGTATCTTAGGAGTTCTACTTTATTTCAGTGCGCTCCATTGAAATATTTGATGATTTTCAAAATGTTACTACTTGCTGGGGCATCAAATTACTCATCGCTTCTAGGCAGTTTTCATGAAGAATATAAATTCCAGTGAAATGTGGGACAAAACATGCCTAAACAGGTACCAAGCAATTTTAAATTTCTTATTTTATATCGAATTGAAGAGCGAATTTGAGCAAGATATCTTCAAAATAGTTGTTAAAAATAACGATGTTTCTTAATGTTAAGCATCCCATACTTTATATACATACATGCACATGAAATTTTTCGATAAAAAAATGAAAAATAGGGCAAATTTGGACAAAATCTAAAAGCATAAGTCTGAAAGATGCAAGAGGAAAAAGAAAGATAGTTACTTGAAATTAATTTTTTTTCATAGAATCATAGAAATAACGTTAAAACAGTTTCTAAGAGTAAAACAATAAATGATGTACATTTTGCAATAAGCTTTGAAAAGCATTTTTTTGCACAAAATCTTTAACTTTGCAAACAGGAATTTGAGGTTTTTATTCGATTTAGTAAATGATGTGAATAAACTAAAATTCAGTTGTTTTCAACAAAATCTGGGAATCCCGGCCAGATTTAACTTATCTCTAAATTCTTATTGAACGTCAAACCCGGATTATTTATGTATGAATTAAATCTGCAATAAACGATAATCAAATTACATAGAAAGCTTTCCACAATGAAAAAAACAGGGTCTACTGTAACCTTAAGTTTTTGGTCATTGTGTAGCTTTTCCAACATAGTTTTGGATAATTTATAAATTCTTCAAAATCATTTAAAAATTGTACAAGTCTGATATTGAAAGAAATATTCGGCCTGTTCGTCCGAATATTTAGCTCAACTATTCGGCGAGCCGAATATTCGACTTAACAGTTTTTTGGTGGTATTCTACGACGAATGTTCGGCCTCCCAAATGTTCGAGATCGTCAAACGGTGCATCGTGCAACAGCACGGTTAGATGCAACATTTGTGTACCAAAACACTTATCAATTTTATTCCAATTCGATGCAATGAAGTTATCATTTAATGATAACAAAATAATGATGACATAGTTTATCACATCGTGAGATAGTTTTTCAAAATTTTGGATTATCATAGCAAATTGAGCAATAGATGTACAAATTTTAACATTTTTCGATGCCGTAGAAAACTTTACCCAATATTACGGATTGTCTTAATTATATCACCAACAAACTTTATATTACTTTTGTTATCATATACAAACACTGTTGGTGTAAAAATATTGTTCATTCAATCACCTTTTTTTAAATTAATGTTTTCAAAACTCAGTTACCAGTATGAGCTAAAATGCATCAAAATGCAAATCAAAGATTCACCTTTTAAATCTTGTTTCCATATGCTGGAATATGAATTGATTGTTTTGCATCACGCATTTGTAAATTTCAAAATTTCATCCATCCAACCATTAATTTTTATGATTTCAGCTAGTAGAATTTGTTGTAGTATTTTTTTTACCCCTAAATGTATGCAGCATTCTTATGCTTTTTCTTTAAAAACATTTTTGACAGAAAAAAATATAAAATATAATTCGAACAAAAACAAAAAGTTACTGCAATTGATGCTGTATGCGTTATGACATCACAAATATATCAAAAACTATAAATTTTCAAACGGTTTCTTTATATTTTTCATTGAAAACAAAGTTTGTTGCAACTTACCCCTTTTTCTGACCAATATAATTTTTTTGACTATGTCGATTTGATGTCCCATCAACCTTGAAACTTTTGATGACAACACTCAGCCCTTTCTGATCCTAAGCGCCTCAATTAGTATACACATGATCCGGATGATTAAAAGGATTTTAAATAAAAGTTCAAAAAATAAAATATAATCACAACATCTTACAGCCACGAAATCACCCTGAATCTATTAAAAACTGAAGCATTCCTTTGGTTAATGTCCGCTGTTAACCATTAACGAACATCACCAAATTAAAGACGTTTAACCTGTTATAATGCCAAAGGTAGGTTGTTGCATATATTGTTATTGGGGTCTCCTGATCCTGGTCACTCATACTCGATGTTTGCCTGATTCAGCAATCAGGCAACTGAATTCTATCATTCATTAAATTAAAACATTTCGAAAGTTTTGCACGCTTCCTGTCTACATTGATCCGAATGAAATTATAAATCTTATTCATAAGCAAACATGTCTATTTGATTCAGTGAATTGTATAAATCCGGTCTTAATAACTTTATAAGATGACTCACTTACTAAACACTCCTCTTCTCACCAACAAACCTTCAGGTCGACGTGATACAATTTATTCAGCCTCTTTATGCTAAGCCCGATTTTGGCCCAAACAACGTCAATAAAAAGTAACATGTTCTAAAATGGGCCATCTCAACGAGTCGATACTTATTTTTAAAAAACCCTAGCTGGTTCAGAAATGTGAGTATTTTGTTTACTTTTGCCAACGAAACCCAATACGTGTTCGTGTACAAATTAAACAAACTAACTGATTATTAATATACAAAATTTCTTGAAAAGTAACATCTTTGAACACGCTGCAAAATTTTCTCCATATAAGGTTTGTCAAGATAGTAAAGCAATTGCATTTTCATCTAAATTCATCGAACATTTTGTGGTTTCCAACTTCATTTTTGCTAGATTCATTGATCGCATTTTTTTATTTATTGTTAATCCTTGAAACATTAAAGTAGAAGATCATTAGAAAATTTTGAAACGTTCCCACAAGGGGTCGTTGGCTGATGTGATAATAAGGTCTCGTTCCGTCCTCTGTTCCAGATATTGCTGCGCCAAAAATGCATCAAAATAATAGATTCGCCCACTAAAAGATAGCGATACCGGATCGATTCAGCAACTAATATTAGCACAGAATACTTTTTAACAGTTTATTTCGTGACAGACTTTCGAAAGTATATAGCCAAATTCAGACGAAATAGTAGAAAAAAGCACAGAATATATTTAAAAGCAAAAAATAAACTAAAGAATTCGAAATAACACTCGTGTAGAAATAGGCTGACAAAAACACTCCCAAAATTTGTTTTAATCTCTTGGAAAAAAACGTGTTGCTGTTTGTAGTCTCTTAGGCTTACTTTACTTTATGTCAATTGAAAACATCGGTAGTGATTCGAAAGTACCTTTAATGGTTGCAACCTTTGAAATTGTGATATATGTATGTGTAAGAAAATATACACACAGCAAATGAATTGAAGGTGAAACAATCAAAGTTGTTGATCAAGGTGTTCAAAGTATTTATAACATTGTTAAAATAAATATTAAATCCTAATTGTTTCATAATAGAAATAAAAAGAAAGCATAGGTGAAGCAGTCCAGTTTTCCAGTTTTTCTTTCTCTCGAGGATCTTTCTTTGACATTCAATTTTCGTCACCATTAGAGGTAAGAATGAGGTTTTACCACAGAGAACAGACGTACAAGCTAGCCCACGAAACTTGTGTAAAAATCCCAACACCCTTTTTGAACTAATTTTTGTTTTTTGGCTACGATTACGCTTTTTCGAAAACTGGGCACTTTTAAGTTAATTTGTAACTCTTGAACGGCGCAATAGATGACACTGTTTGCAGTCAGTTTCTAACGTATTTTTTTGGTGATAGCATTTGAAATTTTACACACTTTTTTGACGGTTTTTTGTTCGAGCTTGTACGTCTGTTTTCTGTGGTTTTACTTAGCTCGGAATTCAGTAAAGCAAAAGCCCAACGCATTTGCTTGTTTGGTGGGTATGAATAAACATTTGCTTAGCGGATGTGAACTAAAACTTTAGCTTTATCTTAAAAAATAGAGCTATCCAACCTACAGAATCTGTAGTCCAGATAAATTTTAAACAAACTCACCAAAAATCCTGCACGCTTTTATAATTTTTCCGGCACTATGTTATCCATCATTGGGTATTTAAACAAAAAATAATGAAAATCAAAGAATTTGTATATTGATTCTGGTACGAATAATTTTCATTTGACATACAGTACAGGACATTTAGTGGTATGAATAAGGTTTAGCAATTGCTTCGGTAGCTTTTACTTAGCTCGAAATCAATCAAAGCAAAAGTCCAAAGCATTTGCTTAGTTTGGTATGAATAAACATTTGCTTAGCGGATGTGTACTAAAGTCTTAGAACATAGCTTTTGCTTCGAAAAATAGAGCTATCCAACCAGCAGAATCTGAAGTTTTCTAAAGTAAAATGAAAGAAGACGATCAGAAAATTGAAAAGTACGGCTAAAGTAGCCTTGAAGTCGACGAAGCGGGTGGTGGGTGTAAGAACGACCCAAATTTTTTGTTAATGCGTGCTCGTATGTTGATGTTTAAAGAAAAATGAATACATATTCGAATATTGTCAAACAAAAAATGGCCTAACTTTAATATTTATCATAAGCTCTCCCACATGTATTCGGATCGGGATAATCCGATGTATAAAAAAAATAGGCAATAGGCGCGCATTTTAATTTAGATTTTTTTTAATCTTAGGACTATAAAAAATTATATAAAAATGAGAGATCTGTATAATGTTTTAAATTATTACAATTTATTTCTTACTTTGAGCCAATTGGGACTTCTTCCACTATAGCCGGATTTTTTTTAATTTGAAATATTTACTAATTGATTTGTTTATTGTCATCTTAGACGAATGATTTTATACAACGACAAGAATATGAAAAAAGTTGGGTTATCACTTCGACTTTCCTTTATCCATGTTGAAAATACCTTTTTGAATTGTTTCGAAGTGAAATATTGCTAATTTGATGAGTTCATGACGTTATTAAAGAATTTTTTATTGGAAAAGTCTGCTACCGAGCATGCTTATAAAATAAAGCAATTGCTATGAGATTTGTCGAGCAATTGCTTCAGATTTGAGCTTTATTCATACCAAACTAGCTTGTTCTAAAAGTAAAAGCTCCTGACTGAGAAAACAGCTGTCAAAAAAACTTTATTCATAACAACCGAAGTAATTGCTTTAACCCATTCGAGACGGAGGCCTTTTCACGGCGTTCGTGTTCATAGTACTCTACTCTTAGATAACTTTTATGTCGTTTGATTTTCTTCAAAACCATTTCCCAATACATTTTGCCTAACATTTGCGGATTCCATTGGTATAAGAATATTATTTTTCCGAGCAATACTATACACACAATGAAAGATTGTTCTGACAAAGGCACAAAAATTCCATTGCACACACGGTGTGCAATCGGTCTCGAACGGGTTAAGCGACTGCTCGACTGCTCGATTCAGTTTAGCAAAAGCAATTACTAAGTTTTTTTCATACCACCCATTAGTTTGATTTTGTTTACATTTACTTAAAATAACTTTCTCTCGTATCATGCATAGCCGGAGACAATAAGCAAAAAGTTGTGACTACTTTCCGAGATATCCACTTTGGAATAAATACAAAGACCATGCTAAGTTCTACACTGATGGATCTGTGGCCAATGGTCATGTAGGAGTTGGAATATTTGGCCCTAGAACAAAAATCTCTCAGCAACTTCCCTCAATAATTTCCATATTTTCTGCCGAAGCTGTCGCACTCGAAATGGTCGCAAGAAGGGTCAATAGAAAAACTGTATGTTTCACAGACTCTGCAAGCGTTTTAGTTGCTCTTGAGAACGGTTCATCACATCCAATCGTACAAAATATTGAATCCTTGATGAGGAAAAAAGATCTGGTTTTAGTATGGATTCCTAGCCATTGTGGCATACCAGGAAACGAAACTGCAGATAATTTGGCCGGCTTGGGTAGAACGGGTGAGATGAGTAATGTGTGTATACCAGGGCAGGACATAATTCGTTGGGTTGAAAGTTCACTGAGGAAAGCTCAGCAAGAAAGTTGGAATTTGCTTACTTGAGCTTGAGCTTGCTATCAACTACGGTCCACCTGCGGCCCCTCCTGGCCAATGGCATAATGGTTGCACTCCGTGATTGGTTCGAGATAATCACCATTGCACAATGAACCAAATGAAAGGTGATGGGAACAAGCATCACAATCTCACTGTGCAGTTTTGAGAATCTCATACTTTAAAATGAACCAATAACGACGCCGGCCAAGTCCATGTAGTCGATAGGAGGAAGGGAAGTGCAGCACATGTGAAGATATGTTTAGCGGAGGCCGGCTGTACGCCATCCCTCCACAGATCTTCACGCTGAATGTTTAGGAAAAGGTATTGTGGCATGGGAGTTTACCTTGGTAGGTAAAGTAAACACTTTTAACCTGTGCTCCTAGTCTCCTATACTTCCTACGTTTCCTATTGAAACTCCTATTCGCTCCTAATGAGGCCTTTTAATAAATTCGCATGAATGATTAATGCACGATTGAACTGTATGAGATTTAAGTAATCATATTTCAACCCTAATGAACGGTTTTTCTGAGACAGAGTGTAAACCACCAAAAAATAAATAACAACAAAAAACAGAACACAGTATTGCAAGCAAAATAGATATTCTGTTTCTTTTACAAGAATGCAAATTATTTCCCTTTAAATTTCTCTGGGTATACCTATCTACGCTATGGCCTCAACTGTTTTATAATCTGACCACCGACGGGGTTGGCATTTTGAGATGCATATAAATAGTATTTAAATAAGGACAACAACGCGAAATTTAAATAATTTGTAATGTTTGGACTGAATAACTGATTTTGATCAATAACCTTTTCAATTTTCTCAACAGTTGAAAATATTTTTATGTAGTACAAATAATGTTGCAATTCGTATTGTGCAATAACTGTTGCACAAACGAATCGATGCATTGCTAAACTATGCCTCATATACAAAAATATTACAATCATAATAAAAGTTCCAATAAAAAACACTTTAGACTGTGGGTGCAATACTTTGGGCAAAAACAATATGGAAAAAGATTCAACAGACTGATAATGGAGTGAATTTCATTGCCAACCTGGTCGGATCTGATTACTTGCATTAAAATTAGTATTTCATTTAAACGCAGGTTTAATTAAATTTTCATTATAAAGCATCAACTCAAAAACTGAAAAAGAATTTTTATCGGATTTTTTTACATCACTTCGATTAAAAAAAAAATATTAAGAGCGTAACTACGCATAACATTTTGGCCTTTAGCATCATTTCGTGAGTGAAAATAACGACCCACGACCAACCAAATTGCTGTTTTTCATCGGTATCATGTTTTGTATGGTATTGATATATGAGAAGGAATGAGAAAAACTAATGTTCACGCTACCGAACCGAGGCAATGCTGCTTCACTCGATTTGGACTTAATCTAGGTAATTGATTTAAGAAAAACGCACAGCACCCAAAATGATGGGAAAGTGAAAGTGTCCAAGGTATAGAAGGAAATCGGAAAGCTCTCACCGGGTTTTCCTGTTCTTGTTATCCCCGACTACCGGCCTCCGCATTATGACATCCGTTTTCGTTCGCATTCTATACTTTTTCAGCCACAAATCACACGAGTACTTTTTAAATTCAACTGAACACATCATCTCTTCTTGACTCGCTAAAACAATTCTTCAATTCATGTACATTTCACCTCACATTCTTACTCAAACCACTAGTATTTCATTGGGAAAGAAAAAATCCCAAAAATGCAGCGCTACGAGAAAACTGAAAAAACGCGTCCGCACTCCAGAAAGTTGGAATTTGCTTACTACAAACAAACTGAGGATAGTCAAACCTCTTATAGAGCGAATAAATTATGCATTTTGTAGTCGTAATGAGCAAAGAGCCCTTACTAGAATCTTGATAGGACACTCTAGGTTGACGCATCAACATTTGATGAAAAAAGAAGATCCACCAATATGTGATACTTGTCAGATACAAATCACTATTAATCATATTTTGTTTGAATGTGAGGTTTACTCAGAGAGTAGGATAAAATATAAGATAAGCCAGGAGAATTTTATGTATGGTGATGTGAGTAGGACAAAATTACTAATAGCTTTTTTAAATGAAACCAAACTCATTGAAAAATTGTAATCATAGTGTAAAATAACAATTAGTTTTAAGAAGGGTGAAAACTTATGTTACATACCCTCGTTAAATAAATGTACAAAAAAAAACTTTCTCTCGTTTCGATAGATTTTTTTCTAAATCAAAGAAATAAGATTTAAATTTAAAAAAAAAATAAGCCTCTTGAATAAAAAAAAATGCATTTCTTTAGATTCAATGGCATTAGTCTTCTCTGCGTGTAGCATGTTTTCAATCTTCAATATCTCTGAAGGTTGCAAACATTTTAATACAAAAACTTTTGCATTTAAACCAGCAATTTTTCTACTCTCAAAAGTACATAAATTAGGAATACCATACGTACTCTTTTAAGAGTACATGTACTCTTTTTCGATCGAGAAATGAGCGTACTCTTCTTTTTGTGAAATTTTATCAAATGTACTCTTTTTTTCGTTGAAAGACATTTGATCAGAAAAACCAACGTATTTCTTCCATTTTTGAAGTTGTGTGGCCAGCACTGTATCGATCCCTTGCAAGAATGCAACTTATGCGCCACTTCGTTACCGAAGATTGCACATCACGTCTAAATTTCCCGGCTGGGACTCTCTTCAGGGCGAGTCAAGAAGATAGTCCGGAAAGATTATGAGGATCGATTCAGGCAGGCTTGCAAAGAGGAACGAAAAACTCGAGTGAAACTCGGCCTCACTCAAAATGAATTTCAAAAGCCCTAGAACTCCCTAAAAACATCCGGTAAGAGATCACCCAGTTAATATCATAGGACCAAAGAAAACATCGCACTAGAAAGCGAACGGTTGTGGAAGAGCAAATTCAAAATCAGAGCACATGGCTCGGAACACATGGACGACGTTACGCGTAGTGATGTGATATCAGTGTTTCATCCACTAAAAACTTTCGGGTAGGAGAATTAAGCCCATAATATATTCAGAATAGAAATACAATCATTAAGTGTTTAAACAAAAGTGTGCTTCAGGATTGTATTTAGGTAAGTAAAATCATTATTATAATTAGTTTCCAATTAGGTAATTCATTTTCATTCCATGGATTTTAGTGGGCGAAGACTTATCATTGGTGTGTGATTATAATTCTATTTCATTTTCCTATCTATATCATTCTCCTACCAGTGCGTGCAACTAATTCTCTCTACCTAACTCTCTTTCAGGATTCAGTAGCTGGAACCTGCTGTGCTGTGCTAAGGAAGGGGCCAGAAGTTCATTTGATAAGCGTAACGCTTACCACTGTGTTATGCTTGAAGATTTTATGTGGGGCGTTCATAAATTATGTTCGAATTTTAGTATGCATACTTTTATGCCATCCACATTATAAAAATCTTGGACGCGTCCAACGGATAAGCGGTCCGGCAATAAATAGGTCAGATATGAGTTTTGGTTCGTTTTCCGTGGACGAACACGAATGCTGCTAATGGAACAAAAGGAAATCATACATTTGGACTCACCGAACGATGCATTGTTTTTGCTGTTGATGTACTTACGGCAGCGGCCTCGTGTTGCTTTCGACCACGGGCAAAGTGCTGCTCCAACGAGTTATACTGCTGTTGCTGGGGCAACAGCCGGCTTCTGCTAACAGCAGTTGGGTCGTTGACCGTCTCGTAGCTCAGTGTGATCAGGACGCTTATCACAATAAGTCGGTGCTTGGAAGGCTGCTGATGATCACGACTATGGATGATTTTCGGATGCAGAGGAAATTCCTTGACCAACAAGGTTGGATTAGAGGGCTCTCGGGTTGGCTTCAGGGTAAAGATGTCCCTTCAATCAACCGGAGTTTCAATTCCGGATCGCGTTTGTTGCTGGCTGGGCGGTGGATTCTCGTGCAAGCTGCTGTTGACGAAATCGTGTGCCTAATTAGGCAATAATTATTAGCACAGGACGAGCACGGGTTTCTATTACGCACGACTTTACCTTGCAATGTAGTTACCTAACACACGCATTCACGCACTAAGCCCTATAGTAGCAGTTAAAATTGATCCTGCTTAAAGTAAAAGAATTTAGTCTCCGAAATATTTGATCCCACATCACTTTTACCTCTACTACTAATTCAAATAAAAAACGGCGCGAGCAAACTACTTCCACACCCGATCACGATCCAGATTGAAGTGATCGATGGTGTGCAGCCTCATATTAGGGCAAATGACCTCGGACGGAAGTACGTCATTTCCCGAATGGTCTTTAGAAAATTTTCGTGAAATTGCCATTCAAATAAGTCGCTCGTTTTCCGATCGTCTTCTGGGCCTGTATGTCTCATCCCAACCCTTCCGAATAATTGTCTGGACACGATCTTAAAGTGAGAGAGCCAGACATTTAGGTCGTCGATTTCTCGATTAAGACAACCTGTTTGCATACCCTCTAGGCTGAACCAACATAGCATTGTTGGTTCGGAGAATTATATCGAAGTTTCAATGGTGCGACTGCTACAGTTGTTTCACATTTTATGAAAAAACTACGGAAGAAATTCAGCTTACATCAAATTACTTAAACATTTAGTTTAATCAACATTTTTTTAGTAGTTATAAACAGGGAGCGCGATAAGCGCCTTTGAGTATGCAAACACTAATCAATATGCTCATAATTTAGGTATAGTTCAAGAGTTTTTTTTTAAGAAATTTATAATTGTCATGTATGTCACCTTACCTCCAAGACATTTACAGCATTTGATTGGAATAAAATATCTCCACCTCAGATAAAACGACATATGTACAGTAGAATCTCGCATTTCACAGCTCTGGTTATCCGAACCACAATTCATCGCGATGTATTGTTAAGCTATGAAATAATGTAGGAACCGAGCTATGCGCCTGGATGAAATGCAAATATCTGAGCAAAAGGATGGGGTATGGGTATGTCAATGTATTTCGTTTAATCCGCCGTTTTACTTATTCGAGGTGGTCCCCCTCCCGACTACCTCGGATATTTCTGGCTCTACAGTACATCCTTTTGTATACCATCTGGGCACAAAGCTCGATTAAAATATGGATCTTGTGTCAACATGATGGCTGGGATAACGCGGGAGCTCAGAAACACTGGAGATCGGATAACCTGGGTTCCACTGTTTAAAGTTTCTGGGTTAATGATCTCAATGTACTCTTTTTGGTGTCGCCGGATATGGTAACCCTAACATAAATTTATTTGTATGTACAGTAGAACCCTGCTTATCCGAGCTTCAGTTATCCGAATCTCCGCGTGATCCGAGCCACCATTTTCATACATTTTCCAGGTATTCACCGAGCTGTGCGCCCGAATGATATGCAAAACTAGAGCAAAAGGGAGAACGTTTGTGAATAAAAAACGAAAAATTGCCAATCTACCATCTTTCAGTAAAATTATTTCATCAGGAAAACCTAAACTATACACATAAAATTTTATGCTCATGAAAGTTGAAAAGTTGCCCTTTTAAACTCATATGTTTTTGTTCTCTCATGTTGGTAACCTTCAGGGATAAAGAAGATTGAAAACATGCTATTTTAAAATGGAACCACTCAAAAGGTGCCGTAAACTGGGGGAACTTCGATCAACATGAAATTTTCGCAAATTATTCATTAACTAAGTTAAAATTAAAAATATCTGAAAACTGTTTTCTACGTTTGAAATCCTATAAATTGAATTACCAATGAGCTAAATTTGGTTTTTATGCGAAGATTTTTGGTTTTACTTAAAATGTAATTTTAAAATCTTAAAATAATTGGTTTTTCGATGGCTCACAAACAAACATCTCTCCTGGTCAAATTTAAGCATGTAGGAGCAAATGGGTTGTTTTATGTGAAAGTTCAACTTTTTCTTTGTTTAGGTTTAGTTTAAGTGTTATTTTTATGGTCATTTGTTGAAAATTTTAGGATGTTGAAAAAAAAACGATGATTTTCCATGAGAAAGCTCGTATAGTAAAAACGGCTAAAACTCTATCAAATGGATAAATTTGAAGAAAAAAAGACCATCAGAACCAAGGAATATTAAAAAAAAGGTAGCGCCAAGGCAGCCTTGCTCTAGTATTGGTACAGACTGAGACGTCACAATCACGAAAAATCTGTTAATTTACTACACAGCTAATTTTTTTTTGCTGGAAACCAGCAAAATTTTGCTGGTTTTTGTCCCGCTGACTTTCCAGCAAAATTTCCAGCAATTTCAATTGCTGGAAAAAACAGCAAACGTTAATGCTGGTTTCCAGCAATTCAAATTGCTGGAAAATCAGCAATCCAGATTGCTGGAAACCAGCTATTTCTTTCAACACAACCGGCAGTATTTAGTATGAAATTTATATTTCAATTCAAAATTACTGTTTGATATTGGCTGTGCATATAATAAGCAATAAAAACAATTATTTTCTCCCATTTTCAATAAGGGATTTATTTATTTAAAAAAATACTTTTTTTTTACAACTTTCTAAAACCGGCTCTGGGTGGCCGCTTTGAGCCGCAGTGTTGATCATCCGCCACCTGTAAAAATAGTTTTGATTAGTATCTTGTATGGAACATCTAC
This sequence comes from Uranotaenia lowii, assembly GCF_029784155.1. Lineage (NCBI taxonomy): Eukaryota > Metazoa > Arthropoda > Insecta > Diptera > Culicidae > Uranotaenia > Uranotaenia lowii. The sequence continues at coordinate 243,416,234 of NC_073692.1, read as the reverse complement.
CTGTACAATAAAAACTTACCCTTGACTTGAATCCTGGTTGCTAGAGTATAGAGGAAAATAAAATAATTATACACCCATAGAAGAGGTTGCAAAAATCCAATGCCTATTTAGCAAATCTCTGTGCCGATAATGCGCTGAAATGTGCATTGTGCCGAAGACGGTATGTTTGAAAAACCGTAACTGGCATAAGGACTCGGCTCCCAACCAAAATGATGACCACTACATTCAAGCGAAACAAGAAAAACATTTTATGGGATTTCCTTCCTATTGGATAATTCATCCCAGAAACAAGAAAATAAAAATTAAAACCACAGCGCTGTAGTGAGAATCGAACTCACATCACCAAATGTATCGTCTTGCCAGTCCGACATTCTAACCAGTGTACTATTCGAGCTTCATGCAGGACGAGGAATATTTGTCAGAGGCTTTCTGTTACCGATCAATCACAAAAAACGTACAACGGCGGCTTCCCGGCGTTTGGCCTCCTTTCAATGCATTCCATTGTCTTAAGATGGAAACGGGAAAGGGAACGGGAGTGAAGGAACGGGAAACCCATTGAATGAGAACTGTGCTTTGCTTACTGCCTGCTATTACATACACACGCTACATATACACAGCTGCTAAAGCCGGGCAGCTTGTCCGGTGTTGTTTGCCTGTGAATTGAAGGAATGTTTTTGTTGTTGCTTTTGCTACATACACACGCACAGCTTAGCCGTGTTTGCCGGTTGATTGAATTAGAAGGAAGTTTTTGTTGTTGCTTTTGCTACATTCACACGCACAGTGCTCGGTTCGCTGGCTGCCTGGTGTTGGCCGGTATTTATTTCCATCCTTCTTCGGCTTGTGATGCGATGGGGAGGGACGCGAAAACGTTTTTATTTTGTTTCATTCAGACATACGCAATTCGGTTGCGCTGGGAGGTTAATGCCGGTGGGCGCAAATCGAATCAGTGCCGGTCGCGTTATCTTCTTGTACCAATGATGCTATGAAATTGACTACACGCCATTGGCACAGAGGCTGAATTTTGGGTGTATCAATTTAACCAAAATTCGTAAAATAGAATCTCACCTTACTTCAGCGTACGAAACGAAAACAAACTCCAAATTGAGAACTCGATTGCTGATTTTCCAGCAAACTAGATCAATTGCTGGACAGTCCAGCAATTTGAAAACCGATTGCTGATTTTTCAGCAAAAATGACAAGCACATAACCGAATGCTGAAAAATCCAGCAATTCGAAAATCGATTGCTGGTTTCCAGCAAAAATTTGGATTGCTGAACGTTTCCAGCAATTTTTTTTTTGCTGGAAATCGAGGCAAAAATTTACAGTGTAGGAAACTTTAGTTTTTCGATGGCAATTCGAAGAATCTGCTGGAAATTTTCCACTTTGAAAACAAATTATTGTAGAAGGATGGATCTTCAAGATGGATGCATAAAAAGTTGCATTATCGAATAATTTTTCTTTAAAAAAGACCATCGAAGTTCGAAAAAATTGTGGATTTTCACCACTGAAATTTGCAAAACTTTAAAATAAGTTCGAAATCTTCCATGGAAATGTTCAAGGCAGTGCAGTTTAAGCTCCTCATTACAATAAAGTGATCAAAACACATTTTTTTTTTATACAAAACCACAATCTTTTATTGGCATTTAAGTAAACTGAGTTAACACAGTTGTTCTCGGAACTTGGTGGTGAACGGTCGATGTGTTGCGTGTTCTCGTCTTGTGGGGTGAATCGATTGTGGATGATAGCACGGAATTGCTTTAAAACAAGAAAAAAACTTGGGTGATGCTGCGGTGAATTGTGTTGGAAAAGTGGTCACAGAAAAGCTTAGCTTGTGAAAGGAACATGGAGTGATATTGTGAAAAAATGCAGAAGATATAATGCGCAAATATGGCGTCACACTTACTAATTGTGCTGGCTAATCCTAGTTGATGGTTTGGTGAAATGTGAGTCGTGTGAGTGTGTGCGTGCAGTGGATGAGAACGGAAGGCCATGCATGGAAAGCAAACACTCCAGGATGGAGAGAGAGCTATCCGCTGAAATTCTTGTTTGATGCGGACTTTTCATGTAGCAGTAGGGCCTGGAGCTTGACCAGAAGAAATCGCAGCAAAACTTGGTGAGATCTGTCCTTAATTATTTATTTATCATTTTTACCCTATTCCTCATTAATGTTCTTGGCCATCACTATTGAATTCGGGGGAGAGAATCACGTGGGTAATTTTGGAAGAGGTATATGATTCTCGTATCTCCTAGCGTTCGTTTGTAGTAGTTTATGCTCGAAACATTTGTGTGTGTTCATTGTGCAGATGAAAAAACTAATCTGCGTGGTGGGCCCATGACTTGCATAAAAATGCAGAAGGCGAGTAAAGTCAGTAAAGCAAGATGGGTAGGGTACACGTGTGTATGCTTTATGGTGGGACTTGGGATTCATCATTCACTTATACTTAATCGATAAGCGTTGCCGCATAGTGGGTTTCGTGCTTGATGTAAAATATTCATTTTCAGTTCTTAGGTATGTGTGTAAGAAGGTGGTTGGGCTAGCACATGGCGGATGAACAAGTCTTGCATTTGCTGGTGGTTGATTTGAAAGCGACAGTCAAAGGCGAGAGAGTACGCGTGAGCATTATTTTGAAAAAAAGGGTGAATTTGGGCTCCACATGGTCAAACCAGTTGACGAAGTAATATAACAATGTTTGAATGCTTTGAAAATTTTTTTTTGTATCATTTGCACTCCTCTATAAAATATGTTTTAAGTTTTAAAGCAAATTAACGGTCATAGATTTTTTTTTTTATATTTCGACATTTGATTCAAATCGCATGCGCAATTCTTCGTTTGATTTTTCCATATTTTACAACATTTTTTAATGAATATTTCTGATTATATTTTTATTTATTATTAAATGGAAGAAAGAGAAGAGCACTGTATTGATATCTGATATGAACAGTGTCGAAAAGACAGTTTGTATAATTCAAATCGCTAGTCGAATAAAGCCATTACCGTAAGTTGGGATGAAAAGGGACAAAACGTCCCCATGCTGATTTAATATGCATATTAACTTTTATCCTTTCAGATACGTATCCTTTTAAAACAAAACATTATTTATAACTATTTTTATAATTAATACATATAATCGTATTATTCAGATTATTCGAGTAATTTTCCTTACGGCCATATACTTTCGTTTGGGGTAGGGATATTTTAGAGGGAATGCATCTGGGGATAACCTGAAAAAACTAATGCAAGCGGAGTGGGTTGCCAACCATTGTAGGTTTCTGAGGGTTGGATGCCTTCCTTCGACGAACCATCGGCCGTGGAAGCCCTAGAATTTAATTCGAAGGCCAAGCCACACAGACATAGGCAGGACCTTGCTACCGATGGGGGAACCATACATACATACATTTAAGTAAACTGAGTTAACAATCATGAATTGATGTTAATTGTTCTACTTAAGAATTGTATATGGAAAGCGGTTGGATTAAAATCATTACAATCAGTTTAACACTCAATATCTACCAGCTAGACCTTTTCGAAGCTGATATTTTCTTCATTTTTGCACGTTTTAGCTTCAAGCCGACATTGCATTCAATAATAAATTAAGAAAAAAAACATAATACAATCTTCAAAGGTTAAAAAAACTTCAGAACATAGTGAAATAGATGCCAGACAACAAAATCAAAATGAGATTGGAATTCGATTTCGTTCTAAAACTTGTTTTTCTTTGAAATTCCTATCATTCTCACATAAATTTTCGATACAATCGTTTTTGTGACATCACAAAAAAATCCAATATGGCTCTCGACACTACCTTATTTAAATATTCCTTGCATCAGAACAGTGCGAAGACCTAGGGAATTGCATGAAAATAAAATTTCATTTGATTTTGAGGTAAAAAAAATTGGGAAATATTAATAATTTTTACCCCTAGATGTATGCAGCAACATTGTCCATCTTTTGATTATAAATGTTTTTGAAAAAAAAACGTTCAAAACATCAGTTTAGCCCTAACAATAATTACTGTTATTGATGTTTATGCCTTCTGTGCTGATAGCATAATTTTGAAGATGTTGAGGTATTTAAAACCACAGTGATCATAAAAACCCCGAAACTCGAAATCTGGTTTTGTAACAAACATTTAATTATAACCACCGATATTGTTTGAATTTACTGCAATCAATGATCATGTTTTACACTTCACACATCAGTAAGGGGTTAACAACTTTTAGACATTATGAAAAAACAACTCCTTCCAAAACATTCAAAAATATTTGAAAAAAGTGATCAAATTTCCCCCAGTTTACGGTACGTCACATATTACATCAGAAAATGCCAATAAGGCTTTCCAAAACTTCTAAAAATTCAACAAATGACTGAAAACCAGAATCATTATGCCAGGACCATACACAATCATTATGAGAGGATTATACAATTCGAACTTAAATTGAAGTCTAAATGAACAAATAAATTAACAGCTTAACATGAAATTTGTTCCCTAATGATTTTTCTTATTTTATTTGAACTGATGTGTGGAATCAGCAGAAAGAACCGTTTTTCTCAAAGTGGAGCATTTTTGCACCTCTCGTACTCATAGTATTACATTTTTAAAAACTTTTATGCCGAGTGATTCTTATTGAAACCAATTCTCTCCATTTCTAGCCTAAACTTCAAGGATTGTATTTATGTAGAAATTTTATTCTTCCGAGCAAAAGTAAACTCACAACGAATGAGTGTTCTAAAAACGGTTCAAAAATTTCATTGTGTGCAATCGGTCTCGAGCGGGTTAATCTACGCGAGATGACCAAAAATACTCCTATGGATTGACTCTAGTACGCATTCTTCAACCGGAACCCTTCGAAGTGACACATTGTTCGTGTGGAGCTTCTATTGGAGTCAGAATAATACTAGAGCAGAATGACTTTGTCTAAAGTTTAATTTCTAAAAAAAAGTCTTTTTTTAAGATAAGTTAACCACCGTTAATTAATTTTTGTAAATTTATTTTTCGGCATAACGGTGAAATGTATATTCTTGAAGAAAGAATATCAGAAATGAAAATTGAGAAAAATTGATAGAGAAGTGAGGAGAATTTTTTTCGCAGGTGTTGAAAAGAGCGAAAGAGCAGTTTTGCGAGGACGAGGATTATTGACGTACTCCATACTTTACCCCGCAACATTTCATTATTTAAGAGAAGAAGTATCGGGATAGAGGTGGCACTACCTTAACCTATACAATGAAATCTGGTTGGTCCAAAGTCTACATGTGGTGAACACGTATACTCCGTACGGGACCGTCCAACCAGATTTCATTGTATAGGTTAAGGTAGTGCCACCTCTATCCCGGTACTACTTCTCCTAAATAATGGAATGATGCGGGGTAAAGTTGGTGTACGTTAATAAGTTTTCCTCGCAAAAATGCTCTTTCGCTCTTTTCAACACCTGTAAAAATTTTCTCCTCACTTCTCTATTCATCTTTATCAATTTTCATTTCTGACATTCTTTCTTCAAGAATATACATTTCACCGATACGCCGAAAAATAAATTTATAAAAAAAAGTCAGAATGATACCAAATGTCTCCTTAGTTTTTTTTATTAGTTGATCACCCAGGTGGTAAATCCTTTTTAAAATAAGCTTTGGACCGTAGTTCCACCTCCCCGTGGTCCAGAGTAAAAACGTCACACTTAGTTCAGTCAGCTTGCCAACAGCCTGCGTACCGAGTGTAGTACAAACGTGGTGTGACTGACAACTGAGCACTGTTGCCTTGGTACCAGTGCTCAGTTGCAAGTAGAAGGAGGGGTCGTCACGTGTATCGGGAAGTCTAAGGTACTCTAAGGGTCCGGCGCCGATTGACCGACGCATAGGGCTGAGATGAAAGATCTCCACAGCTGGCGATCCGGAGTCAGCGTCTTCACTTGCTGCCAGCCAAGGTTCTCGTCAACTGTGCGGATTTCAGCAGTTAAACTACGCCGCCACGAGCTTCTGGGACTGCCTCTTCTTCGATGCTCATCTGGATTCCAGTCAAGCGCCTCTCTGCAAATCTAGTTTTCATCTCTTCGAAGCGTGTGCTCAATCCATCTCTACTTACGCTCCCGAATCCCGATTTCTAGCGCCTTTTGGTGACAACGGCGATGTAGTTCCACGTTTGAGATGCAGTTGCCAGGCCACCAAGCACAGATGATGTTCCGCAGGCAGCGATTCACAAAACCTAGCAGTTTTCGCGTCATCACAGCATATGTGCACCAAGTTTTGATCCCGTACAACAATACGTTGACGTTTGAGTTAAAGGTTCGGATTTTAGTTAGTAGAGAAATCTGGTGTAAGCGCCAGAGATTTTCTGTGTTGATCTCCATCGACTTGGTCTTTCCGACATTGACTTTGAGACCTGCTGCCTTGCAGCTTTCGGTAAGATCGTCGAGTTTATTCTGCATATCCGATTGTGTTAGGGCGAGCACAATACCGTCAGCCAGGTCATAATCGTTCAGTTGCTCCATTGTCGAAGGATTCCACGGCAATCCTCGATTTGGTCTACAGTCAATGATCCAGTCAAGATCTCATCCATTACTGTGAGAAAAAGTGCCTCGTATTGTGCTTCGATGAGATGGACTAGTTTCTCTGGGACACCTCATCGCCTTAGAGCCGCCCAGATGTTTTCGTGGTTCAGTCGGTCAAATGTTTTTTTGAAATCAACGAACACCAGCAGAAGAGAGTCCTGGAATTCATTGATTTCTTCCAGTATTATTCGTGGCATTGTGATGTGGTCCACACATGATCGTCCGGATCGAAATTCAGCTTGTTGCCGTCGGAATGTAGCGTCGATTTTCTCTTGGATCCTGTTCAGGATCACTTTGCAGAGTACTTTAAGGGTTGTAAAGATCAAAGTTATGCCATCTTTTGATTTTGGGATAAATAAAAATTCCTTTGATTCAAATCCATTTTCCTTTGCATCGAAGGAATGAGTTCTTAACAGAATAGAAATTGAAAAATTATAAATTCGTGTTCCACATACATTGAACACGAATACGAAAAAATTGTTGAAAATTAGCTACCGATGGAAATTAGCTGGTTCTCTGTACCACTTAGTTTCAATTTTAGGTGCAATAGCAGATTGACATAAACATATAGTTTTTTCCCACTGAACATTTGATGAAAACCATCAAACGCATGAAGATATATAAAATTTGAATTTTTTTTTGATTCATCTTTTTTGTTCTGTATCAGGAACGTCGAAAATAAACAGATCGGCATCAGGGACTATGAACAAACATACATTTGATATCTTTGAAAAGTAAGTCATCCAGAAGCTTCTCCATTGGACATGAATACATTATATGCCCGTGGCTTATGTCTTTCGCTTCTGTTCCATTCGAAAGATTCTAGCAAGCACACAATCAAATTAGCTCAAAGCTAGAAAACAACTGTATTCAGTGCAAAATGACTGCAAAGCCTGACCAGCATGCTAGCATCAATTCAACCATATCCTAAGATGCTGCTGGGGAGAATTCCCGAACGAGTATCTTTTCCACGCTTCCCATTTGAACCTAAGTTGCTTTGACACTTTGCAAGACGATCAAGAAGCGGTTATTTCAAGCATCAAATGTGAACCAATAGTTGAAAGCAAATTCAACAGCACCAGTCCAGGCCACACCTGACTGAACGGGCGTTCCACATGTATGTTCGGTATCAATCGGACTTGTTCCGTATCAAAGAACAAATAAACAATCTTTGTTTGATTCCTTTCCTTGGGTGGGGGTGGTTTTCTTCGAGAAGGAAATGCTCTGTGAACAGTAAAGGTTCTAATTTACATGTTAAACAAATAAAAGAACATATTTGAGCTGTAGTATAGTGAAATTTCAAAACTGTAATATTTTTCAGTATTGTATTAAATTTGAAATCTATAATATATAAGAACTAGTAACAAGAACTGCTATATAGTATGCAGCGCTACCCTACATAATGCCAACAATTCATCGTACCATTTGAAACGACCTGACATGGAGACTCAAAGGAGACATACACGGAAAATAAAAAAAGGTAAAATTTATCAAGAAGCAGATGTAGTTTTGTTTTTCAACCCATCTTTCTCAGTAAATTTTACCTTTTTTCATTAACCTAGCGAAAAGTTGAATTTTATCTTTTTTCATTCACCTATACTGCCGCTATTCGCAAGACTGTCCCTTATGCATTTTCGTCATTTTTCAGTTTATCTCAAAAATCGTTCAAATACAGTTAGTTCTTCAATTTAGACTAAAAACTTTCATAACTTTGTTCTCAACATATATGAAAAAAATACCAAGTCATGTCTGTCCCATATGAAATATACCCGCAAAGCTGTCCCATGTGTACATGTATACAGAATACCTTAAAATTTCTCCTCTAATTTACGTTAATTTTACAAATATTCATACAAGGTGTGCGACAAAATAAGCATTCATTGAAATTGCGAAAGTTAGACTAGATAAAACAGCACAGTAAAGTTAAAAATAGCAATCTCCATCATTTTCACAAGCTAACTTTATCCTAATTCCATCAAACTGTTTTTTTTTTTAATTTCGCATGAAGCTTATTGAATTGTTCTTTGTCAAACATGGAAAATAGTCAGCTACAAAGCCATATTTTTTTGGTTTTTGTCATGCTGTTACTTGCTGCTTGGACTTTCATAAAATCATTGAACAAAAATACGCGTACCTTGTAGCACACATATTGAATTGATTTTTTTCATGAAATATTTGCAGCCAAGATACTTTGCTGTTTCTGATTCAGCATTAATTTAATTTGAAAGTATTTATAGTCTTTCTAAAAAGATAATTGACCGAAAAACTTTCCAAAATATGATGGTACAGGTTGTTTTATTCATGGATCGTTGTTATTCATTTTATTTTAGACCTCCTTCACCCACACACACTTCTTACGATAAACTTTCTTCATCTTTGAGACTTTGACTATCTAAACATGTCATATACATCATTTCAAACTTATTTTTATCAGTAATCAACCAGTAAAGTGAATAATACAGCGCAGATAGAGAGAATCAAATGATCAACTGACAAAAGAAAAGCCAAATATGGGACAGCTTTGCGGGTATATTTAATCCGCATGCGAAATATACTCGCAAGGCTGTCCCATCATTATTTTCTCCTCCGCATCAACAACTTCCAAATCAAAAACACATTGGACGAAAGTCTACAACAATTATCTTAACATCTGTGAAGAAAAAAGTAGAAAAGGTAAAGTTTCAACCGAGAAATCCACGAAAGTGTATAAAAATCTTTAAAGCCGTTTTTCTCGGTTCGTTGTTTTTGCATATGGGACAGACTTGCCGGCAGCGGCAGTATAGTAAAAGGTAAATTTTGACTTTTTTCATTCACCTAGCAAAAAAGGTAAATTTTATCTTTTTGGGATTCACTGACCAAAAGGTACATTCTACTGGTTTCTTATTCACTGAATAAAATGGTTCTGTTCTAGCTTGTCACCAAATGATAATAAAAAAAGGAAAATATTCATTCGAGATTTGATTTTTAATTCAGATTATTTGTTGTTTTGGAGATCTATGTTTGAAATAAAGTTCCTCTTTTCGACGATCCGGGTCGGTCAACTTCGTTTTTTCCTTGAATGTTCCGTTTTGTCGGATGAATACACTTTTGCCTTCTCTGTGTCCTTCCACGCAACCATGGCAGCTGAATCTCCTCAGTTGGTTAGAACATTCATTCTTTTTCTCCGTTTGACTAATCCGGCCAGTTGGGGAGTATAATATTAATTGTCTGTTGCTCTTCCGGAATGATGAAGAAAACATTTCGAAGCTCACTGGGCCAATCTGTAATGGAAGCAAAGTTTATGAAAACTAGCACAACTAAATTAAAAGCAAATGTTCCTTCAAGAAATAACAGCTCAATCTCAATAAACGGTTTCAGAAAATAGATACCTTTTTTCTAGATGAATTATTCAGATTTTTTTAGCTCAATCCAGGTCAATTTCACATCGCTACGAGGTAAGCTTCACCTTGCTACAAGGTAAGTTTTACCTCGAAGAGGTTAGAAGGTCAGTTTGAATTCTATTTTTTCGGTAATTTGTCCTTTTTTTATTTGCTCAATTCAGGTAAGCTTCACCTGCTACGGGGTAAGTTTTACCATTTTGGATTTACCTTTTTCTAGGTGCATTCAACCTTTTTTGTCAGCTCTATTGGTAAATTTTACCTTTTTCATTATTTTCCGTGTAAGAGAAATGCTGCGCTGTGCCACAGAATCGTCATATGAAAGTACTATATAAGTGTTAGCGAAACATCTGCTCAATTTCCGACTTGGCCTGGCTAGCTAGCGAGAAGAAATTGGAAGGAGCATCTCGACGGTCACGACAAGGCTTTCGATCTTTGAGACAAACTGTAGCTACCTATATTTTTCAAGCAGGAAGTTGGAGGGTGACACGACTAGTTTCCGATTCAGTAACTTTTCAGTTCAATGAAGTTATTGAGAGTTGAAATATCTATCGAATAGCGTCTAACGACTTGGTTTATTTTTCTCACATTATTTTATTATGTATTCTCGACAAAATAATAAATAACAATCAATAAATCAGCAAAAATCCAGCACAAGAGCACTACTAATTTATATTAGAAACGCAAGTTTTATAAATTTGGAATACCATTTAGGGGAGATAAGGGCATAATGAGCACCCGGGGTATAATAAGCACTCATATTTTCGACAAAAGTACGTATTTTCTTAAGTAAATTTTCATGAGGATTTGTTTCGTACGTCCTATAGTATTAATTTTTCACAATAAAAAGGAATCTCCTTATCATCTTTACAGAAATATTTAAAAAAAAACCAGCTAGGTTCTCAAGTGACGAAAATATTTTAATTTTTGAGCACCACGAAATAAGCTTTTATGATCTTTAAATAATCTTTCAATTAGATAAAAGCGTTTAAAAATGCATCTTAAATTTTTTTTGCCGAAAGCTGAAGACCAGGCACTGTAGAGGCATAATGAGAACCCCCCTGGAGCAGTATAAGCATCATTAATCAGGGCAAGATGAACGTTTTCTGCCGTATAATCTAGCTGCGAATTAAACTCGATGAAGTCTACTGAATAATAGAGCTACAGCTTGACTTGTTTCATCTGTCGATTTGGCCTATTGGTAAGATGTTGGAGTGGTAATCAGTAGACTCGGGTTCGTTTCCATTTTTTTTTTTATGAAATTTTGAATCCAATTTGACGCAGTTCGAAACCCTTATTTGTTAATGGAACACGAGTGGGGTTGTCCGTTTTTTCACTGGATTGGATCTTATTTCGTTGGTTCAATTCCTGTATAAATTAGACCCATGAATAGATCACGGATGCAGATGCTCTTATAGAGCAAATTTTGTCTCTATCAGTCTATCTCCTCAAACAGTTAGTGTTTTTATTCTTATCGTGGTAGGCTTTGATCAATTTCTAGAACTTTCACGTTATGGTGAACGTTCTAACTAGTAAATGTTTGAAGAAACCTAACAGCTAAAATAAAAGACAAAAGCACTTGGAAAAAGTTCCACTTTTGGCCCGTTTGGACCACTGTGACGTGGCAGGATAGCTAGTTTGTTTCTCATTTACCTGCTACCTATCTTGGCCGCGTGGATCCGATCAATTGCGATAATACCTACGTATGAATGTGTTTTTTTTTTTCTTTAATCACGTCTATGATAACGTTAAAACAAAATTTTTCATAAATAATATTCCGTTTGTAAATCTGGCATACTTTTCGAAGAATTCATGTAAAGAAAAAGCAGATTTGGTCATTGATCTGTCATAACGTTGAATTTCAATATTTTTTTTTATTATTTGCTAATATTTTGACTTTTGTATTGTAATGTACAATACGATAAATGCATTTAAATAACGAAACAAAACAGAAATTGAAAAATTGACGAGAGATTGTTATAAAATTAATATGAAATACAAAACTATATTCTGCTTATAGGATCGAAAAGTGATCTTCTTTTGATACAAATTTCCGCTAGTCAATATAAGAACAATAGGTTTTGTTAAAAGCTTTGTGCATATACGATCATGATAAATGCTTTAACGCGAGATTGCACGTGGATGGTCCTTTTATGTTAAATTCACACATTCCGATTCTTGGCATATTACGACAACAAACACATTTAAATTTTGTATCTTAACATTGTTTTATAATTGGAAGAATGTTTCCTACGATACATTTGCGACCTATGTTGTCCTAGATCCCGTTGGGTGTTGTGACTATGGGACCTAAATTTTTGCATTCTCCTGTGACGATATGAGCTTTTATCATTGATATGAACTTTGGAACGGTGGTCGTCGACGAGTATTGGTCAAAGTTGAAATTTTCGTAAAAAATAGCCCGATCTCGTGCAAACAAGGTTCGGTTTTTACACCAGTTGTACAACATTTTGATTAGTTGATTGGAAGTGTTGTAAAGGCTGGTGGCGGGATAAATCTCCGGATAGACTAGTTTATTTGGGGCAACTGGTAGGCAGCCGCAGTAGGAAGCCTCTAACCTAAGGAGAAAAGAAAACAGTGGAAAACGAGTTAAAGCAGTAGATCCACTAGATCTAAGAAGTAAAGAAAATCTTACATGGCAACGCCGTAGAACTCATGCCCAGATGTTGAAATGACCACATCTCCGTCTAAAAGTGTGCGGATATAATCATCCTTAGATAGAAAACCAAAATTAATCAGTTTTTCCTTCAGTTGCTCTTTAATGCTCTCGAAACATTCAGGAATCGATTGCGTTCGTTCGCCAAGGATTGAAACCCGAAAGTCAACTTGTCGTTTGTTAAGCTCCACTAGGGTATTGGTCAGAAATTGAGGATTTTTGTCATGTTCCCAACGGTGCGGCCAAATCAAATGCAGGGCTTTTCTGCAAAAAGTCAAAATGATTAGAAAGTGTGCGATTTTTACGGTATTTAAGAAAAAGAATCTAAGTGAGCTAAAAACAAGGACAACTTTGAATCCAAGTTTCTTTTTATTTAAGCCTAGGTCATAAGTGCGTAAATGTAGGTATTAAATTTTTTTTTGCAGCTTCAAATATCGTCTAGGAATTAGATCATTTTTTGCCTCTCGAGATCTGTGGACATTAATTGAAAAAATTGCTCAGATTCAGCAAGGTGGATTAAACGTCAATATTTTTCTTTAAAATGCTACTGCTTTTGAATTTAAATAAACAATAGTTTTGTTCGTCCGTAACTCTAGTGTTAAAAAAAGCAGGAAAGTAAAAAGATCTTCAAGGAATCTAATCTAATCTACTAGAGCCGGATTTTAAACAAGGTGATTTCAGTTGCATATATTAGAAGAGAATACTGTTAAAAATAACTGTTATAGAGCTAATAAAATAATACATACTTATGGTTATTTCTTTAACACTTTTTTTCCTTGTCATGAAAAACTTTTTTCTAGATTTCAGCATTCTGAACTTTATATCAAAATGTAACGGTAAACCCTTTACAAAATGTTTACTAGCGTAAACTAAAAATTTCAAGGAGTGCGTGGATACATGATTCATAACAGTTTTCGAACATTTGTAGCATCTTTTTCAAATTTCCAATCAATAAAAAAAACACAAGCAGCTTTTGTCGGGGGTGAGTCGGATACTTGTGTGAGAGAAAATAGCGAGAGGCAAATAATTTCTAACAACCTAGCTAGACCTTGATATTCTAAGTATTAAATAACATTATATATGTATGTGAACTTACTCGTTTTTGGTAAATACGCGTTTTGGAATAAGATGAAACGGAATCGGGAAGTAGAGTACTTCGCTCCGAGGTTCTAATTTTTCCTTGATATTTTTCAACTTTAAATCCGGTGCAATGTTAAGGAAGCTCTTGATGTTGTCTAAAAACGACGTACGGTTGTAATGCGAATTGAAGACTATCTGGTCAGCACTCAGACAGGTCATGATTTGGTTCAGCCCGTACTGGCAATCGCGTTCCTTAATTTCCCGGACCGGATAATTGAGCTGGTTCTCATGGAAATAGACTATTTTTCTACACACGGACAAATCCGGTCGAAGTCCAATCAGTTCGGCTAGATTCAGAACCGAGCTTGTAAACAAGGTTCGGTATTGGTGGTCCCGAGGGATCGTTTCCGAAAAATAAAGCGCTCCAATACGGGAACGCCAATGCCATTTTTTCGCCGTGAGAGTGAAAAGATCGTACTCAGCAGGATGAAATTCTAAATGGAAAAGTTATTATTGTATCAAATATGCCTCTGCAGGACTGAAAATATACATACGTTGCAAAATTGTGTCCAGTAGTTGTTTATGTGATCCTCCATAGAAAGGTTCAATTATCAAAATTTTAGCCATAAATAGAAGGAACCGATAGTATCCACAAAATACAGTTTTCTTAAGTCAAAAGAAAGGACTATAGCACAAAATACAAATTTTATTGATGAAATTAACGCAGCTATAAGCTCGTATACCACACACGTCTTCCAGAGAACCACCCTTATATCAAAAATATTGACATGACTTTGTACCGCACGCTTAAAAGTTTGAACCCAAATTCGACTGGTATATTATTAAAATTTATTTCATTTAAATATATCTAGATTTTGTTTTGATTAGGTCGTATGAGCCACATTGCACACGGTAACCAAAGTTACTCTATTCTGTATAAAAACCCATACAGTTTGAAGAAAACTGTCTCCACGCACTTTTAACTTTGGGCGTTCTACACATAGCGTGTCTAAAGAGCTTTTATACATTTGAAAGCTTCCAGCTAGTTAGTCAATTCTGTATATTTTTACATAGGGATGCTCAAGAATTTTAACGAGTTCTTAAAAAAATAATAGTTTTGAAAAATTAAAAAAACTCAAACATTTTATTTTTGTAACAGCTATCTGATATTTATTGTTCATGGCGACATTTTACATAATAAACAATAATTTTAAAGACCGTCTTTCTTGGTCTTATATAAATAAATGTACACTACCTATAGCCATGCTTTTTCGAATAATGCATTGGAACCAATGCATTCTAGCGACATCCCGAACGTCGACGTCTGCTCAGGCGATGTGTTTGCTTTATGTGGCTCTGACCAGCGTTTTAGATAACGGAAGCTGCACACGCCAATTACGACAGCAACTTCCGGAGATGTCCCGCAGTAAAGGTGGAATTTACCTGTTTTTTTCGTTTCAAGGAAAATAACAATCACCTTTGGGTGCACTTTGAAAACCAAGTAGGAAGTAGCTTTCTTCCAGCAAGTTTTCGGGCAAAGAGTAACCACCCTGCGAAAAGATTAAAGAGAAACAGTGAATAAATCGTTTGCGGAAATACATTGATTTAAACAAACCTTTCCCTTTATGTTGTTGAAATCTGCTTCGTCAATAAATGAAAAAGCGCCAAGCAGTCCAACTTGAAATAAAATTGCACAGTAGAACTTTTTGATGTTGATGCTGAAGAATGTTGTATCTGAAAAGAATAAAATTTCATTTAAAATAAATAAATAAAAGGGATAAAAACAAATTAATAAGACCATAAAATAATTAATAAAAATGATCATAAAAAAACAAATCAAAGCAAAAATGCAAAAACTTTCAACGAGTTTTGATATTCATAACAAAAATTGAAATTCAAAAAATTAGACTGAATCCGGATTCAGTATTCAGATATTTTAACATACTTTCACTTCACATCTCCACAACATACGAATGATGGTTCAAAATGGTGCTTGCCCGGGCTCGCCGATTGAGTCGCCGTATTGTTACCATCGTTAGTGACAATATTTATTCTACGATGCATCCAGTTTTTATTTTTTCTTCAACAGCGGTTGTTCTTCAATGTTGTCGGTTAAAGCATTCTTGCAAGAAAAACAAGGCTCCCGTCAACATTTGTCTGCTGTTTAGGAACAACATCAGGTTGCCCTTCATCCGATCATCACTATACTTCGAAGTTCTTTTTCCGAGAATTTTCTACCGCGTAATGATATGCTAAATGCTGTTTCTCAACTGCAAAGAAACAGAAACAAATTTTAGTCACTACCAATTTTACAACTATACACGATTATGTGAGTCGATTTCAGAAAACTTCGGACCTCGCAACGCTCTCGTTCGACTTACCGGAACTCTCAAAATATTTTGGATCTAATAACTATGGATGTCATAAATCGTTTCCTAGCCAGCTTCAAACAGACGCCTCTTCCGGATGCCATAAAAGCCGATGAGCAACTGCAGCAACTGTGCGCACTATATCCCTGAAATCAAATAGTTAGATCAAAGTTCGAAGCTAAATAATTAGAATACATACCTTTTGCCAATTATTCATGATGATATCAATGTAAAAATGATAGAAAATTGAAATCATCTAAATAAACGCAGTGAAATCAAACAACTTTTCGCTTTTGACATCCCCGCTCAAAGCTTTCCAACAACAGCAAACTTTTTATACAGAGCATGAATAATCGAGTTTTAGTTTGCATCTGTATATCGGCGACCCAAAACTACCCAAAATTGAATTGGGGTTATACAAATTTTGAGCAACATTCAATTAGTGATTTTGAAGGTATAATCGCAACACATTTAATGAGTATCTCAATTTTTCCGTGCATGTTCCGAAAAAATTGCTGTTGAAATTTTAAAACACATTTTTAATTCTACACGGAAAATAAAAAAAGGTAAAATTTACCTTTTTGCGAGGTGAATTTTTTCCACCCCTTTTTCGAGGTAAATTTTACCTTTTTTTCATTCACCTAGCAAAAAGGTAAATTATACCTTTTTTCAATTCACCTAGCAAAAAGGTAAATTTTACCTTTTTCGCATTCACCTAGCAAAATAGTAAATAATACCGTTTTCCCATTTACTGATTTAAAAGGTAAATGCTGGTTGGTCTGATTGGTTTCTTCAATAAGAATTAAAAAAATACAAAATTCTATCAAAAATTATATTTATTGGAGATAAATAGGGACTGTTAATTCGGCTTCGCGTTCTTCCGAGCCGCCATGGCCGCTGAATACTCCTGCGTTGCGTACATTCATGACCTCCTCTGTTCGGCTAATCCGGTCAGGTTCGGCTTTTCCGGCTGGAGGATGACGTGGAATGCACCTGCTCTATGGGTCGATCTGAAACAAAAGCAATGTATTATGACGAGAACCAGCACAACAAAATGATATCTACACGGAAAATAAAAAAAAGGTAAAATTTACCTTTTTGCGAGGTGAATTTTTTCCACCCCTCTTTCGAGGTAAATTTTACCTTTTTTCCATTCACCTAGCAAAAAGGTAAATGTTACCTTTTTTCAATTTACCTAGCAAAAAGGTAAATTTTACCTTTTTCGCATTCACCTAGCAAAATAGTAAATAATATCGTTTTCCCATTTACTGATTTAAAAGGTAAATGCTGGTTGGTTTGATTGTTTTCTTCAATAAGAATTAAAAAAATACAAAATTCTTTCAAAAATGATATTTATTGGAGATAAATAGGGACTGATAATTCGGCTTCGCGTTCTTCTGAGCCGCTATGGCCGCTGAATCCACCTGCGTTGCGTACATTCATGGCCTCCTCCGTTCGAATAATCCGGTCAGGTTCGGCTTTTCCAGCTTGAGGATGATGTGGAATACACCTCAAAGCCCTATGGGCAGATCTGAAACAAAATCAATAGTATTATGACGAGAACCAGCACAACTAAATGATATTTAAGAACACTTACCATTCTATTCCGATTTTCACATATTAGGCACAAAGCAAAACTTGTTCCTAGAATGACAAAACAGCTTAACCTCAATGAACGGGTTCGGCGAATAGTTACTTTTTTTAGAAGAATTGTACCGTTTTGTTTAGCTCAATCCAGGTCAATTACACCTCGCTACGAGGTAAGTTTTACCTTATTTGGATTTACCTTTTTTTCTAGGTGAATTATACTTTTTTATCGAACTCAATTCACCTCGCTACGAGGTAAGATTTACCTTTTTTGGATTCACCTTTTTTCTCGGTGAATTGTACCTTTTTTCCAACCTCGATTCAGGTAAATTTTACCTCACTGTGAGGTGAGTTTCACCTCGAAGAGGTAGAAGTTACCTTTTTGGCTTTCACGAGCGTTCACCTTTGCTAACTCGGTAAATTTTACCTTTTTATTATTTTCCGTGTAAGAAAACACTTACACGGAAAATAAAAAAAAGGTAAAATTTACCTTTTTGCGAGGTGATTTTTTTCCACCCCTCTTTCGAGGTAAATTTTACCTTTTTTTCATTCACCTAGCAAAAAAGTAAATTTTACCTTTTTTCAATTCACCTAGCAAAATGGTAAATTTTACCTTTTTCGCATTCACCTAGCAAAATAGTAAATAATATCGTTTTCCCATTCACTGATTTGAAAGGTAAATGCTAGTTGGTTTGTTCAATAAAAATGAAAACAAAATTCATTCAAAAATTTATATTTATTTTAAAAACAAATAGGGACAATTATATTATTTTTTAAATATATCACCTTGTTAAAAAAAATATTGAGGTAAGTCCTTTTTTCGCCAGGCTCGTGGCAATTCGGCTTCGCATTCTTCCGCGCCATAATGGCGACTTATCCAGTCAGGTCCGGCTTTTCCGGAATGATATCTGGAGGATGACGTGGTATACACCTCGAAGCTGGGCTGATCTGAAACAAAAGCAAATTATTATAATGAGAACCAGCACAACTAAATAATAGCTAAGAAAACACTTACCATTCTGTTCCGATTTTTCCATATTGGCACACAACAAAACTTCCCTTCTGAACGACAAAACAGCTTAACCTCAATAAACGGATTCGGCAAATAGTTCTTTTTTTCGAGATGATTGTACCGTTTTGTTTAGCTCAATCCAGGTCAATTCCACCTCGCTACGAGGTAAGTTTAATCTTATTTGGATTTACCTTTTTTTCTAGGTGAATTATACTTTTTTACTGAGCTCAATTCTGGTGAACTTCACCTCGCTACGAGGTAAGATTTACCTTTTTTGGATTCACCTTTTTTCTCGGTGAATTGTACCTTTTTTTCAACCTCGATTCAGGTCAATTTTACCTCGCTGTGAGGTGAGTTTCACCTCGAAGAGGTAGAAGTTACCTTTTTGGCTTTCACGAGCGTTCACCTTTGCTAACTCGGTAAATTTTACCTTTTTATTATTTTCCGTGTTACCATTCTATTCCGATTTTCACATATTATGCACAAAGCAAAACTTGTTCCTGAATGACAAAACAGCTTAACCTCAATAAACGGGTTCAGCGAATAGTCACTTTTTTTTCGATAAGAATTGTACCGTTTTGTTTAGCTCAATCCAGGTCAACTTCACCTCGCTACGAGGTAAGTTTTACCTTATTTGGTTTTACCTTTTTTTCTAGGTGAATTATACTTTTTTATTCAGCTCAATTCAGGTGAACTTCACCTCGCTACGAGGTAAGATTTACCTTTTTTGGATTCACCTTTTTCCTCGGTGAATTGTACCTTTTTTCCAACCTCGATTCAGGTAAATTTTACCTCGCTGTGAGGTGAGTTTCACCTCGAAGAGGTAGAAGCTACCTTTTTGGCTTTCACGATCGTTTACCTTGGCTATCTCGGTAAATTTTACCTTTTTATTATTTTCCGTGATAGTATTTTGAATAACACTAAGAGAATTTTCATAATTTCATATATATTTTTATATTCATTTAATGATAAATGGAAAATTCTCCATCAAATATGAATTGATGATTCTACTTTTTTAAGTATGTTCCCTTTTAATATCTCCTTATTCATTCAATCGTATTTCGCAAAAAAATACACTGTTGCACTGGTATCTGGTATGATGGCTGTTGGTAGAGAAAAGTTTAAAAAACGGGTTTTAAACCTAAATAATTTAGTATAATTATTATACTCATTAAATAAGTATTAAATTTTTGTCTATATTAAAATTTTTATGATAATTATCCTGAAATTATTTTTTCCGTGTTTAGATTTCAGTCAATTCCTGCGGGTATTGAAAGTTTTCAGCACCGGGAATAGTCTTTTTTCTCTTTTTCATTTTCCCTTTCATCAATTCTCTTTTTGCGAGAAAACAGAATCGGATTTTCTCGCTGCCATTTGTATTAATCTGAAGCCACAACGTTTTGTACAGAACTAAAATCGTTTTTAAGACGTCTGGTTGGTTTGCATTCGTTTGGAAATGTAAGTATTCGGAACAACGGTAACCTCAGAAAACTAATGGGGACTTGTTTTATAGGGCAAGATCGAAAAATCGTTCTGAATCGGCTGATTCCGATAAGGCTGAGAAGAAGCAGCGCGGCCGGGAAAAGGAAAGAAAAAAGCGGAGCTCTAGCAGCAGCGATAGTAGTGGAAGGTATGTGGATTTTTTTTTTTATTTATTTCATATTTTTACGAAAAACTAATCTGATATTACTTTGAACTTGTTCTTTTTTATAACATCGACGCCTCACAATTGAAATTTTTTGGTTTGCTATAATGTTTGTCGCTTTAATGTAAAGTTGTTCAATAAGTAGTAAAAACACGAGTAGGATGAGTATTGTAATTGTGATTTTTATTTACGAGAATCTTGAAGTTACAAAAGAAAGTTAACGAGGATGATTTTTTTTCATTTGGTCATTGGGATTTGAACATCTATTGGGTCATTCATCCCTCAAGAGTTGCACAATGCTAAGTAATTTAAATCTACAAGTTATAACTTAAGCGGTCAATCGCCATTACTCAAAGTTTACACATAACAACTTTTCATTCATATTGCAGTTCGTCGGATAGTAGCTCTTCCCGGAGCAGTTCCGGATCGAGATCAAGCTCGTCGAGCAGTAGCTCGTCATCATCGAGTTCGTCGTCTTCGTCGAGTAGCGGAGCTGATCGTTCCCGCGCTAAGCGCAAAACTACCACCAAATCCCGCAGCGCTAGTCCAGTAAAAGAAGCACCAAAAAAGTTGGAAACAGTTAACCGTCCTAAGTCAAAGGAACGTGTGGAACGGCGTAGCTTAGATCGTGACAATGACAAAGAAAACAAGCAAAACAAAACGGTTTCACCTGAAAGAGGTAACAAGGACGGTGGACGCAGTCGGCGATCACGATCTGGATCAGTCAAAAGACGCAGAAAGGAACGATCCGTCACACCAAGACCGACTCGCATCCATGTGGGCTCGTTGACAAGAAATGTCATAAAAGAACATATTGTCGAAATATTTAGCAACTATGGAGAAATCCGTAGTGTTGACTTTCCAACGGATCGTTTCCAACCGTTTACTCGCGGTTTTTGTTATATCAACTTTGCAAACCCAGACGGGGCGGAAAACGCTATAAAGCATATGGCCGGTGGACAAATTGACGGACAAGAGATTACAGCCACTGCTGTGTTGGTCCAAAAGACACGTCCACCGATGCGTCGTCCTTCGCCTATCATGAGAAACAATAGACCTCCACCCCGTTGGCGTGCCTCTCCCAGACGCTACCAGAGAAGATCTCCGATAAGACGCAGTCCTCGTCGCAGGCGATCTCGCAGTCCAGCCAGAAGAAGGCGTCACAGCAACAGCTCGGACAGCTCCCGCTAAAAAAAAATACCATCGGATTTTATTACAAAACGGTACACTTTGATTGTGTGTGTTTGAATATTACCGCTGCTAAAAACCTGGAATATTTTCTTCACTGGGATAAGAGTTGATTATCGTCGATCAAGAGACAGGACGCAAAAATTCTGACATTTGCACTGCGCTTCATAAAACTTACGATTAAAATCACTTATTTTTTAGTATTAGAACGATCCAATAATCAATAAAGAATCAGAAAAAAACAACACTGATTAAATTTTGTCTGAATTTGTATTCCCGCCTGAAAGGTCACCACTCACGTCACGAGTAGATCCAATCCTCTATTTGTTATGTTTCTACTAACGAGATGGCTTGTAGTAAGAAATGTTTCATTGCAAAGGCTGTAATTTATCTTCGGGTGTTGCAAACCGTCAAATCACACAATATTTTTACCATTTTCCCTTGAGTTTAACAGCAAGCTGTCATTCATCCCTAGGCCATCTTGACTAGGCATAGTGGTTTACAAAAAAGTATTAGTTGGTACCCAACATTTTTGAAGGATTGTATTGAATCGGTTGACCCGGAACAGTAACAGTGAAGTTACAATTCATACCACTACGAAAGCAATGCAGCTTTTTGACTGCCTACTCTCACTTTTTTGTTGCGAAAAGGTAAGTGATAAAAGTGGTCACTCCGTCACCACTACCCTATTAAACTTCTGATACTGTAGTAACAAGAATGAAAGGATGTTATCGAGACGAAAAAGACAGATCAACTATGTTAAAATAAAATTTATTTACTGACTACGTTATGTATTTTCCACATCGACATCAAAGTTGACCTAATATTACAGCAACTGGTACGTATCACTTTTCGACTGTTGGAGAGTACGCAGAAAAAAAAAATCGAACAAAAGCTGTTGACTGAAACATTTTTTTGTTTCCACACCACGCTCATTTTTTCAATTTTAATCGAAACAAATCGATTATAATTAGTCTCCATTTAAAACCTACATTCTAAAATCACATTCACAATAAAGAGAACCCGTTCGTCGCGGCTTTGAGTGCTTTGTCAATGTTGAGGTCAACAGGCTTTTGATTCCTGTGCTGGTTTCTTGATAGGCGCATTCATTATTAATGTTTCAGCTTAATCTCAACGGACCTAACTAGCCCTAAAATCAATATCCCATTCTACGGCGTTCCTACACATAGCGGCAAACTTGCGTACATGCTCTTGCACCAGTCTTCGGTTGACCTTTTCCCTGAAAGCATTGAAGACGATAATTAATATTGAGTGATTCAACAGGAACGGTGAATATCATACTTTAAAACTTTTTTAACAAACAGTTCCTTATCTGCTGGGCTGACAAAAAATGTTGGGAAATTTGGCTTTTCGAGAATTCTTATCCATCGGGGAAAATCGCTTGGATATTTGCAGTTGAGAGAGAGTAAAATGTCTGCAAACACATCTACATGAGCCCGCGGTGTATATCCACCTGAATAGAATAAGAAGAAGGCACATTACTCTTTTGAATAATTCCTGTTTAACATGCTTTTGTCGTACCCAGACACAAGAACGTTGTTCGCAAAATATTCTCTGCCTGCCCTACAACCGAATTCATCATCAAAGGATGATTTCGAGATTCCTTGATGAACACTGACAGAAACTGGACGCTCTTTTTGATAGGACCTGTTTCCGGAAGCATCATGCTTTTCATGGCTGAAAGATGGAGTATATCAGAAAGATTTGAAACATATAAAAAAAAATGAGCTATTGTCTTACCATAATCTATCAATCTCGAACAGTCGGCTTGTACGGCGTCGTAACAGACGGGCATTTTCTTGGTTATTCTGGTGTTGAACGAAAAGAATGTCTCTATTAAGTCTGACACATCGGAGAGCTTCTGCTGTTCGTCGTATTGCTAAATGAAAAAAATCAAGTCGACATTGTCATTCAAATCGACATAGAAAAATTCCAACTAACATTTTAATTTCTTCCTCTGAAACGCAATTACGTACCTGCATTTGACCAAAGTTGTACTCCAAAATGGCATTAAACAACTGCTTCATGTTTTCACGACATTCCAAATCATGGTAAAAAATTAGAATACACTAAAATCGATGGAATAATGATAATGATGAGGCATCACACAATGGATAACAATATCTTACATTTCCTGCCATTTCCACAGCTGAGGGAGCACATTTGTTACCAAAAACAAGCAAAATTAAGCAACAAATGTCGTTAAGCAGTGGTTTGATGTCCTCCATCAAGTTTGTCAAGGCTTGTTGTAATGCTTTGCAAAGTGTCTCCACCACGCTTTCCTCGTGCAACCAAAGACTGCAAATATTCTTTAACAACGGCATAGTCTTTTCCAAAATAAGTAAAATTGGTTGCACTTGCGATGCCACCATGGGATGCTGTATGTTCTGAGCTGGTCCAGGTAAATCCCCATCTTTTTCTGACGGCTTTCGAGTGTTGAGCGAAGAAAACAACTTGGATACCATTTCCAATCTAAGAATCACCCTCCCCCGGGCCGCCTCACTTTTGTCTTGATTTTGAACGTTCATCTGAAGTTCTTCAAAGCATGGAGAAACCATAAGATCCAAGTAGTGTATTATATTCTCATATGAAATAACACTCATTATGTTGCCGACTGTGTACATCAAACGGATCATTTCAGCGTTCTTCAAACGTCCACTTGACAAAGCTGCACGACATGCGTCCAACAACGGCAGAGCGTAAGGGGCCATCTCTTTTTGACATTCTGAGGTAAGATCTTTTAAGCCTAATGTAGCCTGAGATGCTTGGCTTGATGTCAAACCTTTTACCAGAAGCTCGATTGCTGGTGGTAGATATTTGGGATTGTCGCTGATCCAATCACTAAAAGCACCAGCAGTTTCCAATGCCATTCCCAACAGTTTGTCGCTGTACTTTTCATAAGGTATTTCGTTCAATACTTTTAACAATTTAACAACTTGTGGGTACTCTGCGTATTCAATTTTCTGAGCAATTGAACAGTACGCATGCACGGTTGCCTCTAACAATGGCCAGTTGTCCACGTTTTGTGGGTCATAGTTTAGGTACATAATAGACTCGTCTAATGCCTCCGAGAGGATATCAAGCATTAAATCGTTCAATACGTCATGACAAGAAAGGAGCGTGTCGCCAATATCCTGCCGGTAGCACCGAAACGATTCCAAATCATCCGAATTCCATCGATGTAATGTTTTTTCGTTTGGCAACTGACTTTTGCGTATCAAAACTCTGACAATGTGTGCGTAAACCGGTTTAATCGCTTCCCAACATTTAGCTTTTCGGTCATCGTTTGGCATAGAGAAGACTTCATCTTGAAGCATGTACCAAAATTCCATTGCCAAGGTGCTGCAAGACTCGTCGACCGGATAAGTGCCTGGTTTATTGGTACATTTAATCAACAGATCTACCGTGTTGGTGTACATTTTGGTCAAATCCTCGTTTTCTGACAAAATACCCGCACAAATAACTGAAGTGTAGCACTCAAGCGTTGAAAGAAATAACGTGTAGATAATAAACGCTAAATTTTCATTTTCATTGTTCTCTTTCCATTCGGCGTCCAATATAGGATTCAATACGTCCAAAAACAACTTCATGTACCGTACCACAGTTGTTGAAAACTTATTTCCATTGCTCGTTTGTGATGTGACTATTTTCTGTAATTTTGTTCTCTTGTAAATTAAAAAGTAAAACAAATTTGAACTTCAACTTACTACTAATACTTTGACGGCTGCTTCTGCCAAATCGCTATCATCCTGGGACATGCAACCGTCCTCCTTCGGTTCTTTCCAGTAGCAATAATGAATAAGTTTGAGCAAAACTTGGACCATTGATTCACAATCATCCAGCCGAACGTTTCCATATTTGAGCCAGGTGGTTAAACTTTTGGTGGCGTTGATGAGCACGGTGGTTTCACTTTCGTCAATGCGTGTACCGTTAAGTTTTTCACTGAGATAGGTTACAACGGTACCGGTGGCAAATGCAGCTTTTTTGTTTAGCTGTTCACGAACTAGTGAGCGAGGTATCTGCGTATGGACGGAGTCAGCCTCGTCAGGAATGCCTTCTAGAACAGACATTAGAATTTCAAGTTGGGTGTTTTTGGATAAGTTACCCAGCTGATCGTTTAGAAACATATTGGTTACATCTTCGATGACTGTCTGGTGTTCCAGCATGTGGACGATGAAAACACTAAGCTGAAAAAAATGATATAAAAATTGCCGAAATAAAAAAATAATGTTCTTGTCAATATTTTCGGCAACTTACCGAAATGCATAACTGACTGAGAACAATTTTTGGTCCATTACCAAAAAGGACGATACTTTCTAGCAGTTTTTGCTTGAATTCAACATGCGCCTCCTTCGGAATCTCGGCCCAGTGTTTAGTAAGCTTTGAGTGCAAGGTGATGGCTCCGAAAAATTGAACCTCAGAGGGTTTGTTCAGCTGCATTAAATCCCAACAGAATGACCATGCTTGGGGACTTTCTTGAATTTGCTGTAGCCACTGATGAGTTTCGCCTTGCTGTTGCTGGTTTCCGCTTCGATAAAATGTTATTACAGCCTCTTCGATCGCGCGTACATCCATCTTGGCTGATTCTTGATTTTCTATAATCTACCAATGGAGGCTGTGGGAACAATAAGCCGATTCGAGGGAAAGGAATCGTACTCCAGGGCCCACTTGAGATAACGTGTATGAAAATATACCTTTTTAATATAAATTTAGTACGATCGCATGTATTTACTGGAACATAACTTGTCAACAGAAGCAATTGAATGCACTTTTCAATTAAAATTAGCTAGATCTGCAGAGACACGCACAAGTAGCAACCACCATTGGATAAAAATTTGCGAATGATTTTTGACAATCTGTAATGAACAACCACACTGAAGAATACAACCGTTTTAAATTTATGCGCATTTGGACATACTTTTTCTGAACACCTATTTTTATATGAGACTTTTTGAAGTCTCGCATCGTAAAATCTAGTTTGTTTTGATTAGGTCGTATGAACCAATGTACCCCAATCGGAGATATTGACTGATTGACTGATATTGTGTGATTTACCAGAAACCGCCGAACATATTATTCTCCATTGCAACAAATTCAAAGACATACGCGCAAAATTCAGCTTTGACTGTAGATTTCAAACTATTGCAGATTTGCTTAGAACAAAAAACATATTGCTCCTCAAAGAAGTAATTGAATTCCTCAAAATCTCAAGAATGAACATATAAATTATTAGTAGAAATTGAAAAACCTCTGAAAAGAAACACTGTGACAAATTCATAAGTTGCCTCCTCACGAATACCGCTGGATATATGGTCATAGCAGCCGATCCAAAAGTGGTTTCAGAGAAACCACGAATAGAAGAAGAAGAAGAAGAAGATATTGACTGCAAATGGTTGAGAAAGATGTATTCTATGTTCGCTAAGAGTTTGGTTTTATTTTATCAAATAACAACTTCACCAAATTGATTTGAATTTAGGTCGCATGATGACCTTCTAATTTTTGAGGGCATCTTGGTTTTTATGTCGTTTAGCGCTGCCGTATATTGCCGTGATGCAAATGGTCGCAAAATAAACAGTTCGAGGAGATGGTTTTACGACGTTTTGCGTAGTCGCGAAAAGTGCTTCGGCAAGTGCCTTTAAGTGTAACGAGTAACGGGAAAAGAAAAGAAAACTGTCTGCAGGAATGATGTTATCTATCCTATCATGGTAAGACACTGCAAATTGGCATCGGGTGAGTACAATAAGTTTTACTTTTCACTGTATCAATAGTCAGTTTTTTTGTCATTACAGAGGCAGCCAAAATGGTTGAAAGTAATCGATGCTTTTTCTCATACCTTGTTGGAAACTGGTTGCACTGGAGTTTGGCGGCGACGCTTCATCGGTGTTGCGGATTCTTCAGCGTCGCGACATATGAGATTTTGACGTCTCTTCAAGACATTTCACATCCGGTTGTAAACTAGATTAGAAGCTAGAGTTCCTAAAATTAGAAAGCCTAAAATTATTATTATCCTTCCACAAAGTTATACTTACCTTCAAGTTATACTTACCTTCAAGTTATACTTACTCCTAGTTATACTTACCTCCAAGTTGTTGTGCTAAAATAGCTACTCGTAGCTTATTTATCCGGGACTGAACCAGCAAATATTCCGCGAGCAGTATACCAGGTTTGACTCATACTTACCACATGTAAACGTAGAGATTTATTCGTAATTCTAATCTATAGCCACTGGAAAGTTCGGATAAAACCGTTAGGAAAAAACCCGTTCCGGTAGTTGAAAAGAACAAGCGATATAAGCGCACTAAATTTGTAAGTGTTAAATAGTACTTTCTGCTTAAACCTACTTTACTTAAAATAACCTTAAAATAAATTGCAGCTTGAAGCTGTCGTTGACAAGCTATCTAGATTGGTGAACCTTTTTTTCAATACCGGAACATTCTTCAAGAAATTTATTTTCGACACCGCGAGAATGGCAGCTGTTGACAAAAACGCGCCTTCGCCTGCGACAGATACCGAAGGAACATCTAGCTGTGTAGCTTGCGATAACCCTACGGCGCTGGGAACCTTGTCCAGTGTGACCAATGCGACGATTGGTGGCATCAATCTTGCGCTGGTGTCACGGGGTCCATCAAAAGCAAGCCGTGGACTTGCCGTAAGCACAGAGAACAGACATACAAGCTAGCCCACGAAACTTGTGTAAAATTTCCAACGATAGTTTTAAACAATTTTTTTGTTTTTTTTCTGGGCCTTTTCGAAAACTGGCCACTTGAAAATTTGATTTGTAACTTTTGAACGGCGCCATAGATGGCACTATTTCAAGTCAATTTCTAACGTATTTTTTGAATGTCAGCATTTGAAATTTTACACACTTTTTGGAAGATTTTTCGTTCGAGCTTGTACGTCTGTTCTCTGTGCCGTAAGTGTGTTCCAGCTCCTAGTATCGCGAGTAGCACCACCACAACCAGTTCACACAAACGCATTCAACTAAAACTAGAGAAGCTGGCTGAAAAGCGCGCTCTAGAGCAAAAAGCTCTAAAGGTTAAACTGGATGCAATCCATGCCGAACAGCAGATGGTTGATGAGAAGTACAAACTTCTCCAAGCAGCTGTCGAAGATCCGGAAGAAAACGGCAGCCATCGAAGTCGGGTAACTAAAAGAAGCAGTCTTCAACGAACCAATGATTGGCTCGACCAAATCTCAGAGCCCGAGAACGACGTGTGCGATGTCATTGGGCTCGAATCCGAAATCAGTCCTACGATTCCACAACATCCACCAAATTTTTTTGCCACTCTTCCACTCGTCCGAGCAGCAGGAATGCATTCCGGAACCACGCCCAAACTAAATCCAACCAACAAAAGCGGAAGGGGAGGACATTCGAGGAAATTGATACCAACATCGAATGCTGACGTGCAACACATCGAGCAGCTGCAGAAAAAACGCGCCGGTTTAAAACAGCATCCGAACGCTGGGTTACCATCTGCCTTTCCTCTCCCGGAGTTCAGAGCAGATCAACAGGAAAATTATTTTGTCCCCAACGTCATCATCGAAGACGGAGAAACCGAACAGCCTTCCCCTCCGACCAAGTATACCTCCAACCAACACCAACAAGGTAAGCCCGTTCCATCTACTGATTTGAATTGCCAACCAATGTCTCCCATATCAAATATAGACCATTATGAGTCCCTGATAAGCCAATTTGGACACATGTCGCCAAGTGAATCAAATATAGCCCAATTTATGACTGACTATAAACCCACTCCCTCTCAACTTGCTGCTCGCCAGACCATGAATCGTGACCTCCCTACCTTCACTGGGAACCCGGCAGAATGGCCTATGTTTATAAGCATTTTCACAACCACAACATGGGCCTGTGGTTTCAATAAAGCCGAAAATCTTTTACGCCTTCAGCGATGCTTAAAAGGCGCAGCTCTTGACTCGGTCCGGAGTCGCCTTATGATGCCGAATTCCGTTCCGAGTATTATTGATACACTCCGAAGCTTTTATGGAAGGCCTGAGTTATTAATTAACGATATGCTAGCCAAAATTCGTTCTATTCCCCCACCTAAAAATGAGAAACTTGAATCGTTAATTGAATTCGGCATTATCGTCCAGGGTTTTTGTGATCACCTCAAAGCTGCGAATCAAGAGAATCACCTGTCAAATCCGTCACTACTTTCTGAATTAGTACAACGTTTACCTGATAATTACAAGATGCAGTGGGCGGATTATAGTGTAGTGAAAAGTGATGTTGATTTGCATGATTTTGGAGAATTTATGAATAAATTAATTACCTCCGCCAGTCGTGTTACCTTGTACACGGGACCAACCGGTAGATCGGAAGATCGTAGCAAACCGAAGCGCGGTTTGCTTCATGCGCACGTGGACGTCGGTCAAACAACTAGCCGAGTTCTGACATGCGTTGCATGTGATGGGGATCATCGTCTCAAGGATTGTGCGGAATTTGCATCGTTCAACATAGACAACCGTTGGCAGCTGGTACTCAAAGAAGGACTTTGCAGGAACTGTCTTAATTTCCATGGTCGTCGTTCCTGTCGAGTGCGTGGTCAATGTGATGTGAACGGTTGCCAGCAGCGACATCATCCTCTTCTACATTCCCCTCGAACCCCTCCTCCTTCTAGTGATGCTTCGAATAATTTTGTAAACCATCATACCGTTACGTCAGCTGAAAATCACACACATCGGAGTTCGACCTCATCTCATCTTTTCCGTATTTTGCCGATCACGGTGTATGGAAGCGGAAACCGAAAGCTAGATACTTATGCCTTTTTGGATGAGGGCTCATCTCTTACACTCATGGAAGAGGCGTTAGCTCA
Organism: Uranotaenia lowii; assembly: GCF_029784155.1. Taxonomy (NCBI): domain Eukaryota; kingdom Metazoa; phylum Arthropoda; class Insecta; order Diptera; family Culicidae; genus Uranotaenia; species Uranotaenia lowii. The sequence continues at coordinate 243,385,907 of NC_073692.1, read as the reverse complement.
TGAGCTTGGAATCCAAGGTGATCCTCAAGTTCTCTGCTTAAAATGGACTGGAAACGTGACCCGAACCGAACGCAGTTCACAAAAAATTGAATTAAAAAATATCCGGAATTAATCTTGCTAAATATCAATTACAAGATACCAGAACGGTAAAAGCTTTGACACTTCCGCAACAGTCATTGCAATTTGATTCACTGTCAACAATGTTCCACCATCTACAAGGTCTACCAATCTCAAGCTATACTCATGCAGTGCCCCGAATTTTAATTGGAGTTAATAATATCCGGTTGACAGTTCCTCTTCGAGTTAAAGAAGGCAAGCTCAACGAACCAGTTGCTACCAAGACACGCCTTGGTTGGTGTGTTTATGGGGGAACAGTCGATGTAATAGAAAAATCAACAGTGAATCTTCATACATGCGTGTGCATAACCGATCGAACACTCCATGATACGATAAAAGATTATTTCGCATTAGAAGATACTGGTATTGCGGCTTCAAAAATGTTAGAATCGGCAGATGATATCAGAGCAAATAAGATTCTGGAAGAATCAACTATTCGCGTTGGCCAACGTTTTCAGACCGGTCTACTATGGAAATACGATCCTGACCTAATTGAGTTTCCGGACAGTTTTCCTATGGCCATGAAACGATTCGAATGTCTCGAAAGAAAGCTGAAAAAAAAACCTGAAAATAAAACAAACAATTGAACAACAAATTAAAGATTATGTAGCAAAAGGATACGCTCGTCGAGCTACTACAGATGAACTTGAAAATAGCGATCCTCGGAAAGTATGGTACTTACCGTTGGGTGTAGTAGTGAATCCCAAGAAACCGGGAAAAGTACGTATGGTTTGGGATGCATCTGCCATGGTAAAAGGAGTGTCGTTAAATACAATGTTGTTAAAGGGACCTGATCAGCTCGTTGCATTACCAAGAGTTCTTTTTCGATTTCGCCAGTTCGCTATTGCAGTAACGGGCGATATAGCAGAAATGTATCACCAGATTCTTATCCGCCCCCAAGATCAACAATCTCAACGATTTCTTTGGCGATCAGTCCCGAACAAAAATCTAGAAGTTTTCGTTATGCAGGTAGCGACGTTTGGATCCACTTGTTCTCCTGCATCCGCCCAATACGTCAAAAACCGGAATGCCATGGAGTTTTCTGAGAAATATCCCCGAGCTGCAGAAGAGATTATAGATGGTCACTATGTAGATGACTATATGGGAAGCTTCGCCAGTAAAGAAGAAGCCAAAAAAGTTGCTGTTGGAATACGTGATGTTCATGCTCATGGTGGATTCAAAATACGAGACTGGAAGTCAAACTGCCCCGAAGTTATCGATGTACTGGAGAAACAAACAATCAGCAATCCGTCGTGCATTGGGATCAACTCGACAAGTAGCGAGAAGGTGTTAGGCATGCAATGGTTCTCCGGAGAAGATCTCCTAGCCTACAGCACCTCTTTTCAACAAGATTTGCAGAAGCTTATCACTAGCAAAAATAGACCTACAAAGCGTCAAGTTCTCAAATTTCTGATGAGTGTGTTTGATCCTCTGGGGCTTTTAGCAGCGTTCGTGGTGCAAGGAAAAGTGTTGTTGCAAGACATCTGGCGTGCTGGGACCAAATGGGATGAAGAAATCGACGACCAAGGTTATGCGAAGTGGATACGATGGACTGACCTCTTCAAAGTGATAGCGGACCTAAGAATCCCCAGGTGTTATTATCCCGGTGCAACAGCTCAACAGTACAAGTATTTAGAACTCCACGTATTTGCTGATGCAAGCGAAGACGCTTATGCTGCAGTTGCCTTCTTCCGTATTCCTGTTTCCGACAAATCTTTCCAGTGCTCCTTGGTTGCGGCTAAGACAAAAGTAGCCCCTCTGAAACACTGCTGCATCCCTCGTTTAGAACTGCAGGCGGCCGTTCTCGCAACACGTTTAGCAACATTCATCAAAGAGGGGCATACTTTGACAATACACAAAACAGTCTTCTGGTCAGATTCAAGCACAGTTTTGGCATGGATACGCTCCGATCATCGGCGTTATAAACAGTTTGTTGCCTGTCGTGTTTCTGAGGTCTTAACAACAACTACGATCTCTGACTGGCGGTGGATATCGACGAAACTAAACGTAGCAGATCTAGCGACAAAATGGGGTCAAGGAGGCCAACTGAATACAAACAGCTCATGGAGTCAGGGTCCCGAGTTCTTGAAATTAGGTGAAAAGTATTGGCCTAGACCAAAATCAATCTTAGCTACCAACGAAGAGATGAAACTTTGTGGAATACATCATGGTATTACTGTTCCGGTACCGGTGATTGACCCTTCACGTTTTTCACGGTGGACTAGGATGGTAAGAGTGACGGCGTACGTTTTACGGTACTTTAACAACGTTCAAAAGAAAAGATCAAAGCTGAATAGTTCTTATCTCACTCAAGATGAATTGCAGGAGGCTGAAAATTACCTTTTTCGCATTTCACAATGGGAGGCTTTTCCAGAAGATATGTCAGTACTGCTGTCGACGACCAATGTTGCTGTAGAAAAGAACAGTCCTTTGTACAAGTTATCCCCTTACTTAGATGAGCACGGAGTGCCAATTTTCCAGTAATCCTGTGCAAGCAACATCGGGTTACCGATCTCCTGATCGATTACTATCATAGTAAATATCATCACGCAAACTTTGAAACTGTAGTGAACGAAATAAGTCAATTTTTCTACATCCCTCAAATACGATCGCGAGCCAAGAAAATCGTAAAACATTGTCAATGGTGCAAAGTGTACAAAGCACGCCCTCAAGTTCCCAGAATGGCACCGCTTCCTGAAGCAAGATTAGCATCATTTACCCGACCCTTTAGCTATGTTGGGCTATAGATCTTTTCGGACCGGTTTCTGTTAAAGTTGGTAGAAGCGCAGTGAAGCGATGGGTAGCCTTGTTCACGTGCTTAACCATACGCGCAGTACATGTGGAGGTTGTGTACGGTCTGGACACTCAATCGTGCATCATGAGTATCCGTCGGTTTGTCGCTCGTCGTGGCTCTCCGCTAGAATTTCATTCAGATAACGGCACAAACTTTCGAGGTGCAGATAACATACTACAGAATCAGATACGTAACATTCAAGAAGGACTGGCGTCAACGTTCACAAATACCGTAACGAAGTGGATTTTTATTCCTCCTGGAACCCCGCACATGGGAGGCTCCTGGGAGCGTATGGTGCGCTCGGTAAAAACAGCGATGTACTCAAGTATTGAAGCCGGACGGAAGTTGACCGACGAAGCTCTATTGACCCTGCTGGTTGAAGCCGAAAGCATAGTAAACTCAAGACCACTGACGTATCTTCCGTTGGAGGCTCCAGAGAGTGAAGCTCTTACTCCAAATCACCTTTTGCTTGGTAGCTCTAGCGGCATAAAACAACCTGGAATAGAACCGGTGGATGAAAGATTGGCGCTCAAGAACTCCTAGTATCAAATTCAACATCAAGCTGATATCTTCTGGCGTCGTTGGACTCGTGAATATCTTCCGGAACTGACTCGCCGAACAAAATGGCTGGGAGAATCGCGTCCAGTTATTGAAGGAGATTTAGTCATAATCGTAGACGATGGAAAAAGAAATGGTTGGATACGGGGTAAAGTCATAAAGGTCATATCCGGGCAAGACGGGCGAGTTAGAAGGGCTTTGATTCATACTCATAAAGGGATCTCTAAACAATCAGTCTCAAAGTTGGCAATTCTAGATGTGGCTCCAGAGAGTAACACAGGATCTGCTTGACCTGTGTTACGGGGGGGAGGCTGTTGGAAACTGGTTGCACTGGAGTTTGGCGGCGACGCTTCATCGGTGTTGCGGATTCTTCAGCGTCGCGACATATGAGATTTTGACGTCTCTTCAAGACATTTCACATCCGGTTGTAAACTAGATTAGAAGCTAGAGTTCCTAAAATTAGAAAGCCTAAAATTATTATTATCCTTCCACAAAGTTATACTTACCTTCAAGTTATACTTACCTTCAAGTTATACTTACTCCTAGTTATACTTACCTCCAAGTTGTTGTGCTAAAATAGCTACTCGTAGCTTATTTATCCGGGACTGAACCAGCAAATATTCCGCGAGCAGTATACCAGGTTTGACTCATACTTACCACATGTAAACGTAGAGATTTATTCGTAATTCTAATCTATAGCCACTGGAAAGTTCGGATAAAACCGTTAGGAAAAAACCCGTTCCGGTAGTTGAAAAGAACAAGCGATATAAGCGCACTAAATTTGTAAGTGTTAAATAGTACTTTCTGCTTAAACCTACTTTACTTAAAATAACCTTAAAATAAATTGCAGCTTGAAGCTGTCGTTGACAAGCTATCTAGATTGGTGAACCTTTTTTTCAATACCGGAACATACCTGAAACGACCAGTGGCGCCTCAGGTTGTGCCCGGGAATGTCCAGGTTGATTCCCAATTGTCACTCGAACAAATCAATAAAATTTCGTTTATTTTACTATTACGACTATGTAATTTTAGATGATTTCACTTGTCAGTTACACACTTGATCCAGGAAAGTTTGAGAAAAGAGAGATGACGATAAATGCCCGCAATATGACTGAATTGTAGTTATAGCTGGATGTGGCGAATAAGTTACGTTATATTCAAGCCAATGAAATCAGTTTTTGGAATCCAATTCATCGATTGAGCATAAGGACGTTTGCGCCAAATTAGAAATGCATTAGGTCGTAAGTATATCTTCAATGATTACAACTCAATTAACGCCATTTTCGAGTACGTCAGCATGTTCTACTGTGGTTCTACGTTCACTTTTACTGTGACATTCAAATTTTCAGACAAATCGGACCAGCATTAATAAAGCGAGAATTGAAAATATGGTTCGAAACTTTAACATCGATTTTTTTCAAAACATGTCCACTAGACCGCTGCAGGCTTTGTATAGGAAATCTGAAATTTATAAGTTATCACAACTCCCATACCATTTTTTGACGGGATTTTCACACACAAAAATCTCCGTAAAGTTTGGAAGCGATACAATGAGTCCTGATTTAGCGCAACGAGTTTTAATTTTGTATGGAGAATTACATGGGGAATCAATTTTTTTTATTCAAAAATCGCTACAGATTTACAGAAACTTCGGAAAAATAAAGAAGAGGCTGAATACTATTCCTCGAATTAATCTCTACAAATGATGTGAAGGTACTTTGATGCTTAGTTGTAACACAACAAAGATATTTGGAATTTAGAAAATATTTATTAAAAACTCAGACGAGTTTACTTCACTCATGGCATCGCTGGCTGAAAACTTGCATGCAAATTATTCCTTCCCAGATCGAAGAAACGGTCCCGAATCGGCCCGAAATCGGTCAGAAATTAGTCCAAAGTCAGTCCGTTTAACATGTGAAGATTTATAATGTTGAATTCTTCATAAACTAGTTTAGTAACTTTACTTTACACTATGGTGGTATTATTTAGAGAAAAAGCACCATTATTACACTGAAAAAAATCATAACTTATATAATTTTCAATCGATTTCGGTAAAAAACCTCTTGAATCATTTGTTTTCACTGATTCACAGAATCCACAGGAAATGATTTTTTTTTTCAAATGTTAAAATCAGGTCCAAAACCATATCTAAAGTTGATTTTTTCAAAAAAAAATTGTGTTATTTATCGTGTTTTCTATCATTAATTCACAAATACTGTGTGTATTGTGTTAAATTTACCCAAAAATGAAGTTCAAGATCAATTGCAAATTTAACACTAAACATACCGACATTTTTTATATACCTATTCATACCGCGAGTAGTCATATTTTTTCCGCTAAAACTCTCTTGTTTCTTTACCGATTTCTACAAAGTTTATAGTTTTGGAAAGCTCGTAATGTGACTCAAATACGGTTATTCAAAGTTGAAGAAAAAAAAATCGAAAAAACAGCCTTCGGGAAAAAGGCTATAAATCAGTTATTAACTACTCGAAAAAAAAAATTCACTTAGTGTCTGAGAACGCTGAAGTTAGAAGCTATATGTTACACATACGGAAATATTTTTTGAAAATTTCTTAAGATCATGGCCAATAAAAATGTAAAAAAGTGGTGTAAAAATCGTAATTTTTATTAAATCAACACCCAAAGCTGTTCTCGTTACAGTAGAAAATTCTTGTAAAGTGAACTGGAAATTTGACGTAATTGACATTTTGGCATCTTTAGATTTCTTAAACACAGAATTTTTGACGACTTTTCAAAGGTAGCTGTTTCTTTTATTGCTTTTTATCAATCTGCCTTTTCTGAGACTACTCTAGCACTTGGTTGGGCTTTGCACTGGAGCGAAGCGTTCTCAGGCACTAAGTGAAATTCTATCCGAGTACTTAATAACTGATTTATAGCCTTTTTCCGAAGCCTGTTTTTCGATTTTTTTTCTTTGATTTTGAATAACTTTGAGAAAAATAATTGTAGCTAAATTTTGTTTGAAAATCGTATTTGAGTCACATTACGAGTTTTCCAAAACTATAAACTTTGTAGAAATCGGTCGAGAAACAAGAGAGTTTTAGGGGAAAGTGTTTGCAGTCATTTGACCGCTCGCGGTATGCAAAGGTATACCACATGCGTAACTTAATCTTATTTTTCAACTTGGTTGTGTATTTCGGGATCGTTTCACCACATCTACCACCGTGTATCTCCAATAATCTCAAAAAGTTTGTATCTTACTTTCTACATAGTGCTCCAGTTTTTTTCTATCTGCGTTACCCGATTAAAAACGCCTTTGTGTATACCTACCTACCTAAGGGTCCAGCGCCGATTGACCGGCGCATAGGGCTGAGATAAAAGATCTCCACTGCTGGCGATCCGGAGCCAGCGTCTTCACTTGCTGCCAGCCGAGGTTCTCGTCAACTGTGCGGATTTCAGCGGCTAGACTTCGCCGCCACGAGCTTTTGGGCCTGCCTCTTCTTCGATGCCCATCTGGATTCCAGTCAAGCGCCTCTCTGCAAATCTCGTTTTCATCTCTTCGCAGCGTGTGCCCAATCCATCTCCACTTACGTTCCCGAATTTCGATTTCTAGCGCCTTTTGATGACACCGGCGATGAAGTTCAACGTTTGAGATCCAGTTGCCAGGCCACCAAGCGCGGATGATGTTCCGCAGGCAGCGATTCACAAAAACTTGCAGTTTTCGCGTCGTCACCGCATATGTGCACCAAGTTTCATACCCGTACAGCAATACGGATTTGACGTTTGAGTTGAAGATTCGGATCTTAGTTCGTAGAGAGATCTGGCGTGACCGCCAGATGTTTCGGAGACTCGCAAACGCAAATCGGGCTTTTCTGATCCGGGTCTCGATGTCCTTCTTGGTCCCACCATCAGGCGTAATCTGGCTACCAAGATACTGGAAGCACTCCACTGTCTCAACCTGTTGTCCAGCTACCACGAAATTGGAACGATTTTCTGTATTGATTTCCATCGACTTGGTCTTTCCGTCATTGATTTTGAGACCTGCTGCCTTGGAGCTTTCGGTGAGGTCGTCGAGTTTGCTCTGCATGTCTTGTTGTGTTTGGGCGAGCAAAACAATATCGTCTGCCAGGTCAAGGTCGTTCAGTTGCTCCATGGTTGAAGGATTCCACAGCAATCCTCGGTTTGGTCTACAGTCAATCGATCCAGTCAAGATCTCATCCATTACGATGAGAAAAAGCAGCGGTGACAAAATACATCCTTGTCTCACTCCAGCAGTTACCGGGATTGGTTCGGACAAGACACCGTCGTGCAAGACCTTGCACGAAAATGCCTCGTACTGTGCTTCGATGAGATGGACTAGTTTCTCTGGGACCCCTCGTCGTCTAAGAGCAGCCCAGATGTTTTCGTGGTTCAGTCGGTCAAATGCTTTTTCGAAATCAACGAACACCAGCAGAAGAGAGTCCTGAAATTCGTTGATTTGTTCCAGTATTATTCGTAGCGTTGTGATGTGGTCCACACATGATCGTCCAAACTATTGAGGTACGTTCAATTCTGAGAGAGCCTTTGTGTATGCCACGCATTAGCTTGTATTCAAGAATTCATCTAGAAATATTGCATGCAAGTTCAGGTTTCCAGTGCTGCTGACAGTTTTGACTGTTGATCTACTATGAATGATTTTTTTTTACAGATTGCTTTAACTTTTTTCTGGTAGCATCTAGCTGAAAGTAACCTTAGTAAAAATTGAAGTTTAAGAATACAGTAACTCATTGAAGAAGTTATTTTTTGCATAAAACCCAAAATCGCTTCCCTAGCGATTTTAATCTGAAAAAAAAACTTTCCTCATACTAATTTCCATACAAATTTAAAACCCGTTGCGCTAATTCAGGGATGAACCAAATCATTTTATATTTAACAGAGATGATTGGAGAGCAAAATGGAATCGAAAAAACACATGGGAGTAAAAAGTCAGTTTTTGCAGCGGTCTAATGTCCACTGGCTCATACGACCAAATCAAAAATCTCTAGAAATATAATAAATATGTACCATATGCGAATTATTTCTCTAAACATCTCTTAAAAGTGTAGAACAGTTAAGACTTCGGTTTATAAAATGCTATAACAATTTGTGAACGTATATCGATATAAGTTTTTTTTGTAACTTCTCCATATTGGTGCGTTTGCTCTTAGGCTGGCACACGATCGTTTTTGAGGTTGATTTTCTCAACATCGCCCTGGATTATGACACAAATATTACTAGCGAAGCTAGCGAAAAATATGACTATAAGGACAATAAATGCATAAAAAAATAAAACGGTATAATTTTGTGCTCTCACAATACACAGCAAATGAATTCGAATGAAAAATTATAAGTGCTTATTTTCGCGCAGTGTGGATTGTCAGTTTCTGTTTCGATCGTTTCGATGTTTACTTTTTTTTATTTATCCAAAATGAACACATGCACCGAAACACCCACACACCTTTGCTTCTTATTAGTATCCAGCGTACTGAACAGGATATACATTTTAGTATTGGCGTATTTTTTTTGATTCCGGATTTGGCTCTGGAACCGTCAGAATAAAAAAGCAAGTTTCGGGTTTCGAGTTATTCCATACGTAGGTGTGCGTGAGAACGCGCGCAATGTTTACATGCAGCTGTCATTTTGTCCTCCCTTCTGGATTCCTTCATTCGGTTCTTCACATCCGGATTGCCGTTTTTCGTGTCCGGATTGCACTGGACTGCAGATAGTACGATTTTGCTTGGCTGAGAGGTTCAAAATCGCGGCAATAATCATTTGCCCGTTCATTATTTCAACTGTTTTGTTTTCAGCCAAAAACAGCTGTTTAATGTTTTGACAACAACGTTGAGAGTATTGGTGAACTTCTCGCAAAACGGACTTTTTTCTCAGGGCGACTCCGTCCCTTTTTCGAGCGAACCTAGGTTGCCTCTCGAGCAATAAATGAGCACGATGACAGCAGTTAGAGCGAACCTAGGTTGCCTCTAGTTTGCCTCCAGGTGAAAAAAAATACGGTATATGATTCATACGCTCATCACATCAGAAGAGGTCAGAAGAAAAGGGCTTCTGTAGTGTTTGGCCTGCAAAATTTTTCAACGTAAAAGATTGTTTTTCTAACTTTGGAAGTCCTTTGCCAATTTGAAACAAGTTTTGACGTGAATATCGGAATATAAAGGTAAGAGCATTGTGATGTTTGAAGTTGAATTATGTTGGATCACTCACATATGATGAAATGCGTATCGAAAAAAATCAGTGGTTCCCCTGAAATTGATATGGCTCTTCGAATCCTCTTGTGGGGAAATTGAGTAACGTGAAAAAAAAAACAATGAATCCTTTGTTGTCTAATGATTAGATTATACATAGGTAGATAGACTTAAGAAAAATATCTTTTTCAATAGATGTTACTTTATTTAAGGGAGTTAAACAACCAGGGTCATTCTTCGTTAAATAAATGTTAATAATTTCATTAACCTATTTCACATACGCCTAACAATATACATCTAACATTAAAACAAATAATTGTAACAATTTATCGTTTGCTACATTCATAATTAAACTATTTTATATCTTAACGTTTTTCATCTCAATTACTGCTAACATTTGTTATTTCATCTAGTCAACAGTCCAAAATGTCGCTGTATCCGTCTTTGGAAGATATGCAGGTCGATAAGATCCTCCAGTCGCAGAATGCTGCCGTGGCTAACGCTATAGCCACCCAACAGCAACAACAACAACAACTAGGTTTTCAAGGGCCCCCGCCGGCTTATACTATGAATCCATATCCACAGTTGTATGAACTGCCACGATCAGAGATCGGGAATCACTCAACCGGAGAGGAATCCAAGAAGCAAGGATTTATTTACCCTGATCTAGGTGATTATCTGGGATTAGAGTTGAGTCGGGGAATGATTGAGGCCAACATGCCAGAATATTTGCATCGGGATAATCAATTAGAAGCTTCTCCTTTGACCGTGGTTAATAATGCTAACATGATAGCACCAGTTTCGGGGTCATCTGTAGGTTTGCAACGTGGTCAGGTGACCAACGGAATACGTGAGGTAATTCTTAGAGTGTGTTACCCAGTTACAAGAAATATTAATATTTTGTCGCCTGTTTTACAGATTATTCTGTGTAAGGGAACCGATAAAAAAGTCGGTCTTCGAGCCCAATCGATCAACAAGGGAGTATTTGTGTGCCTGGTGGTTAAGGACAGTCCAGCTGCTCTTGCTGGATTGAGATTTGGAGATCAAATATTGCAAATTAACGGAACTCTCGTAGCTGGATACTCCGTTGATGACGTTCATAAGCTATTGAAAAAAAGCCAGAAAGATAACATTTCGCTAGTAGCTCGTGATCGTCCGTTTGAGAGAGCGGTTACTTTGCACAAAGATTCAACTGGTCATGTTGGTTTCCAATTCAATGATGGAAAGATTACAGCTATAGTAAAAGACTCATCGGCGGCAAGAAACGGACTTCTTATCGAACATCAACTACTGGAAATTAATGGTCAAAACGTTATTGGAATGAAAGATAAGGATATTTCCAAAATCATAGCTAGTGGTGGTCAAATCATAACGGTCACCATTATACCGAGCATGATTTATGATGTAATGATAAAAAAATTGTCTGTTTCATTTTTACGGGGTAAAATGGATCACACAATTCCCGATTTTTAAAGTGCCAACTAAATTTAATACAAAATTGAAATAACGAGTGCATGCATTTTAACGCACATTAAACATTTGTAACACACAAGTTAGCTACTAAACGTAGTAAAATAAACGATGTATTGTCTCCACTAGTGTCATTAAATATGAACTATCAGGTAAAACTTATATTGCATATGGTTTTGAAATATATTCAAATTTATTACCAGTAATAAAACCAGTGTTTCATTAAAATTTTGGTGATATGTATCGTTCCATGAATAATTTTAAACTCTTTAGTGGCGTTTAAATAGTTAGATCAGAGGAAAATGATAGTTTAGAGTAGCCAGCTTAGAGAAGTGAGCAATCTTGAGACGTTAGTTAGACCATCATGCCATTAAATCCACTTCGGATAAATATAGCTAAATGCAGTACAAGATAATGAACTAACCCCTCATGATTCCAGTTGGAGGAAAAACGTTGGCGGGTTAGGTCGTTGAGACAGGTCGCTTACATACTCCTTACGAAACTTACTAGTTTTTTTTATGGAATTTAAAATATTAAAAATAAAATGGACAGCCCTCAACATGTTATAGAACCCCATCTTCAGCTGTTGATTGAATCCTTGGGCTGACAACCACATCTTGCGAAACTATCGTCTGGGTCCAATGTTGTCAGATGACTTGAAGGTAGTTCCCAACAGAACAGGAAATGCACAATGCTGTTCTTCTAAAACCTCATCACTACTTGTGGTCAATTTCACTGACAGATTATACGATACCCAATCTACATAGGGATTCTATTGAAATAAACCGTGCCACGAGCCTACAAGTTGAGTTCCATCGATCAACTACTGGACCTTCCATTGAAGCCCTCCATGTCAAGTCCCGTTGATAAGCTGTTGTATCTATGTGGCTCTACCACATTTCTTAGTTTGGCCCCATACGGTTTTGTGGATCAAGTTCTGGAGATTTGCACAAATTTACTAAACGAATTATCCCATATCGCTTTAATACTTAACTACTTTACTTACATCATTATAGTGAAACGAATGTGTTTAAAGATTGGATTTAAAATTTTTAACCAAAAAATTTTTTCTGCATAAAGCAATTTTCTTCGAACCACCGCAACGATCGAAAATTATCAAAACGAATGAATTAAGTTCATTCAGAAGATTCATTCCTGTTTTTGGGTAAATCGGGTCAATTCCCCTGTAACACGCACAACACAGTCGACAGTCGCGTATCGACCGAGCAGAAGTAAGCGGATAAGTTTGGTTGTGAAGAGCTTCCTAATCATATTCTAGATTACCTTTAATTGAATCTAGGTCTAGAATTGTAACTTATTCCAAGCTAATTTAAACAGACCTTTTTTATTTATTGTGATAAATTGTTAAAATCACAATGAGTGGACCTTTAGCGGGCCGACTGGCGCTGGTAACAGGTAAGGTTCAAGGTCGTTCAATCGACAGTTCAAGCTGTTATGTAAAATTTAGCTACTATTCATTGATAATGCATGTTCAGCTGAGCTGCTGATTGGCACTTATATATGAGGCTAGATCTACTCTACGTACGTTCTACTGATTCACGCCTGTCAGTATATTAAGCTTTACTTAAAATCTATTTTATCATCGGCTATGTTAATTAACAGGTGCTGGATCTGGTATCGGTAGAATGGCCAGTAAACTGCTGTCCAGAGATGGTGCCATTGTTGTGGCCGTGGACCGCAATATTAAAGCCGCCCAGGAAACGGTCGATGGGCTAACCGGCTCAAGCGATAATATTGCATTTGAGATGGATGTTTCCTCGAGTGAAAGCATCGCCAAAGTGCTCAATGCGACACTAGAAAAATATAAGGGTCCACCAAGGATAGTTGTCAATTCAGCTGGCATAACGAGAGACAACTTTCTGGTGAAAATGCCGGAAAGCGATTTTGATGCCGTTATCAATGTGAACCTCAAAGGCACCTGGCTCATGTTACAACATTTTGGAAAGGCGATGATCGAGAAGAATCTGACCGGATCGATGATCAATGTTTCGTCAATAGTAGCACGTAGCGGTAATATCGGCCAATCAAACTATTCACCGAGTAAAGCCGGCGTTGAAGCTATGACCAAAGTCGTCGCCAGAGAGTTTGGTCGTTACGGTATTCGTGTGAATGCAGTAGTTCCTGGGTTCATCGACACACCAATGACAGATACCGTGCCTCAAAAGGTCAAAGACATGATTACCATGCAATGTGCTTTACGCCGCTTTGGGAAACCCGAAGGTAAACCTAAACGGAACAAGCAACAAACCGCACAGTTATTGGGTACCTATATGTTTGTTTTTTTTTTTTTATAGAAATTGCTGAAGTTATAGCATTTTTGGCATCGGAAAAAAGCAGCTACGTGAACGGCACTTCGGTTGAAGTTACTGGAGGATAAGCAAATCCGTGATACACCATTGAAACTGCATTTAAAACAGCAACTGGAAATCATGTTGCAAAGAAAACCTAATTACCTCAACATAAATGCCATACCTATGATTTTCAAACGTCGATGTCTCAAGGAATTTCTTTTTGTCACTAATAAATTGTGTAACACATTAATAAATGTCAAACAGTAAAATATTAAAATCAAAGAAACTACAAAAAAAAAACAATAAATATGTACCTTGTGATATATTGGTTTTTGAGCACGTACTGTTTCATAGATAAGGCTGCCAACCCTGGAACAACTGACACAGATTCAAAGTACTTGTAGCCGCAAAAATCAACCTTTCTACTTGCCCTTCGACAGAAATGAATTTTTCATCTTCTTTGCCATTCAACTTATCGCTAACTCGCAATAGAGCACGTTCTGCACTTATGTTGACTCCATCTCCACTGCAACTGCCCAGGACAGTTCCTTCGGCTCCGTATAATTCGGCCATTTGACGGCGGGCAGCTTTTTTATTGGAGAGAACATTCCATGTATATAATGGATCGTAGAGCAGAACCTCGAGAATAGTCATTATCGGAGCATGATTGTTTCGCAAAATATCTAGAGTTTTTTCACATGCTCTGCAAACGTACAAGATAATAATAGTTATAAAAAAGCGGTCGAAAAAAGCTATTTATATCTTACTTCTTGAATACCCCTTCAATTCCACTAACACCCATTCCGGCCACGATATCCCGAGTTAACCTGAAAGGAATTGTTTCTGGAGTCGGCAAATTCTTGCCCAATTCAAACGCAATCCCAAAGTCAATGTGAATCACTTCGGCTGACTTTTGATCTACTAAAATATTTTGTACATGTCGATCTCCTATTCCTAGAATGTACCCGATCATCGATGACACAGCAACACTTTTGGTGTAACACAATCGACGTTCGAACCACGTGCCCGGTACAAGATACTTTTCTAGGAAGAAATGCTGGAAAACGGGATGTAATTGTTGACAAATCTTTAGGTATTTTTCCTGCTTTGTTCGAACCGAAGATTTGGCCAATTCGGCGAAAGCTTTCCTAGCTTCCAATGGATTAATATCCTTCGGCCTGTATCGTGCGTGTGCCGTTATAAGCCACGATCCAATAGGTAAAGTATTGGAACACCATTCAAGAATTCCACTTTGTCGAGAAAGAGGAACAACTTTATAAGTTCGAACTGTTAGCTTCGTTTTGCTTGCTTCTCTATCATTCCTTAATAGAACATTAAGTATATTGAAAACCTGCTCCATGACTGCATCTTGGCGCATGTCATCCTTGCCTTTAAGCAATTGAGTACGCTCTAACCCGTCCAGACAGTGGCATTTCAACTTTTTCGGTGCATTGATTCCTCCAACACCCTGGATGTTGTCATCCCATCTATGAACGCCTACAAATAGTGAACATTATTATCAGGAAATATTTACAGTATTATCAGGAAGCTTCACCTATTATGTTATCATAAATCCCATTTTCTTTGACTTTTAGTTCAACAGTTGAACAATGTATCTTATCGAAATTCTTGCACTTGTGCAATGCATCTCGTGAACTCATTTTGTACTCGCTGAATCCTCTCGCACTGCCAAGCGTACGGTTGGCCATTTCAATCAAGGCCATATTCATTTCGGTCATTTGATTAACAATTTGTGCGATTTTGGAATTTTTTATGAGTTTTTTGTGCAGCTGTTGGGCACCCAGAAGACGTTCGTCATCCTTGGGCACGCTGGTAAAGAAAAAAAAAAGGTTTAAGAGGTTGTATATCAGACACTACCACAAGGTTTGCGTAGAATTGCGGCATCTCAAAAAAAGTCAGAAATTTTTTCTCGTCTCCGGCGGAAATTATTCTTAAATCACTCTAGGCTTGAAACATTCTATTTCATGACACTACATACATATATGCCGTTCACAAATTAAAACTAATTTTTGCATTTCAATCAATCTTTTGTTTTGAAACTCAAATCTTGACATACAAAAACTCTACCTCGTCTTTAGAAGGAGTTTTTATTAAGAAGTGTAACCAAACAGATTCAGAATTGCAGACCAACCATTTTAACTTCAAAATTAATACGAATACTATTTTTACATCAACAAGTTGAAAGCCATGTATCATATGACCCACGATGGTCATCAGAATTAACAAAACAAAATTTTGAACCTAGTATCCTCTACTTTATTACTAAAAATTTTGATTTACAAAAAATCGTTATAATTTGAAATATTCTTCAAGAAATCAATTCCATTCTCAATATTATTATGTGTTTCTTGTTCTTCTAAATAAATGCTCAACATCACACTCAAAAACGTTTTGAGAAATTGTACATGGCCACCATGGGTTTTCTATTTGTTTACTTTTCCAAGTTAAATTTTAGCTGTTTTAAAGCAAAAATAGAATCGTATTGCAAATTTGAACAATTTTGTTAAATGGATTAAATTTTTTTAACTTTATTCAGTTGTATCTGAAATACTTTTGATAATATCCTTTTAAAATTAAAAAAAAAAACTGTTGAATTAAACTAGATCTTGCATTATCATCTTTGAAATATTATTTCTTAATTGAATTAAATAGGTATAATGGACAAAATCAAATTCATTTTTTTTCTTGAACGTTGATTTGTTATTTTGTTTTAATTTTCAAATAAATTTATCGAATTTTAAAATCTAACTTTTAAAATTTATTGAAATGTTTCTATAAGTTTATTTTTTTTTTATTATTATTATTTATTTAATTAGGGACATTTTTTTATTTTTTTTTTTACTCTGAATTTTTTGTTCTGAAAACATGATCTTGGAAGCCTTTAAATCTAAATTTCTACCATAGTTTCCACCTTCTCTCTTTTAAAGGACCAAATTATTCAATTGAAAACGACAAATATTCAGTGCTTGAAATTTTTAACTTTAAAACCTCCGATTGAAAATGTATAAACGTTTTATTTATGTTCATCGTATTAAATCATGTATTTAAATCGATCATGATTTTTAATTAATCTTTAGAAAGTTCGAAAAATGATTCAAAGGAGCAACTTAAAAGTTAAATTTTAATACGCAATGTTAACTTAATATTTATTATCTTTGTGCTTTAGATTTTTACAACAAAACTTGGATTTTTTTTTTTGCTTTTTATTTTAGTTTCTCATTGGTCATAACATTGGTCACATACATTTTGAAGTTCTTAAAATTTTTAGCCTTTTATTTTAATTACTGAAAGAATTTAAATATAGAAAAAGTTTTATCTGTGACTTTGATCACTTGAATTCTTGAAATATAATTAAATATTTTCTTCTTGCATAAATTCATCTAACTTCAAAATAAACTTTTTTCCTTATCGAGAATTCACACTTTTAATCGTGATTTTTTTTAAGTTCAAGATGTTACATTTTTAATCAATTCTTCAATTGAAAGCTAAGAAAAGAAATGTAAAATTAGGTGATTAATAATATCAATCATTATCTTTTTTCTAACAATTTTTAATCATGGCCAATTTTTAACCTGATCTGACATTGATATGTGAGTTCCGTTTTTTTTATTTGATAATATATTTTATGTATTCTATTTGAATTTGAATTAATACATAAGAATCCATTTATGTCCGAAGCTTTGATTTTAAATTTGAAAACTAGACTGCTTAGAATTTATCTTCAAGCAAATTTCTAGTTCAGAATTAGGAACATCATTTTGAATAATTTATCAATGACTTACCGGAAATAGCATTGATTTGAAACAGTCATTTTGAGTTGTTTTGAGAACATTGATTTATTTTATCAGTAAAATTCACTACTTTTGAGTTTGTGTAATAACAATAAGTACGAAAATGGTTTAGAAATCAATTTCCTTATTTATTGTGTGTTTTTGGAATTGTTATCATTTTTGGCTAAATTTGAATTTCGAAAATCCCCCCCCCATGGATGGGTTCTTCGCACGGGCCTGTTTTGATCCATTGGTTTTTCATCCGGATCAATTTAAAATACACTGCCGGCCAAAAGTTTGGGATCACCCCTTTTTAAAACATGGAAACATACTTATCAAAACACATTTGTTAAATTTTGAGCAATAGATTGCATTGTGCTTCAAATTTTTAAAATAGCTACTTACACTGATGGACATAAACATCCGAAACTTTTAATGTTCTGTTGAAATTTTTGTTATTTTAACGTTATCTTTCCTCTTATGAAAATTTTATGCCCTTTGATAGAGAACATTTCCTAGAATCTATTCACATAAAAAATATGTAAATATAACAAACTTTTAGGAGTAAATGTAATTGCGATGAGTTAGCATGTGTCGAATACTTATGTCTATCTGCTTCATGAATACTTCAAGTGAAGATTGATTATTTCCCGATCATTTCTACCAAGATTAAAAAAAAATCCTGGTATTTTGTTCGCCTTAAGCGCTGTCATCTTACGTTTTCTTGCGAATCTGTTGGGCTTAATATATATTTTCTGCCAATTAGGGGAGATGAGGGCATAATGAGCACCCGAGGCATAATGAGAACTACGCTTTTCTACGAAAGTGCGTATTTTCTTAAATAAATTTTCATGAGGATTTGTTTCGTACTTCCTATAGTATTAATTTTTCACAAAAAAAGGAATCTCCTTATCATCTTTACAGAGATATTTAAAAAAAACTAGCTTGGTTCTCAAGTTACGAAAATATTATAATTTTTGAGCACCACGAAATAAGCTCTTATGATCTTAAAATAACCTTGATCTATAATGTACACACTGCAACATGATGTACACATTGTTTCTCAATTTTTACCATCAAAATTTTTTTGATTTTTCACTTTTATCAATTTTAAAACACGTTTTTACTTAAATTTGTTGACTAGGGGCATATAGAGCACCATATTATCGAGGCATAATGAGCATTTTCTGCCGTAGAATCTAGCAGCGAATTAAAATTGATTTATAGCGCCACACCTTGACTAGTTTTCATCCGACAATTTAGCCTATTGGTAAGGTGTCGGAGAGGTAATCAAAAGACTAGAGTTAGATTTCTGTTCGAGGTGATTTTTTTCCATTCACAATTCATGATCGATTTTTTTATTGTTACATTATACGGCTAGTAGCATCATCCTCCGAACAAAGCACTTAATGTATTAGCGTGCGTGAATTGTTTGTATTCTACAAACAGACCTAGATTATTTTGTTATTGCTTTGTTTGATGAATCTACGACTCACCTGACTTCATCGAATTGAATTCGCTGCTAGATTCCCCGGCAAAAACGTACATCTTGCTCTGATTAATGGTGCTCATACTGCCTCAGGGGGGGTTCTCATTATGCCTCCACAGTGGCTGGTTTTCAGCTTTTGGCAAAATTTTTTAAAATGCATTTTATAACGTTTTCATCTAGTTTTTCACGTTTCAGCCCGTTAGGGAATAGGCTTTTCAAGTGTCTGAACACGAAACAATAATGTAACCTCCATATTATAGCTATTTTCTATGGTTAAATAACCGTTTTCCTTAAGGTGGCCATTATGCCCCCATCTCCCCTACATATGAAGAAAAGATATGCAATGTGTCATAGATTTGGTGAGATATGGCCACCAAAAATTGTTTCCAAACTTTTGGCCGGCAGTGTAGGTACACCAACTACTAGGGAAGCAAACAGCAGCGCACACATAATTTTTGGTCGCTCTATCCGACCACGCACCGGGGAGAATGGCCAATAATTTAATGAAACCGGGACGGCGCAATCCTAGCCCTTTTATAACTTCGCATCTAGTGCAATTTGGATCGACTGTCGGGGATTTTTTCTCTCGGGTGTTTTGCGCACCAATATGTATTTGCGTTTTATTAGTATTGGTGTACCAACACATAGCCGACCCAAAATGATGTGCGGAAAAGATGTCTGTTAAAGAGGCGTTTTTCGTGACGCGAAATTCGTTCGCGAATTTCATTTTGCCCCCCTATAGTGCTGCCGTAAGACGTAATTCTACGTCAAGAACAAATAATCTATTTCGTGAGAAAATTGTGGCCTCAAAACGATAAAATATACTTACTTTTTACTTTCAACATCAGCAAACGCAAAAAATTGTGCTAAAATATGTGGTAGCGTGTGATGTGGATGATCGTTGGCACACCTTTCTAAAGTTTCAAATACAATTCGCCCAATGCCATCGGTTCGATTATTCAAACGAGGCGCTAGTTGCGGTAATACTGGAATAAATTTGTAGGTTGGGACAACTTTCAACGCTTCATTGATATTGGCCAAAATCGTATCACTGTGATTACCCAACCACAGTGCTATAATCCGAAAAACAGCAAGATCACTTTCCACACTAGACTTCCGAGTATACGCAGAGTAATAGAGTAGAGCCATTTTGAGATAGTTCTCCATGTTTGACATCATTGTGTTCAAAGCCTCTTCATCTCGTGCTGCGTTTTGTTTTGCTGAAATCTTTGCTCGCCTCAGATTTGTCAACCTTTCCTTGTCCGATTCTTTCAATTTGGCTTGTTCGGCTTCCATCATTATCAGTTCTTGTTTCAATTTTTCAAGGTTAATTTTTTTAGTTTTAAACTCTGCAGATATTGAGTGATTTTTTAGCTGAAATTGATAAAAAAAATTAATAAATTACGTTCTTTCACTCTCTTTGCAAATAATATACCCGAATGAATTCTCGATCAGCATATTTTGCTACAGTATGCAGAACGATGAAATTTCTATCCCTTTCTAGGCACTTGCTCATATGAATTATATCTGTAGGTCCTTCTTTTTGACTGGCCTGTTGTCTCAAAGATTCTTCTACCAGCGCTTCTGACTGCTTGAAGAAATTTTTGTGGAGACTGTGCACATCTTCAGCATGAGTTTCCGCCAATATAGTTCCATAGATTCGATAAGCAGCCGCGTTAATCATCAGGTCCTTGCACTTACGGCCAGCGACAACTTCATTAACTAGTTTCTTGGAAAGATATTTGTCGCCAATAGCCCAATTTAATTGTGCGTCTTCGAGCATTACCAAAGCTTTCACATTATCTGTCAGACTTTGTTGCAGCATCACTCGAATATTGGCCGTTGCTACATCAAAGTGATTTCCGATACGTGCTTCGTGAATCAACTGAAAGACAGCTTGATTCAAAGCGTCTGGAACCCATTTTCGTAAGGCCCTTACTCGAGCAGTTTTAAGTATTGCTATCCTCTGCGAGAGAATCGTTTCCATGAAACAAAACTCTCCGTATGGTAGCTTATCGTGAAGAGTCCACTTGTTCAAAAGCTCCTGTTCTCCATCTATAACTCTATAAAATTGAACATTCATGAAATCTTCTATCTGTTGAAGTTGCCTAAGTTTGCATAACAATGGATAAATGTTCTGAGATGATTCCATGCTAGTTATTTGCAGTACTTGTGATATTGCTTTTCGGCATTCCAAAACGGCGCTTTCAGCAGCATTTTCATCTTTGAGTTCTAGACACTTTAATGCTTTGTAGTGCTGTTTATCAAACACGCGATGCCAATCAAATGTTTTATCTGGTTGATTGTCGCAATCCAAAGCAACATTCCAATCTGCCATACGCCAAGCACATTCGTAATCTGTTTTAAGACTTTCCACTGTTATGCTAGCTAGTCTATATAAATGAGAACTTTTCAAAGCCTCAGCGTAGGCCATCCTCTCGGATGTAGATTTACCGCCGATAGCGACGTCGTAGTAAAGCAGACTTTGGCTGAATTTCCTTTCCAGTTGATAATACTCACTCCTGGACACAATAGGATCGAGAAATGCCTTTGCCGCATCTTCCACTCCGATAGACAAGTGAGCTGTTTTCATAATTGTCATGAAGTGAGCATTAGCAGTTAGATCGATATCTAATACACCCGCATCGCGCTGATCGAGAACCCATAGTTCGCAGTACAAAATGGTTTTAAAATAAGCTTGGCATTGCAAGCTGGCGGCAGCTAGTTGCAGGTAATTAAGCTGGATACGATGATCACTGTAGCTGGAAAAAATATTGTACCTACTAGTTTGAATTTACGATTTGTATAATAGAAAAATACAGAACACAATATATATTTTTTTATAACACTTATGATAACGCATAGAAGAAGAACTTGAAAGAATTCCTGCCGGTCAGCCGTTGTATCTTCTTCGAAAAATTCATGATTTTTATGGCTTATGTCCTTTCGTCCTTTGATACCTCATGTTTCTCTAATTCTTTCTATCACCTACGAATATCTAATTATTTTCAGGTACAAAGATGTACCAAGCAATTTCATAACATCTGTATTGAAAAGATTTTTGCAGAATTTCAAAGTAACGTCTACATGAGTTATTCTGAGCTTTTAGCTTTGCATGGGAAAATATAATATTTGATTATGAAAAATCAACATTATTTTCCTTTCTATTGTGGAACTTAGCCTCTGAAGCCTTCAGGTACCCATTATTAAATTTTTTGAAGAAAATTTCCTGCCGAGCATTTTTGCCGAAAACCTTAACTTTTTTCAATGCCGTAAGACACCCAAGCAACCAAAAGCTCAAAATTTATGATACTTTATATGATACTTTGAAGTTCCATAGTACATGTGAACGCACTGCTGTTCAGGTCTTAAACCTCATCCTTCTCTGATTTTTTTACACGTTACAGTCCCTGGAATGTCAATTTTACACTCCTGACTGAAACCAATATATCCCTCCTGTTTCCCAACCGATTTTTTTCTAGTTTTGGAAACCTTGTAATGTAACTCAAATATATTTCTCAGACATTATTCACCTACAACTTCAATTTTCCGTTTATCAAAGTATAAGAAAAAAATCTTAAAATTTTTTGAGATCATGGCCACAAAAAAGTGGTGTAAAAACCGTACATTTCAATCAATGAACCATCAATGGATTTTGATACAAAACAAAACTGACTTTGATTCAAAACATTCAGTTTTTTGAATCAAACTCCTGTTTTCTTTGAATCAATGAATTATCGTTCTGATTCAAATGAATAATTTTTGAAAGAAAAAATTAATTTTTTGAACTGAATAATCTTGGACTTTGATTTTAAACAAATTCTTTGATTCAAAAGAAATTTGTACATTTTGTAAAAACAAAGTAAATTTTCTTTCAACCAAAGAAAATTGTTTTCAACAGAAAGGAATAATTTCTTTCAATTAAAATTTTAAAGTTAGAAGATATTTTGGGTTGAGCAAGAACCGAATTTCGAATAAAGTTTGTCCGGTTGTGTTGAAAATCAAAACTAGTGAATCAGAGATAGCTTCAGGAGGATTCAGGATGAAGAATGGTAAGTGTGTGTTAATCCATTAATCAAAAAGTGAATGTTTAAGATTTTGTATAAACTCTTGCATTACAGGACCACGGCAGATTCCACTTCAAATCCAGTGGTCTGATTATCTTCGGCCCGATCTTCAGTGGTAATCACCAGTTGGATGACCACTAAAGCTTGCAACCGGAGCTGCTTCCGGAAGTCTATTGAGCGGCCCAAGAAGTATGCCCTCAGGCCAAAATTAGGATCAAAATTATAGTGAACCAGTGTTAGTGTTAATTTTGTGAATAAAAATGGATTTAAAATGTAAATTCTTTCTTTTTATTATTCAAAATTCCTAATAGGAACTTCGGGACAACAGAAAATATTTCTCCCAATTGGAATAAAAGGAAAATGGTTCAATGAACCAATCCTTTTAAATCTAAATCTAAATTATATTGTAGCAAACGAGAACAATTTTGCATCAAATGAAACTATTTTGTTTCAAAGCACTAATATTTTGATTCAAAGATTTTTCAAAAGAAAAATTCTTTGAAACAAAGGAAATTGCCTTTGAATCAAAGGAATTTTTATTTATACCAAGTTATTACGATTTGAGCTCGTAGTGTCAAATTGACACTCCTAGTGCTGATTAGGGTAACGAAATCTAATGCGGATGAGGGTTAAGGGGTAGATAAGTGATTTTTTTTTTAGCACTGAATAACTGATTTACAGCGTTTTCTTGAAGCATGTTTTTTCAGATTTTTTTTCTTCGATTTTAATTACCATTAATCTATAATTTTAGCTTATACATCCTATTGTGATTTGAAAGTTTTCAACTCGAAATCCGGGCAATATCCGGACAAATTTAAACAAAACCCAGAGATTATTCAATAAAAATCAAGAAGAAAAACTTGTGAATTTTGATTTTAAATTAAAAACACATAATAGGACTTTGAATCGAATTTTAGGTCTAAAACATCATTCGTATTTATTTTTGATAAAGCTTACATAAAACTTTAGTTTTTTTTTGTGGCGTTTAAATAGCTCGGGGAGCTGACGCTGTAAATGAAAATTAGAGATAGTTTTTCGAGAAGAGAATTTTAAAATTTAGAGTAGGCAGCGTAGTAAGCGATCATGAGACGTTGGTTAGACCATCATGCACCTTATTATATCCATTCCGGCTGGATATGGACAGAATGCAGTTCAAGATAATAAACCAACCCCTCCTGATACCAGTTGGAGGAAGGACAAGGGTGAGTTCGAGACTGGCCTCTACTTACTCCCCAAGCATCTCGTCGGCAAGTTATGGGATTCGAACAAAAAGTTTTTCTTGCCGATACCGGCAATCGAACCCGGTACGCCTGGGTTACCAGACTCGCGCCAGCCTATCCACTAGACAACATCAGCGCTCGATAAACCCAAGTAACACACAAAAATAGAAAAGGTTTTATAATTTTATAAGGTGTTTTATAAGTGATGTATAATACCGTAAATTATTCTAAAATGTATTTATTGGAAACCTATTCACAGCGTCTCTCCAGGACAGCTACAAGCGTCCTATGAAGCCAAGTTTTGAAACAGCAATAAACATCTATGATTGCTTTTTTATTTGGCGCTTGGTGCATGTTATAAACCATTTTTATACCTGAAAACATAAAACATTTGAAAAAGTCATGAAATACCTAGTTACAAACTTGTTTTGATCCATAAAAGTCGTTTTAAATTATTTCCCAGTATTCGTGTCCTTATCAGTGTTCAAAATTTTCACAGTCAAAGCTCAATCTTCACTCACCTGACAGCATCCTCTCTGTCAAAATCAAAGCTTTGAAATAGCTTTCATATTTGTATGTTTCAAAGTAAAGGAGCTTTCTACCGTATTCATTGCCTGTCAAAATGCTTTCAAATTCATTTGAAAACCGGTCCAGTCATATTCAATTGAAAATGATTGATGTTTTTGTTCATGAATATTTTTGTAGGTCCTTGATGGAAATTTTCGCTTCCTGAATAGTTTTTTCTTTCATATTCAGAATGAATAGGCACTACGAGATGTTTTATATGATAGCTGTAATCGAAATCGCGTAGCCCGTCGCCTACTGAAGACATAGTTTGAAGATCATTATTTTTCAAAATGAAAAATATCCAAAAATTTTTTTAATGTTTTTTGTGTATATTTTTTTAATTTCTATGAAATATAACTAGAATTGGAAAGATAAGCGTATGTGTATACCAAAACAATCCCTTATTCCAAGATAATCACTGAAAGCAACACACATCAAAACAATCTTGTGTGCAATCAAGTTTGCATACAGCGCATCATATCCTTTACACCGCCGCACGCAGTAGTGTTTGTTGTTGTTGCTGTATTCAAGCGTTCCTTGGCGCTCTTTCATTCCTTCATGACTGAAAATGTCTGCCTTTCAAATGAATATGAATATGAACAGCGCACACAGTCATCGAAAATTGAAAGGCGGTTTTCAGCTTTCATTCCTATTGGACTGAAAGCCGGGCTAGTATTCGTTCAATTGGAAAAGACTGACAGCAATGCTGGCTTCAAGTGAGCTTGAAAGTCGAAAAGCTTCATTGTGACAGGAACAGGTGTTGCGCGACTTTGAGCTTGTGTTGCGTTCGGCTTTCAATGATTGAAACGAATATTTTGCACACTGGTCCTTATACGGTCTTCATAAGTAGCTTTGGTTTTATAAATGTTACTTAATAACTGATGGAGGCCTCTTTAAACCGGTTATATGAAACAAATCCCCCTATAGGCCAAATAAAGCTTATGATAAACATTTGGCCAACTAAAGGGATTATAAAAGAAAATTATGCAGAAACAACCAAAATGTAAACAATAATATGTATTTCGGTGGCAAAAGGAGAAATAAATGTTTTTTGCATATGAAAGGAACAACAACGGATGAAATTGACCTCGTCAAGCGTCAAAAAAAAAGAATTGGCTTGCTGCACAGTTTTAATTATTTGCTGGAAGTGTACATTTTAGTGGAATTTCCTGATTGTTAGTTTAGTAATGAGCATTTCAACATTTGTCTTGAATTGAAGTTTACCGAAGTTTACCGATAATAATACAGTGATCCATGAATATATTTAATTGTCTCTCAAGAATATTAGAACAGTGTGATAAAGTGATAAGAGAATAAAAAATATCTTTGCATAATTCGACAAATTGTGTTCAATTATTTTTATCATCTGCTGCCAACATCCTTTGAATTATAAAGGTTTCATAAGGTGCTTGTACTGTTCTTATCATTATATTTTACAGGGGGTCTCTAGAGTTTTCGTATTTATAAGCTTCTTTTAAATAACTTTATGTAAGGTACACCGGGGTAAGTGTGGACGGTTTTTCGTATAGTTCAACTTTAAATAATCATTAAAAAATCAGCAGAGGAGCAATTTTGATAAAATTACGTTCAATGTAATGCAGAACATGTTGTTTACAAACGCTGAAGAAATGAGGTTGATAGAAGCAAAACGAAAAAAGTTATCACGTAAATTGTTTTGGACTGCTGGTGTCTTCACTTATCCCGCTTTATGGGGTAAGTGTGGACGGTAGATTTTCCCTTTGATTTTCCAGGAAATTTTCAAAAAACATTATGTTTTCTTTGTTGAATACGTTACTTTATTGCTCGAACCGTCCAAAATTTTGAAAAAAAGTTCATGATACTATTAGTTAGGCATCTTTCAATAATTATTGTGAGTAATTTATGTTGCAACACACGAGATCCGATTTTATCAAAAACACAGAACAAACACGTACTATACCCAACTTTTCATGTTCCGAATGCTAAATGTAGCTCAATAAAACAATTCATGAAGGATGAAGGAAAGAAAATTGAAAAAATGTGTAAACATCAAGTCTTTTTAAAGCCGTCCACACTTACCCCAGGTAGGGGTTGGAGACAAAACATTATTTTTTTTTGTAAATAAACTCTTTTTTCTTCATTTTTAACCTCCGTTTCTTTTCCTATCTGGTTGTTTGGAATGCAAGGATTGTTTCAATATAGAGTTCTTCATCGAGAGCCAGCTAGTTTACGAGAAATGTGCAATTGAAAAAGATGCACATCAACTCGATATCGTAGTTGAAAATAGAAAATTCCAAAAAAGTCGCTGTAAACATCCGTTATTGTATGAATCGTATCTTTTTCACAGTTATTGGATAGATTACAAGTAAATTGAACATTCTGCATTAAAAGTTTGAAAAAATAGTGCACAGTATTGTTTCAATAGCCATTGTCCACACTTACCCCGGTGTACCTTAACTCATCAAGCCTGAAGCGGTTTTGTAGAACAAACTTATCGATTGTTACATGGATTTGTTGGTTTAAAGATTTCCGTTCAAGCTACCTTTTACAACTCAATACACTTTTATAAGACAAAAAAGTTTGATTGGCAGTTTATAGATAACAAAATCGTTTTATAAGTGTTCAATAACAACTATATAAAAAAATTATAATTTCGCCATTTTCATAGCCAATAATGATGAATTTACTAACGACTGTTTATATTATTATAAAAAGTATTCCTCATCTTAATCATGCTTTGAGAGTTCCATCATCCTTATGGAAGAAAGAGTATAAAAAAAAAATCTTGAACGGGCACAAATAGTTCAAGTTTAAAAAAAAATCATAATTTTGATATATATTTTATTGCATTTTAGTTGCTTCAAGGAGCAATTTACAGCAGGCCCATTATTTTTTTAGAATTTTCTCACAAATATTTGTGGTAAACTTGGAAGCGCATGTTGATTAATGGTTGGAATCAAAAATTTTTATTGATAAAATCATGTTGTGGAATTCCCTAACAGAATGATGACAAAAATTTCAGTATTGTGCTTTCGATTTTATATTTTATTTGAATGAGATTAATTTGTTTAAAAATTATTATTGAGAACCAAATGCCGGAGCAAAAATTTTTGTAGACGAAAATAATATAATAAATAGGATTTATAAGCGAAATTCATACAGAGTTTTCAAGTTGATTTGGCTTGTCAAGGTTTAATAATTTGCTCTACAGAACCTACTGCAGTAGGGCCTTTTGTGCTACTAACCGTTGTATTGGAGTTTTATAGATTCTTACATATCTGAACGCGGTTTTATAGTTTTAATTTATAGTTGGCATGCAGTTCATTATAAAACCTAAATTGTTACTTGGGAAAGCTTACTTAAAAATTTTGATTTTGAACCAAAAAAAACACAGTTAGGTTTTTATTTTGCAAATAAAGTGAATAAATCCGGGCAAAATTCGGGCACTTTTTTACGAAATCTGGATAAGCGCGCCGGACCAGAATTTACCCAATTTTTTGCCGAAAAAGTGTTCTTATTTGAGCTCTGGCCTGTATGAGTCAGTATATACAAAGTGTCGGTATGTTTAGTGTTAATGTATCTTACCTTTGATTGTTTATACGAACGCATTCTGCAATCTTCAACATAAGCTGAACAGTTTCGAGATTGCTAACATCACTTTCTTTTGAAAATTTAGAAAAAAAATTGTTAATCTGAAAAAAATATAAAGTTATGAGAAAAAAAAACGAGAAAAAAAACAATCAAATACATACGAAATCTTCAATACTCTTATAAAGATTGTCTTCAAATGTGCTCAGAATTATTTGAATCAGTATAGGAACAATTTCGGAGGCAAATGTTATCTAAAAAGTAATATCAATTTTTGATAACGAGGTTCTTTAGTGGTGAACAGTTAATTTTAGTTTACCTCATCTTCAGCCAAAGATCTGATAACTTTGTCTTGAAGCGAATCCAACAGGGTTGTCGCCAGCGATCGAGTGAAGGAATGAAAATTCGATTCGTTTCCAGCCACTTTTGTGACCAAGTTGAGAGTAGTTTGGGGGCGCGTAAACATTCTAACATTCTGTTCAGGTAATGTCGTGTATGGATAAAGGGTACGTAAATGTAAGGCAAGATTACGATAGGTAGGATTCTGTAGGACATGATAGCATGCTGCCGATGCTTTTTCCGATACTTTAATTTTTCCATAAACCAATAGGCGGTTCAATTCCTTCAACATTATTTGAACGAATTTTTCTTCGGCTTTCTCGAAATCGTCATAGCTTTCATAGTTGATAGACTTGGTATCTGATTGCAGTAACATCGTTGACAAATCGATTGGGCCTATTTCGCCTAAACAGCGCAGCGCTTCCACCGTCTGTTTTTCATCAGAACTGCTTTGTACCTCAGCTAACAGAATATTTATCAACTTTAGAAGCACGTTCTCGAAACAATCTTCCGAGAAGCCGTTCGATGCTTCAAGCTCTTCGCACAGTTCACACAATTCATCCTTCCTTTCGACTAACATTGATCGTAGTGCAGCTAATTCTTCATATTTCAGCATTGGAAGGTCAATGATACTTTTTATATCTTCGCTCAACTTCAGCTTGTAGCGAGAAGCTTTGTGTCTCTCGAGAGTTTGTCTAAGTCGTGTGAAAACTTCATCCGATGGGAAATAGTTCAACTTTTTAATACCATCTCCGAACGCCGAGAGATTATCAATAACTATCATTTCGAGGATGGCGATAATTTTTTGATTGCATTTGGTTGACGAATCGTAGTCATAGATCGCGAGCAGGGATGAAACTATGAAATTTAAATGTGATGTCAAATATTCCGCACAGGTTGGGATTACCTTTGAAAGAAATTTGTGTAATCCATTGATAATGAACAGTTGCAACGACTTACAACTCATCATAGTATTGCATAAAAAATAAGATAAATCGCGAATGAGATACTCTTTCATATCAGTAATCCGTTCTTGGCTGAAGTATTCAGACAGTTGATTAATCATATAGAAAACGCGGTAGAGAATGATCATTTTTTCTTCAACGATATCGGTTTCGTAAACTTCGATTTTCAAACAGAAAAGAGTTTGTTCTATTACTGATGGCTTCTTCACACACAGATACGTTAACAGTGAGTGCTTCGTCGAAGTACTGAACATACGTTTAAAATGTTCCAGACATTTTTGAAAGTTGATCCCATTTAAGATGTACGACTCGTCAACAACGTAAACTTCTCGTTCGCACAATTCAAACAGTTTGACGTTGTCGAACAAATGTTCGAAGAAAAATTTCAACACAGCCAAGATAGATTGGCCGTTAGAAACTATCCTATCGGTACTAAGAAAGGATTTGATTGTGGTTTCTACGAGCTTTACCTTTTGTTCATACTCTAGGGATAACCCTTCACAGTTTGCTGTTACTGGAGCTATAAAAGCAAAGCATTTTTCTTGAATTTGCTGCAAAGAAAAAGAAAATGTAGAAGTTCTAATTCAAATCGGAACAGTTTTTAACTAAACTCTATTTTATAAGGCATATAATATTTAATTTGAATCTATTTAACGGTGTATAACACGTAGTTTTTGTCAAAAATTTTTGGCCAAAAATGAGGTTTCGTGCTATGCAACGGATCTCAAATTAAAGTACATTTTATACTTAAGGGGGGGGGGGGGGGGGGGGGTTTGGGTCTAACACTTTTAAAAAATCGATTTTTTTATTTTTTTATTTTCTTATTGTAAAACATTTCAAGAATGTTGTGTCAAATTTTCAAGTCAATTGAAGCAAAACTGTAGAAGTTATAGGCGTTTAGATAGGAGGAGATATCTAATACTACAAGAAAGCAAGAGCAGAAACTTCAAACGCGTTTTTTCTCAAAAGCACATTTTTAAAGTCCGTGGACATCGTCATTTGAAAACTACTTACCCGATTCTTTTCAAATTTGGAACATATTTTCTACATATAAAATACCAGACCCCAACGTTTTTTTTTTATTTTTTTACTTTGGGGAGATTTTACAGGTGAAAAATGGCGGATTTTTAAGTGAAAAATCGTAGTTTTTACTTCAAAAAGCCACAAAAGTTTTATAAAAATATTTTTAAGGTAAATAAAAACGTTGGGGTCCAGAAAAACATCTATTAAAAATATTTTGCTCTGATTTTTTGACTTCAGATGATTCTGTGCTGAGATACAGTGTCCACCGCAAATAGTGTTTTCTAAAAGGCATCCTCGAAAGTGCTCCGTCACCGGCTCATTTTTCAATATTTTTCTACGAAAAAATTACTAAATGTTCTTTTAACAATGCTTTGTATAATGCAAAAAATTTTAATACATTTGTTTGAACGATAGCTCTAGAAAAAAAAGTGAAAATGGTGTTTTTTTTATACCCGTTAGACCCTACCCCCCCCCTTAAGAAAAAAGGCTTAAAATGCAGGTGCGTGTTATCACCGTTAAAAACATATAAGCATGAATTTACCTCTATCATTCGTTGTGGACTTTTACCAACAATTTGGGCAAATGACACCAAATCGGAAGGCTTGTGACACAGTATGGAAAAGGTCAGCTCATTTTGAAATACATTTATAAACTCTTCTAAAGATCCGACTGTGGTAAAGTGCCATGGTATCCTGGAAATAAGATCGATTTCAGAACTTTACATATAATACCCGTTTTATCAATTGTGTCAACTTACGATTTTAAAGTGTAACCTTTCGAGATCCACATATTCGTAATATTTCCCATGTGTTGATGAATTAGGGTTGTAAAATCAATACCTGATGCCTGATTCAACAATTTTAGGAGATTTTGTACTTTATCTGAAATTATAGAAAAATAACCATTTTTCGTGAATCAAGAAAATCATTTTGAAGAACGCTTTTTTACCTTTTGGCAAATTATGGATATGACTTTGTTCGATTAAATTCAACAAGACTGATTTTCGTAGATGGTAACTGTTGCAAGCCGTTCCACAAATCAAATGAAAAATTGCTGCAACTTGTGATTCTTTTTCATCTTTGTTGAGTAGGTCCTGGAACGGAAGTTGTTTGTATTATTTATTTAAAAATATCTGTACTCTACTTACATCTACATTTAGGTGAGCGCTTTTGAAAAGTTTGTGCTGAAAGCTTGAAAATTCGTTGCTCGTTTTATCTGTGTTGAATACCCAGCCATCACATAGCAAATGTAGTAAGTTGCTTACTGCACTCATTTTGATGCATAAATATGGACTGTCAATTAACGCAACCATTCGGACATAAATACTTTGATGAGATTCGTAATACTCTGGATAGGCTCGGCTAAGGTACTTCACTTGGTCGTAGATCTTTTTTTGGAGCCGAGTAGAGTAAATCTTTTTATTTGCTTTCTTTATGAATGAGAGCAATACAGTATTTGTATCATTGAACAATCCATCATAGGCATTCACGAAAATTACAAAATCCGAGTATATATTAATGATGGACTCCGTTATGGCACTGTTAGTGTGGTGAGTTCGGCAAATATCTTTCAGATAGTTGAGAACCCAATCGGCAGCGAAGAACGTTGATTTGTGGGTACAAAAAACTTTGCAGATATCGAATACATGAAATAAATCCAAATTATTGTAGATATTAAATTCCAGTTTTTCTATGTATGCCCTGACTTCATTCGTGTTGACTCCATCATATTTCAAGTAATGCACCAGTATAAGCAGTAGAATGTGCTGATTCGTTTGTTCTTTGTTAAGACTGTCTAACTGAAGTGATTGAACGTAGCGTGAATCCTGATTTGGCAACATACGGGCATGGTTGAAAATCCATTGGAATAGGTTGGAAAAGTTGGTTCCCTTAAGGACTTGTGTGATACACTCATGGTGAGGTCCTTCGAAAATGGATCGCAATCGCACTGCCATTTCGTTCATCTCGGCTGTTGACAGGGACTTAAGCCTTTCGAATCCTAATTCCATTTCTTGGAACTTAAAGGTTATTTTTTTAGTAATCAGGCATTTTTCAAATGATGCACTATTTAAAGCTTTATGCGTCAACAGTAGGTTCAGAATATAGATGTAAAGTTCAACATCACCTATTATATTGATTAAACCTTTGAACAGACAATCATTCTCTACTGGTAATATGTGTTTCTCAAAGTTCAAAGCAGCGCAAAGCATTTCGAAGTGTTTCTCGTGAATATTGTAATAAGTTAGGTTTGTGTTCTCTGAAATATGTTTCTTATTGACCACAATCAGTTTTTCCAACGCCTTCAATAAAATGTTATCCTCTAATTCACTGAATTCAGCGTTGCTTTCAATGTATTTATCGTTTCCGAGATAGAGGCTACTATCTTTATCATGTTCATTTTTATGCTTTTCTTCGTGTTTAGTAACTGCGCACAAAACAACAATATCAGCAACTAAACGAGCGTCTAAACGCTCCCGATTGTGTAGAATTCCTTTGGTTTGAACATCACGTGACTTAGGGAACAGATAGTTGAACAGTTTTTCTACGATCTCAAGAACATCCCCAAGAGCATCTAGTGGAATGGTTTGTAAAATCACCCGTATAGTTTCAACATTAGCATTTGTACGATCGATTGAGTATGAATGGAAGGCATTCAACACTCCCGTTATGAAAGCAATCGATGGAAATTTCCTATTACTTATCAGAAGCTGTAAAATCAAATGGTTTTCGGCTGCTGTTTTACTGCTTGATGTACTGGAACTAAAATAAAACATAACTCGTAAAGACTGCTATATAAATATAAAAAACAACATCTCACCGGAAAGCCGTTTCAGTAATTTTGTGCCATAAATTTACGCAAAACTTGCTATCGATCATAGAGGATTTTATAAAGTTGTCTGTTTTCTCCAGTTCCAACAGCTTTGAACAACATATATGAAAGGCTTTTAACTGAGAGGAAAGGTGTAGTTTTGGCTGAAAAGAAGAAGTCGTAGTCTGAAGTCGCACATATTTATCCAAAACTCGAAGTTTATTTTAAAAAAATATATCGTTTAGTTGTAGGTTTCTAGAGCGATTTCCATATTGCACCGAGCAGAATAAATAAAAATAAAAAGTGTAGGATTTTGACTTACCTGCATACTACTTAAAAGATTCAGCAGTGGCTGATAATCTTCTACTTCCAACAAAGCTGGACATCGTTGAATGATCGCGGCTAAGATGACCATCCACCGCCAGTTTAGTTCACCACTTTCACACGATTCAACTAAATCTATAATACTTTGTAGTTTATTTGCTCGCTTAATTTTCTTTGCACAACCACCCTGTTCTGTATCTCCTTGGTTCCAAACCTCATCATGCCAAAACATCTAAAATTTAAAGCTGTTCAGCATATTTTCGAAAAATAATAGCATGCACAACCTACCACATAACATAATCGCGACGCAAAGTCCAGAAAGGTTCCAACAAACGGAACTTCTCGTCCTCCGACAGCATTTTTTGAAGCTGAAACATGTGCTTTTAGCTCATTGCCCACAACAAAATAGAAATTCCTTAAGCATTTGAACCATTCAGCTCGATCCGTAGCGAAAAAAATACTCTCATTAGATCTCCATTCAGTGCTGGATTTTTCCGGATTATGCACCAGAACCGACAGATGCATTAACCTAAACAATGTGGCTTTGGCATCATCTTCCAGTTTAGCTTCGTAAGCTTTAACCAGCCGTTGACCTATTTTTTCGGTAAAACTGCAAATCTCGTAACGATAGTCAACTGCCAGCTGATAAATATATAACATGACGGTTATTTTAAAACAAAATAAATCTGCAAAAATCTTATCTTACATTCAAAACACAGATGTAGGCAACCCGGATAAGTTCCTGCAATGATTTATCGCGGCCACAATCGTTTATCATTCTAGCGAGTTGGTTCAAGTACTTCACAAAATGTCCTTGGACAGAACTGTTTTCCAAACTTTTCCGAACCCCCAATGCAAGGCAAAATACGACAGTTTGCTTGGCTATGCGCTGATCATCGTATAGTTCGAAGCATTTGGTGATGATCGCTGTAAAGATTTGGTTGAACAAGAGTTTTTTCTTACAAAGAAAACTAACTAAGCATACCTGTCCATTCATCGAACGTTATCACAGTAAGATCCCATTTAGAATTGAGAACGTATTTTTGAAGAATTTGCAGATAGCAAACCCCGAAATACTGTAACATATTGTCGTCGCTCAGAACATGCAAGGATCGATGGATAAGATCTGAAAACTTAAGCTGAGGTCCACCTTTAGTCATAGCCAAATCTACCACTTTCTGTATAACTTTTATGTAGATGTAGCTTTTACTTTCGGCAAGAGCTCCTGAGGCAGCACCTGGTTCGACCATTTTTCTGTTCTGTTTCTGAATACCATGATGAGCAGCCTCCAGCAGATCTTGCCAACTGTTATCAAACTTCCCCTCGCTCATATACCGTAGTATGTCATCTTCACGATTCACCAATATTGACTCCAGCTTTTCGAATGCCTTCTGCCGCTGTGTTATTTTATCTGACCGCATTTCGGCCAGGATCCCACACAGATCGCGATCCAGAATGGACAAAGACGACATTTTGGCGGGCACCGCTACAAACTATGAGAAATATCGATTGATAAGAAAAGAAAAAATAACTGTACCTACTGGTACGAGCTAAAATCTGCTATTTGCTAAATCTATTAATTTTGATCTAGGGTTGAATTAAAATTATCTTCTAAAAGTTCATGTACAAATGCTGTTTCTGGTCAACATATAAACGTAAGTTTTAGAAATTTATTGCGATTAACTAATATTATTGTTGAAAAAAGTCGTACTGGGAAGTAAGATAAACATTATCCTCGCAAGCTCACTAAAACCATTTAAGAGAACATTTAAGATAGTCCATCTGATTCTAAGGATTATTTTGGAGACTATAACATTTTATTTAAGACAGTTTACACGGTCTTGTTCGAGTTCATATAAATCATAAATAGCAATAGCAATAGTTTTTTCTGTTTTTTTTAATAATTAATTTTTCATTTTCGAATCTATAAAATTACATTCCATGAAAAACTTAACCATCTTAAAGCAATCTTGTTTCAATTTTTTCTCATCTATAAAGACTTTTTTTTTTTATGGCGTTTAAATAGCTCGGGGAGCTGACGCTGGAAATGAAAATTAGAATAGTTTGGAGAAGAAAATTTTAAGTTTAGAGAAGGCAGCGTAGAATAGTAAGCGATCTTGAGACGTTGGTTAAACCATCAAGCACTTCATTATATCCATGGAATATGGATAAAATGCAGTTCAAGATAACAAACCAACCCCTCCCGATACCAGTTGGAGGAAGGACATGGGCGGGTTCGAGACTGGCCTCTACATACTCCCCATGCATCTAACTACATTTAATTTTTGTGTTATTAAAGGAATCATTTTAACTTATCTTATATGTTTTTCCTTCCTTCGTCGTCGTCTGTTGAACGTCTGCTTCGTGTCTCCGCCCCAATTCCACTGGTATGTGTGATGGGTTTCGTGATAGTTGTCTCGGGGTCCAGTCATCATATGACTCCGAATCGTATGCGCAGGGGTATATGAAAAAAAAAGAAAGAGAAAAGGAGAGGAAAGAGAAATATAAAGGAAGGAATTAGTTCTTGCATGAAGTAATTGAAGTGTTATTTGCTGTTTTTCCCTAATTTTTTGCCTTTTATTTTCTAAATTTTGAAATTTTTGTTTTTCTTTTTAGAGTTTTTCCATTTCATTGCTAATCATACTATTTTACCAAAATATGGATGTGAGAGTTTGTTTTGCTTTTTGGAGCAAGCCTATTTCAAACTAATAAAAATTCTAGCTCAAATTAATAGTAGAAGTAAGCTACCTTATTCCTATCACAACATCACAAAATCATGAAAATTTACCAGAATATGGATTACCGTTTGAGCAACGCCCTACCCTACCTACCTCACATAGTTGAATGTTAAAATCCATCATAATTTAAAAAAAAAATCTACATAGGGGTTCTATTA
The DNA here is from genome assembly GCF_029784155.1 of Uranotaenia lowii. Classification (NCBI taxonomy): domain Eukaryota; kingdom Metazoa; phylum Arthropoda; class Insecta; order Diptera; family Culicidae; genus Uranotaenia; species Uranotaenia lowii. The sequence goes on along the minus strand of NC_073692.1, from coordinate 243,349,427 downwards.
AAATATACCGCATGCCTATTGTAAAATGCCCGAAATCAGTAATTAGGACTACCTACTCATTGTTATTCTTCAAAACCGTACATTCTAATATATACTTCCATAGATGAATTTCAAACTAAACCGAAAAACGTAAAGATTTGCTAAAAATGAATAATTAAATAAAAAGCAACATTTTCCAACAACAGCATTCCCATCCAATGAGCCTCTAGTTCTTGTAAAATGCTTGATTTAAGAATAAGCCAACGAAATTCATAAACCGCAAATACACACTTACTAGAGCATTGGGGAGGCGAATACCATAACCTTTACCTAACATCGTAATACTTTTCACACGTTTTCTCTATTTTTAATTCTACAAGACTAAACCATCTAACTACCTAACCAAACGAATTATGCCCTATTGAAAGTATCAACTTTTATTATGGTAAATTGTGATACTTTCACTACCAAATGTTGCGATTGTTCTGCGGAAGGGAGGGCAAGTGTTTCAACTCCCATTCATCTTATCAACATGGATCATGAAAAAAAAATAGACATCTTTGAACCTACTGCTGAATTTAAACTAAATAAAGATGTCCAGCTCCTCTTCTAATTTAGGCCATATTATGACACCATGTTTAACAAGATTGTGTGTAACGACACTGTCAGGAAAATGATGGGTTGATCCATCATTTTCACAAACATACACACCGCAGCCGTTAACCCATTGCAACTTAGGGTACGGAATTTTTTCTCATCTATAAAGACTCAAATCAAAATCTAAAGGTTAGGGGGATTTTTTTGATTATCTGACAATTTGCACCGGGGGTCTCCAGATTGTCCGCAAAATTTCAAATTTGGGTAATTTTTGTGACTCCAAACACACACATTGACTGGCAAATGATAGATAATGTGGAACACGAGGCCCCATAGTGGTCATATCAGATCGGGTACCCAACACCGATGGATGCTTTGGTCAGACTGAGAAGGTGGTCGCACGCGTCTATTCTCCAGGTCAGGGGCAGCTCAAACAGCGTCTGTCTCGTAGCGAGCAGCGGCTCCCGCCAGGTAAGCCCCATCACGGGATAGAGACCTTAGGCTAACGACCTACTGCTCCCGATTTATAATATTTTTACGGAATTCGAAAGAAACGCCCGACCTGGAACTTTGGCGACGACTTTCGCATGAAAATACGGACACGAATTGGAACTTGGAACGTTTTAACCCTTGCTAAACAAGGCAAGCTGACTCAACTTGCTAGAGAAGCTAGCAGCCTCAAGCTTGAAATTCTGGGACTGAGCGAAGTCCGTTGGCCTAACACTGGATAACACAAGACCCAGTCCAGGCAAGTCCTGCTTTACTCTGGTATACGAGGAGAACACGTTACACGCTAGATAGGAAAGGATAAACGAAGGAATAATCGTAGCCAGATTTAGAACACGGGTTAGAAACCTTACAATGGTCCAGTGTTATGCGCCAACTTACGTTGAAGATTTCCAGGAGAAAGAGCAGTTTTATACTCAACTGAACAGCGTAGTTGAGAAAATTCCGAAGGGTGACATTCAAATCCGCAAAAAATGGCTCCGAAAATCAGGACCTTTTAGGAATTTTAGGAATAATGTTCGTCAAGTTATGTCGTGAGACGGAATACTACGAAAATAATCAGAACCTTGAGCGCATCATGGGGCGCCATGGCCTAGGACAGATGAGCGAAAACGGAGAGCTGTTTGTAGAATTTTGTGGCAACAACAACATGGTGATCGGTGTATCGCCCTTCCCCCATCGACTAGCTATGTGGTTTATCTATAGGTGGGGTCAACTAAAAACTTTCGTGTTAGTTCGTTGTATCCATACAGTTGTTTATGAACGATTATGACTTAGAACGACGCCGCGTCCGTTGCTGTGGCAAACCGTAGTTTGTTATTGACGTTCTCATAATAGCATGTTACAAAATTTTCAAGATGACGTCGTGTTGTAAATGCAAAATTATTCTCGATGCGGTTAAGATTTTAGTTGTCAACTTCATTCGGGTTCTCGGAGTAGTTAGACGGATTCAGCTGCAAAAGAACTCGTTTAATCCCAAAATTTATTTCGAAAAATCCCTTCCTGAAATCGGAACCAACAACAACGATGGGTAAAAAGTCTCTATAGAAGAAGCTGTCAGATGAGAATATGTTGAGGAATTTAAGGGAATTCCGTTCGGAATAATTGGTAATATTTCAGTTAATGAAAACAAAAACAATTTTTTTTATCATTTTCATAAACAGCTTCTGTTTCAAAAATTCAGATTTTAATTTGATTGTGCCTTTATTCAAAAGTTTATATAGTATACCAAAATTATGATCACATTTCGATTAAGAGTTCAGTTTAAAAATAGCACATTTAAGGTTTTCCATAACAGATTTGAAACTCAAATCAAGATTTCACATACAGCATTCAGGTTCTATTTTAAGATCAAAGAGTTTGATTTAGAGTATAGTGCCAGTATCTCGAAACTTCGATGAAAATTCGTAATTGATCGATTTAAAATGTACAAACAGTGTGAGATAAGTTAGATTTTTTTTTTATCATGGGTACTCTGACTACAACTTCCGCTCGATGGTCGAGCTCGGTGGTATGATATACGTATGAAAACTGTATGACTCCAAAGTCGAGACGCCCTGGAACGTTTGTGACGTGCACGTATGTGCAATCAAAACATTGAAAAAACCGATTCTCACACTTGTGCAAAGGTAGTCTTGTCCCAAACTGTAGATAAACCATCTAGATCGACCAGCATATAAGGTCACTTGGGTATCCTGAGATGGCCGAACAGAAAATGAAATTGACCACATCTTCATCAGCCGAAAATGGAGAATGAGCCTTCTTGATGTGCACAACAAACGAAGCGCAGACATTCCATACGACCATCACCTTGTTCTTGACGAGATACGACTGAAAGTTGCGCGTGTCCTACGGCGCGAGGAGAAAGTCGGCTGTCGAATTCGAATGTCGTATCCGCCGGTTGGAGAATCCAGAGGTGAAAAGAGCAAACGTTGAACAGCTTGAATCCCGAGCCTCGGAACTGCCGACAGACGGAACAGTCGAAGAACAGTGGTATGTGGAATCAAGAACGCCTTTATCACGACGAGCTATGGTACTCCCGGTAAAGTTTGTGGAAGAAAAAGTGAATGGATGTCGGATGAAACTTGGAGGATAGTCGATTATCGGAGAAAGGCAAAAGTCGGAATTGAGCAGGCATGTCAGCCAAAGCAGCCGCCCGCTTACGATATGCGGAGCTGAAAAGGCAGTTAAACGAGTTTGTAGACGAGACAAGAGAGTCTGGACAAACTCCCTAGCTCCCCAAACAAAGCACCTAGGATCGATTGCATCTTTGCTGAAATGCTGAAAGCCGACCATGACTTGTCAGCACAAATGTTGAACCGTCTTTGGCTGACATCTGGGATACTGCAACATTCCCGGCCGACTGGATGCAGGGTATTTTCGTAAAGGTCCCGAAGAAAGGAGACCTGACAGAGTGCAGTTACTGGCGAGGCATAACGTTGATCTGTACAACCCTCAAAGTACTCTGCAAAGTTATCCTGAACAGGATCCAGGAGAAAATTGACGCTACCCTGGATGTATTTTATCACTGCTACTCTTTCTCATCGTACTGGGTGAGATCTTGATAGGATCGATTAACTGCAAACCAAACCGAGGATTGCCGTGGAATTCTTCGACAATGGAGCAGTTGAACGACCTTGACCTGGCTGACGATATTGTTTTGCTCGCCCAAAGACAAGAAAACATGCAGAGCAAACTCGACAAATTTACCGAAAACTCCAAGGCAGCAGGTCTCAAAATCAAAGTCAATGGAAATCAACATAGAATATCCTTCCAATTTCGTGGTAGCTGGGCAACAAGTTGAGGAAGTGGAGTGCTTCCAGTATCTTGGTAGCCAGATAACGCCTGATGGTGGCAAATAAGAAAGACATCGAAACCCGGATCAGAAAGACCCGATTTGAGTTTGCGAGTCTCCGCTATATAGGACCTAAAACCTACGATCTTGTAAGCTTTGACTGAAAAATGATAATTACATAATCAAATTCAGAACAGTAAAATGAACTCTGAAATTCGAGGCTTCATATATGTGTGAAAGACCTAAATGATAAATTTTAATTCTTATTAAAAGTTGAACTAAAAACATTAGAATAGGATTATGCATAGAAAAAAGGAGGAAAAGGATGGGGGAATAGAATATGATTTTTTTTTAAATTTTTAATATTACGTGTCGCTGTTAAGCCTACCCCTTCTTGATACTAATACTGATATGGTACTGAAAAATAAAGTAAGAAAACCTCTCAACTCAAAGCGGTTCTATTGCACAGACTTGAGCCTTTAAAAAAAACATTTGTTTTCTGTAGTTTAGCTTGGATTAAAGAAGTTTACCAGAACGCTATGGAAATTTCTTTCGTGAGTTAATTATTAAGTCAATGTCCGGTAGAGAAATAAAAGATGTATTTTCTATACATACTTGATTTGAATATTTGATATTCTACTTATGGTAACTAAAGGAAAAGTAATGAAAATACTTTGAATTTATCCGGTAAGAAATAATTTAGAAAGCCATACGTGATGTGCTCAAGATTATAATATATTTTATCACATCGTGCTCACATAACTTAAAGTTGAACTATGTTCAAACTGCATGTGAGGATATTCAATTGTCTACTGTTATAGGCGCATATTCCACGAATTATAGTAAGATGCCTTTTCTTTAAGAAAGAAAACATTAATCACGACATTTTTTCTACTTTTTTTTATCGCTTATTGGTACCCGAATTGAAGTTGCTAATCCCTTATAGTGTGACCAGCCAAGCAAATCGAATGATTTTTTAATTTATTTTTTATTTATTATAGACGCTTTACCACGGTTCTGGCATTCGTGTCTCATGTTTTTTACACAGAATTAAAAAAAACATGAAACACGAAAGCCACAACTGTTCTAAAGTGTGCATTTTGTAACGAATGTTCTTGAAACTTCGTTGATATACACTTAATGAACTTTTAGATACCAAAGTTATTTTTCGGATGACAATTAATACTTGCATAACGAATTCAGATTGTGATTACAGTAGTATTTATACAATTTACAAGTCAATAGCCGTAGCCTTAATTACATTTTTATATCATCGAACATCGCTTTTTATTAACAATATATTTAGTATTGGCAGAAGCAAAAAGCAATATCCTTCAATGGCTTTATAAGATTTTTTTTATAAATGTTATTTAATAACATTAAAAACGCTACGAGATCGACCATAATTACAAAAAAATATGTTTGGATGCTTTACTGGGATAAACTGCTTAGCACAAATAAACTATGTGAAATTGTTAACCTAAATGAATGGAGCTTTAATTTTTTAATAGATAAAATTAATCAATTCAAAATATGCACACAACTTTCGCTGGTTTTTATTTTTAAATAGATTTGCTCTATTCATGAGGTTAGCTAATAGGAGATTTTTTTTAGATTTTTAACTAGTTTCATATAATAATAGGATTGAATTTGGTGTGATTATTGCTTTAGATAACCAATTTGTGTTACTAAACTGCCATTTTATAATATAAAAACAACAATATCTATTTGCTTTTTTGAAATGCTTGCATTTTGCCTTCTATGTTTATCGCAAATAGTGGATGGGTGAAGTTTACGGTAATTTATATTGTTGTAAACATTCTAGAATAGTTTTCTCTTTTTTACACACATTTAAAATTATGATGTGTAGAAACAAATAATCCAACTTGAAAAATTTAATTTAAAGAAAATGGAAAAGAACAAATAAATCGAAATATTTAATTGTTACAAAACTTAGCCTTGGATGTACTTATTTAAGCGTATCCACCGTATCCACTGCATTTAACGGCGGTTAAAATAAGCGGTAGTTCATTGTTTTAACTGTTCAAACAAACTTCTGAGATAAAGAAAATAACATCAATTCTCTGATTTAATCATTTTTGTGCTTATTTTTGCCCTGTCTAAATTATTATCAATTTGTTTTATCTTCGTTTTCTTTCTTCGTAACGGTCGATTCTTCAGTGATAAAATCCAAGAAAACACTTCCATTGACCTGCTCTGGAAATCGCTCTAGATGTTTCTGCACTGTTTGAATTATGCTATTTTCCGGATCAATTTTGATAGTATGCCATGGTTTACTGGATACTGGATTCGATCTTGAAGAAAGAAGAGTACTGATGGCGTCGGTGATGCATTGGAGGGCAGCGATCCAGCGAGTTTGTTCATTGAAACCAACTGTCTCTTCGTCTCTATTTTCAAAGAAAATTTCCATTTGGAAGATGACGGTTATAACGGATGAAAGCAAAAATTTGCAACTTGTTAAAAATTGCACAATTTTATCTACGGCGATAGCTTGTGAAAGTTTGAGCAGTTCAGAAAATTTACTGTACTGAACGTGACGTTCAAATTCAGTATACAGCGCGAAGAAAACTCCTTCCTGATCGTCGCGATCTTTTTTCAGCATGAATGGAATGGCAGAAAAAATGGAACTCCACAGTGTCCAGCGATGGGGATCATTTCGAAGTAAAACTGATATACGTCGAAGTAGAACTTTTCCTTTACGAACATTCAGCATTGGAATAACTTTTTCTGGCGTGAGATTTGCGATGATTTGGGATGTTAACTGATCCACAGTGTCAAATTCAGTATCAAGGGTTGTAGATAAACTTTTGAGGTTCATTGAATTTGAATTAGATGCTTGAACTTGGCACTCATGTTCGCGTTTTTCCTTTGCAATCAAGATAGCTTCCATTGCAACTGGGTTATTCAGATCTTCTATTTTTAGTACGATCTTAAAAAGATTTTCAATGCTGAGCAATATATGCCGTGATTTACGGTGCATCGACAATTCAAGATTGATATTACCGGAACTCGTTTGTTCATTATTTACGACTTCCATATCGATGATTTTCCTAGGTGCGGTCACGCTGCCACATTGAAGTTTACCTAGCGAATTTTCGAACTGCAATGGAGTATACGCTCTAATTGGCGGATCTTTCATTTCATTGTTGTTTTTAAGTGACTCGGAAGATTTGCGTTCTCTATGAAAATTGGGTGATACACCTTTGGTGTTCGCCATTCCAAGGGTTCTTACCAGAAGCTGGGTATGCCCTTTTGGTTGGGTGAAGGGATGGTTAAGCCAGTTAGCCTTGTAAGCTTTGCTAGCATCGTTTCCTTTTTGTCCATTCAAACGTTCCTTGTAGACGGTGAAATAATAATCATTTATATAGGGAGTGTCCGAATTCAGTTGGGTCAGCTGGATGTTGAGAAGCCACTGTTTCTCTCTATTGGACATCATGTTTGCGTAATCGTCGAAATCCGGACCTCTCGGTTGGTTTTTGTGGCGTTGATGGTATGCTTGTTTTAGCTGGGTATGTTGTTGATTCTGGCGATGGAAAGAAAGCATTGGATGATTTTGTTGAATTTCCTGAACGAGACGTTTGTTAAACTGGTTGCTGGGAATGTTAGGAATTAAGTTTGGCTGAACTGGCAATGGTAAGCGCTGTTGAGCGAACAAACCAACCTGATGACCAATGCGCCCTGGGAATCCTGGGTGCATGGCCAAATTATTCAGGGGTGCAGTATAGTGTGTTGGAATATAATTATATGGCAGAAATCCTATAGGCAAACGAGATGCATGATTCAACAATGGTGGTGGAGGAAACAGTTGACCTCTGATTGCCAATAATTGTGCAGGAGATACCAGAGAAGGAATGGATGGAATTGGCAATAGTTTTCGAATTTCTTTACTTTTCTTATTTTCGGTAGACAACTTCGATTGCTGTCGTTGGCATTCTTTTCGCATCTGCTCTTGCTGTTGTTGGATCATGTTACGCTCCAGATCTTCCACCGATACCATCTTCGGTGGTACTTGAGGAACTACTATATGATTATTTCTAACTGATTCCGAACCATTTTGCGTAGAACGGAATGAAAGGTTTGGAAACAGATTTTTTATTCCAAAACTATCAATAGGGAGATTTTTTAGCGGACTGTCCCATATACTGGGGTCTAATTTGCTGGTTATATCCTCCTCAAAGCTCATATCGGCCACACTGCTCACGCTTTCGTCTTCGTCTCCGAAATCAAACCTCGACAAATGCAAATCCAGCTCGCCATCATCAAACAGCTCATCTTTATCTTTAAATATAAAATCGTCACCCTTTTCCAGACGAACCAATGTTTCATGCATGTCTTCCCAGTCGCCTTTTTCCGGATCACCAAAAGTTTCATCATTGAGTGCATCGTATTCGTCTTCAGATTCTTTATTCTTTAATTTCCCGTGGTTCCTGACTGAAGATATTTGAACAGAATTTAGCGTCGTATCAAAATCGAAGAAAGATTCCATTTTAGTAGAGAAAAATTGTCGACACCTTAACTCATAGTGCTCAATTATTTTGACTTTCAATCATCACAACTACACGCGAGGTACTGTGATTTGTTAAATAACTGAATTTATTAATGGTGAAAAGATTTCCTCATCAAAGAAGTATAAGACTGAAAACACTTATTCTGTGTACTCTTTTCGAACTTATGAGACCAGCTTTTCACGCACATAGAACAAAAATACGCAAATAAAATTCTGTAGTAAATTTCTGACAGCAAACGTCAGTCTGATTCATTGATCAAACGATTTAAACGATTTTTTTTCATGAATGGATGTTACCCGCACACACCCAAACGGGCGCTTGTTTGTTTTCCGCGTTTTCTGATTCTTGTTTATTTCTTGACTGTGAAAGCCGTGGAAGTGGGAGTTGTGGGAGTTTCACATGCAGGTTTTTCATCATGTTTTTTTTTAAATAAATGAACATTATGAATATTAACTTGGAGGAATCGTGAATTCGTCCCTTGGTTCATCGGGTTCATCGAATCGTGAATGAAGTTTCGCGGCGCCAGAAAACAAGCCACAGGTTATTGGTAATGGTTTTGTAAGATGAAAAAATGATGGCTAAAACTTAAAAATATACATATTTCGAGAAGGAAGAAACAATAAATATTCTTAGATTAACATCATTTATACCGATCGTAACAATCACATACTGCAATTTTCAACTGTTTTCGAAGGCCACTTTGGAAGTATTATTTCAGCTGTGGAATAACCCCATTCAATGGATAACTGAATTTAGTTTCACTTACCAAGTAAATTTCCGGATAATGTAATCTGCCTTCACATCACTTTGTTTCACTAATTGTTTTCAAATGGATTTATTCCTGAGATTGGCTTAGGAAACTAATAACTTGAATTTTAAGAAAACGCGAATCACACAAACCGGCAATATTTCGCACGTTTTTGTTTTGTTTGATGCCGGGCGCTCAAGCGTTTGACACACAAATAAAGTTTTATTTCAAAATCAAGTGATTCCGTATGCGTTTAGTGAGAATACACTGATAAAAATATATATCCCGTTTTGAAGTTTTCTGTTCATTCACTCACAAACCAAAACTGTTATGCCCGAATTTAAATTAATTTAACAATTGTTATGCCGCAAAATAGGATGCATCTGCCGGACAATTTGCCGGTTCGGGTCATAAAGGAGCGATTTTATTGATTTGGTAATAAAATAATTACTACTGAGCCGATTTTTACCTGAAATATTTGGAAATTGTACCACTGTCTGCTATCAGAGGTTTTTAAGAATTTTAGTTATATTTTTTGTGGTCTTCATATGGAATTTTGATTATTATTTTATTTATTTACATAGTATTCCGACTCACGACATAACTTGACGAACATAATTCCTAAAATTCACTCGGTCCATGGCAACCGTTTTCCAATTCCTCGGGCACCCAACGCCGTTCGCCAGATCACGCTCCACTTGGTCTAACCACCTCGCTCGTTGCGCCCCGCTCGTCTTGTTCCTACCGGATTCGTAGCGAAAACCTGTTTTGCAGGACAGTCGTCCGGCATTCTCGCAACATGTCCCGCCCAGCGTATCCGGCCAGCTTTCACCACCTTCTGGATACTGGGTTCGCCGTAGAGTCGCGCGAGGATCATCCTCTGCCTCCACACTCCGGTCTCCTGTACGCCGCCAAAGATGGTTCTTAACACTCGTCGCTGGAATACCCCGAGTGTACGCAGGTCCTCCTCGAGCAATATCCATGTCTCGTGCCCGTAGAGAACAACCATAGTAGGCACGACTTCCGCTGATAATTCGCCTCCGGATCTCACGGCTGGTGTCATTGTCTGCGGTCACCAGTGAGCCGAGATAGACAAAGTCTTCGACTATCTCCAGCTCATCGCCGTCGATCGTGACCTTGTTATTACTGGACAAGCGGGTTCGGTCGGTCTCGGATCCGCAGGCCAGCATGTACTTCGTCTTGGACTTATTAATCATCAACCCAATCCTTCCTGCTTCGCGTTTCATATTGCAGTAGATCTCCTCCACCGCCGCAGATGATCTGCCGACTATATCAATGTCATCGGCAAAGCAGATAAGTTGACTGGATCTGTTGAAAATCGTGCCCCCCATTTCGCCCACCGCTCGTCGAATAACACCTTCAAGCGCCACGTTGAACATCATGCAGGATAGACCATCCCCTTGTCGAAGCCCCTGCGTGATTCGAATGAACTCGACAACTCACCCGAGATCCGCACACAGCACTGCGTTCCATCCATCGTCGCCTTGATCAGCTTCCCTGAAAAGCCGTTCTCGTCCATGATTTTCCATAGCTCGTTACGGTCGATCGTGTCGTATGCGGCTTTAAAGACGATGAATAGATGGTGCGTATGGACTTGGTGTTCCCGGCATTTTTGGAGGATTTGCCGTAATGTGAATATCTGGTCCGTCGTTGACCGTCCCTCCATGAAGCCGGCCTGATGACTTCCCACGAATCTGTTTGCTTGTGGCGTTAGGCTGCAGAGTAGGATTCGGGACAACACTTTGTAGGCGGCATTGAGGACAGTGATCGCTCGGTAGTTCTCACAGTCCAATTTGTCGCCCTTCTTGTAGATGGGGCATATTACCCCTTCCTTCCACTTTTCCGGTACCTGTTCTATGTCCCAGATCCGGACTATCAACCGGTGTAGGCAATCGGCCAACTTGTCTGGGCCCATTTTGATGAGTTCAGCTGCGATGCCATCCTTCCCAGCCGACTTGTTTCTATTCAGCTGGCGAATGGCTTCCTTAACTTCACTCGTCGTTGGGAGTGGCTCCACTACGTCGTTGGCTACGCCGGCGATGTACCTTCTCCCACCGTCTTGATCTCCTGCATGTGCGCCGTTCAGGTGTTCATCAAAGTGCTGCTTCCACCTTTTGATCACCTCACGATTGTCCGTCAGGATGCCTCCGTCCTTATCCCGGCACATTTCGGCTTGCGGCACGAAGCCTCTGCGGGATGCGTTGAGTTTCTGATAGAACTTCGTGTTTCTTGGGAACGATGCAGCTGCTCCAGCTCCTCGAGCTCCTCCTCCTCCAGGCGGCGCTTTTTCTCCTGGAAAATTCGGACTAGCTGCCTCTTCCGCTGTCGGTGATTTTCCACATTTCGACGGGTGCCTCTTTGCACTACTGCCGCCCGCGCGGCATTCTCTTCGTCCATCACCCTCCTACACTCCTCGTCGAACCAGTCGTTCCGTCGAGATCGCTCCACATAACCGATGACGTTCTCCGCAGCACTGTTGATGGCTGTCTTGATGGTATCCCAACAGTCCTCGAGAGGGGCTTCATCAAGCTCGCCCTCTGCCGGCAGCGCTGCTTCAACCGATTGCGCGTAGTCTGCCGCGACCTCAGGTTGCTTCAGTCGCGCGATATTTAACAGAGGCGGGCGCCGGTTGCGTGTGTTGTTCACTACGGAGAGTTTTGGGCGCATCTTCACCATCACCAGATAGTGGTCTGACTCGATGTTGGCGCCTCGACAGGATCTGACGTCGATGATGTCCGAGAAGTGCCGGCTGTCAATCAAAACGTGGTCGATCTGTGATTGCGTTTGGTACGGTGATCTCCAGGTGTACTTGTGTGGGAGGCGGTGCTGGAAAAAGGTACTATGTACGGCCATTCGGTGAAATCTATCAGTCTGAGGCCGTTTTCGTTGGTCAGCTGGTGCGCACTGAACCTTCCAATTGTCGGTTTAAATTCCTCCTCCTGGCCGACCTGAGCGTTAAAATCCCCGATGAGGATCCTGATATCATGTTTTGGGCAACGGTCGTATTCACGCTCCAGCTGCGCGTAAAATTGAGGATCAAATGTGAAGTATCCTTATCGATTTTTGCTTTATGCTTTTCGTTAAGCGGGCCATACATTACTAAAATGGCGTGTGCAAATTCGATGATTCCACGACGATTGTTTGATTCTGTGCTCCCCTACACGGTACCAGGGGTGCAAGTCAGTGTTCTGAAAATCACTCGGAAAAAACGCTCATGATAGGTTTCTAGCTGGAAACGTTCAAAGCCGAATCCTGCTGCCTGTAGTTCCCTAGAGAGTCGGCAGAGCGACAATGCGAAGTCAATGTAAACAAGCTTCAAAAGCGAGAGCAGATTCGCATTAAAGTCTATCTCTCAAGCTCACTACCTGGTGTATCAGAAGTGATTGAGACCCTTACTGATACAAGATCCAATTCGAAAATCCACTCACTCACTCACTCAAACTCAATCTTCGGTTCATACTGCCTGCGTATTTTCTGACTTAGCGGCAGATACATATGTACATTAGACTGAGTCGATTTGGGGTCATTTTTGAATTTCTCAAACCCTGGGGTCTCAAAAGCTTCGTTTTGGTCCAAAACTCATCCATGATTTTTTGCAGAATTTTTAAGTAACGTTTATATGAGTAAATTTGGACTTTTAGGTTTGTATGGGAAAATTGAATATTTTGTACTGAAAAATCAACATCATGTTTGTTTCTTCTGTGCAACCGAGCCAGCGTATGGTTTTTGTGCCAATTTATAAATTTTTCAAAGGAAATTTTCTGCTGAACAACTTTGTCGAAGACCGTAAATTCGAATCTTATTAGACAAAAAAGTTATTAGCTGTTCAACAGAGGTATGTCTTTTGGCATTGATAAACAATAAATTCAATAGACATCACTGCTTGTGCCCCGCGAAGTATTGCATGAAAATTTGTCATGCAATACCTCGCAAGGCACCCAGCAGTGGTGTCTATTGAATTTATTGTTTATCAATGCCAAAAGACATACCTCTGTTGAACAGCTAATAACTTTTTTGTCTAATAAGATTCGAATTTACTGTCTTCGGCAAAGTTGTTCAGCGGAAAATTTCCTTTGAAAAATTTATAAATTGGCACAAAAACCATACGCTGGCTCGGTTGCACAGAAGAAACAAAAATGATGTTGATTTTTCAGTACAAAATATTCAATTTTCCCATACAAACCTAAAAGTCCAAATTTACTCATGTAAACGTTACTTAAAAATTCTGCAAAAAATCATGGATGAGTTTTGGACCAAAACGAAGCTTTTGAGACCCCAGGGTTTGAGAAATTCAAAAATGACCCCAAATCGACTCAGTCTAATGTACATATATACTGCCTGTGTGTTTGAATGGCTATTTTGGTCCTCCCCAACAACAGCAACAACAAAACAAGATGCATCAGGCAGACAGCATCCGGTCATCGATCAGTATATGAATGAGTGAGTGAGTGAGTGAGCAAGAAAAGTTATTGAGTGAAAAAAGAAACTGAAAATCAGATAGCTTCTCAATCAGTTGAGAATTCCAACTGGAGAAGGAACGTCTCTTTTTCAAATTTTATTTCTTTGATTTTAGGAGCAGCGCTGTCGAACACAATCTTTGCCCCGCTGGGAGATAAACCAACCTGTGTGGGGGCAATAATGCCGAGATAACTCAGCACAACTACGCAGCCCTCAAGGTGTTACACAAGCCGCTCCAGCCTGACAGTGAGAGCGAAACTGATAGATCGCAACTGTGTGTTGGTGACGACGCAGTGTCGTTCCCTGGTTGATATGTATTGTATAATACACTGTATGGGTGAGCAGAGAGCACTCACTCAAGAGTCGGCTTGGGCCAGCGTTGCCAGATTGAAAACCGCTCAAGTCCGTAGATTTGAGGAAAATCGAAAAATGTTCTGATTTCGCTAAAATAAAACATGATGACCTTTTTTTTTTTTTTGGTCGTCAGGTAGAATTTTCATTTATCCGCAGAATCCCTTGAATTTATTCGATAATCCGTAGAAAATCCGTAGGAAATGCTGAAAATCCGTAGATTTCGAACATCGATCCGTAGCTCCGTAGAAATGCTTAAAATCCGTAGAACTACGGAGAAATCCGTAGATCTGGCAAGGCTGGCTTGGGCAGCTCGAAAGCCCGCGTCAGTAGGAGCACGTCAGCCTAGCGAGCAAGCTGCTAAGTCGGTTTAGTGTCGGCATATTGATGGGTGGTTTCCTCTGGGAATATCGTGTCACACATTTGGCGACCGACAGGTATTTCACGGTACAGTTGAAGAAACGGAAAAAGAACCTGAGACGGAAACCACCCATCCGAAAAGTAATAAGTGACGGCGTTATGTTGTTGTTGTGATTTGGGTTAAAATTGGCATCGCCCCGTCCCAGTGTGAAGCTTTTTTTTTTCTTTCATTTGACGGCTTGACGACGTTATTGAAGGACAGCAAAATGTGACCAGTGTTGCGAAATCTATAGAGAAGTTCTTTTACTGAGCAGAAAAAGTTGTAAAACAAAAAGATTTCTTATGATAGTGCAGTGTTGCAAAAATCACATAACAAAAAGTGAGAAAAAAGGTCTAAATAATCGATAACAACATAAAATGAGGGCTGAGGTAGAAAAATTTAGTGAGTCGGGAGTAAAATTAAATACGTGCGTGTTGGGAGGACCGCATGAGGAAAAAAGCGCGTCGGGAGGACAGCTTTTAGAAGAAGTGTGTTGGGAGGACCACTTCAAGCAAAATATTAGCGTGTCGGGAGGACAGCTAAATACATGCGTGTTGGGAGGACCGCATAAGAAAAAAGCGCTTCAGGAGCACAGCATTTTAGAAGAAGTGTGTTGGGAGGACCACTTCAAGCAAAATATTAGCGTGTCGGGAGGACAGCTAAACACATGCGTGTTGGGAGGACCGCATCAGGAAAAGAGCGCTTCGAGAGAACAGCTTTAAGAAGGAGTGAACTCAGAGGATCACTTCAAGCTGGAAATAAATATGCGAGTCGGGAAGACAGCTAATGAAAAAATGTGAGTTGGAGAAAAAAACACGTCAAACGAACTGCATGCTTCACTCCTTATCAAGAGAACTAAGTGTATTGGGAGATCCAGAAAAAAAAGGTCTCATAAAAACAGATTCAACTTAAGTTTCTGGGGGACCACCTTATTAGACCTAATACGACGTGGAAAAGATCTGCTGGATTTAAAAAGGGTGATGACGGAACCACTGAATTGTTAAAAGGAAAATTTAGTCTAAATCAGAAAAAGTTAGCTGATTAGCTGAACTTCAAATGAGTGACGGTTTGATAATGTGTTGAGAGATCCACTAGATTTTAATTAAGAAAATAAAAATCAAGCCTGAAGAGCAGCGAGAATGTAATTGCTAGAATATATTTTTCAAATAGTAGTTTGAATTTCTAGAACTAAATATGATTATTTTTTATCGATGATAAATCAGATGAAGACAAAAATTAGCTAACTGGCAATCTGAAAAAAACATACTCTTGAACCATTTCAAATTACAACATGAATATGTTAGAAAATATAAATAGATTAGACTCGGCGACCAAAAGGTTTAAAAAAAAATGTTGTCATGATATTGAAATTGTTGTACATGGTGTGCCCATTAATGAAAAGGAGAAATGGTTTGGCAAGGACCTAGACCCTGTGTAATTCCATAGAGACTTGGTTTGGAAAAGAATATTTGTGTATCAAACTCATATGATGTAGAAACACAAATTTAATTGTTATTTGTTTTTCAAAAATATATTATAAAAAAATCAAACATCAGGAAAAAAACGAACAAATTGGCAAGAGTGCCGCAACGAATTTACTTGCGAAGCACCCGGTAATATGTGTGTAGAAGTCTGTCTGTTTAGGAAGCTACAATTGGGATTGGGCCTGCTAAAAAGAATAAAGCTTGCTCTTTACTCTTACACAGATTTCCATAAGAATGACAGCTAATCCGAGTAAAATTGGATTGGAGGCTATTGCTTTCTCTGTTTAACACATGAGAAATTGTATTCCGGGATTGCAAGCGCGCTCATCGCCAATTTGCTGCTAAGTGGGCTGGTTTTATAATAGTGTGAGTGGAATACAGCAAGGAGAAAGCATACACGGAAAAAAATTGAGTGGTTATCCCAAAGACGCTGTCATGATAATTTTACCATTTCAGCGCTATAGTATTTTCAACCATGAAAAGTTTAACATCGATTTTGTAAAAGTGCGCATGAAACAATATTGAAATTACTATGTACCTGGTAATTTTCGATAACTCTCAATGTTTGTTGTCGAAAATACTATGGTCATGATAATTTCATCATAATTTCTATTACAACTAGCGTCCGCATACTAATTTAGACATTGTGGCACCAATTCATATCAACAAAATACTACGCACATGGTACTTTTGAGAACAAAACATTATTGACTCAAAAACATCAGTGTGTATGATAATTTTACCATGCAAAACATTCTTGTTGTTTACACTAATTCAGGATCATTAATCATCAAACCCGTGAGTAAAAAAACTAATTTTCAGCTGCTTTAAAGTTTCATAACTTTGAAAATCTTTCCAACGCATCGGGAGAACACACTAACATTGACCGACGTTTGTCGGAAGTGTGAATTTTAATGTTTCAAATAATGTCATAATACATGCATGCAAATAAACAAACAAACATACATAGTAATTTTACTATTTAAATCAAGCTCCTCGCTCCTCCTAATTTTTATCATAACACATACTAGTTTCATCATGAAACATATTAATTTTACTAGGGACGAAGTAGAACAATAGGTGGTATGAAAAACCCCTAGCAATTGCTTTTGCTAAACTAAATCGAGCATTCGAGCAGTCGCAGAAAGCAATTGCTTCGGTTGGTATGAATAAAGTTTTTTCTGACAGCTGTTTTCTCAGTCAGGAGCTTTTACTTTTAGAACAAGCTAGTTCGGTATGAATAAAGCCCAAATCTGAAGCAATCGCTCGAGAAATCTCCTAGCAATTACTTTATTTTCTAAGCATGCTTGGTAGCAGACTTTTCCAATAAACAAATTCTTCAACAACGTCATGGATTTATAAAATTAGCAATATTACACTGCAATACAATTTAAAAAGGCATTTTCAACATAGATAAAAAACAGTCGAAGTGATAACCCAACTTTTTTCATATTCCTGTTGTTGTATGAAATGATTCGTCTAAGATGAAACAAAACAAATCAATTAGTAAATATTTCAAATAAAAAAAAATCCGGCTACAGTGGAAGAAGTCCCAATCGGCTTGAAGTTGGAAGAAAGTTGTAATAATTTTAAACATAATTCAGATCTCCCAAATTTATATGATTTTTTTATAATTCAAAGATTAAAAAAAAACATCTAAGTTAAGGTGCGCGCCTATTGCCTACTTTTTTATATATCGGATTATCCCGATCCGAAAACGTGTGGGAGAGCTTATGATAAATGTTAAAAAGCTAGGCCAATTTTTGTTTGACAATATTCAATTTTCTTTAAACATCAACATGCGAGCATGTATTGACTTAAATTTTTCCGATCGTTCTTACACCCACCACCCGCACCGTCGATTTCATGGCTATTTTAGCCGTACTTTTCAAT
This sequence comes from Uranotaenia lowii, assembly GCF_029784155.1. Lineage (NCBI taxonomy): Eukaryota > Metazoa > Arthropoda > Insecta > Diptera > Culicidae > Uranotaenia > Uranotaenia lowii. The sequence continues at coordinate 243,331,666 of NC_073692.1, read as the reverse complement.
TTTTTGATCGTCTTCTTTCATTTTACTTTAGAAAATTTCAGATTCTGCTGGTTGGATAGCTCTTTTTTTCGAAGCAAAAGCTATGTTCTAAGACTTTAGTACACATCTGCTAAGCAAACGTTTATTCATACCAAACTAAGCAAATGCTTTGGGCTTTTGCTTTGCTTGATTTCGAGCAAAGTAAAAGCTACCGAAGCAATTGCTAAACCTTATTCATACCACTAAATGCATCATTTCATTGACAATTTTACTAAAACGCAGTCGAATTTACTATGCGCAGCCAAATTGAGCACATATGGTAAAATAGCTATGCGTAAGGTATTATAAACAACAAAACATATTTGACTCAAAAATATGGTTGCCTGTTGTTCATTTAAACCACGGATTTAGTAATTCTACTATGCTTTTTTTTGTGTGTAGTTTTTTGCTGTCATCCCCATTTAGCTTCAGTTTCGTTTGATGCTCGATTTTACGAGCGGGAAGAGAAGAAAATTGAATAACGAACAATACACTTGCTCGATTCGGATACTGGCGAATAATTAGTATTATATCAAGGACACTCTCTACACACTAAGACTTTCATACAGAAACTGTTTATAGTCAAAACATATATTACGACGCCTGGTCATGATCAGTTTAAAAAAGGCAACGTCGCAATCTCACAACGATACAAAGAAATCAGCACCGACAGCATATGAGAGCAAGTGAGCATATATCGGTTCCTGTGGCGTAATGCAATAATAAGCTATTGCGCATAAAGGGAGAACATTCCTTTGCGCACACGAGCGACCTTTTGATAAATGCATTGTTGGTTTGGTTTGCTTGCGTCATGGTTCCAGTGAGGTTAGATTTACCCAGGAAAATATTTATATATAAGAATATGGCAACGAACCAGCATATAACACGGTGTATGACTAGGCTAATGGTTTTCAACACGGCGGTTTTAATTTCCTTTTATACAAGTTGTCTCAGCGCGCTTTCAAGCTATGAATTCGAATTCATCAAATGCAAATAATGAAATGTAAAGAAAAATATAAATGATTCAAGTACAGATGAAGTTATTAACTATTTCGCTGAATTTTGGCTTCATCGCATTTCCTGACTATCGGTAGACACCACGTCGATTCTTTTTCTTCCGCCGTCTTATAAAATACTGGAAAATTCAAATGTTGTTCATGAAAAAAAAAACAAAATGTCTGATCAGAAATTAAAAATTGTAACCATCTTCTATTTCTTCTTCTGAGAGGAAGGGAGATGTGTGGGGGCAATAATGCCGAGATAACTCAGCACAACTACGCAGCCCTCAAGGTGTTACACAAGCCGCTCCAGCCTGACAGTGAGAGCGAAACTAATAGATCGCAACTGTGTGTTGGTGACGACGCAGTGTCGTTCCCTGGTTGATATGTATTGTATAATACACTGTATGGGTGAGCAGAGAGCACTCACTCAAGAGTCGGCTTGGGCAGCTCGAAAGCCCGCGTCAGTAGGAGCACGTCAGCCTAGCGAGCAAGCTGCTAAGTCGGTTTAGTGTCGGCATATTGATGGGTGGTTTCCTCTGGGAATATCGTGTCACACACAACCGACAATTTAGGTTTTGCTTTCGCTGTTGAAAACGTTTCAGTGTCTCTCATGAGAATTGAGTGATTTTCGGAACACTGGGTGCAAGGTGGTTTTGTAAAAAATCAGGTCAACGCGAAGGAAAAAATCAGGATTTTTAGGACACCTTTGAGAGCTAATTTTTGAATTATTTTTTTATTTTATTAATTGATCATTTTTGTAGAAACCCTATTAAATGGTAAAGTTTGAAAGAAAAATTAATAAAGGAATTGTGCGAGGGCCTAGGGAATTGAATGAAGGCAAAAATTCAGTTGTTTTTGTAGTTAAAATTTTATTAGTAATGTGAAAAAAAAATTTTGCTCCTTAATTTTTGCAGCATAATTGTCCATCTTTCGATTTTATTTGTTGTTCGGCCTTTACACATTAAGGATCGCGATGTTGTTTTATTTGGACCGCGAAGATATCTAAACCAAGAAAAATAGAAATTCAGAAGGTGTTTTGTATCCTTTGTGATCAAGAAAACTCGTTAACCGTTAAAATAGAGACTGATCAATGTTACCTAAAGCATCAATTTCTAAACAAAGTCGAAATCGATTTTGAAATAAAATTTAAAGTAGTCCAATAAATTTTTGCAACTATGTTTTACGTTCATAGGAGTCTAGTACTGGATTTAAAAATATGAAATGCTATGCCACATTTCCCTAGACAGAAATAACAATAAAAAAATATTGAAAAAGTTATCAATCTTACCCCCGATTATGGTACCATACCGTCAAACGGGGCATCATGCAACAGCGGGGTTCGATGCAACATTTATATAACACTACATTGAATCAATTTTTCATTTAATGTATTGTAATAAAGTTATCTTTTAATGATAACAAAATGATGATGACATAATTTCTCGCATCTTAAGCTAGTTGTCTTAAGTTTTTTATTTTTATGTAAAATTTGAAAAATCGAGCAAAAAATGTACAAATTTTAACATTTTTTGATGCCGAAAAAAACTTTACCCAGTATGACGGATCGGCTTGATAAAATTACCTACAAACTTTTTACAGGTTTCCTCATATTATACCAACATTGTTGGTGTAAAAATATTTTTCGAACAATCACCCAATTTTTTTAAATGAATATTTTTAATATTCAGTTAGGTGTCTGGGGTTAAATGCAACAAAATGCAAATCAAAGAAATACCTTGTAAATCTCGTTTTCAAGTGTTGGAATATGAATGTTTTGAATCACGCGTTTGTAAACATTTAAATTTCATTCATCCAAACATTTATTTTTATGATTTCAGCTTTTAGAATTTTTCGTAGTATTATTTAACCCCTAAATGTATGCAGCATCCTTAATTTCAGAAAAAATGTGAAAATTTGTTTTTACAGACCCAAAAACTACTGCAATTGGTGTTGTCATGCGTAATTGTCTTTAAGACATCGCAAATATATTAAAAATTATGAATTTTCGTACGTGTTCATAAGATTTTTCATTAAAAACAAAGTTTGTTGCAAGTTACCCCATTTTCTAAGAAGGGTGAAAATCGCATGTTTTTAGAAAATTAAAAATAACTGAAGAAACCAATAATTTTTTTAACTACGCCAATTTGATGTCCCAGCATCCTTAAAACTTTTGATGCATAAAGGATACGATTAACTGTGAACATAAGTTTTTTAGAAGCTATTGAAGTTGAAAATTGTTGCATGTTGCCCCAGTTGACGGTAATATTGAAAATTTTAATTCAATATTCAATGACTTTGTTTCAGACTTAAAAACGATTTGACTTATGCTTTTAAAAGTATCTGAGATTAAATTTGGGCTTCGGCTTCTCTAAAGTTTCATAAAAATTCCTGTATTGCACAGAATTGGGAAAAAATAAACAACAAGAAAACTTCAATATTTTTTTAAAGTCAAAATTACTGGCGGTCTTTGGTAAAAATGGTTATTGAATTGAAATCTGAAGTGAAGATTTTTTGAACGATAAGGTCACAAAGTTTCTAGGAGCCATTGAAATTGATAAGCCTCCCAAGACCCCAGTTGACGGTATATAAAGTATTTTATTTAGATTTTATTTAAATTTTTTCTTGTTGAGAAGCTCTCTTTAACCAGAGCTTTAACTAAAAGGTTTCTTTTTCTGTCGCCTAAGATGCGGTCTATACAACCTGACGAAAATATGTTTTCGACATTTTTTGCTTTGAAATACACTAAAGTTAAAAAAAATTATCATGTTTAACTCAAAGCAGTTTATTTTATCAATTCGTAGATAATTAAGTTATGACACAATTTGTATCAACAACTCTACGTCAATCATATTCATTTCAAATACATTCTATGACTTTGATATAGTTTGGAATACTTTGACTACACAAATATGATAAATAGTATAAAACTAAAAGTAAACGCTTGCGTTTTTGTCTGTTTTCGCTCACCCGTCGGTATCTAAATTAGAAAAAGTTAGGTAGGTTCAGCGTTTTTGGCGCAGATAGAATGGAGTGAATGCAACGTTCAACGCCAAAATCATAAACTGGTACGAACCACCTTATGAATCGGTCGATTTTGCTAGCTGCTGCTAGCGGTAATTTGCGATAACTTATGAGTATTAGGGACTTTAGGCTAACAACCTACTGCTCCCGATTCATAAACTTGTTACGGAATCCGAAAGAAATGACCGATCTGGAACTTTGGCGACGACTTTTAGCATGAAAACACGGACACGAATTGGAACTTGGAATGTTTAAACCCTTGCTCAACAAGGCAAGCTGGCTCAACTTGCTAGAGAAGCTAGCCGCCTCAAGCTTGAAATTCTGGGACTGAGCGAAGTCCGTTGGCCTAACACTGGAGAACACAAGACACAGTCCGGGCAAGTCCTGCTTTACTCTGGCATACGAGGAGAACATGCTACTCGGGAACGAGGAGTTGGTTTCATGTTAAGCCCGCAGGCCTACGCGGCCCTCATTAGATGGGAACCGATAAACGGAAGAATAATCGTATCCAAATTTAGAACACGGGTTAGAAACCTTACAATGGTCCAGTGTTATGCGCCAACTGACGTTGCCGATTTGCAGGAGAAAGAGCAGTTTTACAGTCAACTGAACAGCGTGGTAGAGAAAATTCCGAAGGGTGACATTCAAATCCATTTGGGCGACTTCAACGCAAAGATTGGTTCCGACGATCAAGACCTTGAGCGCATCATGGGGCGCCATGGCCAAGGACAGGTGAGCGAAAACGGAGAGCTGTTTGTAGAATTTTGTGGCAACAACAACATGGTGATCGGTGGATCGCTCTTCCCCCATCGACCAGCACATAAGGTCACTTGGGTATCCCGAGATGGCCGAACAGAAAATCAAATTGACCACATCTGCATCAGCCGAAAATGGAGAAGGAGCCTTCTTGATGTCCGCAATAAGCGAAGCGCAGACATTGCATCTGACCATCACCTCGTCCTTGGTGAGATACGACTGAGAGTTGCGCGTGTCCAACGGCGCGAGGAGAAAGTCGGGTATCGATACGACGCGACGTCCGCCGGTTGGAGAATCCAGAGGTGAAAAGGGCATAAGTTGAACAGCTAGAATCCCGAGCCTCGGAGTTGCCGACAGACGGAACAGTCGAAGAACAGTGGTGTGGAATCAAGGTAAAGTTTGTGGAAGAAGAAGTGAATGGATGTCGGATAAAACTTGGAGGATGGTCGATGATCGGAGAAAGGAGAAAGTGGGAATTGAGCAGGCATGTACCGGGTCAGCCAAAGCAGCCGCCCGCTTACGGTATGCGGAGCTGGAAAAGGCAGTTAAACGAGCTTGTAGACGAGACAAGAGAGCCTGGACAAACTCCCTAGCCGAAGAGGGGGAAAGAGCCGCCGCCAATGGAGATATCCGATTACTTTATGACATTTCTCGCCACCTCAGTGGTGCAAGGACTAATGCAAGAATGCCGCTGAAAGACCGAGCAGGTCAGTTATTGACCGATCGAACAGATCAGCTCAAACGATGGACTGAGCACTTCGAACAACTCTTCCGAGTCACGAATAGCGATGGCCAACAGAACCCGCAGCTTGAACCGCCAACAGTAAGTCGCATAAATGGCGTCAACTCGGAAGCGCCCCCGCTGGCTGAAATAGAAGCGGCAATCAAAAACATGAAATCCAACAAAGCACCTGGGATCGATTGCATCCCTCAAAATTTATCTAAACAATTTCAACGGTTCATGGATTGGAAAGTGCGAGTTTTACACCACTTTTTTACATTTTTGTGAATATCTTTAAAAATTTCAAAAAAATATACCCTTATGAGCAACGTATAGCTTCTAACTTCAGCTTTCTTGGATACTGAGTAAAAGTTTTTTGGGCATTCCGTAGTTGATCGGCAGTCTTTTTTCCGAAGCATGTTTTTTCAGATTTTTTTTCTTAGACTTTGAATAACAGCAAACTGAAGTGTTGTAGGTTGACTTACGTTACGACGTTTCCAAAACTATAAATTTTGTAAAATTCGGTTGGAAAACAAGAGAGATATTTTGGTTAAAGTCTGGAGTGTCAAATTGACACTCGAGGGGTATGTAACGGGTGCAAATTTCTGGAAGGGATGAGGGTTGATAAGAAGCGGTTTACGGTTTTTGGATTTGTGATATATCGAAGGAAAAAAAAATATCGATTCATACACACTTTCTTTATCATTCAATCTAACACTTGTACAGCAATTTACAGCTTTTAGATATGTTTCTATTCTGTTCTCTGTTTAGGTTATGTGACTACAATAAACACTGCTGTGATAAATACAAATTACATTGACTTCCTTTTACGACCAACTTTAATCTTGGTTTTTACGTATGCTCCAGTTTTCATGCCTTTCCGCACAGTAAAATTTATCTTAACCTTACTGTTTGCATATTACACCTGCCCTGGCAACGTATCGTTGCTGGGATTTTCCGTACAATGTCTGACATCAACTTCACCTCTCGTTCTGATCAATCTTTTCATGACCTATTTTAGTGGTATAAGCTTAGTTGATTACGTGACCGCGTAGTCTACGATATCGGAACGCTTCTGTTAAATATGGTAAACTAGTTCTCCTGACGATAGTAAATCACAACGGATGTTGTGTATTAGCTAATTCTATTACGATAAGGGATATTCACACATACAACCTGACACATTTATACACTCACTTTATTTACACGCACCAAAATATCAAAAACCGAACATATTCTAACTAAGTTATGGAAGTGAGTCTAAGGACCCCTGGAAGACTCATGCCGGTCACCGCCAAAATTGGCGGTGGCCCTCATTCCGCGTTTATTAAACTAATCATTTCCCACTTACAGATAGAACATTAGAGTTTAAACAGTCTCTAAGAGTTAAATTGGTGATGGTTGTTGGTTGATTTATTGGTAAAGCTAGCTTAAAGTGTATACAGTTTGAACAAAAAAAAAAAGTTTTTCACCCCCAGAAGATCGGTTCCGATTCAGATTCGGCTGCAATGCAAACATTACCTTCAAATGACTAATCTGTGAATGTGGTTGGTGTCAATGACGAAATCTCCTGAGCTGTTGGCATCATTGCTGGAAGTGTGTTTCACTTTGCGCGTTAGCTGTCGTTTAGGCTGAAATGGAATTGAGTTTCTTTTAGTATTGAATTTTTTGGTACCTTTTATTTTGAATAAGAATAAATATGAAAAATGGTGGCTCCAGAGAGTAGACAAATAGATCATAATCACTGTGATCGACAAGATCATGTGTGATCTTGTCCAACATGAAAAGTAGAATCTTTCTCTAGTCACTTCGGATGTATGAAAAAATAATTCTGAAAAAAATCGATTGCATTGACAAGAAAGTGTTTAAATTATCGGCTTCTTCATCTGCATGACACTGATAACAGATGGAATATGTTCAATTCAAAAACTTGGTAACATCCGGCATTGTTGCTATTCCTCGAAGCTTTGTCCAATGCAGACGAAAAACAGCGATATACGAATTGTGGAAAAGTTATTCCCCACACAAGTAGAGAAGAAGCGAAAGGATCCAATAGAAGATCAACGAGCCGAAGCCAATGGAAGGTCGATGGCTCGAAGCTATTGGAAGATAGAGGAACCAGGTAACATGCCAGCTCGTCGATATGGGAAACTAGGCGGAGGCCATCAATCCTTTTTTTATTAACTTAACCTCTAATACTTTTGCCTACACAGGAAGAAAAAATCTAAATCCTTGACAGAACTGAAATTGAAAACTTTCAACATTCAATGACGTTGAACACGATTTATTAGTTTAAATTAACAGACTTGAAAAATTTGAATCCATAACAACACGGAATTCTGATGATGCCATTTCTTAAGAGTGTCCACGATGAGATTGCTACACTATGAAATTGTTCTAACTTTTTAACCGTTGGGTAGAATTTAATGAAAATTTGGGGGATTCAGTTCATAGTGTATTGCTTACATCCTGCAAGTTTTAAAGTCCTGTGATCAAAACTCGCGGAAATGGAGTCGAAAGAACAGCTCGTGCGTGGTAAAATCTTGCGCATTCATCACGAGAACAAGATGCTCGCATCGTTCCATCGCTAAAACGTTGAGAATCGCAAATTCCATGGTGTGTCGCGAGTGATTAAGCGGTTCGAGGAACGATTGACCACCGATCGGAATCCCAGAAGTTAAGAGAAAAGTATTCCGTACAACACAAAAAATCACAACCGCGTAGCTGGGGTCTCCAACCGAAAGTGGCTAAGAATCTGCCTGCAGTGGCTAAGCCGAAGTTTAGTCCAGAAGGCCAAAACTAAGGCTGGGCTTCGAACGTTCAAGGTACAAAAGGCCCCTAATCGCGACGAGAAGTAGAACAAGTCCGCCAAAACCCGTGCCAGGAATTTGTACCTCAACATGCTGACGAAAGTTGAATGCTTCATCATGGACGACGGAATATATGTGAAGGCCGATTTCAAACAGATATCCGGCAACCTGTTTTTCACGACCAAGGATAAGTAATGCGTTCCGGAGCATATCTGCACTCAGAAGATGTCCAAATTTGCGAATAAATTCCTGGTTTGGCAATCCACCTGCTCGTGCGGGAAGCGGAGTGCGATGAACGATGAACGGACAGGTGTACATGAAAGAGTGCCTCCAGAAGCGACTGCTTCCTCTCCTGAAGGCCCACAACGTCCCAACAATCTTCTGGCCGTATTTTGCCTCATGCTACTACTCCAAGGACGTGCTGAAGTGGTATGCGGACAATAAGGTCAATTTCGTGTCGAAAATGTTCAACTCTCCCAACACTCCTGAGTTACGCCCCATCGAGGAGTACTGGGCATTATGAAGCAGTACATTCTTAAACGACCTAAGGTAGGGAAGGAACTGAAGAAAGTATGCAAAAAATGGTTGATTCACAGGTTGTGCAGAATCTTATGGCCGGGGTTAAGGCCAAGATGGGGGCATTTGCGTATGGACTGTAAATAAAATGAAATAATGGAGTTTAATAGTTATTTTTTAATCCCTGAAAATTTGATGGCAATCGGATGAAAATTCGAGTTTTGCGAATCAATTTTGTGTGTGGCAATTTCATCGTGGACACCCTTAATGGAGACGAGCACACGCTCTTTTTTTTTTTTTTCACTTCCATCTGTACCGTTGAGCCGTCAACACGTACGCCGGAGCATCGTATCGTTGCTGTGTACCTGCAGGAACATTTTACATTATTTATTTTTTCCTTACCTGTATTTCAATCAGCACTTTTCAGTGCTAAAATTATTTTCATTTTCTTTTATTCATATTTTCTCTTTTCTTTCCAGCATGGGGAAGTCATCGGCCGGGTCAAGGGCCGGAAGAAAACGGATTGCCGAACCTAATTCAGGTCCATCGCCTAAAAAAATTGAAATTTCCAATTCATTCGATGTCCTTCATAACATCGGTGATGAGGAAATATTCATATTTAATTCTGATAAGAGTACTAAGAAACCTTCTTCTTCTTCTTATACTCTTAAAAACGAAAAGATTCCACCAATAACGGTCACGATTCCTGACTTCAATGCCTTTCGAAAAGAAATCGTCACTTCCGTCAAGGATGTGAAGATTTCTTTTCAGATCGGTCGAAGGGGAACTGCTCGTATATTGGCGGAATCTTTTAATGATTTTCAAAAGGTTTTAAATTATTTGAATAATAAAAAACACCAATTTTTTACGTACGACACTAGAAGTGATCGTCCATTTAAAGTTGTACTTCGTGGTCTCACTGGCGATCAGACACCGGATGAGATCACAGCTGAATTAAATTCTTTGTTAGGTTTTTCTCCAATTCAAGTAATTCAAATGAGGAAAAGAACCAACACGAATAATACCAGTAGTGTTGGTTTTGCTCCTGAACTTTATTTGATCCATTTTAAAAAGGATCAGGTTAATAATTTAAAAATTCTGGAAAAGGCTCGTCTTATGTTTCATTGTCGAGTAAAATTTGAACCTTTTCGTAAATCTACTACCAATTTTTTACAAAATATTACACAATGTCGTCGTTGTCAAGCTTTTTGTCACGGCACTAAAAATTGTAGAATGAATGCCAGATGTATGTTTTGCGGCTCATTCGATCATGAAAAATCTAAATGCCTTTTTGGTGGTGATAAGCCAAAAACAGAATTTTTTAAGTGTGCGAATTGCGCAGGTAATCATTCCTCGAATTCTCTAGACTGTCCCATCAGGGCAAAAATTATTGCTTCTAGGAAAAATCCCAAAGTTTCCAGAAAAGTTTCTTCTCCTCCTTCCTCTTTTTCGTCTTCACACGTCGGGCCGGCAAACAACCTGCCTGTTCGCGGTCAGCCTCGGTCTACATTGGAATCACGGCTGGGTAATACCCGAAGTGATTTTAATGTTACCTGTGCTGAATCTGCGCCCCAGACTCGTTGTTTATCGTTCTCAGAGGTGGTTGAAAATGGGTTTCCCTCTTCAGGTTTAACTAATAAAAATGGGAAAAAACCAAGTCTCAACGTTCATGCGAAGGCTTGGGAAAATCCCCGAAATTCAAATACTTGTTCTTCTCCTTCCTCTTCTGATCCTAACGATTTTGTTGATTTGGGTGAGATTACTGAGGAAAAATTAAAATTTTTGCATCAAAATTTAATGGAAATGATGCAACTTATGTTGAAAGCAAATTCAATGTTTGAAGCTTTCCAAACTTCTTTTAATTATGCTAACAAAATTATTATGACTTTACGATTCCCTCATGGATCCAAATAGATGTTTAAATATTTTGAATTGGAACGCTAGATCTTTGCTGGCTAACCAAGATGAATTCTTTTTATTTTTGAAAACTCAAAACATACATATTGCTGCCATCACTGAAACTTTTTTAAAGCCAGACAATAACTTGAAAAGCAATGCTTTCTTTAAAATTTTACGGAATGATCGACTTGATCGACAAGGTGGGGGTGTAGCTATTGTCATCAATAGTCGTCTCAAATTTAGACTTCTTCCTTCTTTCAATACAAAAGTCTTAGAAACAATTGGAATTGAATTAGAAACTTCTATGGGGAAAATTATAATTGTTGCCGCATACTTGCCTTTTCAATGCAGCGGTGAACAGAAAAATTTTTTGAAGGGAGATTTACAAAAACTCACCAGAAATAAATCTAAATTTTTTATTATTGGTGACTTTAATGCAAAACACCGATCTTGGAATAATATTTCATCAAATTCTAATGGGAATATTTTGTTTAATGATTGCTCTGCAGGTTATTATACTGTTGAATATCCTAATGGGCATACTTGTTTCTCTTCGATTAGAAATCCTTCCACAATTGATTTGGTTCTAACGGATTTAGGCGAGCATTGTAGTCAATTAGTTACTCATGCGGACCTCGATTCAGACCACCTTCCAATAACTTTCTCTTTATCCCAAAGTCCCATTGAAAACCCTTTAAAATCAACTTTTAATTTTCAAAAGGCTAACTGGGAGCGATATATGAATTTTATTGAACGTAATTTAGATGTAAACGTTCCACTGAATTCAATAGAAGATATTGATTTGGCTATAGAAAATTTGACAACTTCAATAGTCAATGCTAAAGCCGCTTCAATACCTAAAGTTAAACATAAATTTAATCAACCTTTAATTGATGATGATCTTCAGTTTTTGATACGACTGAAAAACATTCGTCGACGCCAATATCAACGTACTAGGGATCCTTATTTAAAATTTATTTATTGCGACCTTCAAAAAGAGATCAAACGTCGTTTAAATTTCATTCGTAATGAAAATTTTGCTAAAGCAGTAGAGGACATAAAACCCTACTCAAAGCCTTTTTGGAAATTAACTAAAATTCTGAAAATGCCCCAGAAGCCAATTCCTACTTTGAAAGATGGGGATAAACTTCTTTTAACTAATTCAGAAAAAGCTCAAAAATTAGCCCAACAATTTGAGTCTGCTCATGATTTTAATTTAAACGTTGAAGTCCAATTGATGCTCAAATTTCCCTTGAATTTGATGAAATTCTTTCTAAACAAAATGTATTTGAAAGTTCTTGTGAGACAAATATTGATGAACTTAAATTGATTTTCAAAAAATTTAAAAATATGAAAGCTCCGGGGGAAGATGGGATTTTCTATATTCTTATTAAAAAGTTGCCTGAAAGCACTTTAAATTTTTTAGTTAAAATCTTCAACAAATGTTTTCACTTGGCTTATTTTCCCAATAAATGGAAAAATGCCAAAGTAACTCCAATTTTGAAACCTGGAAAAAGTGCTTCAGAGCCATCAAGTTATCGACCAATTAGTTTGCTTCCTTCTTTAAGTAAACTATTTGAGAGAGTTATTTTGAATAGAATGATGATTCACATTAATCAGAATTCTATTTTCCCTGATGAACAATTTGGTTTTCGTCATGGACACTCTACTACACATCAACTTTTGAGTGTAACTAATATGATTAACGCTAGCAAATCTGAGGGTTATTCAACTGGTGTTGCTCTTCTTGATATTGAAAAAGCTTTTGACAGTGTTTGGCACAAAGGTTTAGTAGCTAAATTAGCTCGATTTGATTTTCCTGTATATCTCACCAAAATTATTCAAAATTATTTGACTAGCCAAACCTTACAAGTAAGCTATCAAAATTCATGCTCTGAAAGGACTCCCATTAGAGCTGGGGTCCCTCAGGGCAGTATACTTGGGCCAATTTTATACAATATTTTTACTTCTGATCTTCCTGATGTCCCAGAAGGAAAAGGTAGAAGATTATTTGCTGATGATACTTTGCTTTCAGCCAAAGGTCGAAATTTACGGGTGGTACGCAGTAGATTGCAACAAAATTTAAATTCCTTTTTGAATTACTTGAAAATGTGGAAAATTTCTCCTAACGCATCCAAAACTCAACTTATTTTATTTCCCCATAAGCCAAGAGCAAATTTTTTAAAACCTAATGAAAATCATTCCATAACTTTTAATGGGGTTTCATTAGAATGGTCTGATCACGTGAAGTACTTGGGACTCACACTTGATCGGAATCTTACTTTTAAAAATCACATTGAAGATATTCAATCTAAATGTAATAAATACACTAAATCTCTTTATTCTCTCATCAACAGGAAATCCAGGTTGTGTCTGCGAAACAAGATGTTAATCTACAAACAGGTCTTTCGACCAGCGATAATGTATGCAGTTCCGATTTGGTCTAGCTGCTGCGCGACGAGGAAGAAAGCCATCCAGAGGATTCAGAACAAGGTTCTGAAAATGATTTTGCGGCTTCCACCTTGGCACAGCACCGAAGATCTTCATCGGATTGCAGGCATAGAATCGATCGAAGAGATGGCCAACAAAATCATCTCCAACTTCAGAGGCAAATCGATGCAGTCTTCCATCGCAGAGATTCGTTCTCTTTACAATTAGGTTAGTTTTTAGGATTTAGGATTAAGTTTAAACATCTTTTCTTTTTTGCTTAACAGGATATTCTCCTTTAAATCAAATTATTTATTGCTAAAGCAAATTTAAATCAAATAAACAATGTTTAAAATTAACTGTATCAAAGAGTTGAACTGATCATAATTGATCTGAACACTTTAATTTAACTTTAATAATGTAACTTAAATGTAATGATTAAAAGACTAATAAAGACATATTAAAAAAAAAAAAAAAAAAAACGCTCTTTTTTTTTAAACTCAAAATTAAGTAGTTTTGGTTCAAAACAGCACTTCGATGGCATCCCCCAACTTTGAGTTTAACTGGGGAATAGCAAAACTAAGTTCTGATAGGCATACTCAATACTAAGTTCGGCAGCCGAACTCGAATTTATCCTTTTTTTTTCGAGGGTAGCTTATTTTCAGGGAATTAAAGGATGATTAAAATTTTTTGTACCCGGATGTTGCTGTTCCGGTACAGAGCGGTGGAAAGTTTTGACACTCCCGGTCAAAGAAACTTCCGGATGTTACTTCCCACGGGAAGTAAACAACATCCGGAAGTTTCCGGACATTCCAAGCCGCTCACCATATGATGACAATGACGGACAGAATTTTACGCTGACACGGTGAACATGCATTTCATTATAAAGTTCCTTCATAGTCTTCCGGTAATTGTTCCGGAGCGACAAAATTTTGCGACGTGTTCGTTGGTTGCTGTTCCGGTTCGAACTGAACTCGCTAAGTGTTTTCAGTCCAACAAAGAGAGTTCAATTTTCAGTTCATAAGGTCGAACTCAGCTTTGATCCCTCGCCGAAGGAAAAAAAGGGATCAATTTTGAGTTCGCAGTTCGAACTCCGTTTTGATCCATCGCAAGGAGGAAAAAGGGTACTTAACTTTAAGTTCATAGAATCGAACTATGTTTTGAACCTCGGTCATACTTAATTTTGAGTTAAAAAAATAGAGCGTGCAGGAAGCTTCGAGTGATTACTGATTAACTTGGAAAGGATAATAATTTGTCTGCGGTTTATATCCAGACCATGAAACCATGAAGCCATCAGTCAAGCCAGGAATCCATGTTATGGAACACCGTCGGGCAGATACCATTGGAGTACGTTGAACCAAAAGGTGTCAAACAGGTGCCGAAGGAAAGGCGTCTGGTTGGAGGGAGGTTGTTGTGGATGTGAACAAAGTCCGACTTGACAAGGCGTTATCGAATGCAGTTGACTTCGATTGCGTGTGTTGGGGGAAAAAAAATTTTTTTTTTACCTCTACTAGATCTAAACTGCTGCGGCAAGAATTTTGTCAGAGGAGGTAATCTCAAGAAGTCGAAGAAAAACTTCCACAGGAAGCTCAAAGGTTTCAAAGGAAAAAGCGGCACGATATGCACGTTAAACCATGACGGAACGATACAAATTCTTTCAATATTTCTACTCAAAATGCACTTGCATACTTCATATGGTATTCGTCTCGGTGGTCAAGTGGTTAGCGTTCGATTCCCAGCTCGGTACTGGGTGTTAAATGTTAGTCTTAAGTTGTCCACGTCATTTATTCAGTCTGTAAAGCCTAAATCGGCTAAGACGTTGTATGTCTTTTCCATATAGCCTCGGGTAACTTACCTGTCCGTTCTTGTTGGTAATACGACTTTGCTCTATCAAACGTGTCGGAACAAGCCATAGATCATCTGCTAGAGTGATGAGCATATTCGTCAATTGACAACACTGCGCTGCCATGCGCACCTGAGCACCGATGTCGTTTTTATCGGGCGGATGAATAAACCTGTTTCGTTGAAAACCATGTTAATCGCCAGTTAATACTTTTGTCTGCATTATAGTGAACCATACCTTGGTGGGAAGAATGATGGCGCTATTATGGTGGCCACGTTTTGTTGGGTCATTTTATTGGTATCTTGGAAGTCCACCACCAATCGGAAGAAGCAGAGCAACTCTCTTAAAGTGTTCCGATTCTCATGTGGCAAAAGCTGACAAAGGACGGCCAACGCTTTGTACTGATCGTGTGGAGGTAGAACTAGAAACAGAAAATCGACGTTATTTGTGGTTGCGTAAACACATTTTATACATTACCATTCGTTTGATAAAATAAATGCACAAGGTCATTTGCCAACAGAGGTTGAGGTAGTTCGCGTAGCCAACGCTTCAAGAGCGCGCTTAGATCATGCACTCCCGCTTTCTTGAACAGTGGTTCAACTTTATCCGGTTTATAATAGAAATTGCTTTCGATTTCATTGTAGAATGTCTCGGTCTGCAATCAACAAAAATACATTTAACTTTTGTGATAACTAAGACAATGAAGTGGCATTTACCTTTTGTTTATGGCCAGGCACTCGTAAAATTCCTTCCTCTTTAGCACCACGTACCCTCAATTCGGATAGAATAGATTGTAGAACTAACGGAACCAGGGTCGTATCTTCTCCGGTAATCTGTTGATCTCTCCTGACGAGCGCGTTCAATGAAACTCCAAAGACATTACCTTCCTCCTTTCGTTTTCGTTTGAACGGTTTCCGTTTGTCTAGGGTCACATGGTTTTTGTCGAAAAGCGAGGCCAGCTCCAGCCATAACAGTGGCTGCAAGCGTTTGATATCTCCCTCAGACACCTGGTCGATGTCACAGCACGGTTCCCGGAAGCTCTGCAATTGCCACAGCTTGTGGGACGCGTCATGCGGTGACGAAGTCTGCTTAATCATACTCTCAAAGCTGACCGGTTCGTAGGACGAGCGCAGGGGAGAGTTTTCGACCGAACAGAGCAGACTGCTGCGGGGTGGTGAGTTCGGGGGACTCTGTTCCGAAGACGAATTGCCGGAGTCATCGTTGCTCTGTTTGTCGTTGTATAAGTTCGTATGACTTCTGGTGCCGGAGATATGCTGACCACCACGAGTTCTGTCACAAAAATCAACAAATAGTTAATAACTCCCCTTATTAAATATAAAAGTGCGTATTTACCCGATCGTACACGAAGGATCCGATCCTGATCGAATCCTAGGTATGTGGATAGTTCCAAGTCTCTGGAAGTTCAGCAGTTCAATGCCCTCTGCTGAAAAAAAGATTTTAATTATGAAGATTCTTCGTAGTGATGATAATTTCCTGTAGTAATTACCATTATGGAAGGGGATATCACATCGCACGTGCGATCCACGGAACAATTCCGCCGATCCACGCAGCGGAGCGCTCGGTGTCCTTCGCAGATGTTGCTTGCCACGGATTGGTGTAGGTCTTGCTACCGGTGCTCCATTGCCTCCGTCGAAAACCGACACGAAACTGGGGATGTGATGATGGTTGCCTCCGGAGCCCGAGCTGTTCCAAACATCGTCACCCGGTAGGGAGTCCAACGAATCGGGAGTGGCGCTGCGAGATCTCGTGCCCGTGCTCGAAGAGTCCAAATCTCGGAACACATCTCGAATATCTGGCTTTTTGGAGCCGCGATTACGAGTTCTGCCTCGCACAGTTCGGTTCAACGCCTTTACCCTCTGTTTGACGGCTTCGGCGTGGGCTGTCGAAAGAGTTGCGATGACCGGTGACAGCTCTGAAGTCGAGAGCTCGCGACCCTAGAACATGCAAAAATATAAGAATATTCATTAGAAATGATTCTGCCCATGCATTATAGTTAATAGTCGACAATTTAAAAATGGAGCACCGATTTCAGGACAAAAATTTGCTAAGAAATCGAAGAACTTGGAAGACATTGCTATAAAAAAGGTAAAACCACGTAAAATTACGTTGAACGGATGAACTGTAAATAACGAATTATTAAGCAAGAATATCTCATACAAGTATTTATTTTGTCTGTTACCTATTACGAGTAACTTTCCCTAAATGCGGTACACATAGTATATCGGGCTAACGCTCAATACGAGAACGGCTAATAAATCATAAAACATGTTATTAGTCATTTTTGAAGATACTATTATTAGGTAATATTTTGAAGTTTTTTTTTTCAATCTCTATTTTTAATTATAACATAATGTACGCCGTTTAACTTAAATTTAAGCACGATTTTGGAAATTTTCAACTCTCCCTCCCCCCCCCCCCCCCTGGTAAGACAAAGTAAGATTTTTCAAAACCCCCTTCCCCCCCCCCCCCCTAGTAAGATCTTACGTTATTTATTCTTTGAGAAATTGACACTTTTTTTAGGTTTTATTTTTGACACTTTACCAGAAGTATGGCATTCGTGTCAGAGAAATTGACACGTTTTTTTTTTTTCAAAAATAGCATGAAAATATTAAAAATGTGACTTCAAAGCAAAGCACTTCTTAAGTAAAATTAAAAAAAAAAAAACTGTATTTGAAAAGGACAATCTATACAAAACAATAGATGAAATGTCATAAACGATTAAAGAAAACATTATTCAAGACATGTTTGGAGTAACAATAATTTTCAATAAATTTCCACAATCGAATAAACGATATAAAATCTAAATTCCGATTTAAAAAAGAGAGATCAGGTTAGCACAATGTACCATAAAAAAATGTTATGTTTTTACCTGAAAATCATAAAAATCTTTAAAAAAATATCATTCTATACTACTAGAACTGGGGCAAAAATGTTTAACGACAATCACGTTGTCAACTAACCTAAAAGCTCAGACCCATTCAGCGGTAAGCGATAAAGTTTTAGGATTTCTTTGGTAAATCTTTTGTAAAATTAAGAGTAGGTAGTGTCTATCACTGAAAAAACTGTCTAGAAATTCATTATTAAAAGCGGCTTATATTGATTTTTAAAGATTTTTTCTGAATGAAGTCATTTTTGAAATATGATGGATTCAAATCGTGGTGTCACAACGCGCCATTTTCCTTGTTGTTTCTATAAATTTCTCAATTGAAAAGATTGGTATGATGAAAAGCGTAAAGCGACGATCTTTTTTAATAATGTGAATTAGTGTTTTTGGTTTAAATTGATTCTCTGTAAATTTTATAGAACCTGAATTTTTTTTATTAATTCAAAGACATTAAAAGATAAATAACATAACATAAAAATTAACCAACAAATATGTAGTGAGTAAAATAAAACCTGACTAACATGGTTTCGTATGGCTGTGGCTGTGATAAATTTTTAATGTAATATTTCTTACGTAAGATTTTTGGAAACCCCCCCTACCCCCCTGGTAAGAGATTGTAAGCAAATGTAAACCCCCCCCCCCCCTATGTGCTTACGTAATTAGTGAACAGCCCCTAAGGATAGCAATAAAAAAAGTGGAGCATCTTTTCACTAAATTTAGTATGGTTTGTGCTAACGTAACTAGGTATATTTACAAAGATGAAAATTTGCAAAATTTTGAAAAAATTACTTATTGTCGAAATAGTGAAAATAAATAAAATTGACAAAATGATAAAAATGACAAAAATGACAAAAATGACAAAAATGACAAAAATGACAAAAATGACAAAAATGACAAAAATGACAAAAATGACAAAAATGACAAAAATGACAAAAATGACAAAAATGACAAAAATGACAAAAATGACAAAAATGACAAAAATGACAAAAATGACAAAAATGACAAAAATGACAAAAATGACAAAAATGACAAAAATGACAAAAATGACAAAAATGACAAAAATGACAAAAATGACAAAAATGACAAAAATGACAAAAATGACAAGAATGATAAAAATGACAAAAATGACAAAAATTACGAAAATTACAAAATTAACAAAAATTACAGAAATGACAAAAAATACAAAAATTACAAAAATTACAAAAAATACAAAAATTACAAAAATTACAAAAATTACAAAAATTACAAAAATTACAAAAATTACAAAAATTACAAAAATTACAAAAATTACAAAAATTACAAAAATTACAAAAATTACAAAAATTACAAAAATTACAAAAATTACAAAAATTACAAAAATTACAAAAATTACAAAAATTACAAAAATTACAAAAATTACAAAAATTACAAAAATTACAAAAATTACAAAAATTACAAAAATTACAAAAATTACAAAAATTACAAAAATTACAAAAATTACAAAAATTACAAAAATTACAAAAATTACAAAAATTACAAAAATTACAAAAATTACAAAAATTACAAAAATTACAAAAATTACAAAAATTACAAAAATTACAAAAATTACAAAAATTACAAAAATGACAAAAATTACAAAAATTACAAAAATGACAAAAATGAAAAAAATGTTCGAATTTTTCTAATTGCTTTTATTTAAATTTTTGTGATTTCTGTCAGCATTGTAATTTTTGTCATTTATCAGTTTTTGTTTTAAATTTGGCCCATTTATTCCCTATTCTTTCTGATTTTTTTTTAAATTTTTTCAATTGTGTATTTTTTTCAATTCTGTTAATTTTTTCTGTTTTGTTCAATTTCTCAATTTTGCAAATTTTGTAATTTTTGACAATTTCAGCAAATCTTTCTATTTTGGTCACTCTTTTCAATTTCGTCTGTTTTGTTATTTATATTGATTTTGTCAATTTACGTAAATTATGTAAAGTTAAATTTTTTTTTATCAGTTTTGACCATTTTGTAAATTTAGTCAAAAATGAAAAATAGAAAAAATTTTGACAAATTGATCAAATTGCTAAAATTTTATTTACTGTCTTTTAAGTAAGTTCTTAATTTTTGTCATTTGTGTCATAGTTGTATTTTTGTCATTTTTTTGCCCATTTTGTCCATTTTATTATTTTTTTCAATTGTGCCATTTATTTCCAATTGTCAGTTTTGTCCATTTTGTCATTTTTTTAAATGTTGTAGTATTTGACAATTTTATCAATTTTGTCAGTTTTGTCATTTATCATTAAATATGAATTTTGACAATTTGGTTAATTGTGCTATTTATGTAAATTTTGCGAATTTCGTTATTTACTTTATCAGTTTTGACCATTTTATCAATTATGTAAATTTTTCTTATTTTGTCAATTTAAAAATATTATAAAATTTATAAAATACACAATTGAGAAAATCAAACAAACGGAAAGAATAGGGAAATTAGGCCAAATTTAAAAAAAAAAGTGATAAACATGACAAAATTTACAATTATGACAGAAATCACAAAAATTTAAATAAATGCAAAATTGAAAATTTGGACAATTTTGTAATTTTTGTCATTTTTTGCCCATTTTGTAAATTTTGTTAATTTTTTCAATTGTGTCATTTTTATTATTTTTTTCAGTACTGTCAATTTTGTCAGTTTTGTCTATTTAGTCAAATTTTTAAATTTTGTAGTTTTCGACAATTTTATCAATATTGTCAGTTTTGTCATTTAAGTGAATTTTGTCAATTTGGTTAATTTTGCCATTTATGTAAATTTTGCGAATTTTATAATTTTTTTTATCAGTTTTGACCATTTTGTCAATTTTATAAATTTTTCTTATTTTGTCAATTTAAAAATATTATGAAATTTATAAAATACACAATTGAAAAACTTTGTAGTTTTGTCATTCTTGTCATGTTTGTCATTTTTTGCCCATTTTGTCCATTTTGTTAATTTTTTCAATTGTGTAATTTTTTTTCAATACTGTCAATTTTGTCAGTTTTTCCAATTTTTCAATTTTTTAAATTTTGTAGTTTTTGACAATTTTATCAATTTTGTCAGTTTTGTCAGTTATGTGATTTTTTTCAATTTGGTTAATTGTGCCATTTATGTAAATATTGCGAATTTTGTAATTTTTTATCAATTTTGACCATTTTGTCAATTTTGTAATTTTTTATAATTTTCTCAATTGAAAAATATGATAAAGTTCATAAAATACACAATTGAAAAAATAAAAAAAAAAACGGGAAGAATTGAGAAGTTTAGGCCAAATAAAAAAAACTGATAAACATGACAAAAATTACAATTATGACAGAAATAACAAAAATTTAAATAAATGCAAAATTGAAAATTTGGACAATTTTGTAATTTTTGTCATTCTTGTCATTTTTGTCATTCTTTTGTCCATTTTGTTAATTTTGTTAACTTTTTCAATTGTGTCATTTTTTTTTTATTTTTTTCAGTACTGTCAATTTTATCTTGTCTATTTTGTCAATTTTATAAATTTTGTAGTTTTTGACAATTTTATCAATTTTGTCAGTTTTGTCATTTCCGTCATTTTCCGAATTTTATCATTTTTTTATCAGTTTTGACCATTTTGTCAAGTTTGTAAATTTTTCTTATTTGGTCAATTTAAAAATATTATAAAATAAAAAAACAATCCTACAATAAAATGACAAGAATGGAAAAATCACGAGGCAAAATTGTAAATATTAACAACATCATATTTTACCCAAGCGATTGTAATTTCACCCCATTATTTTTTTTCAATATACACACTCGTTTCCTACACTTCAAAGGTTACTCAGAGCAAATGTTGAAGTATTTGAAACCCATGGTATGGTTTTTTTTTTTAAATTGTATTCTAAATTTTTTATATATCTTTTGTTTTGAAGTTACCATATGCTGTGACCCCAAAAAGAGTTCATTGAGTAAGAAAATACTTATTCATAAAAAATCATAGAGGCAGAACATAAAGGATATTCTAGGATCCAGTCAGTCAAAAATCACCAATAATAATAACAATTGGTTGCAATTTATGTTATTTATATAAAATTATGAATATTTTGAAATTCTTTTATCCAATAATCAATGTCGAATCTTTAGTTTTTCAATTTATTCTTGATTAACTGCATTCAAATTTCGTCAATCATAAGGTGTGTATTCGAAAAAAATGCAACACTTTGTTTTGTGAATAATTTTTAATTGCATGCAAGTAAATTGATGAAATTTTCAGAAAAGTTAGCTAGTAATGTAATGTTAACATATGCAAATTCGTGTGATGTTCTGTCAAGTGGTTTTTGAGATAGCGAGATAGCAATGCAGAAATTTTTCGATTTAAATTTGTGGGCAACACGTTACTATGAACCATCTTTTTTAAATCAAGGCTATTTTTAATTATGTTTGCTGTTTCCTGAAGCTTGACCTTCAGAATAAGTCGAAATATTAAATTGGGTCGAAGCTATAAAAAATTAAGCAGATTGAGCAGATTAGAGAAACAAAAGAGATCAATAGCGGGAAAGATCTCTGTATCTTTTTCGAAAAATTCATGATATTTACGGCTTATGTTTCTTTAATTCTTTCCTACGAAAATGTGATTAAGCAGATTTTCCTTATTCGGTAGTCGGCACAAAAACAACATATTTGACTTCTTATCAATCGCCCATCGTTTTTGCGTTGTGGCACGATTCCAGATCCAACTAAAACAGAGTATAAACTTTGTGAGACCTATTGAAGTGCTTTGCGGAGAAAACGGTCGCTTTGAAGGCAGTATTCTTTGTATTTTTAGCCATTCATCGTGTCAATCGTTTTGAAAGACAGAGTTATTTGCAGTTTACGCTGATCGTTAGCCTCCTTCCCTTGTTTATCTGCGCAAAATAAAGGCGAGACTTGTTAACGAAAAGTTTTTGGTAGGAAACCTGGCAGGTGTCGGCTAAAGAGTTCATTTTGCTGCCTATTACGGAATTTTTCAAAATATCTCTCCACAAGCAGTTAAAATATTTTGCGCACGATTTGACCACCGCATTTTGTTTAATTTTCCTACCGGGCAGCTTTTCTACCTTGTAGAAATGAAGTCAGGCCTATTTATAGGTCAGCTAGACGAAGCAGTCAGTAAAAATTGACTTTTTATCCCTTCCTCTTTTCATATTTTCGGATTGAGCTTGAAAAAACCTCTCACATGCCTCTCACTTTATGTAATCAACAATCCTCACTTTTATTTAAATTTTAGCTCACTATTGGACTCCTCTAGGACTTCTAAAACGATTTAATATGTGAACTTTGGTCAAATAGTTGATCTCCAGCTGTTCTCCCACTGGAACTTTTCTGGATTTTTCTCGATCCTGCAAAAAAAATTTAGTCAATGAACTTCAGTATTCGACTATATCTCAAAAACCACTTGACAGATTGTCACCAAATTTTGAACACGTACAAATTACATTACTAGGTAGCTTCATTGAAAATTTTAGAAAATTCCCTTCCATGCATTCAAAGGTTATTCACAAAATAAAGTGTTGCCTTTTTTTCGAATACACTCCTTAATTCAGAACTTATATATCTATCATTTCTTTATTTGTTGTGTCATATGTTTCCAAACATTATTTACTTACAGGCTGAAAGAAAAGCTACAATCCATTGTCAAGTGTATTAAATTGGGTTTTTCTTATAAATAATCAGTTATTTTTAATTCTCTTTGGAGAGGAGCCAAGTGAGAAGCTGAGTTGAGATTGGAACTTTCGTAACGCTGTTTTGATGCAGACGATTCAATGCTTTCCTAGATTTTTTTTCATAATGGTACTGCGAGGTGCTAGGTCGACCAATGGAGTGAAAAGTTGTTAACTATAGTGTTGAGTAATCGAAGAATTTCCACCGCAATTATCATCCGTATGACTTGGTATCGATAACCGATAGCGAGGTGTTATTAGACCTGTTTAATTGTGGAATTGCTTTGATTCGTAATTGACGATGGCAATCGTAAACAAACTCACAATTAAAATCATAAAATTTCTTTCCTGCTGCGGTAGAGTGGTTCAAGGGCAACCCATAATTCATAGGCAACTGTGAACAAAAGACTTGTGAAAGCACTCATTAAAACTATTAAACATTATAAATGGGCTGAAAACACATCATATCCCTATAACAGAATTTAATGAAATATTTTGAGAAAAAAATTGAAAAACGTCAAATTAAAAAAAAAACTTTTAAAAATTACTTTGAATGTTTGGGATGAATTTAAATAGTTTGCTTTTGAGAAGAAATTATTTTCAAATAGATGTTTGAATGGAATTTCTAGTTCGTATATTTTTTTTCTCAGAACAATCCTAATGTCACTTATGAAAAACAGCTATCTTCCGTCTGCTACGCGATAGGGCAAATTATTTTTCCGCTTGGCCTTCCATATCACTCGATAATGCGTCAATGGAGGCACAGACCTTGGCAGTTGGCAGGTAAGAAAGTACAAGTAGGTATACGCGATCAGAAACAAACATGGTGAAGCAGCACGAGCAAAGCTAATTATCCCCTTGACAGTTTGTGCATCTCATTTGCATCTATTTGATTGCGGGATGCTGTTAGGGCGAAAACTTATCAATCATTTTATCACAACAGCTGGGCTCGTGAGTTGGTACCTACTTGGGTAAACATTTTTCAAGGACAGAACGGGTAAATTTCTTCTTTGGTAGTTATAATTTTCCATGTGGCGCTGTTATCAAGGCGCCACATCATGCTTTTTACAACTTTTTTTCAAATGACAAAATCGGAACAGGTTGGTAGAAGATATCTTACGATATCAAGGTGGTTTTGATTAATATCCGTTTCGATGAGTTCATTGGCGTCCTACAATTATTTATATTGAAACTTGCAAAATAATCATTTCAAATGAATAACCTTGGAGCGGTAGAGCCAAAAAAATTAGTGAAGCGGTTTTCAAATCCAGGTTTTATGACATGAATTCCATCTGCAATGTCCACTTGAGCATTGAACATTTGTTTTATTTCTGCGGGAAATTACTTAAAGCATTCGAATGTTTTCTTACAGATAAAGGAAAAAGCTATGCATTTCTATATAAACATACCAATTTCTTACTTTAAAAGTTTAAATTTTGTAGGTTTTTGAGGAAATTTCCATGCATACCCAAATTATAAAAAAGGCTCTAACGAAGATTTAAATTCAGCAGAGTATTAAAGGTTTTCATCTGATGTTCATTGTATTTAGGTATTGTTTTTTGAAGATATACACAGTCTTAGGCGATTTACAGACTGAATAAACGTGGCCAACTCAACACATTGCGGACCAAATACGAGATATCTCTTTTTTTCGCTCGCCGCGAATGTATCACAACTAGAATCACAACTCAAATTATAAATTAAATGATGACACCTTATTCGACAAAATTGAACACAGTATTTTCGGTGACTCAGAGATCCAAAATCAATATTTCTTTATATGATCCATTGCTTTCTGAAATAAAGAGTACCGAATTTCGGTGTTTTGGGGCTGAGATTTCTTCGCGATCCTTAATGTGTTAAGATTAACATTAAACACCCAGTACCAAGATTGGAATCGAACCCATGCCATCAGTGGACCAGGGATGATAGCCTTATCACGATAACTGCTCGGCCATCAAGACGTACAAGTTGTTGTTATCGTTGCTGCTCCAAAAATGATCAGGTAAATGTAATCCAAACAAACAAATTATGGAAAAATATTCTCGAGTACTAATTACATCACCGAAATGATCAAGCTTAATAATAAAAAAACAGTGTAAAAAGGTGTTCAAAATTGTTTACGCCAAAACGGAGCGTTTAAGACCCTGTCTTCGGGGCATTATACTTACATTTAAAGCACTTTATAGCACTGATAAAAATGATTCAATTACCTACATATGTCTTTGGCATTTAGATTGTAAAAAATGAAGTAATTTTGTTCAAGACGTCAACATATTAGAAGCTAACCGAATATCATTTCAGGCCGAGCTTACTCAAGCAAAGTATGTTTGAAAGAGTTTTGAGTCACTAAAAAATGAACAGTTTTGTGCAACACTCTTAATAAAAATATTCAGACTGAAACGAGATATATCACCTGTTTCACTCTAGTTCGGGTGAGCTCGGTTCACTTTTTGATTGCATTAAGGGGAAAGTTCATACAACGCCCCATGTGGCTAAAACGGGCCACTCGTGTTTTGAAGAATCTGAAACATTTAAAGTCTGCAAAATATTACCAATTTGTTTTTAATGCTGTGATTGGCCATGGCAAATATGAATTTTTCCTTAAAATACACCTGTATCGTGAAAATTTCACAATTTAGGTTTTTATTCATTGCGATCTAAATTTTAAAACACTTTTAATAAGGTGTCACCAAGCTGAGGAAGTTGAATAAGACGATATTTTCAGACACATCGATAAAGGAGAATTTATACTATGATTATATGCTAATAAATCATACTGAATTCGATAAGATATGCTTTTTATGGGTATGTGTTATCACGGCCCATGCGCTCGTTATAACGCGCCAATCGTAATATGTTGAAAATATCATTAATTTTTCAAAACGGCCAATTTTATCGAAAGTAAACAAAAAGTCAAAAACCATATTTTGAACATTAACTAAGTCCAAAAAATCTACTTTTAATTTTTTTAAAATTTCGATTAGTCCATTTTGATTTTCTTTCCAGTCAAAGTATCTGTAAGTATTGGTGTGTTTTCGGTCGTCGGCTGCTTTTGGGTGTGTTCGGCTGCTAGGCGCGTATTGAATACACAGTTTTGTTTTGTAGTTTTGAATATGGGTTTTAAAAATCAAGTTTTTAAAGCAGCTAAATGAATTTGAGTAACAAATAATCATAAGCATCCGTAGGAAACACTTTTTTTCAACGAGTTTTTTACACAAAATGAACGTGGAATACATAAAAAATCAGCGAGTCGCTTAGGTGGGGCATGTTCCCCTACCCATACGTTTACGTTTTAGACCCATCATGTCTTCGGGACATTTTACCTACATTTGAAGCACTTTGAAATGAGCATTTCATAAATATGACTCATTACATAGCAGTGAGATAAAAAAATGATTTTTTTGTAATTTTCATTTTTGATCAATTATGTTTTGGGCAAGTTTTTAGAATGTAAAAAATGTAGTAATTTTGTTAAAGACGTTTAAAAGTATGGGTTTTGGCGTAAACAATTTTGATCACTTTTTCTCATCGTTCTCCCCTGTGTGGGTTGGTACAAAAAACAAATTGTTCTTTGGAGTTTTTTTTAAAATTATTGTAACTTTTGTAATTATTGCAACTTTTGATTTTTTTGAAATTTTTAATTTTTTGTAATTTCTGTGAATTTTGTAAATTTTGCAATTTTTGTAATTTTGGTAATTTTTGTAATTTTTGTAATTTTTGTAATTTTTGTAAATTTTTTAATTTTTGTTATTTTTGTAATTTTTGTAATTTTTGTAATTTTGGTAATTTTTGTAAATTTTGAAATTTTTGTAATTTTTGTCATTTTTGTAATTTTTGTAATTTTTGTGATTTTTGTTATTTTTGTAGTTTTTGTAATTTTTATAATTTTTTGTAATTTTTATAATTTTTGTATTTTTTGTCATTTTTGTCATTTTTGTCATTTTTGTAATTTTTGTAATTTTTGTAATTTTTGTAATTTTTGTAATTTTTGTTATTTTTGTAATTTTTGTATTTTTTGTAATTTTTGTAATTTTTGTAATTTTTGTAATTTTTGTAATTTTTGTAATTTTTGTAATTTTTGTAATTTTTGTAATTTTTGTAATTTTTGTAATTTTTGTAATTTTTGTAATTTTTGTTATTTTTGTGACTTTTGTTATTTTTGTAATTTTTGTAATTTTTGTTATTTTTGTAATTTTTGTAATTTTTGTAATTTTTGTAATTTTTGTAATTTTTGTAATTTTTGTAATTTTTGTAATTTTTGTAATTTTTGTAATTTTTGTAATTTTTGTAATTTTTGTAATTTTTGTAATTTTTGTAATTTTTGTAATTTTTGTAATTTTTGTAATTTTTGTAATTTTTGTAATTTTTGTAATTTTTGTAATTTTTGTAATTTTTGTAATTTTTGTAATTTTTGTAATTTTTGTAATTTTTGTTATTTTTGTAATTTTTGTAATTTTAGTATTTTTTGTAATTTTTGTAATTTTTGTAATTTTTGTAATTTTTGTGACTTTTGTTATTTTTGTAATTTTTGTAATTTTTGTGATTTTTGTAATTTTTGTAATTTTTTTAAATTTTTGTAATTTTTGTTATTTTTGTAATTTTTGTAATTGTTGATTAATTTTGTAATTTTTGTAATTTTTGTAATTTTTGTAATTTTTGTAATTTTTGTAATTTTTGTTATTTTTGTAATTTTAGTATTTTTTGTAATTTTTGTAATTTTTGTTATTTTTGTAATTTTTGTAATTTTTGTAATTTTTGTAATTTTTGTAATTTTTGTAATTTTTGTAATTTTTGTTATTTTCATAATTTAAGTTATTTTTGTAATTTTTGTAATTTTTGTAATTTTTGTAATTTTTGTAATTTTTGTAATTTTTGTAATTTTTGTAATTTTTGTGATTTTTGTAATTTTTGTAATTTTTGTAATTTTTGTAATTTTTGTAATTTTTGTAATTTTTGTAATTTTTGTAATTTTTGTAATTTTTGTAATTTTTGTAATTTTTGTAATTTTTGTAATTTTTGTAATTTTTGTAATTTTTGTAATTTTTGTAATTTTTGTAATTTTTGTAATTTTTGTAATTTTTGTAATTTTTGTAATTTTTGTAATTTTTGTAATTTTTGTAATTTTTGTAATTTTTGTAATTTTTGTAATTTTTGTAATTTTTGTAATTTTTGTAATTTTTGTAATTTTTGTAATTTTTGTAATTTTTGTAATTTTTGTAATTTTTGTAATTTTTGTAATTTTTGTAATTTTTGTAATTTTTGTAATTTTTGTAATTTTTGTAATTTTTGTAATTTTTGTAATTTTTGTAATTTTTGTAATTTTTGTAATTTTTGTAATTTTTGTAATTTTTGTAATTTTTGTAATTTTTGTATTTTTTGTAATTTTTGTAATTTTTGTAATTTTTGTAATTTTTGTAATTTTTGTAATTTTTGTAATTTTTGTAATTTTTGTAATTTTTGTAATTTTTGTAATTTTTGTAATTGTTGTAATTTTTGTAATTTTTGTAATTTTTGTAATTTTTGTAATTTTTGTAATTTTTGTAATTTTTGTAATTTTTGTAATTTTTGTAATTTTTGTAATTTTTGTAACTTCTGTAATTTTTGTTATTTTTGTAATTTTTGTAATTTTTGTAATTTTTGTAATTTTGTAACTTTTGTAATTTTTGTAATTTTTGTAATTTTTGTAATTTTTGTAATTTTTGTAATTTTTGTAATTTTTGTAGTTTTTGTAATTTTTGTAATTTTTGTAATTTTTGTAATTTTTGTTATTTTTGTAATTTGTGTAATTGTTGTTATTTTTGTAATTTTTGTAATTTTTGTAATTTTTGTAATTTTTGTAATTTTTGTAATTTTTGTAATTTTTGTAATTTTTGTAATTTTTGTCTTTTTTGTCTTTTTTGTCATTTGTAATTTTTGTAATTTTTGAAAGTTTTGTAATTTTTGTAATTTTTGTGATTTTTATAATTTTAGTAATTTTTGTAATTCTAGTGATTTTTGTTATTTTTGTAATTTTTGTGATTTTTGTAATTTTTGTAATTTTTGTAATTTTTGTAATTTTTGTAATTTTTGTAATTTTTGTAATTTTAGTATTTTTTGTAATTTTTGTAATTTTTGTAATTTTTGTAATTTTTGTAATTTTTGTAATTTTTGTAATTTTTGTAATTTTTGTAATTTTTGTAATTTTTGTAATTTTTGTAATTTTTGATTAATTTTGTAATTTTTGTAGTTTTTGTAATTTTTGTAATTTTTGAATTTTTTGTAATTTTTGTGACTTTTGTTATTTTTGTAATTTTTGTAATTTTTGTGATTTTTGTAATTTTTGTAATTTTTTTAAATTTTTGTAATTTTTTTTATTTTTGTAATTTTTATAATTTTTGTAATTTTTGTAATTTTTGTTATTTTTGTAATTTTTGTAATTTTTGTAATTTTTGTAATTTTTGTAAGTTTTGTAATTTTTGTAATTTTTGTTATTTTTGTAATTTTAGTATTTTTTGTAATTTTTGTAATTTTTGTTATTTTTGTAATTTTTGTAATTTTTGTAATTTTTGTAATTTTTGTTATTTTTGTAATTTTTGTAATTTTTGTAATTTTTGTAATTTTTGTAATTTTTGTAATTTTTTAAATTTTTGTAATTTTTGTAATTTTTGTAATTTTTGTAATTTTTGTAATTTTTGTAATTTTTGTAATTTTTGTAATTTTTGTAATTTTTGTAATTTTTGTAATTTTTGTAATTTTTGTAATTTTTGTAATTTTTGTAATTTTTGTAATTTTTGTAATTTTTGTAATTTTTGTAATTTTTGTAATTTTTGTAATTTTTGTATTTTTTTAAATTTTTGTAATTTTTGTAATTTATGTAATTTTTGGAGATTATGTTATTTTTATTGTAATTTTTGTGATTTTTGTAGTTTTTGTAATTTTTATAATTTTTTGTAATTTTTATAATTTTTGTATTTTTTGTAATTTTTGTAATTTTTGTAATTTTTGTAATTTTTGTAATTTTTGTAATTTTTGTAATTTTTGTAATTTTTGTATTTTTTGTAATTTTTGTAATTTTTGTAATTTTTGTAATTTTTGTAATTTTTGTAATTTTTGTAATTTTTGTAATTTTTGTAAGTTTTGTAATTTTTGTAATTTTTGTAATTTTTGTAATTTTTGTATTTTTTGTAATTTTCGTAATTTTTGTAATTTTTGTAATTTTTGTAATTTTTGTAATTTTTGTAATTTTTGTAATTTTTGTAATTTTTGTAATTTTTGTAATTTTTGTAATTTTTGTAATTTTTGTTATTTTTGTAATTTTTGTCATTTTTGTAATTTTTGTAATTTTTGTTATTTTTGAAATTTTTGTAATTTTTGTAATTTTTGTAATTTTTGTAATTTTTGTAATTTTTGTAATTTTTGTAATTTTGTAATTTTTGTAATTTTTGTAATTTTTGTAATTTTTGTAATTTTTGTAATTTTTGTAATTTTTGTAATTTTTGTCATTTTTGATTAATTTTGTAATTTTTGTAATTTTTGTAATTTTTGTAATTTTTGAATTTTTTGTAATTTTTGTGACTTTTGTTATTTTTGTAATTTTTGTAATTTTTGTGATTTTTGTAATTTTTGTAATTTTTTTAAATTTTTGTAATTTTTGTTATTTTTGTAATTTTTGTAATTGTTGATTAATTTTGTAATTTTTGTAATTTTTGTAATTTTTGTAATTTTTGTAATTTTTGTAATTTTTGTAATTTTTGTTATTTTTGTAATTTTAGTATTTTTTGTAATTTTTGTAATTTTTGTTATTTTTGTAATTTTTGTAATTTTTGTAATTTTTGTAATTTTTGTAATTTTTGTATTTTTTGTAATTTTTGTAATTTTTGTAATTTTTGTAATTTTTGTAATTTTTGTAATTTTTGTAATTTTTGTAATTTTTGTAATTTTTGTAATTTTTGTAATTTTTGTAATTTTTGTAATTTTTGTTATTTTCATAATTTAAGTATTTTTTGTAATTTTTGTTATTTTTGTAATTTTTGTAATTTTTGTTATTTTTGTAATTTTTGTAATTTTTGTAATTTTTGTAATTTTTGTAATTTTTGTAATTTTTGTAATTTTTTGTTATTTTTGTAATTTTTGTAATTTTTGTTATTTTCATAATTTAAGTTTTTTTTGTAATTTTTGTAATTTTTGTAATTTTTGTAATTTTTGTAATTTTTGTAATTTTTGTAATTTTTGTAATTTTTGTAATTTTTGTAATTTTTGTAATTTTTGTAATTTTTGTAATTTTTGTAATTTTTGTAATTTTTGTAATTTTTGTAATTTTTGTAATTTTTGTAATTTTTGTAATTTTTGTAATTTTTGTAATTTTTGTAATTTTTGTAATTTTTGTAATTTTTGTAATTTTTGTAATTTTTGTATTTTTTTTAATTTTTGTAATTTTTGTAATTTATGTAATTTTTGGAGATTATGTTATTTTTATTGAAATTTTTGTGATTTTTGTTATTTTTGTAGTTTTTGTAATTTTTTGTAATTTTTATAATTTTTGTATTTTTTGTCATTTTTGTAATTTTTGTAATTTTTGTAATTTTTGTAATTTTTGTAATTTTTGTAATTTTTGTAATTTTTGTAATTTTTGTTATTTTTGTAATTTTTGTAATTTTTGTAATTTTTGTAATTTTTGTAATTTTTGTAATTTTTGTAATTTTTGTAATTTTTGTAATTTTTGTAATTTTTGTAATTTTTGTAATTTTTGTAATTTTTGTAATTTTTGTGATTTTTGTAGTTTTTGTAATTTTTATAATTTTTTGTAATTTTTATAATTTTTGTATTTTTTGTAATTTTTGTAATTTTTGTAATTTTTGTAATTTTTGTAATTTTTGTAATTTTTGTAATTTTTGTATTTTTTGTAATTTTTGTAATTTTTGTAATTTTTGTAATTTTTGTAATTTTTGTAATTTTTGTAATTTTTGTAATTTTTGTAAGTTTTGTAATTTTTGTAATTTTTGTAATTTTTGTAATTTTTGTATTTTTTGTAATTTTCGTAATTTTTGTAATTTTTGTAATTTTTGTAATTTTTGTAATTTTTGTAATTTTTGTAATTTTTGTAATTTTTGTAATTTTTGTAATTTTTGTTATTTTTGTAATTTTTGTCATTTTTGTAATTTTTGTAATTTTTGTTATTTTTGAAATTTTTGTAATTTTTGTAATTTTTGTAATTTTTGTAATTTTTGTAATTTTTGTAATTTTTGTAATTTTGTAATTTTTGTAATTTTTGTAATTTTTGTAATTTTTGTAATTTTTGTAATTTTTGTAATTTTTGTAATTTTTGTCATTTTTGATTAATTTTGTAATTTTTGTAATTTTTGTAATTTTTGTAATTTTTGAATTTTTTGTAATTTTTGTGACTTTTGTTATTTTTGTAATTTTTGTAATTTTTGTGATTTTTGTAATTTTTGTAATTTTTTTAAATTTTTGTAATTTTTGTTATTTTTGTAATTTTTGTAATTGTTGATTAATTTTGTAATTTTTGTAATTTTTGTAATTTTTGTAATTTTTGTAATTTTTGTAATTTTTGTTATTTTTGTAATTTTAGTATTTTTTGTAATTTTTGTAATTTTTGTTATTTTTGTAATTTTTGTAATTTTTGTAATTTTTGTAATTTTTGTAATTTTTGTATTTTTTGTAATTTTTGTAATTTTTGTAATTTTTGTAATTTTTGTAATTTTTGTAATTTTTGTAATTTTTGTAATTTTTGTAATTTTTGTAATTTTTGTAATTTTTGTTATTTTCATAATTTAAGTATTTTTTGTAATTTTTGTTCTTTTTGTAATTTTTGTAATTTTTGTTATTTTTGTAATTTTTGTAATTTTTGTAATTTTTGTAATTTTTGTAATTTTTGTAATTTTTGTAATTTTTGTAATTTTTGTAATTTTTTGTTATTTTTGTAATTTTTGTAATTTTTGTTATTTTCATAATTTAAGTTTTTTTTGTAATTTTTGTAATTTTTGTAATTTTTGTAATTTTTGTAATTTTTGTAATTTTTGTAATTTTTGTAATTTTTGTAATTTTTGTAATTTTTGTAATTTTTGTAATTTTTGTAATTTTTGTAATTTTTGTAATTTTTGTAATTTTTGTAATTTTTGTAATTTTTGTATTTTTTTTAATTTTTGTAATTTTTGTAATTTATGTAATTTTTGGAGATTATGTAATTTTTATTGAAATTTTTGTGATTTTTGTTATTTTTGTAGTTTTTGTAATTTTTTGTAATTTTTATAATTTTTGTATTTTTTGTCATTTTTGTAATTTTTGTAATTTTTGTAATTTTTGTAATTTTTGTAATTTTTGTAATTTTTGTAATTTTTGTAATTTTTGTAATTTTTGTAATTTTTGTAATTTTTGTATTTTTTGTAATTTTTGTAATTTTTGTAATTTTTGTAATTTTTGTAATTTTTGTAATTTTTGTAATTTTTGTAATTTTTGTAATTTTTGTAATTTTTGTAATTTTTGTAATTTTTGTAATTTTTGTAATTTTTGTAATTTTTGTAATTTTTGTAATTTTTGTAATTTTTGTAATTTTTGTAATTTTTGTAATTTTTGTAATTTTTGTAATTTTTGTAATTTTTGTAATTTTTGTAATTTTTGTAATTTTTGTAATTTTTGTAATTTTTGTAATTTTTGTAATTTTTGTAATTTTTGTAATTTTTGTAATTTTTGTAATTTTTGTAATTTTTGTAATTTTTGTAATTTTTGTAATTTTTGTAATTTTTGTAATTTTTGTAATTTTTGTAATTTTTGTAATTTTTGTAATTTTTGTAATTTTTGTAATTTTTGTAATTTTTGTAATTTTTGTAATTTTTATGATTTTTGTAATTTTTGTAATTTTTGTAATTTTTGTAATTTTTGTAATTTTTGTCAGTTTTGTCCTTTTTGTCAATTTTGTCATTTTTGTCATTTTTGTCATTTTTGTCATTTTTGTCATTTTTGTCATTTTTGTCATTTTTGTCATTTTTGTTATTTTTGTCATTTTTGTCATTTTTGTCATTTTTGTCATTTTTGTCATTTTTGTCATTTTTGTCATTTTTGTCATTTTTGTCATTTTTGTCATTTTTGTCATTTTTGTCATTTTTGTCATTTTTGTCATTTTTGTCATTTTTGTCATTTTTGTCATTTTTGTCATTTTTGTCATTTTTGTCATTTTTGTCATTTTTGTCATTTTTGTCATTTTTGTCATTTTTGTCATTTTTGTCATTTTTGTCATTTTTGTCATTTTTGTCATTTTTGTCATTTTTGTCATTTTTGTCATTTTTGTCATTTTTGTCATTTTTGTCATTTTTGTCATTTTTGTCATTTTTGTCATTTTTGTCATTTTTGTCATTTTTGTCATTTTTGTCATTTTTGTCATTTTTGTCATTTTTGTCATTTTTGTCATTTTTGTCATTTTTGTCATTTTTGTCATTTTTGTCATTTTTGTCATTTTTGTCATTTTTGTCATTTTTGTCATTTTTGTCATTTTTGTCATTTTTGTCATTTTTGTCATTTTTGTCATTTTTGTCATTTTTGTCATTTTTGTCATTTTTGTCATTTTTGTCATTTTTGTCATTTTTGTCATTTTTGTCATTTTTGTCATTTTTGTCATTTTTGTCATTTTTGTCATTTTTGTCATTTTTGTCATTTTTGTCATTTTTGTCATTTTTGTCATTTTTGTCATTTTTGTCATTTTTGTCATTTTTGTCATTTTTGTCATTTTTGTCATTTTTGTCATTTTTGTCCTTTTTGTCATTTTTGTCATTTTTGTCATTTTTGTCATTTTTGTCATTTTTGTCATTTTTGTCATTTTTGTCATTTTTGTCATTTTTGTCATTTTTGTCATTTTTGTCATTTTTGTCATTTTTGTCATTTTTGTTATTTTTGTCATTTTTGTCATTTTTGTCATTTTTGTCATTTTTGTCATTTTTGTCATTTTTGTCATTTTTGTCATTTTTGTCATTTTTGTCATTTTTGTCATTTTTGTCATTTTTGTCATTTTTGTCATTTTTGTCATTTTTGTCATTTTTGTCATTTTTGTCATTTTTGTCATTTTTGTCATTTTTGTCATTTTTGTCATTTTTGTCATTTTTGTCATTTTTGTCATTTTTGTCATTTTTGTCATTTTTGTCATTTTTGTCATTTTTGTCATTTTTGTCATTTTTGTCATTTTTGTCATTTTTGTCATTTTTGTCATTTTTGTCATTTTTGTCATTTTTGTCATTTTTGTCATTTTTGTCATTTTTGTCATTTTTGTCATTTTTGTCATTTTTGTCATTTTTGTCATTTTTGTCATTTTTGTCTTTATGACATCGAATGTAGGAAAAGAATTTTGTGAAATTTTTAACAAGAACTTATTTTTGCTTTGAGTAATGTTGAAAAGACACTCTGGATCACTTTGCACATCCCCTTTTTTAAATAAGCAGTGTTTTATAATCTAATTTATACAATAAAATCAGGGAACATTTGTTATTAAATTTCGAATAAAACATAGCTCATTCGACATCTGTGGATGCTGAACATCCGATTTAGCGGACGCCTCAGGAAATTTGCAATTTCGAGTCCTTCCAGTGCATCAACCCTACTACGCCCATGAAAGGTGCTTTCCATTTCCATCGCTCCAGAACGTTCATTTTCCTTCGATAGAACAACTCTTACCTCTTCAAAGGCCCTGGTCAGCTGAGGAAATCCAGCTGCATTTAACCATTCCGCCTCCAGTTCTCCATCTGTAAGTAAAAGAGAGAAAGAGGTGGTAAAAAATGCAATATACATAATTAATATTGTTGCTACACAGGATAAGTACAGTGTTTCGGTCGTTGTGTTGTGTGTGTGTCGCCCTCCGGTTTTGTTATAAACAGCATCCGTTCGCAGACGCTGAAGGTTGTTATTGTCTTTAAACTATCCGGCTAGCCACTTGGCTGGTGATAATCACCGGTTTGTCAGATGCAAATTAAATACTGTTAGAAGTTATTACCATGTCAAAAAGAAATCAGTCGCTATTTCTGCGCCGGCATAAGAAAGCAATTTCAAGGATAACAGCTATTCAAGGTCTAACGGGCGGTTACAAGCTATACCGCAATCCTAATGGAGTTGGTAGTGAAATGTTCTTTTTAGTGAATGGAATATTTCAGTGATTCAAAAGGCTTTATGAAAAGATTTCAAGACGAAATAATACCCCATCATTAAATAAATTGCTTAAAAGTCCTTAGAGAACTTCTCCAACAGAACATGTTCAGTTCGGACCAATTTTGATGCGACTCTCAGAACAGGCACGCATCACTGTGCGGTATGTACTTAGGTTAAGTTACCATTATCACGTAAGGCAGGTGTGGAAGCTTTCTTTGCGTTTACGAAAATGTCGAACAGCACTCTGCTTGGGGGTCGCGCGCCCATTGCATAATACACGTGTAGAAGATTTCTTGTTGTTAGAATCAGCAGTTCAGTCGCGTGGCGAAAAAAAAAATAACAGCAATTCTCACCAGCACCGGTAATTTGAAAAACATTTTAGCACCGTAAGTAGCTACTTACACCGGGCAGGTGTGATAACAACATCATTAAAGAGCTTCATTACCAGAGAGAGCAAAGAAGAGATGGCTTTGCGGACTTTAATTTTACTAGCTTTTTAGAGTATCTGATGATGATTTAAACAACATCGCTAGGCACTTCTGGAACTGATGAAGACATTTACTGGGTTAAACTTTTGTTTTCCATCAAATAATCTTTTTCTAGGCCTAGGTAAACTTTACCTAAGCTAGTTATGAACAAGCTGGTTCATAATCAAAGATATCCATTCTGGTAAAAAAAAGTTCTAGGCTCATTTCGGTACATTTTTCTCTTGTTGTTATTCTAAAATCATGTCACATACATAAAATATTTTTTAAAATCAGAAAAATTTGAAATACATGAAATAACACATCGCCCATAATATTGCAGAAATAATTTCAGTTAACTGTAAAAGCTTTTAAACCTCACACCCCCGGCCCACCATCGCATGAAGATTTTTTCTAAGTATTTTTTTTTTTTAATTTATCGTGGCAGCGGGAAATTACTTGATCCCAAAAGGTTTTTGAAAATAACTATTAATAAACATGTCAGAAAATTGGCGGAATCACATGCTATATCACTCTTAGACTAAGATATTTCTTTTTACGACAGACACTATATGCGTTCACAAATTGAAACTAATTTTCAATTGTAAATTTCGAATTGCAATTTCACAAACCTTTTGTATTGAAACTTAAATATAACCAGGGCCGGATTAAGCAATCGGGGGGCCCGGGGCAATTTTCCTCGGGGGGCCCTATGTTCGTTTTTTTTTCAAATGCTATCCCAGAGAATACAAAACAAACGTGTAAAAGAACTGGGGATGAGTTCCGTATGTGTGAATTTCTCAAAAATAAAAGCTCTTATTTAAGCCGCAAAATGCAAAGTTTAATTTTCATTTTTTAATACCCTTATCAACAACTAAAATTCTCTGATTTGGGAAAATCCTGGATAGATATTTTAAATGATTTTCATTTTATAATTGATCGTCTGATTTGTGCTTCATGGAGAAATATTTACCACATTGCAATTGAAAAATATCATGAAGATTTGAAACGTAGAATACAAAATCAAAAAAAAAAAACAAAATAATAAAATTCAAATTTTATAGAGATACAGATATAAGAGTTTAAATCAGGTTATATTCAGAACCACAATTACTTGTCTTCAATCTAAATCAAAATTTCAAAACAAAATTCAGAAACAAAATATAAATTAAATTGAAAAAAAATCAAAGTTACAATCAGAGTCAAAGCAGAAATTGCACCAATTGTGAATTTCAACTTTATATCTTTGAAACACAAAAAAACGTCTTCATGAGATGTTTATGAATATGGTTCTCATCAAATAACTTTTTTTTCAAATTGTTATTCTAAATGTGACAAGAGTTCCATTCGATGCCCTCAAAGCCAAAGAGGTATAAGTGCAAAAATGATCGATTTGAGAGAAAAATCAGATTAGAGATTAAATGATTAAAACACAGATTCAGTTATCATTGAAAAAAGTCATATAAGGAGATCAAATGAGTTCAGTTCCTTAAACATAGATCCTGAGCTCTCGAATTTCAGAAAAACCATACTTCATTAACTTAAGAAGCAACGCAAGACTTGAAAGTCTCAATTAATAAAATCTGGAAAAAGATAAGATTAAAAACTTAGATATATTCATGTTGAGAGAATCACTAATTTGAGAATGATGATTTGGAAAATGATATGCTGACTTCAAGATATTAACTTCAGTAGATGATAAAATTTTGGCTAAATCAGTTGAAAATGTTTCAATACGAATTTCAAGTCTAAGAGATAAATTGGGATGGAAATTCAATAAAGAAACTCTGTATTGTCTATTGGTCCAATTTAGGCAACTACAGTATTTTTTAAGATTTTTTTTTTCAAAAAATAGAGAAGGAAAAGGTTCTAAATTTATGAACCATCGGAAATTTCAATAATAATGATCGAAAAGTAAAAATACTGCCCGGATAAAATTCTTAAATGTTTATCAGAAAGCATCTCTGTTTTCACTTAGCAATGTGAGTCAGTTTCGTCGAAATAAGCTACTATTTTAGTGCAGTAAGCATTACTAGGAAAATTAACGTAATAATAAACATTATTATTGTGCAAGTCGTTTGTATGGAAATAAATGAGGAGATATTTTCCTTTGTTTTTTCCGTTCTGTACAGAATATCCTGACTGTTATGTTTCGATAAAAAAAAAAAATTTGAGCTGTTTTGCCTCATATTCTTTTTAATTTTTGTTTCGAATTCGGTTCACATTATTTTAGTTCAGATTTTAGGTTGAAAACTTTGAAATTCAATACCAAGATTATGATATTCTTAGCCCGCGAAATGCGGGAGAACTTCATCACTGCTTACTCTAGGGAACCCCCTTAACTTGTGCAAGAGAAAAACTACATATTCTCTATATAATTTCACGGAGGCCCTTTTATTTGTTATATTTCAAGTTTTCATTCCAATTTTCTAGTTTTTATTTTTTTTCATAGATTTGTAGAAATTGAAGTAGTATGATTAAAGTAATGTTAAAACTTTTTTTCCCTCGGGAGGCCCCCCTGAGTCGGGGGGCCCGGGGCAATTGCCCCCTTTGCCCCCCCCTTAATCCGGCTTTGAATATAACTTACTAACCTCCTCTTTGGAATGGATTTTCATAAAGAACGGTAACAACTTAACAATTTCAGAATTTGAAACCAACCATTTTAACATAAAATTACATTAATCAAATACTGAATTAACACATCAACAAGCTGGTAGCCAAGTGACAGATGCTTATCACTCATGATTGTCAACAGAATCAGCGAAACAAAAAAATTAAAGTAGTAGTAAGGCTGCTGCTGCTGATTGTGTTCATTTGGCCTTCCGGTGGAATAAGACGGAATTGGCTCTAGATGCGCAGATATTTAAGGCTGCTGCTGATTGTTTTGATTTGACCTTCCGGTGGAATAAGACGGAATTGGCGTTAGGAGCGCAAATATTTAAGGCTGCTGCTGCTGATTGTTTTGGTTTGGCCTTCCGGTGGAATAAGACGGAATTTGCGTTAGAAGCGCAGATATTATAGGCTGATTGTTTTTATTTCCGGTAAAAAAAAACGGAGGTGGGTAAGGAAGTACAGATTTTTTAAGCTGCTGTTGCTGATTGTTTGTTTTGATTTGGCCTTCTGGTGGAAAAAGACAGAATTGGCTTAAAAAGCACAGATTTTTAAGGCTGCTGCTTCTGATTTTCTATTTTGATTTGGGTTTTGTTACGTAGTGGCAAGGCCGTGCGTCCCCATGAAGATTTATTCCAAGCAAAATTTTCAGCGTAGTAGGTATCGGAAAATAACTTGATCTTAAATAAGTGTTAACAAGCAAGTCAAAAATTTTGCTCGCCTTCGGCGGAATTCAGTCTTAAGACACCCTTGGCTTGAAACATTTCATTCTACGACACTTCATGACGTTCACGATTTGAAACTAGTTTTTCATTGTAAATTTCAATTTAAAATTCAATTAACCTTTTGTATTGAAACTCTTAACTTGACATACAAAAACCCTACTCCATCTTTAGAATAGGTTTTTATTAAGAATTGTAACTAATCAGGAACAGAGTTCGAAACGAACCTTTTTAACTTTAAAATTAATTCATCGAATAGGGGAGAGTGGGGTATCGTGGGCCATGGGGAAACGTGGGCCACTTTTAATATCTCAGATGTGTGTTGAGGTAAAAATCTCGAACCAACTGTCATTGTCGTCGCTTTGCGTGAGCATGTATTCCTATATGTTGTTAACTGAAATACGCATCATATGCTTCTTTTATTTATCAAGCTAAAAAATGTTGGAAAAATTTACTTACATAATTTAAAAAACACCCGCTAATTTCATCGATGAGGAACCTAAAGTGCATAACAAAAATATGCTCATACGCTTATGATCTTAGTTTTGTCATGATCTTTCACGTGGAAAAGGAATTTTTGATGAAACATCAATAAGTCACACAAACGCAATCAATTTGCAAATCATAGCTTGTGGGGAATCGTGGGCCACACATCTTGAATCACCTATATTTTTATGTTTTTATACACATTCAGAACTCAAAACACGTTTTACCTATCTGCAAAGTTTTCTTATGCCAAATGAAGAGTTATGAAAAATATTTTGTCCATCCTATATAAGAAATTTTGCCAAAACGATAGCGAGCCAGGTTTTGGAATCTATGCGATCATACACAGCTCTCTTTTTTTATTTCATCATCTGAAATTGCTTTTAAATAACGAAATGAATTATGAAATCACAGTTTTGGGTCAACTCATAAACTTTGCATGTTATTTGGTCAATTTGGATTTGGTGGCCCACGATTCCCCACCATTTTTCAAAATCCAAAAAATATTGCTTTTTTTTAAACGGTCAGAATTTGGGGAAAATAACTTACTAAAAAATTTAAAAAAATACCTTATGATACCTCGAAAATGTAGGAAACCATACCATTTTTTATTTTCATTTTATCTTTTATAATAAAGGAGTTATGGAACAACGAGAAAAAGTGGCCCATGATTCCCCACTCTCCCATACTAATTTTACACATCGAAAAATTGGAAACCATGCAACAGGCACAATGATCAACAGAATAAGCAAAAACAAACAAATCGAAAATCTAATACTCTCTACGTTATAACTTAAATTTTGATTCAATAAAATCGTTTATGTCATTAAAAATGTTATGCTGATATGAAATATTCTTCAAGACACCA
Source organism: Uranotaenia lowii (assembly GCF_029784155.1). Lineage (NCBI taxonomy): Eukaryota > Metazoa > Arthropoda > Insecta > Diptera > Culicidae > Uranotaenia > Uranotaenia lowii. The sequence continues at coordinate 243,289,810 of NC_073692.1, read as the reverse complement.
ATTTCAGTCTAAATTTTTTGTATTTCTTGCTCTTGCTGAACATCAGATTTGAGAAGGTTTTGATAAATTACACAAGGCCCAAAATGCATTTTTTTCCAAGGTGCAGTGAATTTAAAAAACTAATTTTGTCGAACTTGAGTGCCCTGAATCTAAATATGCAATCTTTCTATCAGCGATCAGCTGTTATTGAAATAACTTTCAGTTTAAAATCATTTAAGGAAGTTCTGGAATTTTTTGACAAAACTTCAAAACAACAAAAAAACATTTTTAAATATAAGCTTTGAATGATTAAACAATTTTTTTCAAAACATTAAGTAATTTAGAGTTCTGCGCAAAAAGTTATAGTAGTTTTCTATATGTTTACTTTTCTCATTTAACGAATTTTTAAAGAAGTTTTAACCAATCTTTCCAAATTTGCAAAAATTGTCGAATTTTATTTTTCAAAATCATGCATCATCATCAGCATCATCATCATCGTCAAAATATTATTCCTTAATTGAATAAAATATTATAAACGAAACCAGAACTGGATTTTTTCACAAATGTAGGTTTAATAGTTGATCAGTTATCAATGATTGATTTCACTTAAGACTGACAAGTTTAAAACAAAATGTGATAGTTTCAATTCAACAAAAGATTCGAGTTCAGGACGCTAAAATCTACCAAATTAATCATTAAAATATGAACAACAAAACGCTTCTCCCTTGAGTTATCAATTAAATTTATTAAATAAGTTTAGTAATGGTAAGACGTGATTATTGAAAAAAAAATTTAAACTTACATTTTTCATCTTGATATTTTGTTTCAATTTTCGAATGAATTAACCGAATTTCAATGTACAGTATTTTTCCAACTTTTAAATAAATTTTCCAAATTTTAAAGTCAAGCTATTTAAATTTTTATAAATATTTTTAATAAGTTTGTCTCTGTTTTTCAATTTTGAATATTTTTGTTTTAAAACATAAACCTTTATTTTTTTTCCTTATCAAAAATTCACATTTCAAATTGTGATTAATTTTTTTTACATTCAAAATGCATCAACGCTTGAGTTGGAAATGAAGAAAAAAATGTAAATTAAGATGAGAAATAATATCAATTATTATCATTTTTCTAACAATCAATCATGGTTAATTTTTTACCTGATCTGACATTTATTTATTGAACATTATTCGAATTTAGATTTAATTTTTATAGCTGTTATTTAGATGTAATAACATATTTCTAATTTGAAAACTATACTGCTGAGAAATTATTTTAAATCAAATTTCTAGTTCAGAGCAAGGAACATCATTTTTAAAAAAATTATCATTAACTGACCGAAAACATCATTGATTTGACACTTTCATTGTCATTTGTTTAAAAAAATATTTATTCATTTTATCACTTAATTTTTTTTTGAGTTCGTGTGAAAATTATGTGTAAGCAACTGATGTTAGAAATCAATTTCCTTCTTTTTTTATTTAATTTGGTAGTGTTATTATTTTTAGCTGAATTTGAATTTCGAAAACCCCCCCCATCGACGGGTCCTTCGCACGGGCCTGCGTAGTGGATATTTTACCTCTTTAAACCTTGATAGTCGCGAATATTACTACCAGCACTTTTGCGCCATCTGCGAATGCAGATGTGCTAGCAGCCAAGATACTTTGCCCGGACTCTTACCCAGGGGGGGACCATTTGTTTTCGCGCTCTACAGAGGGAAGAAGCAAACTGGCAATATCGTTGGGAATATAGATCGGCTCTTTGAAAATCAATGCAAGCGCATTTCAATCCCAAAGATCTCAAAGGAATCAATAAAGTACAACGACTTACCAACGAATTGCCAACTACGTCTTCCGGATGTCCAAACATAGGCCGTCGGATTGCCTCTTCAGTCGGACAGGGGGTTAGTTTTGAGCCACCATACTTCCGTCGACTTTCGAGACTCTTTCCAAGGTTTCCGATTTTGGAATTCGCACGGTAGGTACTTCGTTTCAACCACGACGTTCGATTTAACCACGACGCTTCTCATAAATCCTATACTTCGACAATAATCTTTAAACCACGACTACTTTTTCGACATCCGTCTTACAACCAGGTTCCAGGATTAGAAAGCTGGCTCATGTCTTGCCAGCTTTCAGGAAAACCTTTCCCACCGCCCTTCTTCTGAGGTTTTTCCTCAAACCCAATGCTCAGACAATGCAAAAAAGACGCGCCAGTAGTTTAAGGATTCTTTGGTGGGCGTAGTCGAACATCCCTTAATTAGCCATAGTCCTATTTGCCGCTGGTAGTGTTCGTGATATTATGCTGGTTGTTGCACCAACACTTTTCAGTTTAGGGACAATCAACCTCAAAAACGACCATGTGTGTCGACTGGCTGCCCTTTTTTTGTACCGAGAGTTTTTGAGGTTAATTGTCCCGTCGCATCTGTACACGCTCAGCAAGTGTGCGTAAGAAATGTCAGAAACAACTCTATTGCGCTTTAAGGACGCCCTCTCGATCTTAGGTCAAGAAGCGTCGCTTACACTGAGTAAATCTAGATTTTCAAAGAGTTTCACTTAAATTACTAACGATATTGCCAATAAGCTTCGGGAGCATTTGTTGCCACGCAACAGTTTTTAAGGCTACAGCTGTTGATTTTTTGTTTTGTTTAAGCCTTCTGGTTGGGTAGGCTGTTTCTTAGAATACTATCCAATTATTTCGGGTCTGGTTATCACAGACAGAGTAACAAGAAAAGCACAGTTTGAGAAAGATGTTGCTAAGAATGTTGTTTTACGGATTGTTCCAGCTCTGGTAAACAAAAGCTGAGCGACAGGAAAAGCACGATTTGGGAAGGCTTTTGTGAAGAATATTTTCGGATGGGACGAAGAAAAACAAAAGCCTGTAAATAAAAGATTCTATTGAGAATACAGATGAGAAGAAATGTAGTGATGAGATGAAGGATAAACAGAAATTAAATAAAATTTATAGGATGGAGAATAAAGATGTGGAATATGGAATTAAAATTATTGATATTTGGTTAAAAAAAATTGTTCTACTAAAAAACTAAAGTTGACGCGTAAAAAGTTTTGAATGAGAATAGAGGTGAGAAAGAATGTAGGGATGAGATGAAGGATATGCAGAAAATGTATCAAATTTAGTTAATAATAAAATAAAATAATAGTTGTATTCGGCAACACTGAAGATAAATAAAATGAAATAAATAACTATGGCAACGTTTGCTATTTTGGCAACACTAGGCAGACAAACAAAACAAAGTCAGTCATTGATCTTTTCTTGTGAGCGACAGACGTGTAGAAGTGAATCTCTGAATTGAGATTCGTAAAATCACGACAACGATCTGAAATTTATTTTGGAATTTGGATTTAATTTCTATTTAATTCTGGTTTCATTTGTAATGTCTTCTATTTCTTCACTGATTTTTAGGTCCGAAGATTATTCTTGTTTTGTTGAAATTTTAATTCGTATTTGTTTTCTAGTGTTTCGCAAATTTTGATTTGAAATTTGTGAACTAGACTGCTTAAAATTTATTTTCAAGCATATTTCTAATTCAGAGTAAGGAACATCTATTTGAATAATTTATTAATGACTTACGAAAAAAGTATTGATTTTAATATTTGATGAATGGCATTTTGAATCGTTACAGTGAAATTTATTATTTACTCAAGTTTGTGTCACAGTCTTAAGTAGGAAAATAGTTTTAGAAACAAATTTTCTTATTTATTATTTATTCAACTTCTTAATTGTGAGTCAGTACTCGTGACAATATTCCTTAAATAAGGAGATTCACCAAAATAAGTAATTTACAATCGAGCAGCACGAACTGCTGAACGGGATGGAATCTGTAGTTTTACATCCTTCGAGGGTATTCACACACTGACAGAATGACATACCAAGCGACTTCATCACAACGCTCTATCATCATCACCATTCAAGATGGAGCCACGACCGATCTGAAAACAGGCCACGGCATGACCTCCTTACCTACAGCGAGACCTTAGTAACGCCATTCCAACTCTTCAAAATATATATATTTATTTTTCAACAAGTCACCGAAGAAGCTAAGCCACTGCCTTAAGCTGATAACGTAACTGCAATGCAGCCAGGTAGAGGCAGTGAGGACAAAAAAAGTGTTAGCCGGCGGCTACAAACTGATGGTAATAATAACGATGATGATGATCGTCGTCATCTTTCGAGCCACCGTGAAACAACAACCCCTTCGGGTTATGGGCCACAAAAATGCGGGGGATGGATGCGTGAGACTGTGACAAGAGCATGGGTGTGACCTGCCACGAACTTTTACGCTCGGTCTTTGGCAACTCGGAGACGATTTTAAATGAGCTACAGGTAAAACTAGACTTCACGGTATGTATGTTTAAACTTGTCGATTTTTTAATTCATGAGAAGTTTTGGGTAGCGTTCATATTGCATTGTGTTATGATCAAAGAAACAAATTTTAAGTTTTAAAATCACAATATGTACGAAAAGCCTTTGGTGAACATTTAACGCCTCACAAAAAAAATCAAACATTTGCTTTGTCATTGGACAGATTAAATCACCCGAACGACCATTTCATTCAACCGTCATAAATCAACAATCACAAAAGGCTGGTGCTTTTGTCAGACTGCATGAGTGACCAAATCTAGGCATTCTCTCAGGTTGACGAGATGATGATGGCAACCTCAATAAATAGTGTGTCAGTCAATCATATCGCCAAAAAAGAACCTCAAAGTTCAAATCCATACTGTTTTCGCAGGTGGTTTTAAGGTATTTCGAGGGCGTTACTATCAATCTTTTTCCCAACACTTTGATCGCCGCAATACTGCACAACCAAAAGGCACAACATGCTCGGTTATTTAGATTGTAATGATTTGTTTCTTTTCTTTAATTTCAAAGTTTTTTCGGATTCAAATGGCTGTGTAGGGACACCATTGTGCAAAACAGCATTCCAGTCGATGCCACTGTCAACTTCGATGATGGTCAGGTGATTGGGCAAGCGAAGTGATTTTGAACTGTCAAATGTTGAGAAGCCTGTATGGGCTTGATTGTCTGACCCTAAATTATAGTCTTTAATTCTTGCCTAGGTACGAGGTGCACTCCAATTTTGAAGCCTCTAGAACAGGAGAACCAGAAACTAGAACAGGAGCAAATAATCGTGTCCATTTGCTTAAATCTTTAGACAATTTGAGAAAGTTTTAAGTTAATCAACCACATCTAAAATCACTTTGATTCGCTTTTAGAAAGTCGTATTGCTGTTTCATGATACAACAACTAAGGAAGTTTGAAAACTTTTAACTGGCTTCTACATTCATGACAAAGATCCAAGTTTGTGCATAAAAGTACATAGTTGATTCTTGAAATTCAATAATTCAACAAATTCAATAATTCTTCTTATTCAATAAATTTCTGTAACAGTTGTCGCTGTGATTCAATTAAAAAAATTGAAAAAAAAGGAAAAAACTTTCAATTTGGTCCAGATATAGAATAAAGTGTAGAACATCGTTTTTCATATTAAACCCAAAGTTTTGAACTTCGGGTCTCCATTTCACTAGGCCTAATTTAATCTTGAAAACTTTTCTTATGATGCAGTTAATTTAATCTTTATTTTTGACCATAAATTTTTTTTTATCTCTAATCGGCTCTAAGGCGTTGAGGTGTGCCAGAGAAACTAGTCCATCTCATCGAAGCACAGTACGAGACATTTTCGTGCAAGATCCTGCACGACGGTGTCTTGTCTTATCCAATCCCGGTAATCTGGAGTGAGACAAGGATGTATCTTATCACCGCTACTCTTTCTAATCGTAATGGATGAGATTTTGACTGGATCGATTGACTGTAGACCAAACCGAGGATTGCCGTGGAATCCTTCGACAATGGAGCAACTAAACGACCTTGACCTGACTGACGATATTGTTTTGCTCGCCCAGAGACAAGAAGACATGCAGAGAAAACTTGACGACCTCACCGAAAACTCCAAGGCAGCAGGTCTCAAAATCTATGTCGAAAAGACCAAGTCGATGGAGATCAATACAGAAAATCGTTCCAATTTCGTGGTAGCTGAACAACAGAAAGTGGAGTGCTTCCAGTAACTTGGCAGCCAGATTATAGCTGATGGTGGTACCAAGAAAGTCATCGAAACCTGGATTAGAAAAGCCCGATTTGCGTTTGCGAGTCTACGAAACTTCTGGCGGTCACGCCAGATCTCTCTACGAACTAAAATCCGAATCTTCAACTCAAACGTCAAATCTTTATTGTTGTGCAGGTTCGAAACTTGGAGCACATATGCGGTGACGACGCGAAATCTGTAAGTTTTTGGGAATCGCTGCCTGCTGAACATCATCCGCGCTCGGTGGCCTGGCAACTGGATCTCAAACGTGGTTCTACATCACCAGTGTCACCCAAAGATGCTAGAAATCGAGGTTCGGGAACGAAAGTGGAGATGGATTGGGCACACGCTGCGAAGAGATGAAAACGAGATTTGCAGAGAGGCGCTTGAATAGAATTCAGATGGGCCCAGAAGCACGTGGCGGTGTAGTCTAGCCGCTTAAAACCCCACAGTATTTACACGAAAACCTTGGCTGGCAGCAAGTGAAGATCGTTTACTATAATGCATATAAAAAAGAAAATTAATGTGAGCGCTAATAACCAAAGCAGCTTTGCCTACTAGCGGCACGTCGCGTCGTCTACGTCGGGACGTTGAAAATCATAACGACGCACTGTGGGGCAGATTCTGCCGCAGAACCTTTAAAAGTTGTGACAAAACCTCATTTTTCATTTCTTGGATAAACATTTTGATATTTATACTTTTGGAAACGAGATTGATCCCAACTGAATTTTTGAAAAATTCTATTTTTTGAGCAACTTTCATAGTGGGGGAAGTAAGGACAAACAATTTTTGAAAAACGAGGAAATAGGGTGAGTGCTCCTACTTTGGACCTAGAGCCTTCTTTAGTTCTAAAATGCCGAAAATTGTAAATAATTCATTTTGCTAGCATAAGAATAAGATACTCTAAGGTTGCCAGAATTTGTTCCACCCCCATCCGGGCCTAGCAATTCCGGGCATTTTTTTAAAAAAACCTGGCAAAATTCGGGCATGGATTTCAATTTTTCAAATCCAAAAACCGGGCAAAAACCGGGCAAAATTGATGTGTAATTATACATAAAAACAAAGAAAAAATGCAAAAAAAAAAATTGAAATGAATATTTTATTAATGAAATTGCAGGTTTCCAAAAACTTTTTGGAACACTTAAATATTTAAAGGTTTATAAAAGTAAATCAGCGAGACTATTTGAAATAACAGTTGGAAATTTCCATACCGTTAATCGATTTTGCTAAAAATTTGATTTTTTTTTGGGGTTTTTTGTGAAAATTGTGAAAAAATCCGGGCAATATCCGGACTCTTTTCACGATATCCGGGCAACCGGGCCGGACCGGACTTTATCGAAATTTTGCATCAAATATCCGGGCAAACCCGGATAAAACCGGGCAATCTGGCAAGCTTAAGATACTCCTATGCACACATCCAAGTTACACTGATTGTTTTATAAAATTATCCAAGCTTCTTATGAAAATAAACGTTGGTCTTGTAGCCGCTTATAAAACCTTAAATGTTGCTTGGGACATTAAACTCTTATTCTTCCTGAATCCATCCATACCCCTTTTCGCCATAAAAATTCTTTCTGATAAGACTTATGACTTTGATATTTTATTTTTAAATAGACCAGTCATCACCAAAACTTTGTTTCAATACCAACAAATCAACAAAAGTGCAAATTTTTAATTGGGACATAATTCACAACCAATATTGAACATTTCTAACATTTTTGTCAACTTTACGCAAATAAACTACTTCTTCTTCTTCTTCTAACACCAACATGGCCAAAACTTGTATGCATCCTGGAAAATGAAAAACTTGCGTTCCTCATTTTTCTTTTCAACATAGTATCTGATACATAGAACATGCATTGCAGATACTACTACGGCCAGGCCAACCATGTGATGAAAACGCAAAAGATACAGGAACAAGGGAGAGATGAAGCGTGGAGTTCCCTGCCAAACGCTTCTTATGATTATGTAGGGTTAGGTTACAATATGCTAATGTTTAAAATGTACAGTTGAAATCAGAAATAAAAACAAAAAATGGATTGATCTCACCAGAAACTTCTTAGGTTGACGCTTATCCAGGCATGTCTGGGACGGAATGGAAAGGTAATTCAATAATGGTCAATCTCAACTTTTGTTTGTGGTTTTCTTTGATTGATATTTTTTACCTCAAACCAATTATATGAGCTTCAGCGATTTCTCGAGTCCACCGTACGCGGCACGCTCCAATTTTGTTGAAATTTCGTTCCCCATAAGAATGCTGACGATTTTTATAGCGCGTCATAATAGGTTTCCTGTATTCGTTTATTCTCGACCACATGTATGATATATGTAACTAACCAATGCAAGAGAGCTATATTTGAAGGGCAAGGAACTTTTCGTTTAGAACCAATATTTATGATTGCAAAAACGTGCAATTGAATTTTTAAAACTAATAAACCAAATTGAAGCTTGAACTAAGTGCAACAAATTGGTTTTGTTATCATTTGTCTCCACGCGCTTACATATATTTGAACACAATAAGCATATATTTGATTTGTTTTGCGTGTTTCCATACAAAAAATTGAAAAATTGATTTTCAGGCTACGCAGATTCTACGCAACACGAAGGCAGAAGGCAGTTGAGAATAATTTTTGTATGGAAACACGTAAAACACATCAAATATATGCTAGTTGTGTTCAAATATAAGCGCTTGGAGACAAATGATAACAACACCAATTTGTTGCACTTAGTTCAAGCTTCAATGTGGTTTATTAGTTTTAAAAATCCACTTGCACGTTTTTGCAATAAACGCTCATGAAGTTGTGTAAAAATAAAACTCAAAGTTGCAATAAGTTGGCTAGGAAACGTCGTAGAATGTTGAAATCTTGTGCAAAACGTGTGATTTGAATGTCCCAACAAATGTTTAGAATATCTTATTCATGTAAATCGTCATCTAACTATAGTTAAGTTTAAAAAACTTAATTTTAAATAACTTTCAAAATAAAACCTTTATAACTCTGCTCTGAAAAGAGATAGAGTTTTGATGTTTTTAACAAAGTTTCATATTTTGACGTATTCTACAACTTTGTAGTATAAAGTAAGCTCTATCTATAGAAATTAAACAGTTAGAAGCATGGTTGGTCCGCACTTCTGAAATCAGACACTGCGCTGTGTAAATCGCACCGTTATCTTCTACAATTTGTAGAGCACCACACTTGCTTCCGAAATGCTCTACACTCGTTTCCGAGTACAACCGAAGCCGAGTGCCAAGCAAAACCGGTGCTCTAATAGCAACGCTACTGTGTGTGAAGGAGAAATCCCGGAACACACAACTGAAGTGCAATTTTTTCCTTCCCTTCCTACCACAGTAGGCAAACAAACAGCACGAAACGATATTGCTTCTTCTTCTTCCCTTTCTTGTTGGGAACGAGCCAAACCTACTGAGCTACTTTAGCGCTGCTCCCCTACACTTAATGTGATGATTTTTTTCTCTTGCTCTCACCCTGGCGAAGCCTTCTCTGCTCCTAGATTGGGTGTGCGCCTGGCGTCTTAACAGAGCAGGGCAAGTGTTTCAGAACGAAAAGTTCACTGAGTTGCACTTTTCAAGCCGCTCGGGGAGGATTGGACAACCATGGTTAGAATTTTCAATTTTTTATAGTGGGCTTTGACTAACTTTTGATACCTTCAAGTTATGAAGCATGTTTGAAGAAGCAAATGTTCTGAAGACACTTAAGAGATAAGATAAAAGACAGAGGCGCTACGAAAAAAATTTCACTTTTAGCCCTTTTGGACCACTCACTGTGCACTTCAACTTTAAAAAATCATTAAAAAATCGGCAGTGGATCAATTTTGATAAAACCGCTTTCAATGTGATGCAGAACATGTTGTTCACAAATGCTGAAGAGATGAGCTTGATAGACGCAAAGCGAAAAAAGTTATGAGGTAAATTGTTATGGACTGCTGGTGTCTTTACTTACCCCGCCTATGGAGTAAGTGGGGACGGTAGATTTTTCCTTTGATTTCTCAGGAAATTTTCAACAAATTTGTGTTTTATTGGTCGAATACGTTACTTTATTGCTCGAACCGTCCAAAATTTTGAAGAAAGTTTATGGTACTATGAATAAGGCATCTTTCAATTATTATTGTGTGTAATTTATGTTGCAACACACGAGATCCAGTTTTTTTTTAAAAAGATGCACATCAGCTCCACATCATATTCAAAAATAGAAAATTAACAAAAAGTCACCGTAAACATCCGCTAATGTTGGAACCGTATCTCTTTTACAATTGTTGGATAGATTACAAGTAAATATAACATTCTGCATTCAAAGTTTGAAAAAAAAAATAATTCACGGTTTTGTTTTAATAGCCATCTTACCCCGGTGTACCTTATTTACTTATTATTTTTATTTTATTTTATTTACATAGTATACCGGATATACTCCTAAAACGGTATAACCAGTGGAGTATAAAATCAAAAATGTAAATGTTTGTACATAAAACTGAATAAAGAAACTAAACTAAACTAAACTACCGTCTCACGACATAACTTGACGAACATAAATCCTATATTTACCTTATTTACCTATATGAACTTGAATTATGTACGGAAGGTATCGGAAAAGCAAAGTTACAGAAGCCCGAAAACGGCTACATTTCTTGTGATTTTAAAGCCTAATTTTTCTTTGAAACTAAATAAAGGCTAATAAAAGGTCTAGCAGAAATTGTTTATTGTATTTTGTAAAAAAGATAATAAAGAAATAATGTTATTTTAGTCATGTAAATTAACATAAGTATATTTGTTAAAACTGTTGAATATTTCTTCAAAACAGATAAATTTAAAAAAAGAATGATTTTTCAATGATTTTCATATTTGATCGCCGATTTTAGATAATAAAAAAGATGCAATAAAATGCTTAAAAACTTCGAAATTATCATCACTGAAATCAACACTGCTTTCTATGTCAGATTCAAACATACGTAGATACCACATCTTCAACTAAGCTTTTTTGTTTATAGTGTTGCCGAAAGCATGCATGGTTATTACGATTAGATTTTTATTCAATTTTAATATTTTTTCAAATCCTGTAGATTTATTCCGAATTTTCAAATATTCCCTGAAGATCGTTAAACCTCTTCAACCTTTGATTTTGATGAGTTTGGAAGAAATATACATTTTTTCTTAAAAAATATGAAATTTGATGTTTTTTTTTTGATAAATTAAGATGTAAAATTGAATGAAGAAAAGTGTTTTTTCATTCAATTTTACAACTGTTCGCAGCGAATCTGAAAAAAATGGCAACGTCGCTAGAACTGTTCTCGCATAAGGAAAGCTCAGTAGGTTTTTTGTTACGTTTTAGCTCGTTTGAAGTGTGCGTAAAAACACGCTCTCAAATCACTGGGCTCGCTACATGGGAATTCTCGTTCTGAGTTTCTCATGTATAGTTAGCTAGTGTAGAGCAAAGGCGGGAGCAATTCATGGGAGCTTTTCATCAACATGCCCTCTAGCCTAAAATTTCAACACCTCTCAAGCTTTCTCCTATTGGCGCACTAATGCCTGTCTATCCACCTTTCCTTAAAATTTCTATAAAATAAATTCTCTCTAGTTTTCATTCCACCGCACATGCCATTAAAATTATAACCAATTTATGTTTTAAAAACATTTAAGTTGTACTGCTAACATCCGTGGCGGCCATTTTCCAACGTTTGCTTCCAATATTACTTTTCTGAATTTCTCGCGAACAATACATCATATTTCGAAATCAATGGAACCAATATGAAGATAAACAGTAACTGAAGAGATTCTGTTTATTTTATTCTTCCAATCTTTAAATCTTTCAGGTTGAATTTGGAAATGCGCAGAGTTTGGTACTGCGCAGAATTAGGGCTAGTCCAGTTAAGATTTTTTATCGAACGGGTCAAGGTAAGAAAAGCAGAGACCCGTTTAAGTATCAATTGAAGCCAAGCCCATTCAACGTAAAATACTTCACTCCAAATATAGATAAAAGCGATAAAAACCAATCAACAAATTTGCTATTTTTTGGCAAAATATTTACGAACTAACTTATCATTTTTGAATTTCTCAAACCCTGGGGTCTTTAAATCTTCGTTTTGGTTCGAAACTCATCCATGATTTTTGCAGAATTTTCGAATAACATTTACATGAGAAAATTTGAACATTTATGTTTGTAAGAGAGAATTGAATATTTTGTACTGAAAAAACAACATCGTTTTTGTTTCTTCTGTGGAGCCAGGCGTGTTAATGGCTTTTTTGTGCCAATTTATAAATTAACAAAAGGACGTTTTCCGCTGAAAAACTTTGTAGAAGACCATAACGTCGTATCTTATTAGCCAAAAAAGTTATAAGCTGCTTTACAGGGGTATGTCTTTTGGCATTGATAAACAATAAATTCGATTGACACCGACACAGATCGAATCTCAACACTAGCTTTTATTGCTATTAGATTTTCATAAGCGACCGCTTCATGCATGAGTAAAAGTACAACATTTTTGGTACGAACTCCAACTGATTGTCGGATTCATGGTCGGCATTGCAATAGCTTGTTTATGCGTGTCGCATAAACCAAAATTCATGAAGAATCCGAAGTTTAAATTGTGGAGTACCCGGAACAAAGAGTATCACAGGGTGCAAAACCCTTCCTTAATCTCATGCGAGTATTTTTTCTGATACCAGCAACTGCGCTCGAAGTTTATTATTTATTGTTTCCATCGAATTGAAGTCGCTTTACCGAGAATAAAATTTGCCATCATAAATTTCAGACTTTGATTTTTCGCTGAATCGGACGCAATTTGTTTGCATTTAAAAACGCTGAAAAGCCGCTTTAAATAGCGGTCTTAATCCAACGGCTTTTTTTCTCGTTATACACAAATTGTGCCAATGGAATACCCTTTTCACCATTTATGACACCGGTCGCTCCTCACCTCCTCACATCGATTGTTTGTTTAGTTTTCAATGGTTTGTTTTCATTATGTTGCAAAAACGCTCTGTGATCAAACATGTGTTTAACAACTGCAACGATCGCTGCTTGAACATCACGGGTAATAAATATTAACAATTCTGCAGTTTTGCTTGCAAATTTGGAACATGCATAACTAACAGGGCGCAAGCTCGAAAAGACAACTCCAAGCACGTTTTTGTTTTGTTGCATTTTTTTTTACTCCTCTCATTTGGGTTTTATTGGCTGCAAAGTGCAGCACGGGCTATGTTTCTTTAATGAGAAGAATGCGCGATCATCATCGAAACCCGAAGAAAGGGCCGAGGCGCGTCTTCACTGTGTCGTACATACATAAATGTGTCGAATTTATGACAACAGGTTTATAGTTTTGCTAATTTCTTTCCAGCCCTCTTAAAACAAAATGCTCGTAGACAGTAAAAAAATTATTGAAAGTGGCAGACGGTTAGTGTACTATGAATGCTGTTGCTGCACTATTGTTGCATAATGTGAGCAAACTTGTTTCGGAACCTTTCAGGTCACACACTAGGTATTGTAAGAGCGAGGATTTTCGCCGCACAATGCACCAAAACTGGGTAGGTATTTAATTAAAGAAAAAGATAAAAGAATGGATTGGTCGATATGAAGTTTTTCATCAATCGTCGAAACATTATCTTCAGAGTGGAATAAAAATGATTTATTATGTAGGTCAAGTCAGCGTCAGACTCAGGTTTGGACGTTTGGGATTTCTTCAAAAAGGAAACAAATTTAACGATATATTCTAAAACAAAATCTGTGTTGCACTGCAAAAATTAACAGAAGTAGTGCTGAGAATGAAAGAATAAAGAAACGGCCGAAACGAAAGAAATTAAACAAGATTGTATTTTTTTTTAACAGCAATTTGTTTGGAATGTTGCTAGCTCCACTTAGGCAAATGATGGGAAGTGTATGTTACACATTGCTTCCAGTGAGAAACATATCTCTTCTAAGGAAGCGTTTATCGTTAAGGGCTCATAGGTTTGAATAAGGTATCATCGGGAACTTTCAAAATCTAGCGGCAAATAGTTAAAGTACAATTCTAATTTATTTCTGATGTGAGATCTCAGTAGTCCACGCTGCAAGAAGGACATGTTTGACAGAGGCTCCGAAAATTTCAAGATATTTCATTTCGTGATACCAAGAATGATTGTTGCATCAACAAGGAACTTGACGGAACTGGACGGTATTTCCAGCATGGAAATGATGGAGGAGTTTGGAGCTATCGAACCTGGATTATTCCTACCTTTTAGGTTCCCGATCCCTGAATTGGACGATTTCCCTCCCGGAAAGCTCTCTATTAGAAAACCTGATAGCACAAAGCTAAGTACTTTTTTTTTATATTCTATACATTATACATTATATGCGCCGTTCAGGGTGAAGATTTTATTTGTTTATGAGGAAAAAGTGTGCCCCCGTGCCAGTGGAAAATAAACGAAAACGTTATACGGTTAGAATTTGAAAAGTCAAAGTTCACACTAATACAATTTTAGCGTTTTAGTGGAAATGGAAAACTTTGACTTTCATTTTCATCAAGTAAATCGTTTTGAGTTAATTGTATAGTGTAGTTTCTGATTAGCGGTATCGTTATATTTCTTAATTGCATTGTAAAACTATAGAACTTTTTATCTTTCACGAAATTGGCTTTAAATAAACTACACAATTAATCGAAGTTGAAGTGCATTTCAGAAAGTTATATGTCTACAGTTGTAGTTTTCATTGGAATTCGAATTTTGGTGGGATCATTAATCCTGGATTCCAGAACTTAGAAATTTTTCGAAACCCAGAACTGATAATAAACTATTTTGGAAACATAATACTCATTTTATTATAATTATTTTTTTTAGAGACATTTGGGGATTTTTTTTTATTATCTGACGGGTTTGCGCCGGGGGTCTTCTAATTTTCCCCAAAATTGCAAATTGGGTTCATTTTTGCGACTTAAAAACACATGTATTTTTTCAGATTTCTAACATTTTTATTTTTTGAGTTAACTTCGGTTTAATTTTTTTGTGAATAAAAATTAACTATTTTTCAAAGCTACATAACTCAGTTATTTTTCAACGGAAATTATAAAATAGCACATCAAAATGCATTGAAATTTTATCAGCTTTCCAAATAAAATAGTTGAAAAAAATTAAATAATGACCTTCAACATGAAAAGTTGTAAATAAACTTTAAATGGCGTCTAAAAGTACCGTCTGCACCACCGAATATTTTGCAAAAAATACCATTGTATAGCTCGATTCATTATGCAACTTTCCTCTGAAGACACCAAAGTGGGCAATTAACACCTTGAAGAGTTATGAAAGAAATAATGACAATAAATCTCTTTTTTTGCATCGAAAACAAACAATGGTCGAACAACTGCACTCACATATGGAGATAGCAAGCACTTCTAACAACATGGAAACAAAAGAACTTGTCAAAGCAGGTAAAAAACACTATTTTTTCGTCCTTTTTTGAATGCCCCTACTCGCATAATAGTCCCATATGAATTTTCGTCATTTTAGGTCAACATAAGACTTCAAAATAAAACACTAAAAAGGAGGTTTTGTTCTAGAAATTTCGAAAAAGAAATATCAATTCGTGGCTGTCCTATATGAAATATATCTGAATAACAGTCCTATATGTGAAATACCACGAATTTGGTTACTTTTCAATGCTTCTTTCGGCGAAATAGTCTTTGGTTTATTGCTTTGAATCATTTAAACATTTTTTTTAACTCACTTGATGTCGAATGATGCACACTAGTTTTCCAAGGCAGGTCTGACTTTCTTAGTAATGACTTACTGAGCGTAAAATCGTAAAAAGATTCAACGATTCAACTTACAATGTTGAATTCGCGATATTTTTTCCCAAAGTATATTTCTTTTTCTGACAATTTCATTTAGAAGTTCATAAATGATCAAATTTAAGTCTTAGAAAGTAGCTTGGTGAGAAAAATATATTCTGTATGGGACTGTTATGCGAGAAGATTTGAAAAAGGTTTCAAATATGGTCGATTAACAGTCCCATAATGAATAAAAATGGTACTCTCGACCTTACCAATAACTCAATTTCGAAAATGTTAGGTCTAACGATTTATTATGACAACCTAGAAACGATTTTCGTTTATGCTGAAAGTGGTGGTCATAACTTAAAAATATATTCCAAAACAGAAAATGCTGATTTCCTCGCTTGTTTGTTTTTGCATATGGGACTTTTATGAAAGTAGGGGCGGTAGATTGACTTCATGTTAAATTCAAAAATCTAAAAACATATTCGTTTATACCCATTTTTGAACCAGGTCACAACAAGTTATGCACATTTTACTGTCATTTTGAGAAGTTTATGCGCTAAGTTTTGCATCCGTAATTCCCCAGATTTGATTTAAAATGGACGGTGGAACACTGAAGATTCGTGTGTGAGCGATAGAGGTAGCAAAACACTGACGACGAATTATGTTCGTTCTATTATGGTAAACCTCAAAACTGGGCTAATGTAGAAAACGAATACGGTAAAAGTATCATATTTTCATCATTTTACAGCCTGGGCTGGCCATACTGAGCTCTTAAATTATTTCTACAACATTTGTGCCACTTTCTCAAACTTTTTTGATAAATGGTAAATGATTTTGGTGTTCAGTGCTTAGCTCCCGATATAAAAACTATGTAAAGCACGTCTATATTACATTTTTTAATCACATTTTTGTGATTCCAAACATAGGGACTGAACCTTCTACTATTGGAATTGATTATGCTTCACAATGATCTTTGATCGAAAAGTTAATAAGTCATATGACCAGGTTGTAAAAGCAACATTCCCATTATTAGTTACATCACATTAATAATACTAAACTAAGAATTTTGGTTGAAATTTAAAGTCAGTTATGCTGCAAACACTCTACAAAGCACGAAAATGTAGTGTTTTTTACCTGCTTTGGTAAGTACTTTTGTTTCCATGTTGTTAGAAGTGCGCGCTACCTCCATATGTGAGTGCAGTTGTTCGACCATTGTTGGTTTTCGATGCAAAAAAAGAGATTTATTGTCATTATTTCTTTCATAACTCTTCAAGGTGTTAATGGCCCACTTTGGTGTCTTCAGATGAAAGTTGCATCATAAATCGAGCTATACAATGGTATTTTTTGCAAAATATTCGGTGGTGCAGACGGTACTTTTAGACGCCATTTAAAGTTTATTTACAACTTTTCATGTTGAAGGTCATTATTTAATTTTTTTCAACTATTTTATTTGGAAAGCTGATAAAATTTCAATGCATTTTGATGTGCTATTTTATAATTTCCGTTGAAAAATAACTGAGTTATGTAGCTTTGAAAAATAGTTAATTTTTATTTACAAAAAAATTAAACCGAAGCTAACTCAAAAAATAAAAATGTTAGAAATCTGAAAAAATACATGTGTTTTTAAGTCGCAAAAATGAACCCAATTTTCAATTTTGGGGAAAATCTGAAGACCCCCGGCGCAAATTGTCAGATAATAAAAAAAATCCCCATTTACCATTTTTATGGCATTCATGTTTGAATTATACTAATATTTTCATGAATTAAAATCAGTTTTGACAAAATTTTAAAGGGCTTATCTGAAACATTTTTTTTATAATTCGTTTATTTCAAACGGAGGAACATATTTGATACATGATGTTCAAATTTAATATGTTAATGGTTAAAGAAAATAAATACAACATTGTTTTACTAACAGATCTTTTAACGCACATATCATTTTTTTTTTCAATTTGATGCTTCAATTTTGTTAATGGTTTTAGAATATGATGCATATTCAAACTTTCGAGTGTCATTAAGAAAGAACAGGAGCGTAGTACAATGTATAGGATTTTGTTTTCCACATCATTACACTAGTCAAAAGTGTATCCTGCTTATATCCTTTTCTCCCAAACCTCCCACCTAAAATTATTTTGCTAGGATGCAGAGGTGACCTCGGTCCTAAAGCACAAAATTGATCTTTCATCCCGTTCTACCTTTTCCAATCTATACATTGACTACTAGGACGTAGCCGGCGCCGTTATTGATGTTAAAAGAGAGAGCTCTGTTTTGTGCATTGAGGATGAGCTAGTTTCGATTGTACAACTGCTTGGTACATTAAAGACAACTGTTTTCTAGGAACAAACTTCTTCATTTTCCATAATAGACCACATGTGGCACTGACTTCCTTATGAAGTTTCAGTATGTGATTGGTCCATTTGAGCTCGTTATCAATGTTCAATCCAAGGTACGCGTAGTTTTTCACTTTCTCAATTGGTATCGAATCTATAGTCAATTCTGTATGCAACTGCTGTGTTCTCCTAGATGTTGATACTATTTATCATGTATTCGATTTAGCTACATTCAATGACAATAGATTCTCATTAAAATATTCGCGTAGTACTATCAAGTCTTGGTGCGTGCTTTCAACGATCGAATCAGCATTTTTTTCCCGTGTAAGTCAAAGATGTGTCATCAGCGAACAATTGTGGCTTTCCAATAAGGCTGAGATTAGGCAAATCATTCACATAAACCAGGAATAGAAGCGGTCCACGGTTACTGCCCTGTGGTATTCCTACTCTCAATGATTGGTTTATACTCTTAACTTCATTTATTGAAACATATTGGCTCCTATTTGTTAAAAACTTTTCAGAATTTGTAGTGGTATTCCTCTTATACCACAGAAACCGAGTTTTTCCAGCAATATTTCGTGGTCTATGGTATCAAATGCTTTCGATTCAGATCGAGAGAAAGTAGTCCCACAAGATTTTTTTTTATCCAAAGCTTTGTAGACTTCGAGAAATAATTCACATGTAGCTGTGGATGTGCTTGATCCTTCGCGGAATCCATACTGGCAGTAATATAAAATACTTTGATTTTGGAAAAATCTTGTAATTCGAGTAGCAAGTAATTGTTCTAGGACTTTACTCAAGGTAGGAAGTACGGAAATCGGCCGGTAGTTATTCACATCTACTTCAGATCTCGATTTGAGGATCGGTACAACTTTAGCAATCTTCAAACAGTCTGGGTATTTACCAGTAAATAAGCTTTCATTGAAAACATCCCGCATTAGTTGTGTGAAGAATCGAAAGTGATTTTTGGTAAAATATGTGGGTATTCAATGGGGCCCAGCGCTTTGGGCAGAGTCTAAATTCCGTATCTTCAAAATCACTTCTTGTTCAGTAGCCGGTTCCAAAAATATTGAATTTTGTAATTGCGATAAGGTCGATTTGTGTTCCGCTGGCTTGTGATAGTAGAGGCGAGCTGGGGACTAATGTTACTAAAGAAAGTCTTGAACGTATCAGCTACAGTCTTCTCATGACTTGTAAGATTCCCGTTGACTAAAAGTTTAAGTCTATCATGCTTTTTAGTTCCCATACCAGCTAGGCTATTTAGACACTTCCATACGTTTTTAGAGTTTGATTGGTTGAAAAGATTAGGGGAGAATGAGGATACTTGATCCCTGGGGATACTTGATTCCTTAGCTATATCTCGGAACTGGAATGTCTTACAAAGAACAAATGTTCTAGAAAAATGTGCCAAAATGAGCAAAATAACAATGTTTGTAGTTTAAAAAATTTTAACAAAATAATTGTTTGAGTAATTGAACTTCGTTTGAAATATTTCACAAAATGTAACTTGAAGATCTTTTTTCATCACTTTAAAATGTTCCTTACATGGGAAAATTATGAAAAAAAATTTGTTCCAATGTATCAATCGTTCGAGCGTAAAATGAACTTCATAATGCCATATTTTCAAAGCAATGGAAAACTCTCATCTTTTTTCATAAAAAGTTTTCTAAAATGTTGATTATGGGTACAATTGATCCCCTAGAGTTGGGTACAATTGATCCCCCTTCCAAACGGCATATTCTTCTTCTGAATTGATCGTTATGATTGCTGATTACGAAATTACTAATAATTAAATAATTAAATAATTAATTTTCTTTAGAGGCGAACCAGCCTGCGGCTGAAAACCTCTTAAATAAAGACAAAAAAAAATTAATTTTCTCTTAATTATAAAAAATAGCGCCTTTAAGTATGCAATGTTAATAGCGTTGAGACAAAGTTATAGAATTTTCTTCTTATGTCTGCTATAAATTGTGAAATGAGAAAAAACATGACCAAAATAGTCAATTAACATTCTATCTTGGGGTTTTGTTTGATTTTTATAAAATGATTAGGGCTTCCTGAATAAAAGATCAAGGCTCCTTCGATAGGATCAAGTCTCCCCTAACTTCAGAAAAATCGCAATTTTTTTACTCCCCCGAAAATGCTTCTAGTTCATCAACGGGTTCAAGTATCGATCTAATTTTTGGAGCATAGAAACTTGAAGTTACAAGCTGTCAGAAAATGTTAAAGACGGCGAGTTGCTACATTTTTCCAGAAAGATATGGTGAATATAAGAAAAGGGGATCAAGAATCCCCACTCTCCCCTACCGTAATTTTTTTTTCGCATTTCGTTTACACATTTTAAGGTTTTTCGATGCGTGCTGAAGTAAACGGCATATATTCACATCGGAAGGATTTCTTTTATGTTTGGCAAAAAGACTATCTTTTATTTTTATCCATTCCCAAACATCTACTGTCATCCACGGGCATATTCCTTTCACTCTGGCATTTATTGTAATGGTTTTCGAACATTTGCGCTTGAAATTCTGATACAACATGATTGTTTGTTCTAACCGCTCTTCTGCTGAATTAGCTTGTATTGCAGATGCATTTTCAGCAAATAACTGGTCCAACATCGATGTGTTGACAATAACTTTTTCGAGTTTGCGCATGAACACCCTTTTTTCAAAGATAATGAGGACATTATAAGACAGTGATCGCTGATGTCTGAACAAACAGTTTCGTTAACAATGTTGAGTTGAACATTTTCGGAACATATAACATGATCAAGAATATTGTTACTTGCAGGTGTTGTTATGTTGGTATTTGTGGCTTGGAAATGGATTTCAAGGTTCAGTTTAAAAGAAAAAATTTGCCTTTTTACTTAACCCTTCATTTCATGATTGTTAATTTTTAACAGTTTGAAATGATGAGTAGGGAAAAGTCGGGTAAGACGAACACCCTAATGTAGAATCGCAATAGAAAACCAGAAATTGCTATTTTCCTCGCAATTTTCATGCAGATGGGCAGTTTAGGTTGTTTGCTATCGCATTAACCACTGGAATTAGTAAATTTCCTTCATCAAGACTGTGTTTATAGCCATCTTTAAAATGCTTGCAAATTACACTTTTCAAAAATGGTCGGGTAAAACGGACACTGTTCAGAAAAGGTACATTTTGCCGCAAAAATTGCTGTAAATGTAGATATTTTTGTGAGTTAAGTATAAGAAAACGTTTTTAAACCAAAATGGAACCAATTGGTGCGAGTCCAGAAGCGAAACAGTGTAGTTTCGGAATTCCGTATTTTATAGGCGCTTTCTTCACCGGAGATCCTGTTTTTACAGTTTTTATAGCCTGTTTGAGATGTTGAGTGCTTTCCGACCGGCAATTGCTCATGCCAAGGTCTTCTGAAGGCATATGGAGGATCAAACCGATGAAAATTTTAAAATACCTGGAGAAACTTATGTGTCCGTTTTACCCGACTTTGAGGTGACCATCTTACCCGCCTTAGCAACTTTTTTTTCTAAACGATTGATGTTCAAGCCCTTTGACCAAAACTCTCTGATTTTCCTCCATATGGTTTAAAAGAAGCCTAAAAACACTCTTCCTTTAAAAACGGTTGACATTTTCGAAAATTTGGCGAGTTATGAACTATTTTATGAGAAGAGAAGTTAGGATACTATGAAGATTATGGAATTTTTTATATAGATGGATAGAAGGTTAGATGAAATGAAAGATGGTGAAAATGAGCTGGTAGAATTTATTTAGAAGCATTATCATCACATTTTTTTGTGTGGTGGTAGATGCAACTCTATCTGTATCTACCACTTCATAGTAGTAGGCCCGTGAAGAACAAAAATTTGATATGTAATGATAATGCTTCTAAATAAATTCTATCCGCTCATTTTCACCATCTTTCATTTCATCTAACCTTCTATCCATCTATATAAAAAAATTCATAATCTTTAGATGTCCCTACTAAAAAGGACATCACTTTTCACCGCTAACGCCGATAAACTAAAACTACAGATATTATTAACTAATTACGATTAATCACCGTGATTTTTGTTTTGAAATTAATTTTTACGGTCTTATCGGTGATTGTTATGTTCTCATAGTGAGAACATTTCAAGAATTGAAAATTTTAGATGAATAGAAGAAGATTAGAAGAAAATTACAGGTGTTGAAAATGAGCGGATAGAACTTTTTAAGAAGCATTTTCACCACATACTTAACTTTTATACAAGCACGGATCAACTATTTTGAAATGTTAAAATCGGACACGATTGAGTCTAACACAACACAATAGTTGGTCTTGCGTGGTTCCACCGCGAAATTTGCAGTGCGAACGAACAAAAGGAAAGCATGTGGTCTCTCTGAAAAGCTCCCGCAAACGGTACAACGGTTCTATCGACGTCAATTATTATTAACTTTAAGTTTCATTCCATTATTAGGATTGCCTTTTCCTAAAATTGAGTTTATGCCTTTCCACACTTTTGAGCTTCTTGTGTTGCTGAGCAAATTTTCATAGTAGGGAGCTTTACATTCCGTCATACATTGTTCTACTTTCCTAGATATATGTTTTAACATTTCTTGTAAGTGTGAATCTTGGGGTTCCGTTTTAAGGACGTCCATTGGCAAAGCTTTCCTTTCAATTTCATTTCTCGTGTTATTTGTTTGGTACGTTCCGATACTAGTCTATCGTAAACGGTACATATTTCTTTTAAACAATCTTCAGGATTTTCGATAATTTGTACACTTATAAGGTAGTCAGAGAATAAACTGTTCAATCTTGCACGATCAATAATATTTTTATGCAGAACAATTTCACATTTATTGGAGGATTGGAAGACAATTTTAGAGACGTAATAACTTGAGAGTGGTCACTAATATTATTGCTGATTGTGTCATTTCCAATGAGAGCTCAATCACTGTGCTTGCAAATAACGTGATCAAGAAAATTTTTACTCCTAGGCTTGTGAACAGTGTGTTCGAAGTTCGAACACACTGTTCACAAGCCTAGGAGTAGTATAGGAAAATTTAAACATCTCACTCGCTCCAAGTCAAAATTAATTCTTAGCTTACCCGAAGGCCACATGCCAAATTTCGGATAGATCAGATCATGAGGAGGGGTTGCTGGAGTCTCAAACGTGAATAGGATTTTTTATGAACAGTTCTCATAAAGCCTAGATTAAGACAAATATTTTGCTCGAAGATTGCAACCCGATTGGAGTTAAAAGGAAAAAAGTTATTGCGGCTCGAAAAGATTGTATTTTGGCTGCAAATTGTCGTATAAGACGCGATAAATACTTTTTACACATTGCGTTTTGTACGAGAATTTTCGGCCAAAGTACAATCTTTAAACCGCAATATTTTTTTGTTTCAAGTCCAATCGGGTTGCAATCTTCGAGTGAAATATTTGTCTTAATTTCAACTTTAAGAAAAAAAAAATTTATAAAAAACGATCGGCTCGTGAAGAAAAAGGTTTTTTTTATGAAAAACCAGTATTTTTTGTTCCTCCCGAGAAAAATACCTTAAAATACTATTTACGTTTGAGACCCCAGCAACCCCCCCTCTTTTTTTTTTAGTTGGTAACCACAGGTGGTAAATCCCGGTTTACGGATTGTATTCCAAGGCATGGCGAGCCACCGCGTCCCCCCAGTTTGCTACCTTGGGTCCATGGGTACAATGGGAAGACTCATGATATACTCCGTGTCAGTGTTCCGAATTTCACTCATTTTCAATGAACGTTTCTGATTGCACTTCGCACCTGAACGTACAACGGTCGGGTTTCGTTATTGATTGCTACTGGACCTACCCGATCATCGATCGTTCAATTCATCGCTAAAATACAGATCACCTCGTACGATGCTTGCTGTCAAAACAGTGCAGCACCATCATCAAATTGGAATCTCACCAATGCGCAATGCATATGGCGAATCTTGTTGGTCTTCGATCAGGAGTGAATGGATCAGGCAGTGAGTGAGTGATACATGAAGCCGATCATTAGCGTATTTTGTTTGATTTGATATATAGCAAATTAATAAATTTATTTGTTGTTATAACGTTTTTTTACATCAGTATGATCAAAATCAAATTGAAGTTGGTTTTGTGAGGGAAAGATGTTCACTTTCGCCATGTTTTTCAAATTTTACAAGTTCTCTTATTAAACTGTCGTCCGTCACATTAAAACTACTGAGAATTTATGGTGTCCCGCACAACTGTTTGATTTTTCTCGTCCTGCAAAAAATAATTTTGAATTTCATATAATTCAGGCAGATACTGAGTGAGCTACATTCAGAATGGATCAGATTGTATCTCACTCATCTCCGATATGCGATGTTTGCTAAAGCGATGATTCTGAATGATGTGATTCGGTTTGCATAGCTGATAGGAGCGCTGATCGAGATTGCATACCGGCCAGGCGAAGCAGTTGCGAGAGGCGCTATCCCATTATACAATCTGAATGTTTCCAACAAGAAACGCATCCTGAGTGTTTGTTTTGATTGATTTTCGGAAGACTGGTTCGAACATACAAAACCGTTGGACTCTAAAAGTGATATGTATTTTTGTACGTTACTATTGCTAGTTATAACAGGTATGTTGATATCACCAACCAAGAAATAAGAGTGAGTTTAGAGAAGAACATTTCTTGGCATTTTGGGAACCTCATGGGAGGGGGGGTGGTTAACCCCCCCGTGGTAATCTCCCCGTTCCAACGGCCATGGTTATCATTTAATGATAACAAAATGATGATGACATAGTTTCTCATAGTAGATAGTTTTTTAAAGTTTATATTGTTTTTATATTGTACTTTATATTGTTTTTATTATCCTATTGCAAAGTTGGTGTAGAAATATTTTTCGGACAATCACCATTTTTTTTTATATTTTTTTTTAATTCAGTTACCAGTCTGGGCTAAAATGCATCAAAATGCAAATCAAAGATTTACATTTTAATCTCGTTCCCATATGCTGGAATATGATTGTTTTGCATCACGCGTTTTTTAAATTTCAAAATTTCATCCATCCAAACATAAATTTTTTTGATTTTAGCTGGTAGAACTTTTTGTATTATTTTTAACCCTGAATGTATGCAGCACCCGTATGCTTTTTCTTTAAAAACATTTTTGTCAGAAAAAATGTAAAATTCAATTCTAACAAAACCAAAAATTACTGCAATTGGTGCTTCATGCGTTATGACATCAGAAATATACAAAAAACTATAAACTTTCAAACGTTTTCATTTGATTTTTCGTTAAAAACAAAGTTTGTTGCAGCTTACCCCTTTTTCTTAGTAGGAAGAAATTCGCATGCAACTCTGGTTATTGGTTTTAGAGTATGTGAGGAAGTTAGTAGGAAGTAAGACTAACTTGTAAGTGTTTTCAATTCTGGAATATTTTGTTGCCATTTCACATCACATTACCGAAAAGTTGGTATAAATTTTAGTTTTTAACTTACCCTATCTCTGCGAATGTGGAAGGATAAATTGGAATCTTTTAGGCCGCATAGCATACTCACGAGTCCATAATCTCGATCAGCTTCAATAAGGTGTGTAGTAACAATGCACTTATGTATAACGCGCTACTCGAACGACATATACAGATTTCTGCAAATCGATTCTGCACAATGTCTTAATCTTGCACTTTGATTTGCATCCAGATAACTGTGTTCACCGCCTCACATGAATCAAAACGACAATTATATGACGAGAAGATAAAAACTACCAAGAGAAATAAGAAGAAACACACAATACAATCATAATTGGCATCATTGATGAAGTTTACCAGGTTTGTTTTTTCTCCTCATTCGCTTGTTTTACATTAAGCGATGGAGAATGGGACTGTTTCCCATTTTTACGACTATGCAAATTGATGCCCATAGTTTGGCTGGTCGTTATCTTTTGTTTCAACGTCAGTTTTTTTTCCCGACAACTTCATCTGTTTTTTTAACTTTCTTATGTTAGGACTCAGTGAACTACATATCACCTAGATATCCAATATTTTTCATTAGTTAGGTAACGATATAAAAGATATTACTTTAAATTTCATTCAAGGAAAGGTTCTTCAGGTTGAGTCTTGCTTCTTAATATGTAGAAACCTAGTAGTTTCGGTACCTATAGATATTTCAATTGAAAGAGCTTTTCAATTGCCTTCTCGGTACGTGTACAATCAATAGTTTTCTAAAGGACTGAAACTAGATCATCTGTGAGTCAGTAAGCCACTTATCTCCAGCTTAGTGGCGAGTTCAAAACAGCACGGCTGCAGGAAAAGTCAACTTTCACTCATATCCCATTGTGTACGTACAGACAACGACCAATACAATTCGAAGGAAAATAAAAACATTTCTCCCGCACCGTTGCAAAATTCAAAGGAAGAACCACAAGATGCAATCTGTCAGTGCCGTTTGGTGTCACACTTTTGCATTCAACTCGAAAAAGAAAAGAAAAATTGCAGTGCCAAGTCCATCATTTGAAGGTTGCATTCATATTTTTGCCACATGAGGTTTGTCGTTCATCGGTCAACAGTAGGGAGAAAATCGGCCAAAACAAAAGCATTCCAAGAGCTGTCGGCAAGCGCATGTGATGATGAATGATGTTCCTGAGGGCGTCGTTTGGGTTACTTTTGACCGATTTTATGATATGTTCAGCTGTTGATGGAAAACATTAAAAACTACTGTTGTGAATGTCGATGCCGTTTGCTTTTAACAGCAAGTGGAAATTCCGCTCCGGGTGCTGTTGACCAGTGCAAATTTCCGCTACTTCCCTTGTGAGGACAACAAAAGATAACGTAGGAAGCCTACCTTCTTATCTGGTGCTTCCACTACTGGGGAATGGACGAATGGTTTTCAGCCGATTCAAACATATTGTGTGGCGTTTAGAAATGAAAAGTTCTTTTGATAAGATGCCGTTTATTGCCGCATAAAACAGAATAAGTGGGTCGCACATTCCTCAAGGATGAATAACAGAAACGTTTTACGGTGTGCAATGAAGGAAATCATTGACCAATGACCAAATGATTTCTTCCTCAATGTCTGACAAATGGGGCTTTGTGAAAATTCTTTTACGGGTAAGTTAGAAGAAATGGCTCCATTCGATTATCCCAAAGCACACCCATGTAACTTATCGATAATTCTTTCTGAGCGTATACTCCCTTGAAGGGAGTCCCTTCTGAGAAGAGGGGTCATAACAAGTGACTAAAATAGTTTGTACACCCTCCATGGGGGTCAATGGTTTGAGTTTTCAACAACGTCAACGTCAAATAACATACAAAATTATCAAAGCAACCGTTGATCGTATTCGCACTGTTGGTATCAATTTTAACATGCTTGTTTTCATGAGCGAAAAGCTTCCCAATTGAGCATTCAATAGATGATTTTCTTCTAGAACAGAGTACAATAAGAAAAGCTGAGTTTCGGTTTAATTCAAATTCAAATCAAGTGTTTTCCGGATGGCAATATAAGGTTAGGGGAGGAGCGGGCTATATGCGCCTATTAAGCAGAACACTGATTTAATCAAATATCACATCGAATATGTGTGCAAAAACTTTATACACGTGTGCAGGCATCTGTTTTCTGTACATTAGAACAATTTTTATGTTAAAATTTTCTTCTGTTTCCAAGAAAACGATTTTATTGTAAGTGTTGTCTAAAGTGCCGAACCTCAAACCGAGCCGGTTAAATGCGCCTATTTATGTTTTGAACAAAATTTCTGTTTTTGGGAAATATTTCCGTATAATTTCATTGAAACTGCTAGAAAGTAATAATTTCCGTACGACAAAGCGGAAGTTTTATAGAAACCTATGTATATTATAATTTTATGGAATAAAACAAAAGTTAGGGTTGCCATACTATGGAGGCAGTTCATCTATAAGAAAAACTTTATCAAATCTGGTTTTAGATCTTCAATTCTCTCTTAAGATGTTATTCAGAGCTTAGATTTGAAGGTTCATTGATAAAAATCATTTATTTATTCTATTTAACCTGTTATTTTAGGATGGAGGCATTTTACAAACATGATGGGGGCAAACAAAAACACTCTTATATTCCACTTTATACTCATTATTAAACCTCCACAAAAGCTGAAATATGTTTAATTTCTTAAGTTCATTTGAGTAAGAAACAAAAACCATCCTAGTTTTTGTTTTATGCTTCTTTACGTATATTAATTAAAAGTCGAAATATTACATCAAAATGTATCAAAACCTTGTATGATTTTTTTAATTTTTTTGAGTTTGTAAATTCATAAAATTATTTCTTGCCTTATATTCTAAGCGTATCACCCTCAAAATGCATTGGTCAGATAAGCTGTCTAGTGAGCCATTTCATCAAACAGCCGAAGGGTCATTTAACCCGATAGGCCCATTTAGGAAACCTTTCCCCTAATAAAGGGTGATACGGTCAAAATTTGGTCAATATCAACTTGACGTATTTCTTTCAATTTTGCATTTAAACAACCTGAACACTCCTCATTTTGAAGGTGTGTGTGTAGAATGTTGCTCCTATTTTGATTTTGGAATTCACTCTTCAGTTGTCAAAATGCCGTCCAAGGAAGAAGAGCAGCGTATCAAAATTTTGCTCGCGCATCGCGAAAATCCGAGCTACTCGCACGCTCGCTAAAAGTTGCCAAATCAATCGTTACAAATGTAATTAAAGTGTTTGGGGAACGTTTGTCGACAGCCAGGAAGTCTGGATCGGGGGGAAATAAAAACACTGGAAGCCGCTGAGACGACAAAGAGAAATGCCGGTAGTTTCAAGCGAAACCCTAATCTCTCTCTCCGAGATGCCGCAAATAAGCTGGGTGTATCGTCTACAAGCGTGCATCAAGCCAAAAAACGAGCCGGACTATCGAATTACAAGAAGGTAATGACTCCAAATCGCGATGATAAACAAAATACGACGGCCAAAGCGCGATCCCGGAGGCTGTACACGACGATGCTGACGAAGTTTGACTGCGTGGTAATGGACGACGAAACCTATGTCAAAGTCGACTACAAGCAGCTTCCGGGACAGGAGCATTATACGGCAAAAGGAAGGGAAAAGGTAGCAGATATTTTCAAGCACATGAAACTGTCAAAGTTCGCGAAGAAATATCTGGTTTGGCAAGCCATCTGTACCTGTGGCTTGAAAAGCAGCATTTTCATAGTTTCCGGGACTGTCAACCAAGAAATTTATGTGAAAGAGTGTTTGAATAAACGTCTGCTGTTTTTCCTGAATAAACACGGTTGTTTCGTACTGTTTTGGCCGGATTTGGCATCTTGCCATTACAGTAATAAGGCCATGGAGTTGTACGCCGCCAACAACGTGCAGGTGGTTCCCAAGGACAAGAACCCTCCCAACACGCCAGAGCTCCGCCCAATTGAGAAATACCGGGCTATTGTCAAGCGGAACCTAAAGAAGACAAAAAAAACTGCTAAGGACGAGCAGCAGTTCAAGGCAAACTGGCTTTCTGCAGCGAAGAAGGGGGACAAGGTGGCTGTACAAAATCTGATGGCAGGGGTTAAGCGTAAGGCCCAGCGATTCGGATTTGGAAAAGCGGAAGCCTAACTGAATATTTTTCCTGAATTTTATACTAATTAAACTTGAAAAGGAAATTTAATTTGATTTTTTAAATAAACGATTTCACCGATTTACACGCGTTTTCCCTTGACCAAATTTTGACCGTATCACCCTTTAATTCGTCCAAAAGATCAACCAAAATATATTTTCACTATGTAAAGCATTGTAGATGGCTCTGCAGTACTTACTTCCAGCAGATATACTTTTAAAGCTGATTTGTTTTTCCAAGACACACATTGGTTACCATGGCTAGATGCATGAATCTTGTTGCCCGAACCCTTAAGATGGCGTT
Source organism: Uranotaenia lowii (assembly GCF_029784155.1). Lineage (NCBI taxonomy): Eukaryota > Metazoa > Arthropoda > Insecta > Diptera > Culicidae > Uranotaenia > Uranotaenia lowii. Next base: position 243,259,823 of record NC_073692.1, on the reverse strand, counting down.
ACGAACATCGAAAGTCCGTATAGAAGAATTAATGTTCGCGGGAAAGCCCACTTCTTTATCTTGAAGTGACGGTATCTTTGCCCAAAGGTAAGTCTCAAACTCTGGTTCAGTAGCTTGGACCTAAGTCGAAATTTTAGTCTAATGTTTATCTGTCTCATATCCAATCATTGTTGCTTAGACGCGTTACTTTATTGTATGAATATTGCTAGTAGCAATTTGTGTCGTTGTGGCCATGGTTACCATGAAATCGAGGATATTGTTTGGTCGTATGAGGACCATCTCGCCAGAGCAAATTTAATAGGCTATCTTTAGTCCCCTGGAATACCACCCAGCGCTAAAGTGAGGGATAGCTGCGCTAGACCTAGACTATTATGTTAGAATTATATCTTTACCTAAAATCTATCTAACTATATACATCTTCGTATATAACATCTATTTTCCCTTTGTTTTGTTCTTTCTTCAATCAGAATATTTTGAACCTTCCTTTACGGTGAAAAAAGGACAGTTAGCCGGTTAAGGTCATATAGACTCAGATTACTATTTTGGCTGTATCTTCAAAACAACTGAACCGGTTCTCACAAATTATCCGAAGTAAAACCGATCGTTTTATTAGTCTCCTCAAACCCCTTATAAAACCAAAACTTATCCAGTAGCCTGCTATAACACTTTAAATGTTACTTGGGATACTAGGTATTATATTATTATAGCGAAACACAAAATGACCATACATTAAAGATGGCATTTTTTGAACAAAGATCATGACCTTGCCTGTTCGAGTAAGGAAATTTGACTTAATTTGAGCTGATTGAAAGATTTATTCAAGGTAGAATTTTCTTTAAATTTTCAATATTATACACCATGAATGAAAATTTTAGCATAACTGAAAAATCTGTGACTTTTTTTTCGAAAATCGTGATTTTTTACTAAATAATCAGCTAATATTAATTATTACTTGGCTGATAAATGATTTATTATGTTAAAACATCAAAATCCATAAACAATTTTTTTTTTATGATTTTTAATTCACATTTAGAACCGCGAAAAACAAATAATTGGAGATTTCTAGAGTAGGCCGTGCCTTATATTGACATAAAATGGGTCAAATATGCCGACTTCGTATTCATGAGTTAATCACCAGGTCGGTTTTCAAATAACCAGCTGTAGTCTGTAAAACCAAAAATTTTTATTGCTTAATATAGAAGCTCCTAATCTAACTAAAATCAGCAAAACGAGTTTTATTTGCAGCAACACACCAATGTTACTTTAAAATCGGGTTCTGAAGACCACTAACATCATAACTAAAATTTCTCTGAAAAGTCTCTGAAAGCAGACATTTGGACAATTTCAAAATAGTATAGTTTATGAAAATCGGTTCAGTAGTTTTGATTTCATATCCAAAACAGGAATCCAGGTCTAAATGTGTATATGACCACAACTCAACACAATTAACACACGACGTATTACAGGACACGACACTTAACATTCTTACAAACGGAAAAAAAGGATTCCAAATTACCTTTTTTGTCGACCGGTTTCGGGCTCGATGTTGCCCATCTACAGGACGATGTCCGACTGATCACACGAAGAAATTACTGGCAGGATCGTACTACGAGTGTCATAGTATTCGTCGAAGGATGGTTCCTTTTTAAATTTTTCTTTTGGTGAAGGTGAAAAGCGGCGACATAATTGGTGGGTCATCTTCATTCATTAGCGGTTTCTCTGAAGTGCTAATGAACATCGATTCCCATGCGTTCAAATGTGAGGCTTTTCTTACACATTTTTTATAGGTCACTTTTTCTCAGTTAATGGAGTGACCCATTTCCGTTGCGTGGGTGGCTACGCTAGATTCATTGGCCCTGTTGTTGTCTACAGCGTTTCTGTGTTCTTTAAGTCGAACTTTAAATTTACGACGAGTTTGGCCAATGTAAACAGCTGAGCAACTCTCACAGGGAATATCATAAATTCCGGATCTCTCATCTTGCGGGATCTTATCCTTCAAGGAGACCAACCGATCCTTAAGGGTGTTGCCGCTCTTGTATGCTGTTTTCAGACCATGTTGAGAAAGGATTTTTGTTATCCCATTAGTTAGTTTAGGGTGGAACGGCAGGCTAACTCTATAGGGCTCTTCTTTCTCTGGCCTAAAGGTGGTGGCATCACTTCGGTACATATTTTTTTCTGGCATGTTTCCGGAGAATTTTGAGGACAAATTCGTTGTCAAAACCGTTATAAAAACCCGCCTCAAGCATTTTATGCTTTTCCTCTTCAAATTCTGCCTTTTCCATTGGGATATTGTACAGGCGGTGCGCCATAGAATGGAAAGCGGCTTGTTTTTGCGCACCAAAATGGTTGGAATCAGCTGTTATGTATCGGTCGGTTGAGGTGGGTTTCCGATATATTCCGAATTTTATGGTGTTGTCCTCTTTCCTTGAGATTAAGAGGTCAAGGAAAGGGAGTTTTCCATCAATTTTTTTCTCTACAGTAAATTTTATCGAACTGTGTTTGGAGTTTAGAAGCTCTAAAGTCTGCGTGAGATAACGCTCCTTTACCGAGGCAAGGATGTCATCGACGTTGCGCCACCAGACACGTGGGAAAAGTCTTTCTCTTTTCTCCAAATCTGCTTCCAAGTCGCTCATGAAAACTTCAGCCAAAAGTGGGGATAATTTGCAGCCCATGGCAAGGCCAAAGGTTTGTTTAAAAAACTTACCCCGGAAAATGAAGAAATTCTGCTTCATGCATACTTCTGCAACTGCAAGGTACGCTTCTATTTCGTTGGGAGACACCCGGCGACGTTCCAAGTGCCCCGTAAGCTGTTGAGGGCGTCTGAGGTTGGTACACTAGGGAAAAGTGCGGAGACGTCGAATGAAACTAATATTTCGCCTCGACGCACTTTGAACCCTTTTAGGCGCTCAACCAATTCCACAGAATTTTTTACACTCTTGCCATGCTTTACAGGGTACTTTTTCATTTCTTCGACCAGCCATGCTGCCATTTTTTCCGTTGGTGTATTAATATTTGAAGAGATGGGTCGCATAGCTATCGGGTTTTTGTGGATTTTCGGCAAGCAATAGAGGGAAGCGACTTTCGGGTTCGGAACAAGAAATTTTCTTTCAAGTTTGGCATCACCCATAAGGAGGGCGACTTTCTGTCTTACCGCGTTAGCCTCCTCTATCATGGTATTGAGTGGATCTTTTGGCTTACCGTTTTTGAAAATACATTCCTCATATGGACCATTGGCTATCATGTCTCGAACTCTATTGTCGTAATCCTGTTTGTCCATGATAACGACGGCATTGCCTTTATCAGCGAGGGAGTAGACTACTTCATGCTTTTTTAAATTTGTTATCACGCTTTCAGCATCACTTTGATCCCTTTTTGAACGGGACGGTTTTTTAGCTACTTTTTCGATGAAATTCCCAATATCATGTCGAAGAGCGGCTTTCGAAGGAAAATTTCGGAACTGTATTGAACTTTCGATGTTGTTCACAATCTCCGACACTGGGGCGGTCTCGGGAACGACAGCATATTTTAACCCCTTATTTAGCAATGCGCTTTCATTGGTCGTCAATTGGACAGACGATAAATTAACGACAAAATTGTCGATCCCCCAGGAAACCCCATTAAAAAATCTAAAAAACAAGAAATTCACATTTTCCGAAAATTTCATGCTAGCTTCAACCGTTACGAGATATCGCATCGAGAAGGTACAGTTCGGGCAACGTGAAACTAAGTTCATTTCATCAAACTCAAATCAGTTATTTTTTCAGAAACGATTTCAATATCATTGGAAAAAAATTCAACACTTATAGATATTGATGAGTTTTTCAGTGAAGCAATGTGTACGTGTGTGTAATAAAATTTGGTTGCAATCTGTCAAGTGGTTTTTGAGATAGCGTCCAACACTGAAGATCATTAACTAATTGTTTTTGGGCAGAATCGATAAAAAATCCAGAAAAGTCCCAGTGGAAGACCCAAAAACAGCTGGAAATCAGCTATTTGAACAAAATTCACATGGTAAATTGTTTAAGAAGTTTTAGAGAATTCACTGGTGAGCTTAAATGATAGTAAAGGTGATTGATTCCATGTGTGAGGGGAATTTGAGAGGGGTTTTCAAGCTTAATCCGAAAATTTGAATAGAGGAAGTGATAAAAAAAGTCATTTTTTTTTATTCGTTCGTCTAGCTGACTTAAAAGGCTTGACTTCATTTCTACAAGGTAGAAAACCTACCCACACCGGTCAAATAAACAAAATACGGTGGTCAAATCGTGCGCAAAATATTTAGACTTTTTGTGAGGAGAAGTTTTGAAAAATTTCGTAATGGACAGCAAAACGAACTCCTTAGCGGTCCTGGCAGGATTCCAATCAGAAACTTTTCGTTAACAAGTCTCGCCTGCATTTTGCGGAAATAAACGAGGAGAAAAAATTGAAAAAAAAATGTTCAGCACTTGAGGAGGCTAACGATCTGTGGAAACTGCAAATAACTCAGCTTTTCATAACGATTGATACGATTAATGGCTAAAAATCAAAGAAGACTGCCTCCAAATGCGACCGTTTTCTCTGAAAAGCACTTCAATTGATCCCACAAAGTTTTTACTATGTTTAACTTGGATCTGGAATCGTGCCATTACGCAAAAACGGTGGTGGAGTGGTAAATATGTTGTTTTGGGCCGAAGGGCTACACTCAGCAAAATTTGTTATGGCTTAGACTTAATTTAAAATTTTGAGTTATTTTGAAGGTTTGGCTTCAGAAAACAGAAAACGTAATCAAAAATAGCCTCGATTTGAAAAATGGTGTATCCCAAAAATAAAGTCAAAAAATTTCTTTATTTGACGCAAAAACCACTTGACAGAACATCAAAAAAATTGCACATGTAAACATTACATTACCGAGTAGCTTTGCTGAAAATTTCATCAATTGACATCTATCTCAAATCCGAGGTTGCCGCCGACCCGCCGTCGGATGCAGCGGCCCTATTACATTGATCTAGGTCTACCGGGGCTTCATAGGCTTCAATATGTCTTTTACGTTCAAACGCGCAGCGTGAGGAGCCGGCTACCAAAATGAAATGGAAAATGACGCATTATGGGGAGTTTTTTTTTGGGAATTGGTTCATTCTGGGGTCATATTTTGGGTATTTCGGGTATTCTGGGGGAAAATCAATCTGCGCAACAGTTTCTGGAAAATGTAATACAATCTATTATGTGTTGTGAGCCTACTTGGTTGAATAATTCTACTGAATCAAAGCAATCGAAAGATTCCCTTTAATTCAACCACGGTCGAATTCGAGTTCGAACAATCTTTTTTGAAAAATTAAAGTATTTCCAAAATTTGTTTGGTAAGAATAACCAAACTTTATCAAAAGGTTAAAATCAATAAAGTAAACTCGGTATATTTTACCGATATTTCGATCATTTTGTTTCGAAAAATATGTATTTATTCCTTAAAAACCATGGAAATCGCAGTTCACACTTTATGAACCGGATAGGGTAACGTACTCTGCATGTTGAGAATTCTGTAAAACAATTACTGAAGTCGACAATTCACGTTGACTGTGTACACGAACTTTTCTTAAAAAACGCCATTATCTGTGATTCATTAGTTATTTTGTCTGAATTCAAATTGACCACATTTTCCTATTGAAAAATAAATCAAATCAGTCAGGAAGCGTCTCGTTTGAACATTCTTTAAACGTCCTTGAGGAAAAAACAAGTCATAAAGTAGGCAATGGAAAAAATAAACTATTTACAATGTAGAAACAAAATTTAACACAGTTTATTGAAACACGGGCAAGTATCCTCTTGTAAAATCTCACATTTATTACACTTGTTCATTTTTGCGAGGACACCTTTGTTCTTATTGAAACGACACATGAACAGCTTGGTAGGTTTATTTTTGCAGTGGCATTCCAAAGACAATAATTTAAAGAAGGTTTCATACCATTCGGACGACCCTGATGATGGCACCGCGAGCTGATGCCGACAGACGATCAGACCAGGCCAAGCTAGCCCATCTGTTTGCGGCGGAATTCTGCCAACCGCCTTATAGGTTAAATACATTCTTTCGTTCAATAATCATTAAAGCCCTTTTTACGACAAACTGACCACATAAAGAGAAAGATGTGTGTTGTGGGTTTACCTACATTGATGAAATAAGTGCGCATACAAAAGTTGCGGCCAGGGCTTCGTGTGAGACTTCAGTAATATCTACAGTTTAATATACACCTGGGAGGGTCCAGCAAGCAGATGATGATCTATAGAGAGTTTTGTGCCGCTATCCTTGGCTAGCTCACGATGTGTACTCATTTTCTTTTACTTGAATATCGACTGCGGGAGGTGGACGCTGAAGCTTGGAACAATGGAACTGTGTACCTACTACACATGTGCACTTTGAAAGCCTTGTGCGACACGGATTATTGTGCAGTAAAAATCTGCTGAGCTGATAATTACATTGTCCCAGTAGTGCGAGTGGGCATTACACCTACCTACAGGTACTCATTACCTACCCTAGTTGTTTCGTATTGCGAAATCGTCGAACCGAAGTTGATGGTCAACCGATCCATAAAATCGTCGCCGGTCGACAGCAGCCGATCGCACTCGTCGGTGCCATTATCATCACTCATCGATGGAAGTGGCACGCATTTTGAGTTGAGGCATTCATCGTCACTGTACTCAATTGTGCTGATGGAAAAAAATCACAGCCAAAGTGAGTGCGAATAGGCATTCCTAACCGACGCTTAGAACATCGTCGTAGATGGCACGTTTGACCGCGAATGATGTTTTTTTAGATTGAATTTTAACAAATTCACAAAAAGAATAATAATCGCTATGATTGACAGTTAAAACACTTATTTGTTGACATAAGATTCTGTTTCTGAAAGAGTTAATCTGTGAGCTTGTAAAACATTTCTCAACAACTTTTTTTTGTTTTTTTTTTAAGAAAAGAAGACGACAATGTTACGTGCAGTAAACCAAAAATCACACCTAAAATACACTTGAAGCGGAAATTCAGTGAATTTCTTAATTTCAAGTGGCTCATGTACTTTTACTTGCCCCTCACTTAAGTTTCAAATGACCGAAACAATGTTCACTATCTTATCACTTGAGGGACTGGCATTTGAATTCTACTGAATGTTAATTTACTTCGCCACTATGGTCAATTCAACAAGATCCCTAGCGAAAAACCAACAATGAACCAACGAAGACAGTTTGCCAAAACAAACAGTGGCCCGGAAATGATGGAGGTGATATCCAATCGAAACTACTATTAGGTCAGCAGCTTTAATTTTATATTTAATGGAAAATAAATAAGCATACTCAAAAAGAATTTGGATCAATTCGAAAGAAAATATCCCTGCTTTTAGATTTCTAATTTGCATTCAGAAATTTTCCTTCTCTATGTAATTTTAACATATTTTTCAGTTCACAGAGCTCTACTTTCTTTTGCGTACTTTCCACATACTGGTACGTACAGCCTTTGCTACATAATTTTTCGTACCATCGTTTTGACATACTGGACTTACGGTTTGTAATAGAGTAATTTAATAGTTTCAAAACAACGAAAAATATCTTGTGAATTGGGTAACACGTTGTAGTGCAACTATTTGTCCAAATGAGTGACTTGTTACTTTTACAGAGCAACTATGAAGTATTCCTATGAAGGGAAATGTTTGTTGGAATGTGAGATGTGTCCTTTAAAAAAACCGTTATGGTATCCGACTCCTCACGCTGTGCGTTCGAACTTAAAAGACGTTTTGTCCTTCACGCTGTCGCGTGGCGGACGGGGCTAAGGGATCACCCCTAGCTTTCACGCAGACCTGGGAAGCCCCGGCAGAACTAGACCAATGTATTAGGGCCGCCGCTTCCGACTTCGGGTCGGCGGCCACCTCGGATTTGGGAGCTTCGACGGCTTTGTGCCGCCTCGGCCCCTTCATCCTCATTGGTTACGGCTTTGCCGCAAAAGAGTAGTATTATGGGAACCCAATTTTTGTGGAAAAATCTCTTTGATTTTTTTTCAATTTCAGGTTGGATAAATATATTAAATTTTCTGGAAAATGGTTCATTCTGGGAAAAAAAATCTGTTAAATGGTGCATTCTGAGAAAAAATTCTGGGGAAGTGGATTTCTGGTGATTTTTCATTCTAGGCAACGGTTTTCGGGAAAATGGAATACAACCACGTACACTGCAAATAATTCACATTTAGAGAGTATGTTTCGCCAAACGTACGTTTTTGGAGTTTTTCGACTAATAAGTTGTATATGGATTGATTATATCAGACTGACTAAATAAAAATTACCGTGTAGAATTAGTCAAAAAATGATCGAAACCACTGTCGAAGTTTTTTTTTTCTGTTGTTTTGGCGCGCAGATTTAGGAAAACGCATCAAACCGACAAAGAGTTCTTTGGAGCTTTATTACGAAAACTGCATAGGACTCGTTCGCAGGATGAGGAGCAGTGGTCAGCCTTGGAGTCGCAATGAAACACAAATAAAGGAGGTGAAAAACTTACTTTTTCCCATTTTTAAAACCATTTCAGCCTACTAAAACCCAACGACACGAACGTCGATCTGTTGTACCTCCAATGGACGATACGGATTAGAATAATCGGATCTTGTCGAGGATCTCCAATCTTGAAATCACCTCGATCAATCGATGACCCACCCATATGATCTAGCGTTTTACAGCAATTTATCCATTTTATAATACTGTTTTGCAAATAAATTGAAATGATGAAAAGCTCTAGGAATCTTTAACAAATGTTTTGCCATATATTCTCTTATTTAGTAAAAAATTTCATAACATTCATTTGTCCTGCACATATTCTTTTTATGTGTCACACCACACATAACACACATGTTTTTTCCCTATGTGTGGGACGCATATTTTTCAAATAGAACACAAATTGCTAAATTCTGTATAGGCTCACACATAGCCCAAATGTGTCGAATTTGAGTGTCAAAATATCCCGAATCAAAAAAGTATAGACGAAGGTCAGTAGTTTGTAAGATTTTAAGTATTGTAAATTAGATAAAAATTAATTTTTCAAAATATAATTTTAGTGTCCACTGAAGAGGAGCGAAAGCCAAAGTAGCTCGAAACGTCTGAACAACTGGTAAAAAATGTTTTTTGATTCTAAAATCCGCCGAAAAACGTCGATGAATTTAAGTCACATAAGTTGAAATAATACAATAAACAGGAATGTGTTTTTGTGCTCAATTCCTAACTGATTTTTAGCCAGCATGACATTATGGACTGTTGGTTGCAAAGAGGACATTACAATGATTTTCTCACTTGAAGCCCGCGCAGGAGCAAAATCATTTAAAAATTTATAAACATTACGGACTTTCTATCATATCCGATTTAAACTGACTTAAGACGACGTTTTATACGATTTTTGGCTTTCAACAGAAAGGCATGGGGAACGGTCAGTTGGGGATATCATTAATTAAGGGTCCAAGACCTAACTTTAAATATACCAATCGACTCAGCTCGACGAGTTAAGATGATGTCCGTGAATTTGTATGTTCCATTGAAACGTACTTACCACATTAACTCCTATTCTAGGTTTCACGATTTTGATGAATTTAGTATCAAAAAATTGGATTTTTTTTTCCTTTAGGTCATATTTTAAAAACAAAAAAAAAAACAAAATCGTTTAAAATTTTTTTTAATTCCATAGTATATATCATGCTTATGTCGGCTCCAAAAAAGGTAGCCATTTGCTCAGCAGCAGTAGCCAGCAATCGCTAAATTAATTACGGAGGCGATCGAAAATTTGACAAAAAGTTCATCAAACAGCAGAGAATTGATCCCACGCCTTCCATCATGAGAGTTTAGGAGGCTAACCCCTTTACCACTAGTGAGTGTCGAGAAATGTGGCTCTCAAACTTGAACAGTTTGAAAAATTTTGATAGTAAATGATCTCGTTGAATATCAGTTCGCTTATCCTCCAAAAACGCACTGGCCACCTTTTTTATATTGAGTTTAGTAATTTTTTGCTATCGATTTTTTTCATTCATAATATTTTTTATAGATTAATAATATATAATTCAGAAATATGGAATCCGTTATTGTGTCATTTATTTCCAAAGATAATTTACACTCTGTAAGAAAGCCTCCAATCCACTTATAAGTGTATTAAGTCGGGTTTTTTATATTGAGTTTAGTTATATTTGCTTTCGATTTTCTTATATCATAATCTTTTTATAGATTGATTTATCTTTTTTATAGATATAGATAGACATATATAATTCAGAAATAAGGTATCCATCATTGTGTCATATGCTTCCAAAGATAATTTACACTCTGTAAGAAAGCCTGCAATCCACTGTTAAGTGTATTAAATCGGATTTTCTACTATGCAATTGGAATTGCGATTCGCAACACATTGTAAACGACTTGAGTTATTATTTCTGTTACGATTTCAAGTTTGCTGGGGATGTATCGAATGGGGCCTGGACATTCGGCCGAAGTATGTTATGCCGAAGGTCGCTAAGCCGAATGGGTCAACAGGCCGAAGGATGTTCGACCGAATAGGACGATATGGACGATAGGCCGAATGGTCGTTAGGCCGAATGTATGCTAGGCTGATAAGAAATATTAACGCTTGTTTGCATGTTTTAGCGAATGGCTGTTAGACCAAATGGCCGTTGAGCCGAATGGTCGTTGAGCCGAATGGTCATTGGGTCGGATGGTCATCAGGCCGAATAGTCGTTCTGCCGAATGGTCGTTCAGTCGAATTTTTGTTATCTTTGAAAGGGATGCTAGGACGGCTTGACGACCATTCGGCCTGCTGATCATTCGGCTTAACATGCTACTTTCGATTCTCAGTCAAGTTTTTTAACCTATTTTTTTTTGTAATTTGAAGTAGCGTCAACTGGGGCATCATGCAACACTTTTCAACTTTAATGGCTTCTAAAAGCTTTGTGTACACAAATAATCATACCGCTTGTCCATCAAAAGTTTTAAGGTTGATGGGACATTAGATCACTGCAAAAAAATACTTTTTGCTCCCATATGTTTTTTCGATGCTTTTTGGGTCACCAAGCATCAGTGTAAAATTTGAGATGATTTGGTTTATTGGTCATCAGGCCGAATAGTCGTTCTGCCGAATGGTCGTTCAGTCGAATTTTTGTTATCTTTGAAAGGGATGCTAGGACGGCTTGACGACCATTCGGTCAGCTGATCATTCGGCTTAACATGCTACTTTCGATTCTATGGTAGACAAGTATACTCTCGACGTCGCCGGCGGGTAAGTCACTCGAGTCAGTTTTCCGTAAAGTCCCGGACGTGTCCTGTGGCAGACGCATGTCCAGGAGAAGTTGCTCTCGATTAATCACACGGAAAGGTAAAAGAGAAAGGGCCTCGAGCCAACAAAAGCGAAGACAAGACCTCAAGTCGTTAGAGGAGAGGTCTGGTCTCACTGGACTCGAAAAAAGGCGGAGCACACGATAGTTGTGGTAACCATGCGGATTAAGAGTTACGAGTAAAGTTCAGACCTCAAATCGTTAGAGGAAAGGTTCTTAGTCTTGAATCGTAATAAAAGGCGGGGTATACATGCTAACATGCTTGGCATCGCTCCTCAGATTTGCCCGTTCAGAGTAAGAGCGTGTATTTTTTTCGCTGTGCTCTTCCCAAACGGAGAATCTTTAAAAATGCTCCGTTTCCTCCAGAGCGACCAAGCGTCCACCCAAGTGTGGGCAAGAGATGCAAGCAAACTGATGAAGTGCGTTCTCGGTGCAGATAAATTCGTTCGCACTCGGGCGAAAGAGAAGCTTTACAGAAAACTCGGTTTGTCTTCATCGGTTGCGTCTGGATCGAAGTTTGGAAGTGCGTCAGAATTTACAATGCAGAACATAAATCTAACGGAACTAAATTATTAACGCCAAAGGTATGTAGTTAAGATAGAATGATGGTGTTTTCGACAACATTGTTCTGTATAATAAAGCGCATATTTTGATATGAAATATAAAGTTAAGAAGTCCACCAATAGCGAGATATAAATCATAACTTTCTTGTTTAGCATTTTAGAGCTTAAGTTTCTTTTACAAAGTTATTTATCTCAATAAAATACACAACTTTGCTTAACATATCAAAGTTCTACAATCTTAACCCAATGAGATTTTTGGATAATTATAGTAAATGTTACTTTTCGAAATGCTGCTTTTGTAAATTAATGCTACCCACATACAATATTAAAAGTACATAAACCTAAGTATACAGCAATTTGCGGATGCCCGGATATTGTGAAAAAACTCCTTGGATTTTGCCCAGTTTATCCATATTATTTGGAAAATGAAACAAGAAAATCGAATTTAGTTTAAAATTGTTTGTCAAAAATTGGATTTGTGAAAGTTTGTTTCATCAAAAATCAAACCAAAACTGAAACATAAATTTGACACTGCTGATGTGTTGCGACAAAAAAATGTAAGTCGTTTTTCTTCACTAGATGAATGTCTGGAATTTCGTCAGATTTGGCCGGATATTGCTCGGTTTATGGAATGAAGAATTTCGGATTATTTACCCGGTTTTCACCATGTTTTTCAAATAATTTGCCAGGAAGTGCCCGGCCCGGCTACGTACAAAAATAGTTCATACATAAACCTACATTGGACCTCTTCAACTGATGCACTGTTCAGCACTGCATAACAGATTTTTTGAAGAAAACATTCCTGCATTGAAATCTTTCTGGCTGGATACACTGAGCTACACACCAGCGTCGCTAGAGCACAATTTTCTAGCCAACTCCTTCTCTTTTCTTTAGAGCGAGCGACGTCCACCCGACCGTCGGAGCAACCGCAATCGGGCGCACTCGGCAAAAAGATAAGTGAACGTTGATCAGCTGAGCAGTGCACTCGGAAAGTATGAAATGTTTTTGCAAAGGATATAAAAAACAATATATTCTCTGGCAATGCAAAGCAGTTTTTTGAGATTTTTTATTTCCATCCCACAGTTACACAGCTTTCAAATAAGCAGAAAAAAAGCAAAAATAAAAAAAAAACATATTTTGAAAAATATTTTTTTTATAACATTGAATAACTTTTCTGGGGTATAAGTTAGGTTTTTGCATTGTTCACATGAATAGTACTGCAAGAATCAAGGAGTATTTTTCAACCAAAGTTATATTTTTTGGAACTTTCAGTACATCTCTGGCGATTTTTGAATGAAAAATTTTGTTTTCCCATATAAATTTCCATACAAAATTAAAACTCGTTGCGCTAATTCAGGACTGAATGGATCGCTTCTAAAAATTTTTATTGCTATTTCTGGCAGCAAAAACAACCAAAATTAGTTATGGGAGCTGTAAAAAAAGAGGAATTTGAAATTTCCATACAAAGCTTGCAGAGGTCTAATGGGACATCAAACTGACGTAACTGAAAAATATTAGTTTCACTAGTTATTTTTCAATTTACAAAAACTTACGTTTTTCACCCTACTAAGAAAAAGGGGTAAGTTGCAACAAACTTTGTTTTTAATGCCAAATCAAATGTAAACGTTTGAAAATTTATAGTTTTTTTTATGTTTGTGATGTCATAACGCATAAAGCACCTATGGCAGTAATTATTGTTTTGTTCGAATTCAATTTTACATTTTTTTTTCTGTACAAAATTGTGTTTAAAGAAAAAGCATGAGGGTGCTGCATACATTTAGGTGTAAAATACTTCATAAAATTCTACTAGCTGAAATTATTAAAAATAATCTTTGAATAGATGAAATTTTTTAAACTAACAAACGCGTTATGCAAAACAATCATATTCCAGCATATGGAAACGAAATATAAAAGGTTATTCTTTGATTTGCATTTTAGCCCAAACTGGTTACTGAATTATAACAAAATTTATTTAAAAAAATATAGGTTATTGTCCGATGATTTTTACACCAACAGTGTTGATATAGGGTAATAAGAGTAATATAAAGTTTGTAGGTGATATCATTAAGCCAATCCTTCATACTGGGTAAAGATTTTCACGGGATCGAAAAATGAAAAAAAAATGCACATCTAGGTATTGCTCGATTTTTTTTAAATTTTCTATGAAAATCAAACACTTTAAAAAACTATCACACGATATGAAAAACTGTGTCTTGAGCATTTGATATCATTAAAATATTTTTTTTTTTTTTGTACGGGGTTTTCATCCTCTGGGATGATTCATCCCTAAAATCATCATTAAAATATGACAACTTACATTATTTTAAATTAAAAATTGAATAAGTGCTCAGGTATACAAATATTGCATCTAGCCCTGCTATTTCATGAATCATGCAATGGTTTGCAAATCATTGCATTGTTGGTCCGGAATCCGGATATTTAATACAAAATTCGGGAAGGCCCAGTTGCCCGGATTTATTCACTTCATTTGACAAATCAAACAAAAAATAATCAAATTGTGTTGTAATTTTTTTTCCTGCTTCCAAATAATCATATAAGATTTTTTGGAAGCCTAAAATACGATTTGAAATCTGACGATCAGCATTGATGAAACAATTTTTTTTCTTGATTTTTGTTGAGTATTTATGGATTTTGACAAAATTGGCCTGGATGTTCCTCAGATTTGAGGCCATCATTATTAAAATCACATTCCCGGATTTTGCTAGGTTTTATATAAAATTGCCTGGACTGATACGTGCTGGAAAAAATCTTGCAACCTCATGCATGATGCCCCGTATGACGGTAAACTTTAAGAAATACATATATTATATTCCACATTAAAAGACCATTGCGTTCTACTCGAACCCAACGCCGGTTAATTACTCGAAGAAAATATTAAAGGGAAATAGAGAAAATTATCTCGCAGCAGCCTCCGATCAAATTTCTCACTATCGTCACCCACATAAAATTATATGGCAGAGTGACCCAGAGAAGGTCTTTGATTCTCACCACCGCGGATCAGATCAATGCGGCAATTTTTTTCCTAATTAGCCACAGTTCATACTTACTTACATCCATACAGTTCGCAAAGCCGACGAGTAGACAGAGGAGCAATCATAATTTGCACATAGCTTATTGCAGAAGTGTCTTTCGTAGGAAAATATTGACGTTATGAAACGAAGACAGTTTCTCAAGTTTTCTCGCTTGATTTCTGTGTGTGATTAGGAAAAAAAAGATGAATGGCGTAAAGCGTTGGATCTCATATTTCGCAGATCTCGATCTCGTTTCGCGTAATCGTCTGAGAGTGTGCTGTGCAGCTTTGGTTTGTGGATGAGTGAATAGCTTGCCGATAGCGATCGAGTTTACATGAATGAACGAACGATCGCTTCATATGTAGGATTGGCGCGTGCTCAGGCACGATGTTGTACGTCGATGGGTGGATTTGTGGTGGCGTTAATTGGCTGAATAACAGTCTGGTTGCATATGCGGGTGTTGGCATGAGATGTGAATATGTTGTAGATATGAAGGAAGTCTGATGGATTGTTTAGACTGAAAACAGTTGTTATTGTTGTTTCTACTAAGATGGAAGTTACAACAGAAGAAAATTTCTCAAACACTAATTCCATCAAAAAATACTTCAAGTATATTGCTGTCAAAATCCAAATTCAGATTCAGAAAAATATGAAGCAACAATTACAAAAGCGTGCATATGGTTGGAATTGAAAAAGATATAAGCTTTCATTTTCATTTCAGGCGGGTATAGTTCATTATCAGATGAAAGCAGATCACAACAATCACGCTATTTATTATGGAAGCATTGATTGCGCTTTGAAATCTTTTCAATTTGGTGGACCCATGATGGCGATGTCGAGCGACTGATAGGAAGCCGCTCGAACAATGAAATAAGTGTCACTTATTTACGTTTTCCCCCAGTCATTGCACGTGATAATATTATTTTATTCCGGCCAATTACTGTTCATAATTCATTTCACTTTTGTTATTATTTTATTTTTTTTTCGTTTCTCAACCTTCAATTGCATTTTTTCTCGGTTCGTTCACAGCTTCCAGTTTTGTGACCGAAATGCAACTGCGATCATTTAGGTGTATGCTGCCTGTCTCACCTAAAAGCAACAACAAGCGCAGGCATTTTTCAGTGGGAGTTTTGCGTTTCGTTTTCTAGTCAGTAGTACCAAGTTGGTACCTTTAGTACTCGATTTCATGCACTTAGTCAACGAAAGTGAGTCGTTTGTAATAAATTTTCCGGAACGAACCGAAGCTGAAATCGGTAGGTATGTACAACAACACTTTGTTGTGGTTAAAATCAAACAATGAGGCTATAAATAAATTGGGCTAACTATATTCAGGGTTTGGCTGCGCCATCTTTCGAGATGGTCCTTTGACTGAGTGTGGCATGGAAAACTACAGCCAGGCAGCCGTACCCAGTATTGTTTGCGAGAAATTGTCATAATTCATATTGAGAGTAATTGGATGTTTCGCTTCTTTACGATATAGTTTAGTTGTCATGTAGGCCATTCAAGTTTGTTTCAAGGGGATCTACATACTTAGGCAATTGATCATTTAAGTAGCTTATTAATAGAATCTGATTGATCAAATCAATTGTAGATTTTTGTTAAAACATTTTGTGTTCAGTTTTCGAGCTGAAAATTTTCAACTTTAAGTAATAAGGAATGCATTCGAAAAAAAATGCAACACTTCGATTTGTGAATAGCTTTTGAATGCATAAATGGAAATTGATTAAATTTTCAGTGAAGCTACTTAGAAACGTAATATGTACATGTGCAAAATTTGGTGACAATGTGTGAAGTAACTTTTGGCGTCCAATACAGAAGCTCGTGGAAAACAAATTTTTAGGCAGGATCGAGAAAAATCCGAAGTGGAAGATCCAAAAACAGCTGAAAATCAACTATTCGACCGAAATTCATGTGGTAAATATTTTAAAAAGTCTTAGAAGATCTTACAGTGAGCTAAAGTTTAAATAAAAGTGAAGATGATTAACTCCATGAAGGAATTGATAAAAAAGATACATTTTTCTGACTGGTTCATATAGCTGACTAATAAACAAGCGTGACTTCATTTCTACGAGCTAAAGAAGCTGTCAACCGGTAAAATAAACAAAATACGGTGGTAAATCGTGCGCAAAATATTTAGACCACGGGCGGAAAAATATTTTGAAAATTTCCTAATGGACAGCAAATGATCTTTATCGGGCAACTGGCAAGTTTCCCGCCAGGAACTTTTCATAGAAAAGTCTCGCCTGGATGCTCCGGAGATAAAATATAACCAGAAGTAAAAATTGAAAAATTGTATGTCTTGTTCTTAAGGAGGCTGACGATATGGAGAAGCTGCAAATAAGTAAGTGTTTCATAGCGATGGACACGATGAATGGCTAAATATACAAAGAATACTGCCTCCAAACGCGACCATTTTCCTGCATAGCACTTCAATAGTATAAGTCTCTGTTTTGGTTGGATATGGATTCGTGTCATAATGCGAAAACTGAGGTGAAGTGATAAAAAGTCAAATATCTTGTTTTTGTGCCGAAGCAGAACAATCATCATTACTTGACAGATTTGATTCTCTTATTTCCAAATAAAGTTTTGATATGATGGATTTTTATTGAAGTTGTTTCATATGGTATGGAACAAGCAAAGAAGTGATAAAGAAACTTAAGAACCTACAAACCAAAACAAATACAAAGCTCTTTTTGAGGTATTATTTAAATATTAGCAACAGTATTTTGTTAGAACATTAAACAGAAAGATAAAAATTACCAACAACTAAGTCTAATTTCCACGCTGCTGATTTGGAAGATTAACTTGGTTGGAAAATCGCTCAAGAAAAGCAATCAGGAATGGTTTCTAGCTAGAATGATGCTTCCTCCGAGTGCTGTGATACGCACGTGGTAAGTACCCATTGAACATATGTCGAAAATCAACACTAACTTGATACAAGAAGATATACCATGCCCCATCGGAGGCTACCGTTGCTATTCGTCACGTGGCTTATCGACGGTGATCGACATACTTGGTGATACATTTTGAACGTCGCTCCCTCAATCATTCCCGAACGTCTATCCTCGCATCATTGTTGATAATGCTCGTTATTGATAGACGATCATTAATGTTTCAAAAGGAAAAATCTGAATAAATACCAGGACTACATGTTCAAAAAAGCTGTAGCACATGCTGGACAGTTCATTGCGGTTACCTAGTCATGTTTTTGTCCTTCTAGGCAAAGCGAAAAATAAAAAAATCATCTGATAGCCTACATAGATCGCTCAGAACGGATACATATCAGTTATGATCCTAAAGGTTGAACGTCGTCAAGGGAAAGAAATCAGCATAGAGACGTTCGTTGCTGATAGTCTGCGTCCTTTTTTACCTCATCATGTATCGCAAAAGTGTTTCAAATACGGAAGCGTCGTTGTCATGCATGATTGTTTGTATGATTTGGTTGAAGAAGGAAAATTTGACTGCTTTGATTTTTTGGCTCTGAATGTAGTCAAGCATGACTCGGTGAAAATGATTGATTTTGGGAAGACTAAGATTAAGAACCAAAGTTCGACTACTTTTTGTAAATTAACAACAATCCGCGTTTTTACTAACAAATGAAATGCAGATTAACTGTTAAAATTACTTACCGTCAAACGGGCCATCATGCAACAGCAAGGTTAGATGCAACATTTGTATACCACAACACTTATTCAATTTTTATTTGAATATAGTGCAATAAAATTATCATTTAATGTTAACAAAATCATGATGATATAGTTTCTCACGTCATGGGATAGTTTAAAAAAAATCAATTTTCAGACAAAAAATTAAAAAATTGATCAATAGATGTACAAATTCTAACATTTTTCGAGGCTATAAAAAATTTAAAATTCATAATGACAATTGCCTAATGATATTAACCACAAACTTTATATTTCTTTTGATATACTTTACCAACACTATTGGTGCCAAAATATTTTTCAGCCAATTACCGACTTTTTTCAATAAAAAAACATGTAAAAAAATGTAAAATTTTACTTGAACAAAGCCAGAAATTACTGCAAATGGTGCTTTATGCGTAGTAACATGATTAAAATATAACAAAAAAGCAAAAAAAAATCTAACTTTTTCATTTGATTTTTCAATACTTAAAAACCAAGTTCGCTGTAACTTACCCCTTTTTCTCAGTAGGGTGAAAATCGCATGTTTTTGAAAATTTAAAAATAATTGGTGAAACCAATAATTTTTCTGGCTACGTCAATTTCGTGTCCACCTTAAAATCTTTGATGTCCAAGATTATCTGTGGACATCAAGTCTGTAGAATTCACAAAATTGACAAAAGTAACCTAAATGGCATAATTGACCAAACTGACAAAATTGACAGAATTAACATAAATGACAAAATTGTCAAAAATTACAAAATTGACTTTATTTGCAAACTTGACAAAATTGACAAAATTAAAATAGTTGACTAAAAGGACCAAATTCATAAAATTGACCAATTTTCAAAATGGACAAAATAAGCAAAATTTACAAATTTGTCCAAAATGACATAACGGACAAAATTTACCTAAAATTAGAAAAATGACACAATGACAAAGTTTACAAAACTGACAACGGACGAAATTGACAAAATTCAGAAAAATTACATAAATGACAAAATTTAGAAAAATGACACAAATGACAGAATTTACAAAACTGACAACGGACACAATTTAGAAAAATGACACAAATGGCTAAATTGACAAAATTAACATAAATGACAATTTTTAAACTGTGACCCAGAGATGGGTCTTGACTCAAGCATTCAGTCAGCGAAACTTTTTTTTGTAGAGAAATGAATCCAACTGTAAGTTGAAATTTCAGGGACTAGATAAGATGAAAATTGATGTTGAAAAACATGCAAAAAGAAATAGGCTACGAAAATGATGATGATCACATGGGAAAACAATTTTCTTCATTCCGATAGACATCGACCAGTATACTTACGCCAGGTTGTCTTCTGTAGTAGAATGTTAACATATGGGCCCCGGAGAGGCGCAAGTTGTGGGTTCAAGTCCTACCGGAAGACAAGACGAATTTTTTTCGCATGTTTTTCATCTTGTCTAGTCCCTGAAATTTCCACTTACAGTTGGATTCATTTCTCTACAAAAATAAAAAATAAATGACAATTTTGACAAAATTCACAACAGTGACAGAATTGACATCATTGACAAAATTGAAAATATTTGAAAAATTCACAAATTAGTCAAATCAAAACAAAATTTACAAAATGGAAAAGATAGAGAAAACTAACAAAATTGAGAAAATTGTGAATGTCAATTTTAGCAAACTTTGTGAATTTTGTCAATTATGTTAATTTTGTTCATTTTCTTAATTTTGTATTTTTTAATGTAGTTCATTTGGTCAATTTGGCCAATTCAATACATTTCTATCATTTTGGTCCATTTTGTCAGTTTTTATTCATTTTTGTCAATACAGCCAATTTGGTCAATTTGTCACTTTTACCACAATTGCCACTTTAGTCAATTTTATGAATTTTTTACCAATTTGTATGTTTTGATATTTTTTGCAATTTTTCATTTTTTCTATTTTGCCATTTTTGTCAATACTGTCAGTTGCATGATTTATGTAATTTTTGATTATTTGGCTATTTTTGTTTATTTGGTCAACTTTTGGTAGTCAACTTTATCAATTTTGTCAAATTGGTCAGTTAATTCAATTCCATAAATTAAGCCATTTTTGACAATTTTATCAATTATGATTTGACCAGTTATGTCAGTTTGGTAATTTATTTCAATATAGCAAGTTTTTTAAATTTTCGAAGTTTCGACCATTTTTTGTGAATTTTGTAAATTTTGTCAGTATTGATATTCATGTCAATTGTTGCCAATTTTGTAATTTTTGTTAATATTATCATCATTATCATCATTTGCGTTAATTTTGTAGCAGTTTTATCAAGTCTGTCGAATTTTCCATTTTGTCATAATAATCATTTTGAAAAAATTTTTCACACTTAATTTTTTGAAAATTTTTGTCACTTGACATAACCGACGAAATTAATCAAATTTACAAAAAAAGCGTAAAAAGCATAATTTTCAAAAGTTTTAAAATTGCAACTGGTTTTGCATTGGAGGTTTTTAGGTTTTATAGTCAGATTATTGGAAGTTTTTTTTACAGTACCTACTAAATTATGTTAAAAAATGTGAAAAAATATTGATAACATAAATACGTGGGCACTTAAGTGGTAGAGGCTTAAATTCAAAGTTTTCTTAGTATTATTTATTGTAAGTTATATTCGTTTCTACATAGAAAAAGAAGTTGCAAAAACCTCTTTGTTACAAACCCATTGTATTGGCGACCGTAAATCTTGGTAATCTTAAATAAATGTTTGTAAAAGGCAGTTGAATAGATTCAGATCAATTTATTTTAACATTTCATCAACCTAAATAAATTTCAGACAAAATTTTCGAAATAGCGATTTACATTAACAGTGTTGCTCAATTTTTCCAATGAAAAAAAAATACACACTCTGTTTGGGATGTCTGTCTTTTTCTCTCTACTTCTCACCGCAAAAAACTAAAAATTTCAAGTCACATATAATTTTACATCGCTTAAATCGATATAAAGTGGTTCAATTATTTCCAGCGAAACGATTCAAATTCTCATGACCGTTTTGGATGTACAGTTCAGTTTTGTATTTTTGCATACTGATATGAAACTTTAAATATGATTGAAATTCCCATTTTATTTTAAAATCAGAAAAAAACACACGTTAGTTAGACACAAAAAGGAAAAACAATCTTTTCTCTTTTTTTTAAAGTTTAATTCATAGATCTTAAAAAAATTAAAACATGTGTTTATTAATTTTTTTTTAATTTGAGGGTGGTTAGTTTTAAACTAAATATTTGATAAGACTGTTATGTCCTAAAAAATTGTATGTATAGTGTTTGAAATTCTGTTAAATTATGACTTGCACCATCTATCTCTAATCCTAAATTTAAATGTTGTGAATTTGTGTATAAACAAGTATATCTGTAGCAAAGTATTACAAGTCGTTTCAAAATTATCTGATTGTTTTTTTTTTCAATTTAGCTAAGGTTTGTTTTGAATTGCGAAGTGGTTTGACTACGTTTTTACGAAAATTGTACAGAAAGCTACATATAATACAGTTCGATTTCTTAATGAATTTACGTCACTTTTATTGGATTTTCAAGTGATTTTTTTCATTTGTTTACCAGACTGGTTTGATTTGCTGCCGAATTCTTCGTAATGTTAAATACGTCATCCATATATGAGATTATTTTCCGAAGTTTCGATTCCAAGCAACGAATTATTGTGTAAATATCTTTTTTTTAGTATTCATTCATTCATATGATATGAGAGAGTTATATATAATTGTCAAAAAAATGAATAACAAACAAGAATTTTAAAATTTATCTCTTCTTTTGTCAAGCCACATGAAATTTACGAGAGTAAGAAAATCGCGATTTAATTTTTGAATGCAATACAGTGAAAACCCGATTTTGTCACACACCGATTTTGTCTGCCCCCGATTTTGTCTACCCCCGATTTTGTTTCATTTTTTCACCCGATTTTGTCATCATTTTTTAGTTTACAGTTCTAAATTACATTCTGGTCCATGGGTTGAATCACTGCAGTCACATTTGAAGGCATAAAAAAACAGGTATCAAACCATCATCGCTTTTTAGCTTATCATTCATATGATGTGCTGAGCAATTATCCAGTTAAAACACAGCTTTAGGAAGAATAGACATTTTTGCTGAACATTTGCATACTGCTGGTACGAAGTCTTGGAGGAACCAGTTTTAGAAAATCATTCGAGTCATCCAGGCATTTTTAGAGGCGAAATATGTTACGGGCACCTTCAGATTGGGGGGGGGGGGGGGTATGATACGGGCACCTTAATTATTTTTTAAATTTTGATTTAAACGAAAGTTTGAATCTAATCTTCAGTAAATTATAACCAAAAGAAATAACTAGATCATAAGGATTTGAACCATTTAAGATTATTTAATTTTTCTGACAATACCGGTCGAAACAAGGTGTTTAAAGAAACGTTAAAACAATATTGTATGATGTTTTGATATAAAAAGTACCTATTACTAGTAACATGTCAAAAAAGCGAATACGTATCTACTACAAAACCTCTACACTGTTTTATTGGGATAATATACGTTTTTTATAGTAATTTATTAGATTATGACGGATTAAAATCATTTTTTCAAAATCTCCCGATTTAATCACTCTCCCCGATTTATCACTCTAAAATTCATCATGAGGGTGATAAAATCGGGTTTTCACTGTAGTTGAAATCTGTTTCAGTTCAGTTTGGAGTTAGTATACACTGTATTTGATATTTGAAACTTCAAGGTTTGAATCAATGTTCCGAAAATCACTCATTTTCAATGAATGTTTCTGATTGCACTTCGCACCTGAACGTACAGCGGTCGGGTTTCGTTATTGATTGCTACTGGATCTGCCCGATCATCGATCGTTCAATTCATCGCTAAAATACAGATCACCTCGCACGATGCTTGCTGTCAAAACAGTGCAGCACCATCATCAAATTGGAATCTCACCAATGCGCAATGCATATGGCTAATCTTGTTGGTCTTCGATCAGGAGTGAATGGATCAGGCAGTGAGTGAGTGATACATGAAGCCGATCCTTAGCGTATTTTGTTTGATTTGATATATAGCAAATTAATAAATTTATTTGTTGTTATAACGTTTTTTAACATCAGTATGATCGAAATCAAATTGTAGTTGTGTTTGTGAGGGAAAGATGTTCACTTTCACCGTGTTTTTCAATTTTTACAAGTTTTCTTATTAAACTGTCGTCCTTCACGTTAAAACTACTGAGAATTTATGGTGTCCCGCACAACTGTTTGATTTTTCTCGTCCTGCAAAAAATAATTTTGAATTTCATATAATTCCAGCCAGGCGAAGCAGTTGCGAGAGGCGCTATCCCATTGTACAATCAGAATGTTTCCAACAGGAAACGCATCCTGAGTGTTTGTTTTGATTGATTTTCGGAAGACTGGTTTGAATGATCAAAATAAGAGTCAGTTATATTCAGGGTTCAACAAAACGCACTCTTTTACCCACGCGCAACACACGCAAACCATTCTCCCGTGCAAAACACTTCATCGTTTGCGTTCTGGCCGTTGACGCACTCTCGCTCTAAACAAAAACACGCTCGCTCTATCTTTTCCACTCGTTCTCGTCGACGAGATGCGCTATCCGAAATCTGCGCGAGCGGCCGAGTCAGACAGGCACGGCTAGCTCACTGCGCGTCCTAACCGAGCGGCGTGCGAGGTCTCTCTTTTGGTTAACAGAACAGCACGCAGCGGCTCTCAATGCAGCTCGCGGCGGCCCTCCAAACGGTCTGAGGCGGCTCTCTTTTTGTCACCGGGCGGCGCGCACGGGCTCTAGTGTGGGGCTTGTGTTTTGTATTTGCCGTGGCCCGATTGATAAATCTGTGTGTTTAATTTCATCAGCAAAATAGTTAGAACAAATGGTAGCAGGCAATGGACTTGGCGGGAGGATTAAAAGAATCAATGTAGGAGGTTTTCGTTACATATTAT
Organism: Uranotaenia lowii; assembly: GCF_029784155.1. Lineage (NCBI taxonomy): Eukaryota > Metazoa > Arthropoda > Insecta > Diptera > Culicidae > Uranotaenia > Uranotaenia lowii. The sequence goes on along the minus strand of NC_073692.1, from coordinate 243,235,337 downwards.
TAATAGCTCCAAGCACTAGTATTTATGAAAATTTTACCATTAACTAGTAAAATTTCGATATCAAGAATGACATCCTTTTTTTGGAAATGCTACGGCGACATCGATATTTATAATGTTACGAAATTTCAATCGTAACATTGAAATGTTATGAATTTGACTGTCGCGACCACTTTTAATGCAAAGTAAATTTAGACAATGGGATTCAGATCGATTAAATAAGAATATGATTCGAATTTAATTTGTTGGCTTTTCTATAGGAAGATAGTACATACGCGAGATTAAAACAAACTAATGATGATTAACGGAACAAATACCAGTAGAAATTAGTTTAGTTCCGATTTTAACTTGCGACCCCTTTAGTGAAAGGGTTTGACTTGTAGGTGACGAAAAATAGTGCCGCGAACTCGCTAGTACAAGCTTCTAATGTTAGTACCGCGAGAAATGTGTTTAGCTCCGATTTCAACATGCGACCCCTCTAGTGGAAGGGTTTGACTTGTAGGTGACGAAAACTAGTGTCGCGAGTTCGCTAGTACAAGCTACTAATGTTAGTACCGCGAGAAATTAGTTTAGCTCCGATTTCAACTTTCGACCAGTCAAATGAAAGGGATGGACTTGTAGGTGACGAAAAATAGTGTCGTGAATTCGCTAGTAAAAGCTACTAGTGTTAGTACCGCGAGAAATTAGTTTAGCTCCGATTTCAACTTTCGACCGGTCAAGTGAAAGAGGTTGACTTGCAGGTGACGAAAAATAGTGTCGCGAGTTCGCTAGTACAAGCTACTAGTGTTAGTACAAGTAGAAATTAGTTTAGCTCCGATTTCAACTTGCGACCCCTCTAGTGAAAGGGTTTGACTTGTAGGTGACGAAAACTAGTGTCGCGAGTTCGCTAGTACAAGCTACTAGTGTTAGTACAGCTAAAAATTAGTTTAGCTCCGATTTCAACTTTCGATCGGTCAAATGAAAGGGATTGACTCGTAGGTGACGAAAAATAGTGTCGCGAGCTAGCTAGTACAAGCTACTAGTGTTAGTACAGGTAGAAATGAGTTTAGCTCCGATTTCAACTTTCGACCGGTCAAGTGAAAGGGTTCGACTTGTAGATGACGAAAAATAGTGTCGCGAGCTCGCTAGTACAAGCTACTAGTGTTAGTACAAATAGAAATTAGTTTAGCTCCGATTTCAACTTGCGACCCCTCTAGTGAAAGAGTTTGACTTGTAGGTGACGAAAACTAGTGTCGCGAGTTCGCTAGTACAAGCTACTAGTGTTAGTACAGGTAGAAATTAGTTTAGCTCCGATTTCAACTTTCAACCGGTCAAATGAAAGGGATTGACTCGTAGGTGACGAAAAATAGTGTCGCGAGTTCGCTAGTACAAGCTACTAGTGTTAGTACCGCGAGAAATTAGTTTAGCTCCGATTTCAACTTTCGACCGGTCAAGTGAAAGGGTTTGACTTGTAGATGACGAAAAATAGTGTCGCGAGCTCGCTAGTACAACTACTAGCATTAGTACAGGTAGAAATGAGTTTAGCTTCTATTTCAATTTTCGACCGGTCAAGTGAAAGTGTTTGACTTGTAGGTGACGAAAAGTAAAGTCGCGAGTTCTCTAGTACGAGCTATTAATATAAGTACCGATAGAAATTAGTTTAGCTCCGAATTCAACTTTCGACCGGTCAAGTGAAAGAGTTTAACTTGACGAATTCACTTTTCCAAGCTATAAGTGTTAGTACCGGTAGAAATTAGTTTAGGTCAAACCCTTTTCACTTGACCAGTCGAAAGTTGGAATCGGAGCAAAACTAGTTTCTACCTGTACTAATACTAGTAGCTTGTACTAGCGAACTCGCGACACTATTTTTCGTCATCTACAAGTCAAACCCTTTCACTAGAGGTGTCGCATGTTGAAATCGGAGCTTAACTAATTTCTCGCGGTACTAACACTAGTAGCTTGTACTAGCGAATTCGCGACACTATTTTTCGTCACCTACAAGTCCATCCCTTTCATTTGACTGGTCGAAAGTTGAAATCGGAGCTAAACTAATTTCTACTTGTACTAACACTAGTAGCTTGTACTAGCAAACTCGCGACACTATTTTTCGTCATCCACAAGTGAAACCCTTTCACTTGACCGGTTGAAAGTTGAAATCGGAGCTAAACTAATTTCTACCTGTACTAATACTAGTAGCTTGTACTAGCGAACTCACGGCACTATTTTTCGTCACCTATGAGTCAATCCCTTTCATTTGACCGGTCGAAAGTTGAAATCGGAGCTAAACTAATTTCTCGCGGTACTAACACTAGTAGCTTGTACTAGCGAACTCGCGACACTGTTTTTCGTCACCTGCAAGTCAACCTCTTTCACTTGAGCGGTCGAAATTTGAAATCGGAGCTAAACTAATTTCTCGCGGTACTAACACTAGTAGCTTGTACTAGCGAACTCGCGACACTATCTTTTGTCACCTACAAGTCCATCCCTTTCATTTGACTGGTCGAAAGTTGAAATCGGAGCTAAACTAATTTCTCGCGGTACTAACACTAGTAGCTTGTACTAGCGAACTCGCGACACTATTTTTCGTCATCCACAAGTCAAACCCTTTCACTTGACCGGTCGAAAGTTGAAATCGGAGCTAAAATAATTTCTACCTGTACTAATACTAGTAGCCTGTACTAGCGGAATCGCGACACAATTTTTCGTCACCTATGAGTCAATCCCTTTCATTTGACCGGTCGAAAGTTGAAATCGGAGCTAAACTAATTTCTAGCTGTACTAACACTAGTAGCTTGTACTAGCGAACTTGCGATACTAGTTTTCGTCACCTACAAGTCAAACCCTTTCACTAGAGGGGTCACAAGTTGAAATCGGAGCTAAACTAATTTCTACTTGTACTAACACTAGTAGCTTGTACTAGCGAGCTCGCGACTCTAGTTTTCGTCACCTACAAGTCAAACCCTTTCACTAGAGGGGTCGAAAGTTGAAATCGGAGCTAAACTCATTTCTACCTGTACTAACACTAGTAGCTTGTACTAGCGAACTCGCGACACTATTTTTCGTCACCTACAAGTCAAACCCTTCCACTAGAGGGTTTGCATGTTGAAATCGAAGCTAAACTAATTTCTCGCGGTACTTGTGCCGTTAATCATCATTAATTTGTTTTAATTTCGCGTTTAATCTCCCCAAAGACACAACAACTAATTAATATTCCAACCATCGATCAATCTGATCGATCTAAACGGTTTCATTTCAACAACCCTTGCGTAAAGCTCTTTAATCTGGTCTTTTTCGCGAAACTTTACTAGTTCATGGTAAAAATTTCATAGTTACTAGTGTTGGTAACTATAACTTATAAATATTTTAAAACTTCTAACATTCATTGTAATAACCCTCCCACCAATCCCGTTGCGCGCTACAAACTGTTTAACCAATTCTATTAATTAAATTATTCGTACAGATTTCTTAATCGCCCCCCAAACACGAAACACACGGCCCACACACCGTGTGCTAAAGAGAGCCGCGCGCGCTGATCGGTGAGCCGCCGTGTCCTCACGGTAGATGCTCGGTGTTCCTACACGCACGCGGCTAGATAAACGCAAACGCAGTTTTCGAACCGCTCGAGCTCTCGAATAGGCGCGCGCAAATTCGCTCAGCTCAAAAATTTTCAATCTGCGTTTTGGTCGCAAATTTCTCGAGAGAATTTCGAGCAATCAAATGTGCCCGTGAACCGAGAACGAAAGAGCTGCGTTTTATTTGCTCTTTCTCATTCGACGCACTCCTGCGTGTCGAACCCTGGTTATATTGAATGATACCATTTCCGCATTAACAATTTCATCAACAGATTAAACCTACGCTACGTTCATGTAAGTAATAACTCTGAATCATTTCCACTTAACTGTTGAGACGTTTTAGGATGTCGGTCGATTTGGTCAATACAACAAACAAAAAAAAACAGTTAAGATTACTCACCTTCGTAGTGACTGATCGGTTCGATCGGTGCCTGCAGTTTATACTCGGACAGATACTCATCCAGTTCCGCCTCCAGGTCGCGTTGATTCATTGGCGAGCCGATCGAGGAGGACGAGGAAAGCTGCGAGGTGGATGCGTGATGGTATCTCTGATGCTGATGCTGCAACATTTGCCCTGTGCACGTCTCCGACACCGGTTTGGAAGTGACTTTGATTCCTTAGAGCGCGACACAAAAAAAAACAGAACACCACACGCGTTACACGACCGATCCACCCCTAGGCTGGGTTCGGACTTTGTGGAGCAGGACTAGGCAAAAACTCGAGAAGCACAACTAGGCGCTTCCTTGATTAGTCACTTCGACCCGACATGGTTGAGTTCATGTTTGACCGAAACATTCACTTCCTTAATAAGCCGCCCGAAGATTGTGGATCACTTCCAAGTTGCTTCCGCTAGCACTTTGTCTTCACCGATACGTACATACATATATACAAGTGGTGCCAGTGACTGGGCCTAAGATTTATAACTTCATAATTCTACCGCGACGTCGATCGCATTTTTCCTTTCATCCTTACAATTTTGGAACACTGCTATCGGAATCATTCCCGCAGGCATCGAGCGGCAGGCAGAATACCATAAAAGAAGATCCAGCATCCGACGACGCACGGGCCTCTAATATTGGAGGCTGGCGTTACGTGTTGTTTACCCGGGGATAATTAATCTATGAAATTAACCTGCAAAGAAGAGAGAAGAAGAGAAGAAAAGAACATTGTATAATGAGAAGACGTTAAGAGGTTGGCTGTGTATGGCGAAGATTACATGGCTCGAAGTTGCTTGACTGAGAGAAGAAAGTGAGATAATTCAGCATATCATCTATTCAATCAAGGTAGAAATTTGAAAGTGAAAAGAATTGTATTATGCAAATCATGTTCTTCGTGTAGCGATTTGGACGTAATTTTCCGATCAATTGATGGGTTGGGCTACCTATGTTTACATTCATGAGTATTCAGAATAGCCTACATAATACTTATACCGAAGTTCTCTAGTTTGTTGAGAACTTTACAGCGGTTTGCAGTTCAATGACATCTGTACAACGTCCATTGACTTTCACCCGTTGAAATATGCTTAGTTTAATGACTTTGCGACACATTTGTAAATTGTTTTTCATTTGGATATAACACTAATACTACTATGCTTTCGGATGAAAAATGCAAGATTTTAGTGCAGCTAAACAGTTTCAGATACCGTTCTAAATCTGCACAAGTCAATTTTCGTGGAATGAGTTTAGTAGGAAAGCAAATTTTGTTTGAATATGTTGATGAATTAGTCAACAAAATTACTATGACATCGAATGAGTCATTGAAAACATTAGCCTTCTTAAAAATTTATAGATTTCTGAATATGTATTTTTCAAAGTCATCCTTGTCCACTGCTGTTCAATCTGTGTATGAACAATTTCAGTAAATAATTTTTTTTTTACCAAAAATCGACCTTCTGGGACATGACCGATTTTCCGAAATACGACAGACCAACACCAGATCTGGACGATTCATACATTTCTAAGTCATTTGGCATAAAAATTAAAATATAGACCTTCCGGATTTTCTTTGGTTCACGTAAGGGGGGATTTTTAACACTTTAAATATGGTCGATTTTTGATCATCCAGATTTTGATGTATTATGCATTTCTTAGTATTTTCCCATCAAAATTAAAATTTCAATTTTTTCCGTTTCCTTTGGTCCTCCCTTAGGTGATTTTAAGGGTTAAAAACGCTTTTAGACACCTCTAAATCAAGTCTGGTTGAGCTGAAATTTTAACAAAATGTGTAAGGTCGGTTTTTAAAAAAAATCGATCATGAAATTTTCCGCATACATCCATTGCCACCCTAAGAAACATACTTTAATTCTAGAATCCGCTAGTTAAAATCAGACTTGAATGGTAGTAATGGAAATCATTAGTTGATCACAATCCAGATTCAATGTTCGTATAAAGAAATCAGAATTTTAATATGTAATTATAGTATGTTGGTCAGTAGCCTTGGCTTAGAGTTAAGAGCGCAAGTCTTCTAAGCAAGAGGTCATGAGATCGAATCTCGGTTCAATGACTTTCCGCCAACTGCATCGTTGATATAAGTCGCGAATGACATAAAATTGTTTAAACAACTATATTCGAAACAAAAAAATGGTGTCGTCTGAAAATTGAATCCAGAGACTAAGTCTTAAAAAAAATTGAGCTGATTGAAAGATTTTTTGAAGGAATTGCGATGAACACACAACGAGAGATTTCTAGAATTCACCGTACCTTATTTGGACTAAAAATGGACCAAATGTCTGGAGTTCATATTCTTGAGTTAGGGGCCGTTCACTAATTACGTAAGCACGATTCTGGAAATTTTTAGCCCTCTCCCCCCCCCCCCCCCCTGGTAAGACAAAGTAAGATGTAAGATTTTACAAAACCCCCTCCCCCTAATAAGATTTTAAGCTTTTTATTCTTTGAGACATTGACACGTTTTTTACAAAAATAACTTGAAAATATTAAAAATGTGACATCCATGCTTCCAAGCAAAGTTTTTTTTAAAGTAAAACTTAATAACTACATTTGAAAAGCACAATATATACAAAATTACAGATGAAATGTCATAAACGATTATAGAAAACATAAGTTTAGACATAGCATGTTCGGGGTAACAATAATCTTCGATAAATTTTCACAATTGTATAAACAATAAAAAATCTAAACTCCGAATAAAAAAATAGTGAACGATCAGGTTAGCCCGAGGTACCATAAAAAATTGTTATGTTTTTAACCTGAAAATCATAAAAATCTAAAAAAAATCATTCTATACTACTAGAAGTGCAAAAATATTCAACGACAATTACGTTGTCAACTAATCTAAAAGCTCAGACTCATTTCAGCGGTAAGCGATAAAGTTTTAGGATTTTTTTGGTAAAACGTTCGTAAAATTTAAAGTTGGTAGTATCTTTTACTGAAAAAACTGTCTGGAAGTTCATTAACTAAATATGATTGGATTCAAATCGTGGTGTCATAACGTGCCACTTTCCTTTTTGTCTCTATACATTTATCAATTTAACAGATTGTTATTATAAGAAGCGAAAATTGCAACGATCTTTACAATAATGTGATTTAGTGTTTTTTTGTGGCATGTTTGTTTGAATATATTCTCTATAAATTTTATAGAACCAGCATTTTTTTTTAATTATTCAAAGACGTTAAAAGATAAATAACAAAACTGTTGATACTCACGGTTTCGGCTGATCCACATTGCTGCCGATTGCAGCAGAACCAAAACATTGTTTGTTTTGGTTCCTCTTGCTTGTTGTTCAATTCGCATTCGAGAACAATAGATCAATGATTGCTGATGACAGGTGTGATGATGATAAACGCGGTACAAATGTTTACATCATCACACGGTTAGGCGAGAATACTCAAATTGGGTTCTTGGTGACACAACAGTGTTGCCAGATATTCTGGGTAAGAATATCAAAGTACTCATTGAGAAATGAGTAATTTCCCGGTTAGCGAATATAAGAAGTGGAAAAAGACAATTAGCTATCGCTAATTAATATAGTTGTACTCTACTGACCGCACAAAACGAAACATGAATAAAGATAACTCTATTCCACCACTGAAACCTGCGTTTTCAACAAAAACATTGAAAATAACCAACAAATAGGTGAAAAAATAAAATAAAATATGAGTAATATGATTTCGTATTGCTGTGACGAATTATCTATGTAACATTTCTTACGTGATATTTTTGGGAATCCCCCACTCCCTACCCCCCTAGTATAAGATTGTAAGCAAATGTAAAACCTCTCCACTCCCCCTATGTGCTACATAATTAGTGAACGACCCCTTAGTCAGAGTGACTTTTTTGATTTCTTATAAAATTATTAATTAACTTAATTTAAAGTGCAAGAGTAGTTGTTCTTAGTGTAACGAAAAGCGTAAAGCAAAAATTGGTCATTTGGTTCTCAGTATGTTGAACATAAAATTCCATGTTTTAATACTCAAATTGGTCACCTATCTGTCTCTTTTTGACTAATTTTTCACTTTTGATTGGTGATGTATGTAATTGAATAGAAAAGCATTTTATTGTCATATATTGATACTTGCGTTCTGCAATGTATAAATGAATCTTCGAATTTGAAACTTTCGTGTAAACAATGTTCGAAACACGAAAGATCTGAAAAGAAGAAATGGAATAAAGCCATTCGTATTTTAGCCGTCTAACCGGAGACAATCTAATCGTGGTGTTAATCCTTTAGTGATCCGAAAACTTACCTTAAGTATTTTTTTATAAAATCAATATTCCCTTGCTGATACGTTTTAGTGGCGACGAGGACAAATTGGTGATTCAAACAGAAAACAAGGATTTTCTAGTGTGGGTCGTAAGTAAAAGGAAAATAAATTTAATTAGAATTGCTTGAGGAATTTGCAATTACTAAGGAAGGAGGGTAAATTGAAGCTAAGTGCTAGATTACCTGTTGACAAGGTCGAAAATATAAATATATATATATAAAAAAAAAGCAAAAATCAAAAAAATATATTAAAAAGTACTGAAAATAAGTGATTTATATAACTGCATATTGGCATTGTGCAATTATTAATATAATAGATAAATGTGTTTCTAATGCCATTTTGAAATTTCATCCACAGATTCCATTTCTACTGAGGCTTGGTCCGAGACAGTTAAAGATACCGGGAGAGCGTGAGTTACCCATACAGCGAGCGATAGTAGATCGTCGTGGCGAAGCGAATCTACATACGTGAGGCTTGAAAAAAACAGCATAGAAACATCACAGCGAAGAGAGTGAGTTACATCGTGCGATAGTGGATCGCCGTAGCAAAGTGAATCTGCATACGCTAGGCTACCTACACTCAACAGCAGCAGCTCTCGTATCAAATTAAGACTGTGAGTTGTGAGCAGCATTAGTGAGTCATCGAAGACGGTGAGAATTAACGTTGCATAGTTAGTGCTAACGGTTATTCTACCTAACGTGTGTCGCTTGAGTTCGGTACATTAGTGTGGCTTTCCCACAGGTCGTACTGCAGGTAGTAATTCCATCTTTTGAGTGAGTATAAAAAATTTAAAGTTGGTTTTTTTTTCTCTTCTTTTGGGTTTATACGGCATAGTATTTTATTGCAAAGTATATTTATCTAAATGGCGGCTCCCAGTATGATCGGAACGATTGACCACTATCATGTGGGTAGGTCGTTCCAGAATTACGTGGAAAGGTTTGAAATATTATGTGAGCTAAATAATGTAACGGAAGCGTCCAGGAAATCGTGGTTTATTTCACTCAGTGGCGACTTCGTTTATGATGAAATCAAACTACTTTTCCCCAATGAGGAAGTTAGTAACCTGCAATATAGGGATATTATCACCAAATTAAAAGCTCGTTTTGACAAAACGCAACCAGCCTTAATGCATAGATACAAATTTTACAACAGATTTCAAGGTGTAAGTGAAAATTCGGAAAATTTCGTTTTGGCTGTTAAACTTTTAGCAGAAAAATGCAATTTTCGAGAATTTAAAAGTGAAGCAATAAGGGATCGGTTGATTATTGGTCTTCGAGATAAAATTCTGCAGCATAAATTGCTTATGGATGACGATCGGGAGTTAGATGAGGTAGCAAACTTAATCATCAACAGCGAACTAGCTGGAGAACGCGCCAAGATTATTGGTGAACACAGCGAAGTTAATGCGGATATTTTATCCATTAAAAATCGTTTGGGCCGTCGCGACGCGTCGTGAGCGTTTTGAAAATCAGCGTTATCAAGGCAGAACTAATTATAATCAGAACAATTATGGGAGAGTTGATAGAAATAGATCGAGAAGCAGGAGTTTCGATAGAAACGGTAGTAACGATCAACGTTTTCATAGTCGCAAACAGTTCAATCATTCTAGAGCGGTTTGCAACAAATGTGGTCGATCGGGACATCTGCGCAGGGATTGCTGGTTTGAAAAAAAGAATGTTCATTTTATTGAAAAAGAAGAAGAAGGGAAAACCGTCTCTCCTTCTGATAAGTTTGATAGATTACGTCTGAAGGATTCTAGCGAAGAAAGCGAAATAGATTGTTTGATGATTTCAAATGTTAATAGTGTGTCTGAGGCATGCTATGTGGATGTGTCTATAGGTAATCAAAATCTTTCAATGGAAATAGACACAGGATCGGCGGTTTCGGTTATAAGCGAAACTCTTTACAAAACAACGTTTCCTTCTCTTGCGATAGAAAAATGTAACAAAAAATTGATTGTTGTGGATGGAGCCAAACTTGAGATTGTAGGTCAAATTAAAGTGTTGGTTAGTCTCAATAATCTGAAAAAAAGGAAAGAGTTGGTTGTTTTGAAAAGCAAGAAGAATTTCGTTCCTCTTTTGGGAAGAGACTGGATGGAAACATTTTATCCTGAATGGAAGAACAATTTTATGAAGCATTTGAATATCAACAACTTGGATTCGCAACAAACAGTGGATACTTTAGGTAAAATAAAAGAAAAATATTATAAGGTTTTCAACAAGGATTTATCAGAACCAATTTCAGGATTTGAGGTGGATTTAACCTTCAAAATAGACCAACCAATCTTCAAAAAAGCCTATCAGGTACCGTACAAATTGAAAGAGAAGTTTTTGGTTCATCTACAAGGCTTAGAACAGCAAGGAATAATAACACCGATTAAATCTAGCGAGTGGGCGTCACCGGTCATTGCTATACTCAAGAAAAATGATGAAATACGTATGGTAATTGACTGCAAGGTTTCCTTAAACAAAATTGTTATACCTAACACTTATCCTTTGCCACTGGCGCAAGATATTTTTGCTTCTTTAGCAGGTTGCAAGGTGTTTTGCTCCTTAGATTTGACTGGTGCATACACACAACTTAAACTTACTGAACGTTCTAGGAAATATGTTGTTATTAATACGGAAATCGGGCTTTTTACGTACAATAGACTGCCTCAAGGATTGTCTTCTAGTGCTAGCGATTTTCAATGCGTAATGGATCAAATACTGAAAGGTTTAGACAACGTATGTTGCTATTTAGACGATTTGCTAATCGCAGGAAAAAATTTTAACGATTGTTTGAATAATCTAGAGCTTGTGCTCGAAAGACTTATGAAAGCAAATATTTGTATTAACTATACAAAATGTAAGTATTTTGTAAATTCTCTTCAATATTTGGGACACGTCATTACTAGTGAAGGTTTACTTCCTTCACCTGAGAAATTATCTACAATCAAAAACGCTAAAGCTCCACAAAATGTAACAGAGTTAAAAGCTTACTTAGGACTTATTAATTTTTTATAACAAGTTTGTCCCAAATTTATCGTCTAAATTAAGAAAACTGTATGATTTGCTCAAGAAAAACGAACGTTTCGTCTGGACAACTGATTGTGATGTGGCATTTAATCAAAGCAAAGACAGTTTACTGCAAGCAAATATTCTTGAATTCTATGACCCTAAAAAGCCGTTAGTGGTTGTAACTGATGCATCTTCCTATGGCTCAGGAGGCGTTTTGGCTCACAGTATAAATGGAGTAGAGAAACCTATTTGCTTCACGTCTTTTTCATTAAATGCTGCGCAAAAAAAAGTACCCTATTCTACATCTAGAGGCATTGGCTCTTGTTTGTGTAATTAAAAAGTTTCACAAGTTTCTTTTCGGTCAAAAATTTAAAGTTTTTACCGATCATAAGCCGTTAATAGGAATTTTTGGAAGCGAATCTTAGATCAAGGAAACATAAACAGTTTAAATTTCACAAATGAATTCCCTTTAGACTTTGCCGTAATTTCAAAAGAAACTAATTCTGACAAAGATCTGACAGAAACAATTAAATTTGTTGCTACAGGGTGGCCAAAAACAATACCTATGAAATTTAAGAACTTTTTTGCACAAAAGGAAAAACTGGAAGTTGTAGACGAGGTTTTGCTTTTAGAAAACAGGGTAGTGGTTCCAAGCACCTTAAAACTGCCTATACTTAAATTACTGCATGCTAATCATAGCGGTATTGTCAAAATGAAATCATTGGCTAGTTCAGTTTATTGGCCGGGAATGAATCCTGATATCGAAGATTTTGTCAAGTCTTGTGATATTTGTTCATCTATGACAACGTATGTTAAATCTCCTGAAACTTTTACTTGGATTCCAACTTCACGTCCTTTTAGTAGGCTTCATGCAGATTTTTTCTATTTTGAGAAGAAAACATTCTTATTAATAGTGGATAGTTACTCTAAATGGCTTGAAATTGAATGGATGAAGCATGGAACTACGGCACAACATGTGAATAAAAAATTTAGCTCTGTTTTTGCTCGTTTTGGGTTGCCAGATGTGGTAGTCACTGATGGCGGGCCTCCTTTCAACTCAAGGGAGTTTGTGGGATTTCTGGAAAAACATGGCATTAAAGTATTAAAAAGTCCGCCCTACAACCCAGCTAGTAATGGACAAGCGGAAAGAATGGTGAGGGTTGTGAAGGATGTACTCAAGAAATTTCTTATTGATAAGGATTTAAAAGCCATTGATTTAGAAGGAAAAATTTCTTTATTTCTAATCAATTATAGGAACAGCTGTCTAAATGGGGATGGTGAGTTCCCAGCAGAAAAAGTTTTAAATTACAAACCAAAAATGCTCATAGATCTTCTTAATCCAAACAAAACATACAACAAAAACTTAAAAAAATCTCCTGCTAAAGATAAACCAACAGATCAAGATTTATGCGTACCTCCTGATGAATTTGACAAGCTTGTGGCAGGGGATAAGCTTTTATACAAAAATCCTAATCGAAATGACATTCCCAAGTGGTTGAGTGCAACTTTTGTAAAAAGATATTCTTCTAATATCTTCCAGATATCGATTGGAGCAAACGTTTTCACAGCACATCGTCATCAACTGAAAATGGTACACGAACCTCGAAGACGTTGGAATGTGATGGTACGAACCGGGATTCCACGAGAAAATGAACGGCAAGGCAAACGGCGACGAAGTTCCTCTGAGGACGAATTCCTGGGGTTTCCAGATAGTCAGGAACCGTTGGCACCACCTCCAAAGATCCGCTCCGTAATATTACGTAGTCCAGTCATGACGCGGTCTAAGAGAAGCCGGGCAGATATTCTCAAGGAATAACTCAGCAAGTCGCACCTAATGCCAGTGCTGGATTCGAAGCATGATATAGAATATCCAAAGAAATGTTACTAAGTTTTCTATCGATTATTTAAAAAAAAAAATATTACCAATTGTTCTAAAAAATGGAGGATTGCCATATATTGATACTTGCGTTCTGCAATGTATAAATGAATCTTCGAATTTGAAGCTTTCGTGTAAACAATGTTCGAAACACGAAAGATCTGAAAAGAAGAAATGGAATAAAGCCATTTTTATTTTAGCCGTCTAACCGGAGACAATCTAATCGTGGTGTTAATCCTTTAGTGATCCGAAAACTTACCTTAAGTATTTTTTTTATAAAATCAATATTCCCTTGCTGATACGTTTTATTTATTTCATTAAAATTCTACTTTTCTAATGAAATTACGGTAATAAAATCATAGTTTAAAAACTTTTCAGGAACTTTTCAAGTAACCACCACTGCAGTGGTCTGAAAAACCAACCACTTTTATTGCTTCAATATATAAAAAGGTTTCTGAAGATCAAAATAATCATATCCAAAATTTTCAAGAAACATCTGATAGCGGACGTTAGGAAGATTTTAAAACGGTATAATATCTGAAAATCGGTTCAGTAGTTTTGATTATATATCCAAAACTGTTATCCGGGTCCATACCTATGACCCAAACCGGCTATTTGTCTTGTTTTACTGGCTTGACTTTGGTAACCGTATTCAAAATCTAGAAATAGGAGACTGTAGAGCTTCTCATTTTAGGAAAATTCATCGCGAAGATGCAATTCCGTTCATATGGGCCTAGATTGATGTTAAAAATTTCTTGTTTTCGGCAAGACATATTCTCTATTTTGGCCACCAGATGTCCCCTAACACACCAAACATAACAGTCAAAACAAAACTGAGAAAAAAAACAAAGTTTTGGTCAGTTTTGAGTAGGTCGTATGCAATCGTTCTTGAAATTTCATAGAACATTCGTCATGTTGCATAGAGAAAAAACATCTTATAACTTAGGGGGCATCCATTTATTACGTAAAGCACATTAGGGGGGGGAGGGAGTATGCTCGGGCGTTACGAATTGTGACATAGGGGAGGGGAAGGTATGCTCATCGTTACGAAACGATTTTTCCTTTAAAAAAATATTTTAACCGGAGCTATTTTGATGCAATTTTTGCAGAGGAATGATAAGCAAACCAAATTTGATAAATGTGCAAGCTTCAACAACTTTAAGTCCGCAGCCGGTGGCGTAGAGGATAGCCTTCAAGTTGGTGATTTCAGCATTTGTAAGATACTAGCCGTAATATCTTCGAAAGATGTACTATGTACGCCGTGACCGGGATTCGATCTCATACCCCCTGGCTTAGAAGACTTGAAGGCTATCCTCTACGCCACGGTCGGCGGCTTACTAAGTGAAGTATATTTTAAATTACAAGTTGTGTTCCTTGAGCTAAATAAAGTAAATGAAGACCATCAGTTAACAAGCAAAGAGCAACTGGAATAAAACCAGTGTTCCGAATATCACTCAATTTCAATGAATGTTTCTGATTGCACTTCGCACCTGAACGTACAGCGATCGGGTTTCGTTATTGATTGCTACTGGACCTACCCGATCATCGATCGTTCAATTCATCGCTAAAATACAGATCACCTCGCACGATGCTTGCTGTCAAAACAGTGCAGCACCATCATCAAATTGGAATCTCACCAATGCGCAATGCATATGGTGAATCATGTTGGTCTTCGATCAGGAGTGAATGGATCAGGCAGTGAGTGAGTGATACATGAAGCCGATCATTAGCGTATTTTGTTTGATTTGATACATAGCAAATTAATAAATTTATTTGTTGTTATAACGTTTTTTAACATCAGTATGATCAAAATCAAATTGTAGTTGTTTTTGTGAGGGAAAGATGTTCACTTTCGCCGTGTTTTTCAATTTTTACAAGTTCTCTTATTAAACTGTCGTCCGTCACGTTAAAACTACTGAGAATTTATGGTGTCCCGCACAACTTTTTTATTTTTTTTTCGTCCTGCAAAAAATAATTTTGAATTTCAAATAATTCAGGCAGATACTGAGTGAGCTACATTCAGAATGGATCAGTTTGTATCTCCCTCATCTCCGATATGCGATGATTGCTAAACCGATGATTCTGAATGATGCGACTCGGTTTGCATAGCTGATAGGAGCGCTGATCGAGATTGCATACCAGCCAAGCGAAGCAGTTGCGAGAGGCGCTATCCCACTATACAATCAGAATGTTTCCAACAGGAAACGCATCCTGAGTGTTTGTTTTGATTGATTTTCGGAACCCTGAATAAAACAATCAAGAAGTTATCATTAAGTCTGTTTAATGAAGTAAGGTGGAAATTGGTCGAAACAAGCATAAATGTATAGACAGTTGATCACCTGTCTCTTTCCAATTGATTTCGATCGATTTCTACCAGGTCGAAACGAATCCTGCTGCTGAGCTGGATCGGTTTTGTTTAGTTTCAACTTGCTTCATTGAACAACGACCTACTTTCGACCAAAACATTGGCTCATTGAACAACTACCAATTGACAGAAGCCAGTAGATACCAATTACTATTTTGTCTTGAACGAAGCTGTTATTGAGTTTTAAGAAGCGATCTGACAAAGACTTAAACTTTATTTAATTTGTTGTATGCATTTTGAAAAACATTTAAAATATTATGTTAAAAACTTTTTTTAAACTTCGAACGTTAAAATTAAAACAAATATGAGTAGAGAGAGGGGGTATTTGACAGCGTTACATTATTTTTAGAAGGGGGTGCGTCGCAACGTTACGATTTGTGACATACGGGGGAGAGGGGGTCAAAAAAGTGCATTTTTGCGTTACGTAATTAATGGATGCCGCCTTATTGAACCCGACATGTTTTTCAGGAGGGTTTCAAATATAAAGCGTCGTTGTCATGCAAGATCGTTTGTATGACTTTGTTGGAGAAGGAAAAATTGACTGCCACGATTATTTGCCACTGAATTTACAAATCACTGTATCTTTTTTATATAAATTCAAAATATTCTGATCAATTGTAGCATTTTTAATACTTTAACGGTTGGTGAATTTTTTTTCAAAAAATTTTATACGTATTCTTAATAACCTTAATAGATCACCGTTTCTCTGCATTGAAAATTGTTATGTCTTCTTGTAAATCAAAAAGGACTCAATTTCCTTCAAAAACCGTCGGAACCAAGAGTTTTACTACTTGTTCACTTGTGTTTTTTGGGCGCGATTGAATCCGGTGAGATGGTGAAAAAGCAAGTTTCCATCTAGCAATGAATTAAAACTGTCCATTTTACTAAAGCATTAGATTAATTATTTATGAGCCCATACACTAACCGTAGTGGAAGGATAAGTAACAATAAATATCAAGATCTAAAATTTTTCCTTCAAATTCCTTCCCTAAAACTGTCGCCAATCCATCAATCATTTGACTTCAAAGTCATCCGACCAGATCAATGACCGTTTGGACTTCTTATGCTCTACACGCAACTCAGCAAGGCTAATTTCTGGTTTAACTACTCTCTCAGGTCAAAAGCGTCTTACCGCGGGCGCGCAGTGAAACGAGAAAATCATGACCTCGGATATTCCACGACTTACACTCGTAGAGATAATGATTATCGTTCTGCCAGACGGTTCACTTCTGCCGCCTGACAGAAGATTCCAAATATTTAATTGGATCGCGTCTCTTGTTGGGGTACGTTCACTAGGTGTTCCCTACCTGTGGATTTTTCCCTCTGGCCAAAATGGAAGGATGAGATGGAATCATGATTAGTGCAGAACTTTTCAAAGAACGTCAAGGGGCACCGACTTATTTATTATAAGTTTACACAGACTTGGTGAAGGTGTTTATGCGTGGTTGCCGCTGGGTACTTCAAAGTTGTTTTTTTTTCACATATCATTGCTCATAAGAACTTGATCGCCAGAAGACTCTTCCGTATTTATCGAACGATAAATAAGAAAAGTCTACGAACCTTGCGATGTGTGAAGTTCAGTGTAAAAAATCTATTTGTTCAACTCAAGTGCTCCCTTATGGTCAAGGTTGATTCGGTCGAGCGCTTGTAAACAAATTTGATTTATTTATTTTTTAATATCAGTACGAATCGCATTCGTCTTGAATGGTTTGTTGTTTCAATTAAAAAAAATGTTCGAGGGATCCAAGATTGTGCTACTAACATGAACGAAAGACTTCTTTGAACCTGTTCACAATTTATTGCAAGTAATCAAAAACTTAACGATAAAGCGATTGATCACGATTCTGGCGAAGAGCGATTGTAATTGCCGTTCATTTGTACAACATTACCGTGTAAAAAAAAATAATCTGCTGAATGGTTTTTCAGTCTCCAGGTGCCGCAGCAAGTTTACAAAGCAAACCAAAAGAGAGAAAAAACACCGTGATTTGAGCGATGGACAATTCCTTCCGTCAGTCAAGCTCGACCGAAACCTCCAGCGCACCAGAATATCAACGATGGGATCCCATCAGCCGTTACTCACAGCCATGTCAATCAAACTTCTGGCCAAAGCAAGAGGGGTGAATCGACGGATTCATTTCTATATCCACAATTAGCCATGTTTGAACGTTTATTCGATACGGATAAGCTGGAGCCCCCAAATTCTATCGAGCGCGTCAGTTCTTTCGACTGTCATGTTTTGTTCCGTGTCGCCTCCAACCAGGTCACAGTCAGCCCAAATCGTGAGTCGTCCAACTGGTCGCCGAAATTGAATTCTGATTCCCGAGAGTCCCGAATCCATCGCTTTTTAACGGAAAAAAAATTGCAGGAATCGGCATCAGAAAGAAAACCCAAAGGTTGTAACGTAAGAACGTGCCATCGCAGAATTGTGGTCACTGGGCTGTGTCCGTCCGTTTCTGGCGATGGTGTTGTAGAGCCGATGAATGGAACCATTTATGGAAGATCGATTGCCGAATATAGCGGTAATGGAAGACGTTTGACCGACTTTTTTTTTCTGTGGGTATTGATTTTTAATCGAATGACATCTTAGAGGCTTAAGCTAGCTGTGAGTGGCTGTCATTCAAAATAGCCAAATATAGCGGGAGTGCAAATCCCGAAATACTTGTTTCGTATAATTGATACCGATTCTAGTTGTAATGTTATTTAAAAGGTACACCAGGGAAAGTGCAAACGGATTTCACTTCCCCCATAATCGGGGCAAAGAATTTTCTAAATGCGTAACGTATTAAAATAAATTCATTAGGGGAGAATGAGGATACTTGATCCCTGGGGATACTTGATTCCTTAGCTATATCTCGAAACTGGAATGTCTTACAAAGATCAAATGTTCTAGAAAAATGTGCCAAAATGAGCAAAATAACAATGTTTGTAGTTTAAAATTTTTTAACAAAATAATTGTTTGAGTAATTGAACTTTGTTTGAAAAATTTCACAAAATGTAACTTGAAGATCTTTTTTCATCACTTTAAAATGTTCCTTACATGGGAAAATTATGAAAAAAATATTTGTTCCAATGTATCAATCGTTCGAGCGTACAATGAACTTCATAATGCCAAATTTTCAAAGTAATGGAAAACTCTCAACTTTTTTCAGAAAAAGTTTTCTAAAATGTTGATTATGGGTACAATTGATCCCCCTTCCAAACGGCATATTCTTCTTCTGAATTGATCGTTATGATTGCTGATTACGAAATTACTAATATTTATCCAAAAACTAATATTTATCAAACAATTGTCTGAAGAAAAGAGCAAAAATAATTAATTTTCTCTTAATTATAAAAAATAGCGCCTTTAAGTATGTAATGTTGTTAGCGTTGAGACAAAGTTATAGAATTTTCTTCTTATGTCTGCTATAAATTGTGAAATGAGAACAAACATGACCAAAATAGTCAGTTAACATTCTATCTTGGGGTTTTGTTTGATTTTTATACAAGGATTAGGGCTTCCTGAATATGCTTATGCTTATGCTTATGATACGTACACAGCCAGATCTTGTCAGCATCCCGGTGAGTAGTAAAAGTACATTAACTACTCATCTTAACTTGGCCGGGCCCACTGTGCAGTATTGGACGCAGAGACAACTGGAACAAAGGGAGGAAGAAACGTGGACAACAGTACCAACGTTTCCATGACTATAAGTGAGATTTTAACGTTGGGAGCACATATGCTAAATTTCCTTGATGGTGGTCCGTGTGACTTCGTCCTTCTGTGGGTGGAAATGATGTTTTTCTGTACCGAAATCCAAAACCCCATAGTATCTTTCTTCTTCTAATATATAAAGATGAGTTGGACTATATATGTTTGTTTGTATGCACCTTATACAAATCGACACCGCTTAACCGATCAGCCTGAAATTTGGTACAGAGATGTATTTGGACCAGGGTAAGGTTTTAGTGATAGTTCTGAGCCCCTCCCACCTAAAAAAAGGGACCCTCCCATACAACTTTCGTTTTTATTCCCACAAATCAAAAGTCATGGCACCCATTTGGCAGCCGATTTTTTTTACACTTGGCGGGTTGTTTTCACCATCACCATGGGCCGGGCGTAAGAAACGACTATCCAGAATTCAAAGAAAGCAAATCAAAGCTTGCTGAGCGTTAAAGATTTCAAAGGGGAATTTTGGCGGGTGTTTTTTATACCTTCTACTGCTGAAAGCAGATTCCGGTAGATACGAGAATTTTGGATGCAATAATGAGCTAACATTTCGGATTGACAAATACAACTAACCTGTAAAGTATGTATTGACTTGAATTGTAGTGGTTTTCAAAGTGCTCCCTACCACTGCACTGCTGCAGGGCTTTGGTGTCTATAAGAATATAAAGTGTGTGAAGTATGGATGCAATGATTTATCTTCATAATGAATTTGGATTGAGTGCTGAAAACATATTAAGCTGTTTTCTTAAAATCAAGCTTTTTAGAACCAATAATTTTCGTATTTTTAAAATTCCTCATAGAGAAAGATAAAATAATTAAATTCAGAGTTATAAGTTGAGAGCTGTGCCTTCAACGCTTTGAAATCCGTCGAGAAATCTAAGTGGATGACTCAAAAATTTACCTTGCATTATCTGGAAAAACCAAATCAAACGCAAGAAGCTTTATTTGAAATCAAGTGTGGGGTTTTAAGTTTATAAAATGCAATTTTATCGGTCAATCTATGACTTTTGTATAAATGTTGATCATCAATGTGTTCAATTTTACCATCCAATTATGCGAAAACTTAAACCGTTAAGTACTGCGAATTCATTCAAATTATTTCCAAAATAATTATTGAGATTTTTTTTTCCAACAATAGAAAAATTGAAAAAAAATTCTTTTATTATAACATCATAAAATGGACGATTTGGGCTCCGAGATCATTTCTTTTAGATCACTTCAAAAAACTATTTGTGGAACTTGGAACATTTAAGAAAAACTAATCATAAAACGGTGTGAAGAAAACAACGAAAAGTACACATACATTTGAAAACATGAAAAAGAGGCTTCAACAAGTTTAAAAAAAACAAATACAAACACATACAGGATCTCAATTAAAGTTAATGTTTCCTCGAAGAGATTCCTTTTACTTAATTCTTAGCGTACATCTTTCGGGTATATGATGGCTAGCATCTCACTAATGCTTAAACCAATAAACCACAAAAGTTTAATGTGTATGCCGTGACTGGGATTCGAACTCATGGCCGTTGGCTTGGAAGACTTGAAGGCCACGAGCTGCGGCAAGTTTCGGAAGCCTTCTTAGAATTTTCTGGGCAAATAAAACTTGAATATAGCATACGGGGGAGTATTTGGCATACAGCGTCCGAGGAGATCATCCCCAAAAGAGATTTCATTAGATGGGGGGTGGAAAAGATAAAAATATAGTATAATCATTTGAGGATTAAAAAATAGAAGGCCAAATCTATTCAAGCTTCCTTTAAGAAAGGGTGGGTATAAAATGTTTTTCGTGATGAAATAAAAAAGCATTCATGGTAAATTATTTTTAATTTCTATGAATACTAACCTCATAACTATATCTAAGTGTTTCAAAAATATGAAAAAAGGAAACACAGTAAATATTCTCATTAAAAACTTGAAAAAAACTAACAAAAATTTCAAAGCTTACATACATGGCACAACATGTCTAAAATATTAAATACAAAGCTACCAAAATTTCGTAAAGTCAAACGACTAATTTTGATTTATATTTTATGCAAACCCGAGCAAGGCCGGGTAAATCAGCTAGTAGTTAATAATTTTACAAATTTCCTTATTTTCATTACTAAAAAATTTACAGTATTGATTTAACTTCAATGTTAATAAGAATTTAGAGTGTCGGATTTCGATGCACAATCATTTCTGGTCTCTGACCTTGGATATAGCGCCTTTGCTCGCTCTTGAAAAGAAACATTGAAAGAACAAAAAATATAATTAGTGTAAGCATCCCCCCCCTCCCCTTCAAAAAAAATATTTCAAAAGTATTCATAGTATTAAAGTAGAATATTATTTATTATGACAGCTTTTCTATGATTTATTCATATTTAATTATTTGAGTGGAAGATAAAGATGTTGATTTCGATTTTTCGTTGTATGGTGTTGTATGTTTCTTTTCTAATAACCTGTAAAAAGTCGAAAATACCGAAAAAAAACAGAAATTCTACTGTATTTTCGGTATTTCTATACGGAGCAACGCTATCTAGAAAAGTACAATCTTATAATAAAATTGTTCATTATTTCACTCTTTCCGAACATTTAGGGCTTAGATGATTTATCAACTGCATTTCTTTTTTCTGAGCCGCTCTATCCTTCTCACTAGGATACCAATCTGTTTGAATGGTACTGTATGAAAAAATTAACACAGCTCCAATCCCACAATGAAGAAGGTCAAACTTAAAACTCCAATGAATTAAATTAAATAGAAAGAATATACTTAGCTTTCCAGCCGTTTCCGTAACCTTTTCCCGACAAATCTAAGAAAATTTGATCGAAGCAATCCTTTTCCATTTCTGCGCATTCCTCTAGCTTCCAGATTTTACAGCCACTGTTATCCATTCTCAACTATTTCCCTTCCCCTCTCACTTCCACAACATTGCCACTGTAGTTCGAACTGCTGGTTTTTTTTTTCCTAATTTGAAATATCACGCACCTCCACCAACCGAAATACTTCAATTTCACTTTTTCCAATTCACCAATATCCAATTTTATAGCACTTTGCCAACCGATCTCGGACGCGCCCGTTCAACGGTTCAGCAGAACAAGGGTGTAGGGAAAAAAAATCGACCACTCTCCTGGGAGCTCACGATCACTCCTACTTGATACGAATTGTAACTTCAACTTTTGAAAACATCTACAAACCAGGGATTCAGAAGTTTTACAACACACAGCACATGCCAAAGCACATAATTCTTTTGGCAAAAGAATCCTCCGGAAATACGACAGGACTTTTAATCTCTGATTTACTATATACGGTTGCACAAATCCGCGGGTTATCCGTTATCTGTTTACTTTTTCAAAACTTTCCGAAAGTTTCACTTTTAAATTTGAAAATTGACAAATTTTTTATGAACGAAGAAAAAACGCGTGCGCTGTCATCGAGGCAACGCCTACTCCTTTCCAAGGATTAGGGCTTCCTGAATAAAAGATTAAATCTCCTTCAATAGGGGATCAAGTCTCCCCTAACTTAAGAAAAATCGCAATTTTTTTAGTCCCACGAAAATGCTTCTAGTTCAACAACGGGTTCAAGTATCGTTCTTATTTGTGGAGCATAGAAACTTGAAGTTACAAGCTGTCAGAAAATGTCAAAGACGGCGAGTTGCTAAATTTTTCCTAAAAGATATGGTGAAAATAAGAAAAGGGGATCAAGTATCCCCACTCTCCCCTACATATCTCGGTGTGCTTTGTAAATTTTTATTGTTGTATCTGCAGGTTTCGTTCAGTATAAATTACTTTTTGGAACTTCTTTTTCGTCGTCTGTTGTTTGGAGCAAAAGACCTGCATTTACAAAGGCAAAAAAGAATTTTAAATATCCGTTTTAAATAATTCGATTTTTTTCTAGGGCTTCCACGGTCCGATGGTTCGTCGAAGGAAGGCATCCAACTCTCAGAAACCTACGATGGCCGGCTACTCGTGCCGCTCGCAATAATTTCTTTGGGTTATCTCCAGATGCATTTTTTCTAAAAAAAATATAATAGTGGAATCTGCACAATAAGGAATAGTATTATATTGAAATATATGAAAAAAACTATAAAAATGAGAATATAATGGAATAATAACAACAACAATAATAACCATTAAATACTACAAAAGTACAACGAATAATAATTATTATTTTTATGATATTTTTTTAAAGTAATCAGAATACATTTGCAGCGATGTTGTAGTAGTAAACACTTTTTTTAAAAATGTTATTGGATGTTAACGATGGAATTATAACTGAAGACTTAGAAGTTAAATGATTATAATGAGCTCCATCCAATAATTTTAACATAACTATTGTAATAAATGAACATAAAAAAGTAATATGTATTTTACTAACAAGAGCTTTGAAAAACGATCTGAAACCATATGTTATCAACTATATTAAATAATTTCAACTATAAAAATTATTCAGATCAAGAATTTCTTTTGAATTTATTGCCATTACATTAAAACCTGTTCTAAACGATAACAAAAAAAATAGTCCTAATCAATTGCGAAAGAATTGTTTCATTGTTTAGTATACGATTGTGCTTAAAAGTCTAAGTAGTAATCTTTCTGAAATTCAATTCCTTGAAAAAAAAATCATTTCGATTTATAACTTTATAACCAACTTTTTCGGAAGTGTAATAAAATATGATTGCACTTTGATGGCTCGATGAAATAAATGAATAATAAATTAAATTTTCCATGGAATAGGAAAATTTCAAAATATTGATCATTTCTGATGGTTTTTTTTGTATGTATGTATGTATGTATGAAAACCCACCAGTGGCTGTTAGGTCTTTCGACCCGAGTCGGTACGGGAAGTCTCAATCGCACATTCAAATATTGTTCATGCTTAACTCATCAACAATAATTGCAGCACTACCAAGGGGTCCGTTACCACTGGTTTGGGGCAGGTTTGACTCACCGAACACACTTCCAACTGTTCGAAACAAATAAAGAATCCTGAAAAGGTACCGAAGTATCCTCCTCATGATTCTAAATATGCCGAGATACTCCGGCTGGCTTGAACCCACAATCCATTGTATATCAGCTTTCCGATCGTTTGATGCCCTGCCCAACCCCCCAAAGATCCCCAATAATAGAGTTAAGGTACTTTGAACATTCTATCAATAAATAATTATGCATTTTTATTCATCTTACCTTGAAACCATTTTAAACAAAAAAAATGGAATAAAATGTATAACAATTTGATACTTAGCTGAATTTTCTGGATCTTGATTAAGGCCGCATTTTTTTAAGTTTTTCCATATAATTTCAATCACAGTAACCATTGTACAACTTCAAGCACCTTTTCACCATGTGGATGTTGAAAATCGCCCAACGAGCAGCCTACATATACAGTATAGCAATTTTTATAGAATGCTGCTCATCGAGTCAACATTTCTGTTATCAATTCCTAGCCATTACTATATCAATACCATGATCACAAATCCAAAAACCCTACAGGTTTTGATCAACTGGTTCAACTAATAAATCTTAAAACTTATCAGACAATTCACGGTTCCGATATCCTGTGTTTAGACACGCACACAAACACAAACCATTTTTAAAAAAACACACGCATTGTGAAAATCATAATCTTTATATGAACTCATCATATAAAACCACTCCCCACTAGCGCTGGAACTTGCATTTTTTCTCTTTTTCACCATGTTTCCTTCTGTCTCTTTAAAATCAGGCAATTTCTGAAAAACAAGTGAAAGTTTTCCCCTTTTTATCACTGTTTAAAATCAAAACTAGCTGGATCCACGATTCCGAACGACTGAGATTCCTTTTTTTCACAATTGCCGAACGTGCATATTCTTCTCAGATCTACATAAAGGCAAGTAAAAAATTTCACTACACTGTTGAACTTATGAAACTTAGACATGAAAATCGAGAAAAAATAAATTTTGTGGAATCACGAAGCAAAACGCGACCGCGGAACAAATTGCAACCGCACTCGAGCCATATTATTATTTTTACTTTATATCAATTAATTTATAAAATTTTCATCAAGCACCTCCGAAAAAACGCGTGCAAAAATAAATTTCGAGAAATAACGAAACAAAACGCGACTGTGAAAAAAACGCAACCGCCCTCGAGCAACGCCAACTTAGTCCTGCCTTGATCATTTCTGATGGTTTTTTTTTAAATAAAACAATTTTTTCATTATGGCTTCGATTAGTTTGCAACACGCAAATGTTTTATGAAACTATGAGGAAAAAATGGATGATAATATATGAATGAGCATTACACAATTAGTAATGTCAATATTCGACAAAAGAACATTTTTATCGGATAGATGGATGATCTTAAATCACTAACCGAATCACAAAAGCTTTCCGAAAATATTAACAATTCTTCTATATCGCTCACTGAACTTTTTCTAGTTACTACTTCTATATTTATCGCTGTTTCGGTCAAGAAATCTCGAATCTTTCCTCCACGAAAAAAAACAGAACAACATAACAAATTGAAAAAAAGAACGCTCTCCTATTTCCAATTGCATAGCTAAAATTTGACTCCTAAATAAATGTGTGATCACGATATAGTAATTACTGAATGAGTTTTTTTAGTTCTTAGGATGAAAGTAAACCTAATTGGAACGAACTCACTAAGTTTTTTCAATCGGTTGTCAAACCTCTTCGCTACATCATCAATGCAGTTGAACTGGTTAAACCTTCGGGACACGTTCAGGCAGGGTTGCCAACATTTTTTTTTTTCAAAAATCAGGGAACTAAAGAAATAAAAATCAGGCTACGTTAAAGTAACGGTAATGTCGCTCAAAGTGATAACCTTTTTTTTATCATCGCTCAACATTTTCATTCTAATATGTGTTGTGTGCCTATTTAGTTGAAAAATTCTACTGAATCAAAGAAATCCAAAGATTCCCTTTAATTCCCTTTTTTAAATGACAATCGAAGGGAATCTTTTGATTGTTTTGATTCAGCCACATTTTCACTTTTTAACTTCAGCAATGGTACCTAATCCAGTTCCTTACTACCCATTTGTCATTACATTCTTAAAAATCAGGTAAAATCGGGCATATTTTCAATAATCAGATAAATTCAATGGCTTATCAGGTTGTCAGGCTGAGCCTCGAAAAATCAGGCAAATCCTGAAAAATCAGGCACATTGGCATCTCTGCGTTCAGGCATTCGACTACGCCTACAGCGTTTTGAATTTATGTCAAATTTTGGTAGGCATAACCCGAACACACGAATACTTGTACGGACAATAAGCCAAATTGAAAATCCTAGCTAGACCGACCGACGCTATTCCTACGGCAAAACCTTTCGACAATAATCCACTAATAAGTACGTTTTAACGCTTCAAAAATCACTGTTTGATAAATAAAAACTTCACAACCCAATGTTCGGATAATACCACAAAATTCTTATTTCTATCTTTGATAACCGATCCATACCAGAAGCAAAACTGCATCTCACGATACCTAATCTCGTAAACAACCGAACCACACAAAGTCTCTTATCAAGCAACTCGATAAAAAAAATTATCCCTATTTTGATAAGCTTTAGTCTTTGAAGCTGACAAACGAGAAGCACCAATTTAGGGACCACCTTAGCTTGTACCTACGTCGGCAAACAATTGGATTTTTTAGTGCGGTTTTTAATTCAAGTTTACAACAGTTTGCACTGGTCTATTTGCTTATAATTACTTTTTTGACTGTTTACATCTATTCTCGCCGAATGCATTTTTCTTCAATAAATCTAATAAAATGATATTTGTGAGAAAGTTGAATTTAAGCGATGAGCGAACTACAAAGAAACCATTTATGAAAAAGTTACGAGTTCAAATTGCACAAGAAACTTTTGAAGAAGTTCGTAGTACAGTGAAAGTTTAGAAAAAAATTAAGCTTGAATTGTGAAAACCTGGAAAAGGCGTTTTGTGAAGGCAAAAGTGAAATGGTGATTTGGTTGACAATTTAAATAACTATAACCATGGAGAAAAAAACTGACCATTTTTAAAGGTGATGGAAAGTATTTATTAGCGAAACATAGGAAAGAAAGGGCGTAAGTCGTAAATATAACGGATTTTTCAAAAAAAGATAAAACGTCTCACCGACGGGATTTGAGCCCGCAATTTTCACTTCAGTACAACGGCGCGTTAGCCAATTAAACCACGCTTACCGTGCTGTTGTACTGAACCAGAAATTGCGGGTTCAAATCCCGTTGGTGAGCTGTTGGATGTTTTTAAAAAAATCCATGATATTCACGGCATACGTTTTTTTCTTTCTACTAAATCTCATTTTCAGGAACGAAGATGTATCATGGCGGATTCAGAACATTGGGTTGATAATTCTGAAGTTTGCTGAAGTAAACAGACAATGTCATCGTAGCTGGAAAGGGTCCCAGATGGCATCAATCAAACAACAAATTTGTATATGCGTCAAGCTTCGGTGAGATCAATCCATTATTTTTGTACATTCTATAATTTTTCCTTTAAACAACCTACTGTATAAATGTATAAAAAAAACCTATGAAGCGTTGGACAGGGAACTCCAAGCTTTATCTCTCTCCTCATATCTTTCGCCGCTTTTATCACACGGTTGGCCTGGCCGCAGTTGTACCTGCAATGCATTCTATTTGTTACAGATATAACGTTAAAATAAAAATCAATTGGAAAGGTAAGATTTCCAAGACAGTTCAAAAACGAAAAAACTTTATCCAAAAAATGTTAAAAAAAAGTTATCAAATGGATTGTGTATGATTTGAATCTGAAATCTTTAGCTTGTAAGGCCAACGCACTGGATTCTGTACTTTTTGACAATGTCTTTTAATTTTGAGAATCATCAGATGGGTAATATTTGTAGATCTCTTGAAATTTGTTGTTAGAAAATGCATCCATCATAGGGATTGGAATGACATAGATAAGATTTTTGAGATTCGAGAGCTACATAAAAAATGGATAAAAGGCTTGAGTCCAATCGAAAAAAAAGTTATAAATCATGTTACTAAATCACCTCTTTCCTACCCATTTTGAATCTTGATAATCCGTTCCTCTAGGCAACACAAATATTTTTTTTTAATTCAGGGGACGAAAATATTAGTCAAATTCAGATTTTTTTTGAAAACTTATAAATGATCAATACTTGTCTTTAAATTGATATGAAATCGGAGAATGTGTTAATGTTTGCGTTTGTAGTAAACAACACAGCAAGAAACCATTATTCAATCTGCAAGCAACACAAAAGAGGTTTTAAGTTTCGATCAAGTACTGGAAGAGAGATTCACGTACAGATCAAGCCAAAAAAAACTCCAGAACGAAACTTCAGGCCTCGATGCACTGTTGTGAGTCGTTCTATTGTTTCGATTCCGGGAAACGTGACGTGACGCGACGACCTGGCATGTGTAAAGAAGCTCTCTTCGAGGCCCAAAGTCCGCGAATAAATACTTAGGCGGCCTGCACCTCCTCCCAGCAGTGTCGGGTTCAGTTCGTCACATCAGTAGGTAAGTACCTTCTGCCTGACCAGACCAAGGTGTCAGATTTAATGTTCTGGCTGTCCACTTTGTTCGGTGCTCTTGCTCTCTGATTGGGGGGTTATTTTTCGCGGATGGATTACACGGTTCTTGACACTTGTGCATAAGTATGCTTAGTCATTTTAGGTACGCCGAGACGTGAGCCAACGACGGATGGCAGCTTAATGTGAGATTTTTTTGGTGTTTACTTCGCTTGTAGAATGTTGGAAGAAAATACTGGAGGTCAACAGGGTAAATTATGATCGTTTTTTTTTTGTTTGGGGGAAGATCAATGTACTTTTAATGGATAGAGGATTCAAAATGGTGTCAAACTCATCCCGGATATGGGAATAAAAAAAATCACCGTTGGCGATTACCAGATTCATTAGACTTTGATATCAAATTCAATGTAATGAGCAAATTTTAATACAGTTTATTTGCACGTTACTGAATTATGAAAACTTTACGTTATTCCATCGAAGCTTTGTTAATAATTTCATCCATATCGATAAACTGCAGGAACGAGCAGTTTCCCGCAAAAGAAGGTCAACTGGTGAAGATTCGCGCAATCGACCAATGACGTCAGGTTGAATTTAACGATGCGGTCATTCCACACCGGTTTTGGCTAAGCCAGACCAGACGGCTAGAGGAATCTTGTTCCGTTCGTTGCATGTTTTCACTTTCTTTTCGCAACTGAATTGATCGATCGATCGTTCAGGGGTAGGCGCCCATTGCATCGAGCGGGAAGCAAGACAAGCATGTTTTAATATGTATGAAGAATCGCATCATAAGCGTGGAGTGGAGATGAAGCAGGTACTAAATCGGTAAACAAAAACCGGCCTTTGCCAATACCTGCTATGAAAAACTCCAACAACAACAACAATGATCACGGAACGACCTCCAAGGTAGATTTTATAACTGCAGCTTGCGAACTTGCGAAACGATCCAGTCAGGAGGTATCATTTGGGTGGTAAATATTCAAGTAACTGCCAGGTCCCATGGAATTGACTTGCCCAGGGGAATTGGTGTTGTTTTCGATTACGAGAATCAGACTTAGGCACAGATGTGTTGGTAGATTTGGAAGGAAATAAATAGCACAGAAATATTCAGTAGTGATGCAAAACTGTTTGTATTCCAATTGAAATTTTGTTAACACTCACACCCAATGAAGGCGTTACAGCTTGGGCAGTAGTGACGTGCCTCTTGGCAGGACCCGCAGCAATAGGGAATCACGACGCAGGGCCAGCAAGCAAGGATACACAGCAGCAGCGCAATCAAATGAGTCGTCGTTGTAACTCTGTATTCCACTCTGGTTATAATTTGTTTGCTGCAGTTCGGACAGACAACGCTAACGGGTTCACGACCAAAACCGGGACAGGTACAGGATGCGTATACTTGATGGGTTGGCATTTTGAGAGTCTGATGGATGGTGGTCACAAAGGGATACGAAAAATTTGCACACTGAATGAGGCAAAAATTGACAGCAGCTAGACTGGAATGTTTTCAAAATCCAAGTAGACACAGTCAGTATAATATTGGTCCTCATGCTTTGAAAACATGAAAATTTTATAAAAAGCACTTGAGTATCATAGTACATTGAAAGTAACAGGTTGTGCTTAACCTCACTTGAAAGCTCCGTGTATGTACACAGCATGCTTGCATACCAAACAAAATAGTTATGAAAATTTGACAGTTTCGTATGGAATGGCAATCCAAATTATTAATTTCACCGTCGATAGCCATTCGATTCTTAAGAAAAGGGCTTCAGATTAAAGATTGATGCTTCAGGCTTATCGGAAACTATTTTTTGCATTGGCTTTTTGGATCTGAACCATAAATAATGAGCATTCATAAGAAATTTTCATCGTCGTTCCTCTTTTTTGAGAGCAACCAACCAACATTTTCTTCTGTCTAAAAATTTGATAATTAATTTAAAATACTTCATATTTCTGTGATATAAAGTCAATTTGTTTGAGTTTTTATTCAGACCACACAAGAAAAAGGCCATACAAGGCAAAAGTATCACTAAATTTTAGTTTTACATCGTCAAAAAGCCTATTGCATATTACTTTTAGCGGTCTTGAAAAGCCAAATATTGTTTGTTTCACAAAAATGCATCAGTGCATATTTTTCTCATAATTTTAATGCATGTCATTTTAAGAAAAAAGTGATTTTTAGATAAATTCCATATATTTGCCAGTTTTTTCCATTACTATTTTTCGGGGCCTCTTACCAATACGTTGAAAGAGAGCGGAACGGCTTTCCTCGTATATTTCAAAGTACTATGCATGAGTATAAAATTGAACTTGAACAGCATGAAAACCTGTCACTTTCGTTTGTGCTTCTATCACGGGTTTTTGTTAAATCATGTTTGATGATTATGACACCTCACGAGATCTATAATACTTTACTCAGTTAGAGCAAATTCACTCGTGTTGAGAAAAAGTGGTAGAAATGTTGACACTTATAGCACATTTTGAAAATTTTACCATGCACCATGTTTACCATGTTTTCAAGATCTTTGAGCGTTGTATTTTTTTACAGCACTGTTTCTATTTCAGCCGTATGTGATAGAAATATTGCTATTTTTGCATCACAGCATGCGAAAATAGAACACGTGTTGTAAGAAAACTTTAAATTTCGACTTTATTATTACTCCAAACACATTTTTTTATGTTTTTATTAGAGCACCTGTATCCATGGTCTATTCTTTAATATTATTTATACATACAAGAATTGGACCAACAAATTTAGATCCAATCTAGTGAAAAAAAAGGCAAATCATTCATGATCTATTAACAGGCAAATTGTTCAGAACTGCGTAAAATTTGATGCAAATCTGCTCATTATTGGGCCAAAAGTTGAGTTGAAACTGGTATAATAGACCACCAGTTTGGTTGCTTTGGTCGGAATTTGGGTCTAAACCAGCTGTTTTTAGCATGATCTTGGAACAACTTCTTGCAGCTCGTGTTACGCAATACCTGAAACAGCACAATTTGTTGTATAGCTATCAATACGGGTTCCGGGAAGGCTCAAGCACCGCAGCAATCGAACTAGTCGACGATATTCACACTGCCCTTGATCATCGAAAATTCATGGGGGTGTTGTTCCTTGATTTAAGAGCACTGGTGGTTCACTGGTGTTGGGAAAAAGTGGTAGAAATTTTGTCACTTTTAGCTTATTTTGAAAATTTTGCCATGCAAAAACATTTTCAAGATCTGTGGCCTTCAAGTTTTTTTTAACAACACGTGTTGTAGTTTCGCATGCTGTGATGCAATATTTCTATAACATACGGCTGAAATAGAAACAGTGCTGTAAAAAATACAACGTCCAAAGATCTTGAAAAAATTTTTGCATGGTGAAATTTTCAAAATGTCAAAATTTCTACCACTTTTTTCCAACACCAGTGAATTTGCTCTAAAGAAGGCGTTCGATGCGATCGATCATTCGATACTGCTCAAGAAACTGGATGCGCATGGAATCAGGGGTATAGCGAATTCTCTCTTTGCAAGCTGTCTCACGAATAGGAGATAGTTTGTGCAAATCAACCGCATGACAAGTGATTTGGGAAACCTTCTAGTTGGAGTTCCTCACGGCAGCAATTTGGGACCCCTTCTGTTCATCCTGTACGTAAACGATTTAAACAAACTTCAGTTGAATGGTAAACCTAGACTTTTTTCTGACGATACATCATTGTCGTTTGAACACACTGATGTTAGCAGAGTAATATTTCAGATGTCGGAGGATCTCGTTACCTTACAAGGATAATTCGACGCCAACCTACTGTTTCTGAGCCTTAAAAAATTAAATACATCATCTTCAAATCAACGAATCGGCCAATCGACTGTTATAGTCAGCTCCAAGTTGGCCAAACGGCTGATCTTTCACGAGCTTATCAACTGGGATGTCCATATAGAACGATTACGGAAGGAACTTAGTGCTATACACAGTGACTCCAAAGGATTGGCCGATTTGCCAGTTCCTGTTTACAATGTAAATATGAGTGAAACTACTGTTGTCGGATATTTAATGAAAAGTCTGTGTTCTTACCGAGAACATGATGAGGATATAATATTAAGATTTCCTACTGAGCTGATATCTTTCACTGTGGAGCTGTGTAACAGGCTATCTAAATATAATTTGGAAAATTATTGATCAGATAACTTCTATCGATGGAAGGCAAGCACGTTTTTAAATTATCTCTTATTGACGTTTATCACTTGTCATCATTCTGCACTTCTCCGTGAGTGATAAGATCAATTACAGATGTCATCGGGACTCACTTCTCAGCAGACGTTGGCACAGTGGGCTCGTCAACACACAGCATAATGTGAGGTTATCGAGACCAAAAATCTTATTTGCCTGTATCATGTATATGTGCAATCTACCATTATAGATCTATGTAAATAGACGGATTTTCATGGTTTTACTATGACAATGTGGAAGCTGTTAGCCCCACGAACTTCATGTTTTTGAGCTTCCGAATGCATGGGAAATTGTTTAGCTACATAACAATCCCCCTTTTTCATGGTTATTTTCGTCAAAACGGTGAAATGTATGTATGAATTTCAATTTTCATTCACGGTTTCGTGGATCATATTAATCATTGTGTCAACCATACAGTTTATAGTTTATGATTATGTGAATGATATGTTATGTGAATAAGCTCAACATCTCACCGATTTGAACCAAGCGGGTTATGTTAGAAGTTTGAGATAAAAATGAACTCCAGAGAAGAAATTCTGCACCCAATACTTCATACATTGCAAGGAAACATCATCTCTGCGTAAGCACTGTGTTTTTCCTTAACATTATGTGGAAAGATAAACTTGGACCGAAATGCACAATCTATGGAAAACATAATTGATCCGAACGTGTTAATATGTATTGTGCTTGAGTTAGTCTGCTATGAGTTAAAGCATGCATGATTTTACAAATTTTGAATTTTATACAACATGGTTTCACGTTAATTTAGAAGGGTTGAACCAAAAGATTAGCAGTCACAACACAAGCTTAGTTGGTGATCATACAGAGACTTGTTCCATCGAAATATTAAGATAATTTCGTTAAACGGAGATTGAAAGAAAGGTGGAATTGAGATATGTAAACATCGGCTACGCATCGAAGCTAAATTCCTTCATATCTGCTCATAGTTCATGTATAGGAATATGAAGAAAAGACGAGTGTTCTTGACAAAAAACGAACTATAGTTTTAAAATCAATTCAATCGGCATTTCAAGTAGTAATTAGTGTTTCTCATAGTCAGTCAGCATGTTTTTCTTTAAAAAACGAATAATTTGTGCGCTACGACGTCTCACTGTGTCCATTTCAATTTTTTTTCTTGAAAACTTAATAAAAATAAAGTATTTATTACTATTTTTGTAATTATATTAATATTATTTCGGATGGGGATGTGTGAATGGATTAAACCGACACCGGGCCATTATCCCTAAGCGTGCAGCCAGTCAGTCAGTCAGTCGGAAGTCAAACAAACGGGTCAAGTAGCGTGTGTCGCTCCCCCGGGGGCTCATCGGTGCTGCTTCCGAGCTTTGGAGCTCCGGATAGGTTTGAACAGTATAAACGATCCCTTGTACAAGTTTTGATTCAAAATCCGCTACCGAGTATCTATTAATCGTTCTTTAAAAGGCCTCTGTTAATTTTTAAATCGACTACATCCTTTTGACGGCAGTATCGCAAAACTTTGAATGACTTTCATCGAGGAGTATCCAATTCTATTACAAACGAATGAGAAAGCAATCGTTGCTATCCATTCATGCATCCAAACTTCCAAATTATTTTGATAATTTTCCTGTACAGTTTTTGTCGTCAACAATATAAATATAATAAATATTGACATTTCTCTGGATCGCTGAGTACGATGGCGCAACCGCATCCAACATACCAGTCCGTGACTAGTTAGTTATTAAAAACAGATAAACTGGTTCTTTCAGCGGAAACCGTTCGTCTTGTAGCACTTGAAAGCCTCTGAAGTCACCAGCCGATATCTTTACAGGGAACTAGCTATCTCACCAGTCACCAGCCTGGACCATGGACGGACAGCTAGCTTAAGACTCGTGGCATCAAGGTTGGCATCTCTCCTGACCCGACCCTCTGTCTGTCTGTCTGTCTGTCTGTCGGTCGAGTCTTTTAACCATTTATCGTCAATATGTGGTCTTCAGATGTATTAAGTAAGACACTTCATTGGTCATAAATCGACAAGCATTTTTGCTGATGAAGGAAGGGAAAAGTTCGCGTCAGCCCGTGCCAACAATAAGAGCAAGTTCTCTCCCGTCGTCGTCGCCACCACCCAGTTAGTTAGTTAATTGCCTTCGCAAGATTAATGAACCATCAAGCTGACCCCTGACATGTACAAATGGATCAAATCAAGCATCGTCGTAGAAAAGGTAATATCGGATTCAGTTTATTTCTCCTACATGTTGGTGGCAGCGAAAAGCGACGAGAAATTCCGTCTTTGTTGTTGTTACAATGCGCTGGACCAGGAAATGAAATACCAACAAGTTGGGATGTTGAGGTTATGTTGCTATTAGCGTCATGCACGATTACAAGGTAACTTTGAAAAGCATGGTATTCAAGAAAAGGACAATAAAGGGAATTAGGAAATGACCTATTTCACTCCGAGTTTTACTATGCATAAAGTGACAGAAAACAGAGAGGAAGTAGGCGATGGTTGGTTGGTATCGCGCAAGTTTTTTTTCTCCACTCCGTCGCAGTGAAATTAAATTTTTAAAGTTTAAGTTTAAGTTTTCGTACTGTAAAATTGTGATTTTTTCTTGAATAAGTAGACAATGCATAGTGATCAATAATTGCATGTTCATTGTTTGTGCCCGACCCGATTCTTCGTTGATTTCGTCCACTTCCAGTAGGTGACATCGTTGAATGATTCGCTACAAGAGGAAGCACACTTGCTATTTCAACAATTGATGAGTTCGTTTCATTATCCTCCTCATTCAATTATTCTGAACTGATGTTGCAATTCTTATTCATTTACCTGTGAATTTTCAGGAGCCTACAAAATTTAAAAATTCTGAAGTAACCATTCAGTAATTTTTGAAGAGGCTTGAGGTGATCCTCCGCAATTTGCGGGAAGTGCAGTGGAGTTTTTTTTCTGTTTCAACCTTTCTTTCCAACATTTAAGGGAATCATTTATAAAGTTGTGTTGGAATTACTATTATGATTTAAAACAAGTGGGTGGCAGAAAAGTGTGATGCGCATAAGAATTACGTCAGAAATCGTCGTAAAATAAGGGGATTCTACCAATTATCATTATGATTCATATCTATAACGACACATTGGAACTGTTCAGTTACTGTGTCATTCATGGTTTATATATGCGGGAAAGCAAATTTCAGTTAAAATGTTGCTTTTAACTTAAATCAATGCGCCGTTTCTCTAAAAAAAAGTGCCAACAAATATGTTTCGAATCATTGGCAAACAAGTGGAAACAATAATGTGAATATTTGATGGAAAACCAGTGTGAAAATAAGCAGAACAAAATCGAAAAAATAACCATTATGTTTGAAAGGCACATTAAACGGTTCCCCCAGATCTTTTGTTGAAGTATTCGGGTTGTATATCTTTTATAATTTTCAATCAGGAGGATGAAGCTAAATGTTTTCGTTGCAAAATTTCTAAAAAAAAAAGCTATATTTCTTCTGCTTCCTCAGGAAACGATCGTATGCTGTACAGAATCTTCGTTTTTTTTTTTTCAAAAAACCTCCCTCGAATTCAGAAAACAATTTTGCAAACAAATAAACAAACCTACTGGCTTCTCAAAATGTGCTATATATTGAAAAAACTAACTTTCTTCATTCGAATCGTATGCATTTTGCATGAAGCTGTCACGTTTGCCCAATGGCTTATAATACTAATTTACCGTGCAAGAGCCATACTCCTATGACACCAAATGATGAATCGATTGATTATAAACAAGCGCGGAACGCCAAATTGTCATAGATGACCATGATCATTTCCTTTAAATGAAATTAATTAATATGCAATCCCAAGCAACCAAAAGTTCAACATCTACTCAAACGCGTGCTTCCAAAGTTTGAATTTCGCTGAACAAAGGTTCCAAAGAGAATTGGTACCGAAATTTCTCGAATGCGAGCTTGAAAGATACAAAATGCTCCTCAAATAGCCTTTTTTTGTAACATATCAATCGAATACACTTAGTATAAAAGTTACAAATAGGGCCACAAATAGCCTCTTATCGACTTGAAGTTCCCAAATATTCAGTATAAAATTTACAAATTGGGTTTCAACCAGCCTTCCACAGACTTGAAGTTCCAAAATGTTGCTCAAATAGCATTTTTGAAATCACAATAGTGTATATAATCAAAAAATCGTTTTTTGCAGTTTGGAAATTGTTGAAATGTATTATTTATATTGTTATTAGATCATCTGAAATCTAACACGCAAAGGATTGTTTTTAAAGGGAGCAAATTTTTTTCCCTTTAAAAATTCCACTGAACTGTATTTACTTACCACGAATTTATCACATATAGAAAGTCAGTTGAAGCAATTCATGAATTAAATATCCAGATAAACTAAAAATTTTATGCTTAAAAGTTAGATACGTAGAAAGGTCGCGGTTCGAATCTCGTATCAGGACTAATTTCTGAATGTGTTTTAAGTTAAAAAATGATGGAATTGAAACTTGCAAACATTCAAGTGGGAATTGAGCATTTCTTTAATATAAGTTACATTTGTGAAACAAACCACTTTATGAATGTTTCCATCAGTAAATGGTTCATGTGACAAAAATAAAAAAGATAAATGTCAAAAAGGATCTATTCCTAAAACTGTCATTGTAAAATATTGAATGTTAATCTTATATATAAAAATGGAGGCGTTTTCTTTGTAACACCATCACGTATAAACGGACGTTCGGAATGAAGTGAAATTCGGTATCCGAGAGTTTTTCGGGCCAGAGATGGTTCGTATAATAGTTTCGAGAATCTTACTTTTTATGGAAGAGGGGCTCTCATACAAAATCATCTTGAAATGGGACACAACTCGAACAACTTTAAGACGATTTTCATGAAAACTAATTCTTGAGCACGAATAAGTTAAAGATGTGTAGATGAAGTTAAACATTTTCTAACGATTTATTATGTAAAAGGTAAAACGAAGTTTACCGGGTCAACTAGTTTTGTAATATATTTTAACTTTCATATTCTTTGTCATTTATTGATATTAGTTTTTCATAATTTATCAATTCCTGTCGATTACAGATAACACATTTCACAATTTGAAGGAACATTGAGACATGTATGTATGTATGTATGTAGTTGAACCCACCAGTGGCTGATAGGTCTTTCGACCCGAGGCGGAACGGGAAGTCTTGATCACACATTCAAATATTGTTCATGCTTAACTCACAAACAATAATTGCAGCACAACCAAGGGGTCCGTTACCACTGGCTTGGGACAGGTTTGACTCATCTTACTCACTTCAAACTGTTCGAAACAAATAAAGATACCTAGAAAGGTCCCTAAGAAACCTATTCCAGATTCCAAATTTGCCGAGATACTCCGGCTGGCTTGAACCCACAATCCATTGTATATCAGTTTTCCGCTCGTTTGATGCCCTGTCCAACCCCCCCCCCCCACTAATCCCCAATAATAGAGTTAAGCTATTTTATTATTTAATATAATGAAATTTTAAACGATCAATGTACAAGTGGTACTTAGCTGATTTTATTCCTTTGTTGATTCCTTTCGCCTTGAATAAATCCAAGCAATCTACAGGAAAAAG
The DNA here is from genome assembly GCF_029784155.1 of Uranotaenia lowii. NCBI lineage: Eukaryota > Metazoa > Arthropoda > Insecta > Diptera > Culicidae > Uranotaenia > Uranotaenia lowii. The sequence goes on along the minus strand of NC_073692.1, from coordinate 243,196,856 downwards.
CTTCGACGCTGGCACTCTTATTTTACTACTGTACCCGGAAATAATCTCCCTTGTCAGAAAGATAATAAACTTTAAAAAAATCACTAAAGTTTCTCCACCTTCATCACTGATTCAAAATAATTCTTTGAAAATAATTCTTTCAAATCGATAAAAAAATCCTCTGGATCTAAATAGACATCTTCTTCACTCCACAAATCGACAAAAATGCACGGATTGAACTCGAATTCTATTACCGGTTTTCCCGAAAATCTATCTACACCAACATCAAGAACTTTCGTTATGTTTAAGTAAATTAATCACTACAATGGCTAACTTCGAAAAAAATCTTAATAATGGAAAACAAAAATTTAATTTAAAGACCACAGAAGAAAAACGCGGTCGCGGAAAAAAATTTGAAGGAACATTGAGACATTTGTAGAAATTGGATTTACGCTTTGTCTTGCCGTTATCAAAATGTTCGGATAATGTTTTTTCAGATCATCTGAGTTGTTTTCTCTTGTTGTACCCTATAAACATAACCAAAACATAACCTACATATAAGAAAAGACCAAAAGGCAGGACCGGAACAGATCCGTGCCAATCTGGAATACAAAACAAGCGAACACAAACCTGAGAGCTTAAACATGAAGACTTGAAAGTGACAACAGTTTTAATTTGCCAGCAAGCAAAAGTAGATCAAATCAACACAGGTGGTGTCCCAATGCATGGCTCACCTGTTGTTTGGCTTACTGCTGTGCTGTTGGCTTGGTGTCGAAAATCGGGAGCCGCGACTAGATCAAATCGATCAAAGCGTTAGCAAAAAAAAAACGACCAAGAATTGAACTACTTAATCTTAGCATTAAGCCTGTCCTAAAAGCCGCCCATATGACCGTCAACAATAAAATTCCTGCCGGGCACCCTCGAATCGACTTTCGTTCGATGTGACGCGGCACTGTTATTCTTTTGGTGTGTTTGTATGTATGTATGCGTTCATTTATTGTTGAGCAACGGAAAGACAAGGTTAAGCAGACTTAACGCATGTGGACACAAACTCAAAAGGCAGGCATCTGGGGGAGAGACCCCAAAATAAATCGTATCAGTTCGTGCCTCCAGGGCTTTGAAATGGAGCACAAGTTTTAGCCGGCCGCCGCCACCGTTCGAAGCACTAGGCTGAATAGTGTGCTCGAATTTCGATTTCAGTTTCACCTTTTACGAGTTTTACTGTTTTCGATCAGTGCAAGTAGGATTTTCGTTTTTTTTTTTGTGGTCTGAGCCAGGCTCTATGGGCTTGATAGTGAAATTGTCATCTTTCAAACTGTATATTATCTTGGTTGAACAGGTTTTTCGGATTTCCAAAGTCGGACACAAGGCAATCAACGTAAATGCTGCACAAGTTGGACAAGCTTACAACTCAACAGAAGTTCAGCAAAAGTAGACATTTATAAAATGTACCTTTATAAACAAATTGTTGTCTTAAATATTTTTTGGCTTATCTTCTATATAGTAGGATCATAAAAAATAATATTTTCAAATCTTCAAAGTTCAAATTTCTGGTACCTACCCTTTTTTAAACCTTCAAAATGTATTGTTCACACAAACTTCCAATTTAGAGAATCCCGAGACTGAAACATATCCCCCATGTGTGGATTTTCACTTGGAAAAAGAAATCACTGACCGGTTGTAACGTTTAACTTTTAAACCGACTAAAGGCTTCTGCGACGATTTTGTACAAGCAAGGATGTTGTTTGGGTCTAGATGGGTATGAATCCTAAGAAAACATAATAAAGCCTGATATAGGGATTCTTTAAGCGTTGGACGGAACGCCTATAAATTTTTTTTTGGATATGTAAGATTTTTTTTTATTTCCAAGCTCCGAACTGATTTCGTAATTTTTTTTTTGCAACTCCAGCTCTTCCAGCCAATTTTTTGATTTACCATTTTGAACATTAACACATTGCATTGATTTCGCTTGTCAGATATTCTCTTATTTTCTAATCCCCAATAATCAATTTTCTCACAACCAACTTTTGTATTCGAAACAATGCTCACGGTGCTGCCTAACTCCAGGAACAAACATAATCAGAAATTTTTGAAAACAACAATCTTTTGGGATCTTCCTACAAGTTATTTTTCTTCCATTTTACATTGTTTTCTATGATCGCAAGGTATACTAGACATTTCCATGTAAATGTCCCGATAAACCTCAAGATCAATGTGCCTAAGTATAGTGGGGGTTCGATAAGTTCGAATACAAATTAAAATAACAGTAATTCAAATTCAACTGGAGAGATTTTTTTTACTCAAATGGAAAGGTAATTCAATAATGGTCAATCGCACCTTTTGTTTAGATTTTTTTTTACCTTAAACCAATTATATGAGCTTCAGCGGTTTCTCGAGTCCATCGTACGCGGTACGCTCTTCTATTGTTGAAATTTCGTTCCCCATAAGAATGCTGACGATTTTTATTGAGTCAAAATAGGTTTCCTGTATTTGTTTATTCTCGACAACATGTATGATATACATATGTAACTACCAAGAGAGCTATATTTGAAGGGCAAGGCATTTTTCGTTTTGAGCCAATATTTCCAAGAACTTGTATTATTCTGTGTAAAATGACCTATTAAAATAAACACTACTTGATTAGCCAAAAAAATCCATTAATGACCAATGTAAACTTAATACAAAGTTACACAAGAACATATTTGATGATTCTTATCTTTTTATGATGTGCAATTATTCTATGCTCCATCACGTTGATAAGCTTTTTGATAAAAATCAACTAACACGTAGCTACTTTTTCGACATTTCACATATAATACGAATAATAGATTTTATGAGACAAGTTCAGGAATTCTGTACTTGTTTATTCTCGACATCATTTATGATCATGAGAATTTGACCAATAGAGGCAGATTAGGTGACCTGTAAACTAATTATTTTGGTCAATATTTTGGATTTCTTGCATGTACCAGTTCTTGTGGTCAGCGTTACAACATTTACAGACTTTTCTGTAATCATACAGATTTTTTTCAAATTTTTGGAACCAAGAATCTGTATATAAAGATTTAAGAATTTTGAGGAATCATACAGATTTTCAGTCCCCGGCAGATTTTCACTGTTTACTATTAGGTACAGATTACGGTAGCAGTCAACAATCTTCCTACAGGCATATCCAAGATGTGAAATTTTCAAAAATAAAAACGTATTCTGCTGTCCACAAGCTTCAAAATGAGGCTCATTTGATGAAAATCTTGGTCAAATATGCTTCAGAGGGCCAATCAAGTGTATGAAATTGGCCTATAAAAACCAAACCAATCTAAGGTATGCCAAAAATTTTCAGCACGTTTTCGGGCTAGACAAATCCGGGCTATTTTATCTAAAAACCCTGGCATGATCCGGGCATTTCATTCTAAAATTGTTGAACAGAATTTGGTCAAATTTGATCAAAACCCAGGAATAATTTAACCAAAATCAAGAAAAAATAATTAGCAAAACCCTTCAGCAGATTTAAATCGTATTTAAGGCTTCCAAACAAACTCTTCATGATTATTTTGATAAAACTTGCTCAAAAAATTTCGTTTTGGGCGCAAAGATAAAAAAATGTGCAGCACAGTTCGTATTTTTACTCTTTGATTTGGCAAATAAAGAGAATAAATCGGGCCTTTTTTAAAATTAAATAATCCAATCTACAGGACCGGACTTTTCATATATTTTGTTTTAAATATCCGGGCAAATTCTTGTTTCAATCCATTTATCATTCAATCCTACATTTCTGATACATTCTGCATACAAACGATGTACAGATTTCAATACAGAATGTTGAGATTCTATACAGATTGAAAAGATTTTTTAGCTTAAAAAAAACTAGATTTTTATGTGGCAACGCTGCTTGTGGTGTGGAAAGGCTGATAAAAAACAAACACTTAATGAAAATTAATTCTTCGAAACCAGGAATAGTTTGTGAGATAATAGCACAAAATTACTCGAAAAAAGTTAGATGTATATGCTACGGCTTTACCACACCATTTGGTTAAAAAGTGTATTCGAACTTATTGAACACCCTGTACATGGAAAATAACAGGTATGCCATTGCGCTTAACCTCACTTGAAAGCTCAGTGTATGTACACAGCAGGCTTGCATACTAACAAAAATTGTTTTGAAAATTTGGCGGTTTTGTATAGAATGGCAATCAAAATTATTAATTTCTCCATCGATAGCCATTCGATTATTTTGAAAAGGGCTTCAGACTTATGATCGATTCTTCAGGCTCATCGGGAACTTTTATTTTGCGTTGGATTTTCGGATCTGAACCATAAATAATGAGCATTCAAAAGAAGTTTTCATCGCCGTCCCTCTTTGTTGAAAGCAAGCAATGTCTGTCTATGTTAAAAATGTGATAAATGATCTCATAAAGTTCATATTTCTGTGATGAAAAGTCAATTCGTTAGAACTTTTATTCAAATCGCATAGGAAGTAGGTCATCCTAGGCAAAAATATCTCCAAATTTTGTACCTTGTACCGCTACGTAGTTCTCGTACAGGATGTTTCGTTATTCCCCGACACAGTTCTGTTTACTATAGTAACTCGTTTTTCGTGAGAGGTATCGTTAACTGGAACGTTATTCCTTTCCATGTAAAATCTATTAGATCTAGGTCAGAGTTCAAGAGGGGTTTATTAGCAGGACTTGCAGATTAAGAACGACATAATCTTTAAGAAACGAGCGAATAAAAATTTAGCTAGGAAAACACATCAGTTTAACACATTGTAACAAGTTATAAGATTGTATCTTACGTTACATAATGGCAATAAATAAATAAATAAATAAATAAATAAATTGACAAAAAGCCTATTTAATTACTTTATGTAAGCTATATCGAAAAGCCAAATATTGTTTGTTGCATTAAAATGCATCAGTGCATATTTTTCTCATAATTTAATGCTTGCCAATTTTATGAAAAATGTGATTTTCTTATAAATTTCATACATTTGCTGATTTTTCCCATAACTATTTTTGGGGGCCTTTTACCAATACGTTTAAAGAAAGCGGAATAGACTACCTTGATATTTCAAAGTACCATGGTGCCTAAGAATGTTTCGTTCAAAATGTGAATTTAAATAATATGGTAGGCGATGGTTTGTTGGTATCGCACGAGTTTTTTTTCGCTCCGTCGCGGTGGAATTTTTTTTTTTTTTAGTTTAAGAAGTTGTAAAATTTGATTTTTTTTTCTTGAATTAATGGATAATGCATAGTGATCAACAATTGCGTGTTTCATTGTTTGAGCCCAACCCGATTCTCCGTTGATTTCGTCAACCTCTAGCAGGTTGAATGATTTGCTAATAGAGGAAACACACTTGCTATGTACTTGAACAATGATGAGTTCTTTCTATTATCCTCAAATCCTAAGTGTGAGCTCCTCAAAAGTATGCAATGTGTGTCACACGAAAATTTGCAGCTTAAAGACACAATACGATTATGAATACGTAAAATCGAATTTTGACGATTGATTGATTGAAAAGTACGGGTCTTTCATCACTTTTTTACATTTTTCGTGGTTATGATCTTGAAAAATAAAAAAAATACTTATGCGTAACGTATAGCTTTTAACTTCAGCTTTTTTGGACACTCAAGGAAATTTTTTTTTAACATTCCGTAGCTGATCTATAGTCTTTTTTCTAATTTTTTTCTCAGACTTGAATAACAGAAAATTGAAGTGTTGTAGTTGAATAATGTATGAGAAACATATTTGAGCTACATTACGAGGTTTCCCAAACTATAGGGGAGAGTGGGGATACTTGATCCCTACCTACCTACCTAAGGGTCCAGCGCCGATTGACCGGCGCATAGGGCTGAGATAAAAGATCTCCACTGCTGGCGATCCGGAGCCAGCGTCTTCACTTGCTGCCAGCCAAGGTTCTCGTCAACTGTGCGGATTTCAGCGGCTAGACTTCGCCGCCACGAGCTTTTGGGCCTGCCTCTTCTTCGATGCCCATCTGGATTCCAGTCAAGCGCCTCTCTGCAAATCTCGTTTTCATCTCTTCGCAGCGTGTGCCCAATCCATCTCCACTTACGTTCTCGAATCTCGATTTCTAGCGCCTTTTGATGACACCGGCGATGAAGTTCAACGTTTGAGATCCAGTTGCCAGGCCACCAAGCGCGGATGATGTTCCGCAGGCAGCGATTCACAAAAACTTGCAGTTTTCGCGTCGTCACCGCATATGTGCACCAAGTCTCACACCCGTACAGCAATACGGATTTGACGTTTGAGTTGAAGATTCGGATCTTAGTTCGTAGAGAGATCTGGCGTGACCGCCAGATCTTTCGGAGACTCGCAAACGCAAATCGGGCTTTTCTGATCCGGGTTTCGATGTCCTTCTTGGTACCACCATCAGGCGTAATCTGGCTACCAAGATACTGGAAGCACTCCACTGTCTCAACCTGTTGTCCAGCTACCACGAAATTGGAACGATTTTCTGTATTGATTTCCATCGACTTGGTCTTTCCGACATTGATTTTGAGACCTGCTGCCTTGGAGCTTTCGGTGAGGTCATCGAGTTTGCTCTGCATGTCTTGTTGTGTTTGGGCGAGCAAAACAATATCGTCTGCCAGGTCAAGGTCGTTCAGTTGCTCCATGGTTGAAGGATTAGGGGAATACATGGTTGAAGGGGATACTTGATCCCCTTTTCTTATTTTTACTATATCTTTTTGGAAAAATTTAGCAACTCGCCGTCTTTGACATTTTCTTGTAACTTCAAGTTTCTATGCTCCAAAAATTAGATCGATACTTTAACCCGTTGATGATCTAGAAGCATTTTCGTGGGAGTAAAAAAAATGCGATTTTTCTGAAGTTAGGGGAGACTTGATCCCCAATTGAAGAAGACTTGATCTTTTATTCAGGAAGCCCTAATCCTTGTATAAAAATCAAACAAAACCCCAAGATAGAATGTTTATTGACTATTTTGGTCATGTTTGTTCTCATTTCACAATTTATAGCAGACATAAGAAGAAAAATCTATAACTTTGTCTCAACGCTAATAACATTGCATACTTAAAGGCGCTTTTTTTTATAATTAATAGAAAAATAATTATTTTTGCTCTTTTCTTCAGACAATTGTTTGATAAATTTTAGTTTTTTAATAAATATTAAAAAATAATAAATTTTAGTAATTTCGTAATCAGCAATCTTAACGATCAATTCAGAAGAAGAATATGCCGTTTAGAAGGGGTATCAATTGTACCCATAATCAACATTTTAGAAAACTTTTTCTGAAAAAAGTTGAGAGTTTTCCATTGCCTTGAAAATATGGCATTATGAAGTTCATTTTACGCTCGAACGATTGATACATTGGAACAAATATTTTTTTCATAATTTTCCCATGTTAGGAACATTTTAAAGAGATGAAAAAAGGTCTTCAAGTTACATTTTGTGAAATTTATTAAACAAAGTTCAATTACTCAAACAATTATTTTGTTAAAATTTTTTAAACTGCAAGCATTGTTATTTTGCTCATTTTGGCATATTTTTCTAGAACATTTGATCTTTGTAAGACATTCCAGTTTCGAGATAAAGCTAAGGAATCAAGTATCCCCAGGGATCAAGTATCCTCATTCTCCCCTACATTGTGTACAAATCGGTTGAGAAACAAGAGAGATATATTAATTTTAGTCAGGCAGGAGTATCAAACTGGGTAAATGGGATTGTAATGGATAAAAATTTCAGAGACGGATGAGGGTTAACTTAAATTAAACCTACATCTTTCGAGGAAATGCTGGCTAGCATCTCACAAATACTATAATCACCAACCGAATGGGATTCGATCTCCGTTTTCCGACCGTTCGCTTAGAAGGCTTGAACGCTATCCTTTTCGCCAAGGGCGGCGATGGCGGAAGAATTTTGTACATAAAATGTTTAATTTACATGCTTTAACAGCTTTTCAATAGCTTGATAGGTCATAGTCGGATTTTAAGATTAATTTTAGTTTTTTTTTACTTCAAATTATAATTTAAGACGTTTGATGTAGAGCTGTTCCTTCCAATGGGACTCTGAAATCTGGTTTTCAAATTTTAAAGAAAAGAATGCTGTTCCGCAATTCTGTACACGGTTCTAAACGTTATGTTTTGATAATCAATTCAATTCTTTTTAACTTTGTAAAGTATTTGAACTGTAATTATTGGTTTCGGATAATTAAAGGGTTGCCGATTACTGATTTAAGAAAAAGTACTAGAAAATGAATATTTTTATCTGAATATTGTCTAAGAAACATATTTGAGTTACATTACGAGGTTTCAACTATAAATTTTGTACAAATCGGTGTGTTATTTAAAAAAATAGATCAACCCACAATTAACCTAATACCAGTAGAAAAATCATGTCTCGACAAATTAAAATACAAACTAAGTTCCGATAAAATAATGAATGATTGCCTATATTTTCTCATTTACTATTTTTCGTTGGAACAGTGTAGAAAATGTGTTTATCTGACCGTATTGACTTTAAAACTTATTAGCGAACCATTGACTATCCAATCTTTTTCAATTCCATTGTTGAACCTTGTTTGTCTACCGTTTAGTGTCTATTCTGAAAAATAACTTTGTCTTTTACAAAGCCTATGAAAAATCCCAACAGTACTTTACAAAGAGTCCACTTAACTTACACAAAAGCTGCTGAGTTGTTTCCAACCTCTTTCATACACTGATTAAATCATAAGCCGGTGATGCAATGAATTTCAGCCGTCAAGATAACGCACTCAATCACTTCGAATTAGGTAGGTACCTTTCCTAGGCCTTTGCCGGACTCAAAGAAAGTCACCACTTCAAAAGCTCATTTTCGCTACTTCCGTTTCGAGGCAGGTCGTCAGTGGGGGCAGCATTTCGATAAGTTAGCTCCGAAACGATCCGCAACCGGCTGGCCGTTGATCATTTGTGATTTGCTGCCTCTTTGGTTTAATTTATTGATATTCGATTGGACAATCGGTCGGCGACGGTGCTTCGTCTTTTGGTTTCCCCTTGTTGGGATTTTGAGTTTGGTTTTTTTTTGGCAGGTGTACTTTGGCCCGTGATAGAGTTCGCTAATTTAAACCGGAATAAGTGTGCCGGACATCGTTATACAATACGGTTTTGATTCGATGCAACACTTGGCGGAGAAAGGTAACGGGTTTCAATTTTTCGGCGACAGCTTCGTGATTCGATATAATATCCGTGCTATAATTAGAATCGGTTTCGAATTGCACTAGATATGATGTAACGTGCCTCTTCGATGGTTTACACTGAGATGGCCATTGGAAATTGCTGCTTTATGGGTTCGATTTGCTAGTTAATTAATCTACGGAAAAAACTTCCTGTTCGATCTTGAATGTATTGGTCACCCTGGAATAGGCTTTCAGAAAAAAGCGTGACATTTCACGAAAAAAGCGGGACACAGCCAAATAAAGCGGAATAGTTAAAAAAAACTCTTAAAAAAGCATAATTGTACAGCAAAATTTATACGTATACTTTATCAGTGCGTATACCATCTACTAATATTGTTTATAGAAAGTACACTAAGTTTTTTTCAACGCAGATTGATTTTGCTCAGTTTTTTTTAATCTGAGTTCTATTCACAAGATTTTTGCCATATGCACAGTTATTTTCCACGGTTCTCTCGAATTTTAGGGATGAATCATCCTATTGGATGAAAATCCCAAGAAAAAAAAACTTCGAGAATTACACTTTATTTGAGAGAAAATATTTCAAATCGTACTTGTAAAAAAACTGTAATTTGTATAAAAATTTGTTTGTTTGATAATTTGTTTAAAAATTAGATAACTCAACAAAACTTTCATCTTTATATACTTCGGACAACTGAGTAGAAAAAGCTGGTGTATAATATAATGCAAATTAAATTAAGATTCCAGCTTAACACCTTGCAGACCAAATACAGGATATTTTGTTTTTCGCTTGCCGTGCTAAACATAGAATCATAACTCAGATGCTATGCATTTAATAATGAAATTTTATTCTACAAAAATAAAAACAGCACCTCTGACTGTAATGCCAAGAGCATTAGAGTTATTCAATATTGACTTATATTTACTATGAAACGTGCTGCCTAAATATTTTGAGAAAAAGGCTGAGGTATTTGGAAGATTTTCTGTGTAGAACCAATGAATTCCAACTGAGCCTAAAGTTTGATTTTTTCCAGTGTAAGTCAGTGAAGTTTGTAAAAGTTTTTCAAGAAAAAAAGCGGGAAATTTTGAGGAAAAAGCGGGACAGCGGGACAGGCTGCGTTAAAGTTAATAAATTACAAATTACAAAAATTACATTCAAAAAAAAAGTGGGACAGCGGGACATGCAATGCTTTTGCGTGACGGATGGCAACCCTACCCTGGAATAAATAACGCCTAAAAGTAAACAAGCTATATTTCATCATATTTTTAAACGCTATTATGTTGCCACTCCGTTGATATGTTGTTGATGTCCAACATCGCGGAAAAGTTGAAATTATAAATGCAAATCAAATAACTCTTTAGTGTTAATCGTTCTTCAAACAAGTTGTTTTTCTTCCCATATCTGGAATGGTCTGACTCAAAACTTCCTGAACAGACAAAACAGATCCTGGTCGTGCAAATGGGGAGGGTTGAAATTTTGGTTTAGTTCCCTAAACATAAAGCCACCATACAACCCAAGCAACCAAAAGTCACATATTTACTTGAATGAAGGCATTGAAAGTTACATATTGGCTGACAAAGAGAATCAACTGTCCAATTCCCTTTAGTGAACTTTATGTATTTATCTCAGGAGTAGGTAAAACCATCGCTAAAAGTAATGCATCTATGCATTAAACCTTATTGGAAACATGAATTGAACTGCATCAAAGAATTTCCAACTCTCTTTCATGATATAGAAATCATTGTAAATTAATTAATAATATTCAGGTTTAAGTTTTCAGTTTTATCCGAATTTTCTTTACTTACTTTTCAATACAGCTGATTGGTGTACATCTGGAAAGAGAAAAATTAAACCGGTTATTAGGTATGAAAGCAAACTTCTATGTCAATAAAATGTGTTAAGTCTTCGATGTAGTGCGAAGTGACAAATCCGAGTGTTGCGCAATCTTCATTTCCTGAAAGTATTGCACCATCCATACCTTCCTGGACCCATACCACGCATTTACTCTTCCACATTTTTCTCAACATAACCAAAATAAATAATCCATATTGGCGGCCAGTCCAGTCTAGACGGACCGACATAGATCGAGTACGATTGCGTCAAATGCCCTCCAAATAGTTTGCTGGGTTGGAATGGGTTGGTAGGTAGGTTTCGCTATGCTATGCTACCTCGAGCACCCGCCAGCCTACCCAGCTCCATCGAGGCCAAATCGACAACAACAAACTGGCTTAAGCGGCTAAGCGACAATGTTGTTGTTAGTGTTGTACCAATAATCGTCAAAGTCAGCATGGTGCCGCACTACTTTACTTTCACTGCCGAGACCGTCCGGAGTACCTAGGTAACTAATTTACGATTTAGCGGCACCGTCTGAAGGGAATTGGACTCAACAACTTTGTTTAATTCTACAACACTAAATAACTGGAGATAAAATGTATTGAATTTTTATTAAAGTTACATAGAAGAAGTTCAGGGAAACTTTCGTGGAAGTACGTATGTTTAATGTCTACTGAAACTTATGAAACATCTTTTCATGCGTCGTAGAACGGGAATGTCGAGATAAATCCGAAGATACTGCTAGGATGTTGAATTAGCAAACAGATTTATGTAGCTACCACACACACGGTTCGTCGCTAGCGAATGCTACCTTAAACGGGTATCGATATGCTTCTGCATATTTTTTTCGACTCTGTCGGCCGTTATAACAAATCTATACAAATGTGATTAATAAAAAATGGATTCAGGAAGAAAACCGACAAGCTGTTTAGTCATTCGTTATTATGTGTGCTGTTGGAAGGAAAATGTCAGTAAAACCGGAATCACATTCATTTATCTCGCAGCTTGAAGTTTTTCACAGATCAGCCGCGGAGTTTTATCTTCGGAACGTAAACTGGATTACCCACCCGTGGGTTGAGGATAAGACTGAAAGGGTAGCAGTAGTTCTTTTTTTATCTGACACAATCAAACGGGTTGGGGGTTTTGATTATTACCAAGTGCTGATCTCTAAGCATATGGATGACAGAACAATACTAGGTATATTTCTTAAAAAATATCAAAGCTTACAGCAGTTTACAATTTTTGGTTATTTTACCAACACCTTATTTCAAACTTACTTTTATGCAAGAACTTAAAATATATTTTTAGAAAAGAAAGGAAATTTCAAATGTGTCTTTTTTGCCCTCCCTTCGATTCTAAGGAGTGTATTCGAGAAAAATGCAACTTTTTATTTTATGAATAACTTTTGAATGCATGAACGGAAACTGATGATATTTTCAGTGAAATTATCAGGTAATTGAATGTTTACATTTGCAAATTTTTTTTGACTTTCTGTCAAGTGTTTTTCGAGAAGCGTCCAATGAAGAAGTTTATCGACTTTTATTTTTGGGAGCCTCGAACGCTATCTATGATTTGGAAAGTGAAGACGTTTTTCGATTAGTTTTTTTTGTTACCTGATGCTTGATTTTCAAAACAACTCAAAATCAAATTTTGATCGGAGTTATGACAATTTTAGCAGATTGACCTCCTTCGACACAAAAACAAAATGTTTGAATTTTAATCACTCCATCTCTGTTTTTGAGTAATTGCACCATTCCAGATACAACTAAAATATAGTATTAACTTTGTAGGATCTTTATAAGTGTTATTCAGGAAAAAAGTCGCACTTGGAGGCAATCTTCTTTGTATATTTAGCCATTCATTGTGTCAATATTTCGCTGACTGGTTTGCAGCTTCTACGGGTCATCCTCAAATGCTAGACATCAAATTTTTCCATTTTTTTTTCTCGTTCATCTTAGGAACATCAAGGTTTCATAGTTTCTGGATAGAAACCTGCCAGGTACCTACTCGCGGAAGAGTTCGTTTTGCTGTCCTTCACATATTTTTTCAAAATATCTCGTCGCTAGAAGTTCCAATATTTTGCGCACGATTTGACCACCGTATTTTGTTTAGTTTTACGGCTGGCAGCTTTTCCACCTTACAGAAATGAATTATTAGAAAAAAAATGTTTTTGTCACTTCCCTTATCGATTTTTCTGTATGTGCTTGATAAAATCTTTAATATTCCCTACTTTCATGGAATCAACCATCTTCACCTTATGAATAGTGAAAATTTGAATGAATTTAGATCTTCTTCGACCCTTAAACGATTGTCCATATTAACTTTACTCGAATAGTTGATTTCCAGCTGTTTTTGAGTGTCCCACTAGGAGTTACCTCAATTATTCTCGATTCTGTCCGAACAATTTAGACAATGTACTTCTGTATTGGACGATATCTCAGAAACCACTGAACAGAATGTCACAAAAATTTGCGCATATAAACATTTTACTAGTACCTACGTAGCTTCACTAAAAAATTAATCAATTTTCATTTATACATGCAAAAGTTATTAACAAAACAATGTGTTGCATTTTTTTCGCATACACTCCTTAGAAAATCTACAAAAAGTGTTGAACCTTTGTTAAAAAATCGTAGAAAATCGTGCATAAAAACTTACTCATTCAAACTGATTTAAAACAATACGAAAAATTAAAAATGCCACATATTGAACATACATTGAAAAAATAAAATCAAATCGATATATTTTCGATAAGTTGCCATCGGGTGACCCCTCGACTGTTTATGTTGCAAATCTTTCAATGTTTAGTAACTAGTACCTTGGCTCTGCAGCATTAGTTTACATGTAAAAAATGAAGAAAGATGTAATTACGAAAACGATTCTAATCTGCATCCAACAATAAGTGATCCCAGACCTCGACAAGGGTGAATCGCACCGAAATATTGCCTGAAAGTAAAATATTAGCTAATGTACGATCTACCACTTTCATTTGAATAATATGAAATTGATCATTGACTACTGTATAGGTTATGAAATAAATAATGCCAATATTTCACACAAGCACACATTTTCGAACCACTGTACTCACATATGCCAGCTATACGTGCGTCTTACAGCATTGGAACAAAGGTTAATATTAAAACAGGTAAGAAAACACAATTTTTGCATCGTTTGTGCTGAAATGGTATTCAATAATAATGTTAATCAGTTTTCTACCAATAATTTAAGAAAAAAAATGGTAAACATTTATTAGAAGATTAATTAACTTGTGATTTCTTTATCATGAATTCCCAATAGCACTATAGGATACGGATGAGTAATTACACATTTAGAACAAAAAAAGAATATTTAAAAAGTTATGATACATGAGCCATATAACTTAAATATAAATCAATCTGATACTTTTCATTTCACCGTGTATTCATCGATAAACGAGGTAACGAAGGATAGAACGATTAGAGAGAGGGAGATAAACAGGTATAGAGATTGAAAAACGGTATACAAATACGAGCGCTGGAAAAGTCAGTTTACTAACGAACTTTCAAGGCTACAGATGTGATTGTTGTTCGTTTCGTGATAAATCCGATGAATCCGACAAGCACGAGCTGCAAATTTAATTAATTAAACATTAAGAATTTCCAAAAAAATCTTAAGACCTCGGCGTAAGTTGCTCCATAATGTAAAAATCGCCATATTTAAAACGGAAATGGTGTGTCATTTCTCAGTTTCTAAGAACCGAGCACTATGTTGTTATTGTTTTTGGGACCTATAACAGCACAAGAAATAATGATTGCGAATCAATTAATTGTAAATATGTTCTAGTTTCAGATAAGTGATCATTAAAAGAAATAAAATTTCAATATATTCAGAAAACTTTATATACATTCACCGTATATTATGGCATCACTGAAGAACGTTTCTAAGTTTACAATCTTGAACATTTATTTTTTCTACAATTTTGTTAGAAACCGAAATACGGTTTAAAATAACGCTTTTCTAAAGCAAAAATATTAGTTTCCTCCAACCTTATACTGCATACGAGCTCAAATTTGCCCTAGACTTTTTTCCGCATATTTTAGCTTAATTCAGAACACTTAGAGATTTCAAACTGAATCAAAGCAATCGAAAGATACCCTTTAATTCAAACACGATACCTTGGTTGAAATCAAGGGAATTTTTCGAATGCTTTGATTCAGTAGCAATATTTAACCAAGTAGGCTCACAATACACATTAGTTTCCAAACGTTCTACTCCCGCCTCCTCGTACATTATAGTTTACCAATGATTTTTTTTCTAAAGGAAACATCGTAAATTAAAGTTTGGAGATTTCTTCTTGGAACAAAACTCAAGATCCATTTGTTTTTGTTGCTTTAGATTCAGTTACAATTTGAGCAAGAAATTATTGAATTTGTAAAAAAAATCAATTAAAAAAGTCCACTTTTCGCGAAAAAAACTTGAACTGATTATAATTCAATAAATAATGATCAAAAACCCACTTCACATTGGAATCGTTGGAATAAATTTCATCTTGAGGATATATGTACCGTTAATTGCTGGAGATAGTCGAAGACTTTGTCTATCTCGGCTCACTGGTGACCGCAGACAATGACACCAGCCGTGAGATCCGGAGGCGAATTATCAGCGGAAGTCGTGCCTACTATGGACTCCACAAGCAACTGCGGTCGAGAAGACTTTGCCCTCGTACGAAGTGTAACCTGTATATGACGCTTATTAGACCGGTTGTTCTCTACGGGCACGAGACATGGATATTGCTCGAGGAGGACCTGCGTACACTCGGAGTATTCGAGCGACGAGTGTTAAGAACCATCTTTGGCGGCGTACAGGAGAACGGAGTGTGGAGGCGAAGGATGAACCACGAGCTCGCGCGACTCTACGGCGAACCCAGTATCCAGAAGGTGGTGAAAGCTGGTCGGATACGCCGGGCTGGACATGTTGCGAGAATGCCGGACGACTGTCCTGCAAAACAGGTGTTCGCTACGAATCCGGTAGGAACAAGACGAGCGGGTGCGCAACGAGCGAGGTGGTTAGACCAAGTGGAGCGTGATCTGGCGAACGTGGGGTGCCCGAGAAATTGGAGAACGGTTGCTATGAACCGAGTGAATTTTAGGAATTATGTTCGTCAAGTTATGTCGTGAGACGGAATACTATGTAAATAAAATAAATGTACCGTTAATTCAAGTGTGTTTCTTTCCTTTTAGAACGAAACAGTAAATTTCGTTCAAATTGTGATGCTTTAGATCCAGTTAAAATTAAATAAAACACAATGGAATATGAAAATTTCGAAAAAAATCAATGTTTTTGGAAAACCCCGTGTTTAAATTAGTTAAATATTTAAAAAAAATCTGAATTACAAGCAATAAAATTTATGCCACAGCATCATTTGTATATGACAGAACTGATTAAATTTTAAATTTAATATAGGAAGATAAAAGCAAGATTTTTCATTTTTGACGAAACTATTTGTTTAATCACTATTTTTTTCGAAATGACACTGTTTTAGAGCTAATTTTCTTTTTCACTATCTTATAAAACACTATGATTTTCATTTGCTAAGTGCATGTTTTTTTTAGAAAATAACATTTTTGAAAAAAAGGGGAACTACTCTAAAAAGCCCTTCCAAGAATGTGAACGAATTGAACCTTTTTGTTTTGCAATCATTACTTTTCATGATTGCTAGCACTCTCACCTTCTACTGGAAGCATGAAAAGCTGAAATAATCATTTTTGGGCAAACGAAATTTGAATCAAACGAAGAACATCAACTTAGGCATCATCTTACTCCCTTCGTTGGAAACTCATCAGATTTATTAGTGCTTAGCTTACTGTATTTAATATCATATTATAGCGTATAGACATGAACTAGCCGAAAGCTGAAAATCTTTATAATAAAGATATTAAAAAATATATTGTAAAATCTAGTTATCATCTAATGATTACAAAATGTTGATGGCATAGTTTCTCACATTCTAAGCTAGATTTTTTGAAGTTTTTGATCGTCATATAAAAAATTGAAAAATCATGCATTAGAGGTCCAGCTTTGTATATTTTTCGATGTCGTCTTCTCCATAAAAAAAAAAAACAAAACATCACTTAAATTTGTGTTCCATACCTTTAAGCGTTTATGACATCACATATTTCTCAAAAGATATTAATTTTAAAAGGTTTTCATTAGATTCTTACCTTTTTCTCTGACTATGGTGCAAAACACTTTTTTTAGTCATAAAAATTACCGACGATACGTATATTTTGAATCTTTTTAAATACGTCAATGTGATTTCCCATCGATTGATAGTCATATGATTATCTGTGGAGTGTGGAAATATGTTTTTTGGAAGCTATTGAAGTTGAAGAGTGTTGCATGTTACCCCATTTGATGGTATCGTAAAAAAGGGTGAATCGGGACAGTTTGTCGATTAGTTTTGTATCATGTATGTTAAAGTACACTCTTTCAGCTCAAGATTTGCCTTGAATTAAGCATTTTATGAATTTACTAGCTGATCCCATACGAACTCCGTTTCGCTTTCAACTTGGAATATGTTATGAACAGTTTGTATGAAAGTCAATTGCCAAGCATTTTCCAGATTCATTGTTAAGTTAAGTTAAGTTAAGTTAAGGGGGGGGGGGGGGGGGGGTAGGGTCTAACACTTTCAAAAAATCGATTTTTTTATTTTTTTTCTTATTGTAAAACATTTCAAAAATGTTGTGTCAAATTTTCAAGTCAATTGAAGCAAAACTGTAGAAATTATAGGCCTTTATCTCCTCCTATCTAATACTGCAAGAAAGCAAGAGCAGAAACTTCAAACGCGTTTTTCTCGAATGCACATTTTTAAAGTCCGTGGACATCGTCATTTGAAAACTACTTATCCGATTCTTTTCAAATTTGGAACATGTTTTCTACATATAAAATACCAGACCCCAACGTTTTTGTTTTTTGTTTTTTTTTTTACTTTGGGGAGATTTTACAGGTGAAAAATGGCGGATTTTTTCGTGAAAAATCGTAGTTTTCACTTCAAACAGCCACAATTATTTCATAAAAAAAAATTTAAGTTAAATAAAAACGTTGGAGTCCAGAAAAACATCTATTAAAAATATTTTGCTTGGATTTTTTTGCTTCAGATAATTCTGTGCTGAGATACAGTGTCCACCGCAAATCCTTTTTTCTAAAAGGCATCCTCGAAAGTGCTCCGTCACCGGCTCATTTTTCAATATTTTTCTACGAAAAAATAACTAAATGTTCTTTTAACAATGCTTTGTATAATGCAAAAAATTTTAATACATCTGTTTGAACGATAGCTCTAGAAAAAAAATCGTGAAAATGGTGTTTTTTTATAGCCGTTAGACCCAAAGCCCCCCCCCCCCCCCTTAATCAGGAATCAAAAACCACGTGTATAAATTTCGACTAAATTATAACATAGCAACGCAATTATTGCCAAAAACCTAAACCCCTTTCGAGGGCTCTTATATAAACTTTGATATCTGAAATCGATTGCCCTTCCCTCAAAACTCCCGTGTGCAAATTTTCAAAACAATCCATTGTATAATAACGTCAATATTGCTTAAAATAGTGAAAAATTAATTTATATGGACGACCCCTTCCGTCGACCCCTGGCAAAATATTTGACATCTGAGATCGATTGTCCGTCCCTGAAAACTACCGTGTGCAAATTTTCATCCCAATCCGTTGTATAATAACGACGATATTGCAAAAATATTGAAAGTTGGACGACCCCCTTTGCCGGCCCCTTAAACTGAATTGAATACCTGAAATCCATTGCTCATCTCTCAAAACTCTCGTGTACCAATTTTCGCATCAACAGTGAATAGTTAACATGGACGACCCCTTTGGCTGACCCCTGATTTTAGTTTGGATAAATGAAATCAGTTAGTTGTCCCTAATAACTCCTATGTGCAAATTTTCATCCCAATCCGATGTATAAAAACGACAATATCACTAAGATGCTGAAAATTTAATATGGACGACCCCTTTTGTCGGCCCCTTACACTAAATTTGATACCTCAAATCGATTGCACGTCACTCAAAACTATCATGTGCCAATTTTCATCTGAATACGATGTATAATATCGTCAATATCGCAAAAACAGCAAACAGTTAATATGGACGACCCCTTTGGTTGTCCCCTTACACAAAATTCTAAACCTGAAATAGGTTGCTCGTCTTTCAACACACTAACGTGCAAATTTTCAACACAATCCGACGAAAAATAACGTCAATATCGCGAAAACAATATTTGTCTTGTATGGACGATCCCCTTCAGAAGGGGTCATCCAAAAATCTGAAAACATTTTTCATCCTTCCTGGTCATAATGAGCTTCCATGCCAAATTTCAGCTCTCTAGCTCTTAAGATGGCTGAGTCTATAGAGGACAAACAAACATACATACAGAAATTGCTTTTTATATATATAGACTAGCTGATCCCATACGAACTTCGTTTCGCTTTCAACTTGGAATATGTCATGAACAGTTTGTATGATAGTCAATTGCCAAGCATGTTCCAGATGCTCTTCCGAATTAATTGTTAAATAATACTTGCGAAAATATTGGATGATCAATTTTTTTGTCTGCTACTAAATTTGAAATCAGGAATTAATTAACCGTGTCAAAAAACCCCGTGTACAAATTTCGACTCGATAGATGCATAACAACGCAATTATTGCCAAAAAGGTAAACCTCTTTCGGTGGCCTTTCATACAATCTTTTAAATCGGAAATCGATTGCCGGTCCCTCAAAACTCCCGTGTACAAATTTTCAAAACAGTCCATTGCATAATTACGTCAACTAAAAACAGTGAAAAATTAATTATTATGGACGACCCCTTTCGTCGACCCCTGGCAAAACATTTGACATCTGAAATCGATTGCCCGTCCCTGGAAACTACCGTGTGTAAATTTTCCTCCCAATCCGATGTATGATAACGACGATATTGTAAAAATGTCGAAAAGTTAATATGGACGACCCCCTTTTCCGGCCCCTTACATGAATTTTTTTCACACCTGAAATCGATTGCCCGTCCCTCAAAACTCTCGTGTACCAATTTTCATCTGAATCCGATGTACAATAACGACAATATCGCATTAACAGTAAATAGTTAGTATGGACGACCCCTTTGGCCGACCCTTGACTTTGATTTGGATAAGTAAAATCAATTGTTTGTCCCTCATAGCTCCCATGTGCGAAGTTTCATCCCGATCCGATGTATAAAAACGTCATTATAACTAAAACAGTATTTGCGTAGTATGGACGACCCTTTTTGCCGGCCCCCTACACTAAATTTGATGCCTCAAATCGATTGCACGTCACTCAAAACTACCGTGTACCAATTTTCATCTGAATACGATGTATAACAACGTCAATATCGCAAAAACAGTTGACAGTTAATATGGACGACCCCTTTGGCTGACCCCTTACACAAAGTTTAACACCTGGAATCGATTACTCGTATTTTAAAACACTCATGTGCAAATTTTCAACACAATCCGACAAAAAATAATGTCAATATCGCGAAAACATTATTTGTCTTGTATGGACAACCCCGTTCGGAAGGGGTCATCCGAAAATCTGAAAACATTTTTTATCCTTCCTGGTCATAATGAGCTTCCATGCCAAATTTCAGACCTCTAGCTCTTAAGACGGCTGAGTCTATAGAGGACAAACAAACAAACAAACAAACAAACAAACAAACAAACATACAGAAATTGCTTTTTATATATATAGATAAACGGCCGATTTAGTTCACGGTTGTTTTATTGTGTGTTACTGACTCAGTTGTACGAGATAACTTAAAACCAAGAGACAACCAAAAAAAATCAGCTTTAATTATTACAAACGTAATCCAATGCGTTCTTTTTAGCTAAGAAGATATTTTTGGATTTTTTTTCTAAACCCCAGTAATCCAATTTTTCATCACCCAAATTAAAAAAAGCAAGCCTAATACTACTTTAAAAAAATTAACCGCGATAAAATAAAAAAGGAACGGACTCACCAGTTTTTCAAATAACCGTGAGGACTCCCAAGGCAATATTCTTTTTAAATCCCCCTGCTACGAGCTTCTAACGGGATTCTTCGGAAAGAAGATCTGGTTAATTTTTGCGGCCACTTCTTAAGATCATTTTTCGGGACCCGTCCTTGAGTCAATTTTTTAAGGTTCAGTTTGATTTGGGAAACAAGAAATTTTCTTGCACAAAAAAAAAACACTCCCGTCACTTACAAGCACAGCCTACCTTTCGGGTCATGACTCAAGCATTCAGTCCCTTAAATTCGAAAAAATGTTAATGGTGGGCATAAATTCAGGGGCGAAAGCATAAATAAAAAATCTGGGATTTTATATTAAAAGTAAGTAATTTTCATTGCATATCAAACAGTTTGCAATGATGTTTGCACTTTTCATGGTAAGAAACTTGGCAAACTTCGATTGCATCTAGAGAATATTTTTTTATTTCTTTCAAGCGATAAAATGCAAAAGGAATTCATGTTTCCTTCTCGATATAGATTAAATAACTGAAGGAAAAAGAAATTATTTGGAGTTTACTCGCATGAAACTCTAATTTACTGTACTTCAAGTGTTATGTTGCATTTGCAGTTTTTTAACTGAATTTTTAACATCTACACAATTTTTAATTTTAATTAATCTTTATTTCAAAAACATTCACATCAAAATGTGCAAACCGCTTCGAATGAACCAAAAGCATTGCAAAGTTATTTTGTGTAGCACGAAACTATGCACTCTAATGCTGCAATCTGAGGCAAAAAGAGCTCCAACTAATTTACTCTTTTCAATGTGAGCAAATGTCATTTCACATCCGTCCTTTCGCAATCTTTGATATCACTCGCGTGTAGCAATAAATTAGTTTCCCAGAAACACGTTTCGTGGAAGTCGGCTGCAGCAACAGCAGCAACCGTCATCAGAGCGGCATCACATCCCACCTGCTCTGGCATAGGTGAAATTAAATCAAACAAAAAAATAAAACGAATCACGCAACATTTCCGCAACGAGATGATGACTAAATCACGTGAAAATCGACCACCTTTGGCGGTCGGGAGAAAAAAAAATCAAAGAACTTTTTTTTGCCTAATCTCGTCGGTCGCTTGAAGGAATACATGATCCGCAAACAGTTGGGGTTGATGAACGAAATATGCAATGGAGTAGCGCAGATTCTTTCACATAAAGAGGATCTTTAACATATCTTTGGCTAGGCTAGAGTGCTAACGCTGAGATGCATCGGCAAAAGAATAATGTTAGCACACCCGGCAGCAATCTAATGGGGCTTAAATAAAAATAAACGCAACTCAGCGGACGTCTGACGGTGAGCTTACGACATTCGGCGGCTTCCAAGTTTACGTTTCAAATTACTCTCTAGATGAATAGGCAGATTGTCTAAAACTTTCAAAGAGAACATTATCGAGGCAAAAAAAAGTTCTTTCAGTTGAAGTTGTTGAAGACGGCCGTGTAGCAATGTCCACGGAGCATTGGGATGATTACGATTCTACTCCGTGGCCCTTAGCTATTCCGTGTATGCTTAGAAAAGCCGTCAGGTAACGAGTACGCGGGGGCTTTTGGCTTGATTGATGCGCGATACGCGAGTTCTCTGCTGCGTGCGTGAAGGTATGCTTAGCTGAAGAAATGCCGCCTCTCTTCTAATAGATCTTAGCTTCCTTTAACTTCTACAACTCACGAGTGCCAGCAGCGCAATCTGATGGAACAAGATCGTACAGATAGGCCCCGCCTCTAAGCAACTAGCTGAGGTAAAACATTTGTTACCTGGACGGCCAAGGAATCTCGACTCATCATCATTTTAATCGCTGTTGTTTTATTTTTGTTGCCTCCATTTCGCGGACAAGGGAATTTCATTACGCTTCAGTCAGTCAGCCCGGTTCGAGAAGAACGTACGGTAGCCACTTTGATCTGCAATTCTAGATGGGCTGGTGTACGTTTGGCCAGAGAAGGACCAACCCGGGGTCATCGCTGATTGGCAAACAAGAACCTAGGACTTTTCAATGGATTCATCTATAAAGCTTCTTTCAGCTGAGATGACGGCGAATAGATTGCAAATGGGAAACCTTAAGAATGTCCTGATAAGTGATTCAAGGGACTTCTGCTGACACACATGATCAAATTACATTCAAAACAGCTTCAATCTACTTTGGGGAAGTTTGAAACTAACGACATCTCAGTTAGAAGAACTTTCGTGTGCTTCTACACACATTTCTCAAATGTTTGAGTATGAATCAAATCAAATCAAAGAACCCCAGATCTAAACAAAATCATAATTTAATTTCAGTCCAAATTCAAATATGTTACAAATTGAACAACTAGTTTGAAATTTAAAACCTATTCGAAATTATCCGGAATAAAAATGTAAACAAATGTCATATGTAGTTTTTTGTTTTTAAATTTCTCATTAAAAATTCGTCTCTGTGTCTATTTTCCACGAGCTTAGCAGATTTCAATCTACAAAAACATGTTCTGAGTTATAAAGTAAGCTTAAAATAAAAAAAAAAGTAAAATAGACCAATCAAAACTAGAAAAAAAAGAAAGCTTTAAACTCAGGATGAGAGAAATATTAACTTGAACAAAAATTTTAGAGTTGTGCCCACAATCTAGATAAAAAAAATGCTACAATTTTTCGTCTAAATTTGAACTTAGTTGAGTTTTAGGATCATTTCAATCAGTTTTTACTTCTAAGAAAGATTAAAGATTCAGCAAATTTCCTATAACATATTTAAGACGCATTCCTCCCAAGATAAAAAAAATATTCAACAATCCATTGAATATCAGTTCCGTTCGTTTGAAGCTCTGTTGCAATGAATTAAGCTATATTCTATTTATATAAGAAAAGCTTAAAAATCTATTAAAGATCGGTAAGATAAAAATATCAAAACAATACGAAAATTAAGAACGGGCTCACGGTAACACGGTAAGAGTCACGGTAACAACGGTAAAAGGTCATTTATCCTTGGTTTCTTGACCTGAAATTTCATTTTATACGGATTGCTCCTAATGATCGTTGATTGTCTTCTACCGAATTCGTTCAGAAAATTCGATTTCTTTGCATATTTCACTTCCTTCATTGCAATAAGAAACCGAATGCGGAACTTCAGCGACCATTCGGCCAACCCTACACACATCGCAGCAACCTTGATTATTTATATTCATGTTCTAAGGGTCTGATGACACATCGATTGAAAGTTCTTGGTAAGCGAATCTTAACGCCCGATGATATTTGAAAAATGAAAGCCAGTAAGGTGGTGGGATTCATAAGAAATACCATCCCAAACTGGAATAATGTCTCGATTTCGACTACAACTGCCATCTCTATCAATGGTGACACCACAGACAAACAGACATGACACTCTGAAGAAAAACTATAACATTTTTCGCAAAACTGCTTGCATTGCCATCTGGTGTCGACATTGCCTATCACGACAAAATGTAGCCATGAACCGGTTAGGAAAATTTAAAACCATCATGATACCCATGAAATCAAACTTTTCATTTAACATTGTAAACAAACAGACTGGTATGAATTATTGTTGAAATCATAAGTTCAATTTAGGGAGTGCTTTTACATGCATGAATTCCTTATGGTGCTCGAGGAAAAGTGTTCGCTGAAGTGCTGGAAGCCGTTCATAAGTTATTGACAAAAATACGATTCTTTGGATAACATCAAATTCATACCTGAATTGATTAAATGATACTCCGGTTTGAAATTTACTGAGTGGTAGCAAATTGAAAAAAAAATCCCCCACGCAGGGTTTTCCCTGAAAGCAATTAGGATATCGGGGTTTTTCTACAAAAAGAATTTTCGATAACTACATCGAACGTAACGACAAAAATGTAACGTAGAACATGACTATTGAGCACTGAATCGCCTCCAAATGATCTGTTTTTAAGTTTAAAGGGAATTTTTTTCATAATTCTGCATTTGTGTTTTCAACATTCAGTTTTTTTGCAGTAGCTAAATCAACAGGAACAGCCACTTAAAAGTCGAGTTTAGTCATGTGCGTTAAAGTAAATAAACACAGCCGTACAGAAAAGGTATTCCATTTTAATTTATTTCAACAAATTTATTATTTTTTTCTCATTTGCAATAGAAACATTGCTTTACATTTGCTTAAAAAAAACTCTCAGTTGCGGCCAAATAACATGGGTATGAAAACAAGGGATCTGTTCCTCATTATAATCCTTTTTTCTCGGGTTCAAATATTCGATACTGCTATTCAACTCTTCAGATTTCGGAACAAAATGAATGGAACCAAAGGAACACTGCAACAGCAATTCTTCCCGGCACCACCTCTTGCTAATTGAAATATGATCCGTTTGAATGGGACACGGTCGCAGGGAGATGAGTATCTATACGGGGTTTTAACAAAATTTGAAACTAAAAAAACTTTGCAGACTTTTTTATTTAGGTACAACCTTGTTTGTTTACTTTCAAGTTTGATGCGTGTCTCCAGCAAACAGCTACTATGATGGAAAAGTTTTAATTTTAAGACCAGTGCACTCTGGTGGCGACATTGCCTAGCTTTCAGAAATATTGAACCGGTTTGCGAAAACCGGAAAAAGAGTGTCCCGTCTGTTTATCTGTGGTGACACTATTGCGTGATCAGACAAATTATAAATTGAAGGTTATTCCACAATAGATCACAAAAAGTTGGTTGCAATAGATAGATATTTTCATACAAAAAAAGGGGCTGATGAGGTCTCGTTCCCAACATCCAACAAATAAAAGCTTCCTCCGCCATCACATTTCAATTAAAATCACCATTTTCATTTTCATCTCTCATTCAAACAGCTTTACCAGACACTCTTAGCTTAGCTTAGCTTAGCTTGGTTGACTACTCATATCCACCTTAAATCATTGAACTCGAAATGCTTCATTTAAAGGTTTTTTTTAAACGATTCTAGAGGAACTTCGTATTTTTTACATTTGTTTTCAAACTATACATTTCGAATTCCATGATCGCTGGCGTGGCTAAGCAGAACAAGTTCCACATCGCCAATGGTTGCTACTCCGTGATTAATCGAGGCCATCAATTTTGCACAAAGTCCAAAAGAATGGTGCTTGGGATTAGCAGTCATTCTCATTGTACAAAACTGATGCTCTCCCTTTTTATATGATTAATAACAGCGCCGGCCACGTCCTAGTAGTCAATGGGGAAAAAGGAAGGATTGTTAATAAGATACTCTTTAAGTTCAACCAGCAACCTCTCGGTACTGCACTCCAAAAAAAAATTGGAATAGTCAGAACCAGATTTAAGCTAGTATCACAAACTATGGAAACCGTCTATACGTCTGCGAATCCATGTTCAAGTATCCAAGGAAGGGGTTGTGTTAGTTGGTGAAGTGAAGATCAGGATCCATTTTGGTAAATGGTGCGATCATGAGTTTCCTACCCCTCCTATGCTCCTAGACATTTCCTAAGGAAACTCCTATTTCTCTGAGGCATTCTATAAACATCCAAATAAAATGGATCGAGTAAAATATTGAAGGCAAATCAATACCATCCAAATTTCTTCCTTGATAAACTAGCTCTTTTTCCTAAACATGATCCCTGTTGAACCAAAGAGTTTACGAATGGGCTTTAATGGTTGAAGACGGAAAGTAACTTAAAATGACACAATTTTTTTTCCAAATTGTTTTTCTATGAATATTGCATTTCTGAAAACTCTTTGATTCTATGCTATTCTGTGCCTCACATTTTAGAAGTCTTTCTCATCAATAGTAGTAAATCAATAGAAAGTTAAGTTTATTAAAACATATTTAATCTGAAATAATAAAAATATGATGAAGGAAACCAAAGTATCCTTGTAATAAATATATTTTTGAAAGGTTATCTTATCAATTGATATGTATTTCATTTAGTAATTTTTCTGCAACGGAAATTTTCAAAAATATCTCTCATTCTCTCACACCACAAATCAGTGAAAACTTTAATTTTCTTTGTAGAATATATAAATTTTTTTTCAGTGATTTAAAAAAAATTAAATTTACATTCAGTTAAATAGGTTTTAATCAATAATAAATGCGCCTTTTCTCGCTCTTGAAACGAAAAAAAAAATAGGAAATAATGATTAGTGCAATCACTAAACCTTTCGAAATAAACTGTTTCGAAAAGTTTAGTGGAGAAAAGCAGAAGTTTTTCATACTTTTACTTTACCTTTCAATAGTCTGCAAGGATCAACATTTCTTTTTTTATATTACATTGTTCGTATGCATATGCAATTTTGTTCAAAACTGATGACTGGAAGAGAGTTTCATAAAATCAGCAACTATTGGGTTTACCAATTAAAAATCACAACTTCAAATTCAAAGCAAAGTATAGAGGTAAAAAAAATGAAACAGCGTAATATATCGTTATCTATATGGTACATTCGTCGTCTGTGTACTTCCTTTTACTAATGTAGATATTGATTCAAATAACATTTTAACTCAGATTTTTGCAACAAATGCAACAAATGCTTACTAGCATAATTTTCCTGATATTTTTAGTATGTGGAAAAAAAATAATTAAAACAAAATACTTAGCTTTGGGTGCGCAAAGGCAACCGAACAGCAAACTGCATCCCATCAAGGCAAGCCGTTTAACAAGCATGATAAAACAGCACCACAAAACCAAGACGACACAGCACAAATTGGTTTGAAATTAACGATCCGATACAAGTTTTTTTTTTCAGACTTCGCAAAAACTGATTCATATTGCTCCTTGCTTGAATTTTATAACAAGATTTTCCTGAACACTCCGCGAATAGTTCATTAACAATTTACAATCGATAAACAAGCTCAAGAAAAAGAATTTCTCAATCGCTTTCGAATTTTTCATTTTGTTAAAAATCACTTTAAACTATTCTTCAATGCGGCCGCATCAGCAAACTTTTTAAACTCTTCTTCCCTTCGGAACAATATTTCGCCAATTACAAAAGAAACACAGGGGTAAAAACAGGACAACATCGGAAAACACGAACGAGAACCACATTTCTGTAAACCCATCACGAGCACACAATTATAGCATTTCCCGTGAATTTGAAAACTAAAACACCTGCTAGGTAGTATTTCAACGCGAACACGAAAAACTTTCTGATATATATATGTATATTCACTCCTACAATAAACGAAATTTCAAAATTTTCATTTTTTCGGACACTCAAAAGCAAAAATTAGCACAGGCGAAAAAAAAACAAGACCGCACTCGACCAAGGCTTGCTTAGTTCTCCTCGGAAAGAAATTCGGAATCGAAATCTCAAACAGCTTTACCAGACACTCTTCACATAAATCCCTTTTCTTTCATAAAGAACTCAAATACTATCAACGTAAAAATAACTAACTAAACACGTTGCTAGCAACTCTTTTAATGTAAGGTAAATTATATTTCAGCGGAAATTCACGGAACATCCGGTGACCCTTTAACAGTTCATCTGCTGAGACATCACTTTTCAACACTTTTTGAAAACATCATATCAAATTTACGATGTAATACTAAAAAAACGGCTTACTAAAAAAACAGTCCTACCATTTGATAATTCTAAGAATAAAAAAGTAGTGACATTCGTTTTTTGGAGTTTTTTTCCACATTATTTCTTTATTCGTTTTCTCAAAGGAATACTTTTACCACTTTTACTATTGTGCATGGAAAGATGGCACGAGGCAACAAAATTCGCATTTTTTCGAGTTGCTCTGATTTCAAATATGCAATTTTCTTTTGTTCTAACAGCACTTTTACTCGA
The DNA here is from genome assembly GCF_029784155.1 of Uranotaenia lowii. Lineage (NCBI taxonomy): Eukaryota > Metazoa > Arthropoda > Insecta > Diptera > Culicidae > Uranotaenia > Uranotaenia lowii. Next base: position 243,168,137 of record NC_073692.1, on the reverse strand, counting down.
GATAACTTATGAAAATAGGTAAAATTCATTTAATTAATTTCTCCATTTTGTTGTCAAAATTATCGAACATTAAAGACATACACCGTCTTATCCGATTTAGGCTTTAGAGACTTAAGAAAACGTTGACAACTTAAGATTAACATTTATCACCCAGTATCGAGATGGGAATCGAACCTATGCCATCAGTGAATCAGCAATTACCGTCTTATCACGCTAAACGCTCGGCCATCGAGATGTCAATTACGAAAATATTGACAAAAAAGGTTTTAGTTCAATGATCAACTTTCCCGAATACCGTGAGTAATTTTGACTGTTGAGAAAAAAGTTGTATAAGTCTTCTTTTGTCAATTCATCCAGTTCTGTAAATTATAGGAATTTAAATGGAAAATTTAAGAAAGATTTTAAACACATATTTCTAAAATCATAACTCAAATCGTTGCAGTGGTTCAACAAATTTGTAACGAAGTAAGAATTTCAATGTAAAATACTCAGACTTTTTTCAATTATGTCAGAGTTGTAATTGTAGAATCTTATTCTTTCAAAGAGTTGTATTTCTGAAACTAAAGTGTAATGCATATAATGAATAAATTCAAATTCGATTTAAGGATTTCATGTAGCTCAATGTTAGTTTTAAAATTTATAGCTCAATCTTAACCGGAATATTAAATATTTGAGTACTCAAATGATAGTTTCGAGAAAACACGCTTCATGGTCACCTGAATGCTTGATATGAACTATGATTTAAAGACAAGTTTGACATCATTAATTCAAAATGGATGGTTTTGGCATTAGCCCATCTCTAATCCTGGCCCCAAATTTCATATAAAAAAATTAAGCATTTTGCTTACACCTAAAAAATCTTTTTAATTTTTTTTATAAATCGTAAGCCGTTCAGTATTTGGCTTACTTTCTACGGGAAACATCACTAATCGTTCTTCCATAGCCAGAACTTATGTCTGATCCCAAAGAATAATAAAAGAGTTTTATTATTCTTCTAGTCTTTGTTCATGTTTTCCATTATTTTAACATTAAAATATTAAAATAACCGAATACATAAATTGGTTGGGCCTACCATGGAGCAAATAACGCAGAGACATCTGGAACACAGGAACTGAAGAAACGTGGACCACCAGTATCATATGTTTCAAATGGGGAATATCGTTGGAAGCATGCTAAGAAAAATGCTCCTTGATGAAGGAACTGCCCAGTAAGCGCGTCCTCTCAGAAATCGACAGAGCATGCAAAAAATCGAGAGTTGAGTCACCGATCTTATAAGAAGAAAACGGTTAACTTCGGCGACACTCCAAGAACGCAAATATTTCCATTCGGTTTGTCCTGCCGAGATACCTAGAGGCAACAAATACGAATGCGTACATGCGAAAACAGTTTGAATCGTACACTCGCACGGTGTGGTCGCATTTTGTCCCCGTGTCCCGTGTGCTTTCAATCGTAGCTGTCGACTTCTCAGGCAGGCGAACACGCGTCTCGGAGGGAAACATACAAACACGATTCGGATTGTGTTCGTGTGTTTCTCTGGAGGGCGTGTCTTAGCTTAATTCGTGGCACTCACTCAAGGCTCGCGTATGGTGTGTTCCTCTCTAACGATGTGATGATGCAAAATCGCCAGAGAGATCGTTACGATCCCTCTGGCGATTTGAGTTACCTCTCTGCCGATTCAAATTTACCGGGTGTACGTTATGTGAAGTAACTTCACGAATCACTGAGACCATTCTTCAGAGGCTGGAAATGATTTGTTTTGTACTCAGAAATCACAAACCTGAACAGAAGTATTTTGAAGAATTTGATGTAATAAATGGGTTTAAAGATTCTACGGTTTACTTTTTCTAAGTTGAACTGTTTTGGATTTCAGTACAGACTCATTTCTGGTAATTGACCAAGGATAAAGCGCCTTTACTCTCTCTTGAAAATGAAAAAGAGAATCGAAAAATATTAGTAGATCATGAAACCTTTCGAGGTCTGTTTAGAAATTAACTTTAATAATAGAAATGTACTGTTACTGATGTGTGGCCTTTCCAATGCATGTTAGAATGTTTATGCAATGAAAATTTTTTACTCAAATTACTTACTAAAAGAGTAAGCTTTTTAAAATTGTAAGTCTTGATTAATTATGAGTATGACTATTTACCTTCAAAAAGACTTAATTGCACGAGTAAAAAATATTAAGGATACTTATCTATGCGCAGCAGGAGACCTGCTAAGAGAGACGTTTAAATTGAAAACGAAAAATTTTCTTTTCTATAAATCAAACACAAAGCCTTTTTAGGTAAAACGACGATTTTTCTTCATTATTTTTTAAATGTACAATAATCGATGAAGTTTTTAATTGCTAGGACATTTTTAGGTTAACTCCCTCTCCCGTGAATTGCTGAACGTCCAGCAGCTGTTCTCCCAGATACCATTCGTCACCATCTCTGTATCACCTCCTTTGTCAACACTCCCCCACAAAACTCGACAGAAGTAAATTTATTCAATCACATCAATCCACCAAACACAAGACATCGCCAAGGAAGAAAATACATAATTTTTAGAAGCATTCGAAACAACAACAATGCGTCCTATCAACGGCACGTACAGGTAGGGAATTTTTCTTCCAATACAACTTTCTCAAACACAACTATGAAAAAAAAATTAGTCTTAAAATTCTATGTCTTCAAATTTAAAAAAACACTCTTTCAGGGCATGTGTAACTGAACATAAGATTCGAAAAATAACATTCACAATCGCGGGGCAGTTTTTTCGACTTTGATCCCCAGGTGCTAAGTTTAACAAACAATATTGAAACATGCCTTCCATTCCAGCGATAATTTATGAGTACAACACAACATACTCAATTCACTAAATATTCCATCAGGCAAATGAATAAACATGTGTCTGAAGTTTTTTTTTTTACAATTTTCATATGAACAATTAGAATTTTCAATTTTTTTCGCGAAAGCGAACGTAAAAGCGAACGTAAAACTGATTCTAGTGTCCAGTTTGTTGATTACGCTGAAAACCTTGGTGTTATTTTTGACAAAGATCTTTCCTGGAACAGACATGTTAACGCTCAATGCTGTAAGATTTATGGTGCGATGAAAAGATTAAACCTAACAACAAGTCATTTAGATGTAGCCACAAAACTGAAACTTTTCAAGACCTATGTCTATCCCCTGTTTATCTACAATGATTTTATTTATTCTAATGCTCTAGAAAGATCTGTAAATAGATTGCGCATAGCCCTTAACTCCTGCGTACGCTATGTCTTCAACTTATCACGTTTCTCTCGAGTTTCTCACCTTCAAAAGCTGCTCATTGGCTGTTCATTCGATAACTTTTACAAGTATAGATCCTGCATGATAATGCACCGAATTATCAACTCTGGAAAGCCACAGTATTTGAAAAGTTTGTTCGTACCTCTTCGAAATTCGCGCACTGGAAATATTATAATCCCGCCACATAGTTCTTCCTATTACAGTAGATCTTTTTTCGTCCGAGGTATTGTGAATTGGAATAATCTTCCCACCTCTTTAAAACTAATTCAAAAGAAATCAGAGTTTAAAAGGAGTTTGCTAGAAAATAATATTGAGTAAGAACGACATCAATTAAGTTAAGAATTTGGAAAATGGAACGAATAGTCATTAAGTTAATAAATAGAAACAACACACATCCACCATATTGTAACAACTTATAAGGTTAAAATCTTACGTTACATGAATAAAGAATGAAATAATAATAATAATAAGTGAACGTAAAAAAACGCGTGCGTTCCGAACGGAACACTGCCTACCTGGCTTACTTTCTACGGGAAAAGATGTAGATAAATTAATTTTTTTTTAGGTTTTATTTTTGACACTTTACCAGCATTATGGCATTCGTGTCTAAGTAGATAAATTAAGGAAACAACTACCTATTCGGAAAATAAACAGATCTGCAAAAAAAATCCTTCAGAGTTTCTGAATCATAGAATTAATAAAACATGATATCTTCTTCTAAAATTTTGAAAATTTAATGAGCTTTCTTCCAGTCTAGAAACGTCATAATGACTATTTTTTTATTTTTCGATAAAATCATTATGCTTTCAAATTTGAGTCACCAATGGTTTTACTAAACGTGTGAGGAATTTTTGTAATTTTAGATTCCGTGAGTGCTTCGATTTATTTTTTATTTTTTTCGGCAACCAAAATGGTTGATGAATAATGATTCCATTATTGAGATATGATCTGGTTAAATTAATAACAAAAAAGCAATGTTTTAATAGTTCGAACTGCGATCTCAAAATTATTCCCTTTTTTCCTTTGGCGAGGGAGCAAAGCTAAATTCGACCATATGAACTAAAAATTGAACCCTTTTTGTTGGACTGAAAACACTTAGCGAGTTCATTTCGAACCGGAACAGCAACCAGCGAACACGATGCAAAGTTATTTCGTTCCGGATCAATTACCGAAGACTATGAAGGAACTTCATAAGGGAATGTCCACCGTGTCAGCGTAAGATTCTGTACGACATTGTCATTATATGTTGAGCGGCTTGGAATGTCTGGAAACTTCCGGATGTTATTTACTTCTCGTGGGAAGTATCACCCGGAAGTTTTCTTTGACCGGGAGTGTCAAAACTTTCCACCGCTCTGTGATTGCAATGCAGTGTACCGGAACAGCAACAACCGGTTACAAAAAATTTAAACCATCCTTTAATTCCCTGAAAATAAGCAACCCTCAAATAAAAAGGATAAATTAAAGTTCGGCTGCCGAACTTAGTATTGAGTATGCCTATCAGAAATTAGTTTGGCGATTGCCCAGTCGAACTCAAAGTTGAGTGCTGCCACTGAAGTGCTGTTTTGAACCAAAACTACTTAATTTTGAGTTTAAAAAAAGGAGCGTGTGGTTGTGAATGTTCGGTGGAATGATATTATAGCGCCAGCACTAAATTTTACTTCGGAAGTCCGGACTTCCGATCCCGAACTTACTTCCGAACTTTTGACAGTTGTGTTTAAAAAAATAACAGTGTATTATATGCAACTTTGACACACAAAAATGTGTATCCACCAGAGTATCTCTACATACATTAAGCGGGACTACACAACATTGGTACAAATGCGATGAAATTCGATGAAATTTTGTCGCAGTGGACACGATTTGCAGCGTGTATGGCACTGCTTGTATGAGCGCCCAAACGGTTTGAGTAAAATCGGTCGGGATCGAAATATTTTGTACAAACCACCACCCTCTGCCGGGGTGGAAATTTCTTGGCGCACGCTTAAATAAAACGACTCAAAATGTTTTGGTCGGAAGTCCGCCATGATGCCAGTTCACCAACGACGTTTATAAATTTTTTATCTAAACGCACAATACTATGAGTTGAAGTCGAATTTCGTTGTCTGATGCAATCTTGAAATCCAAGATGGCGGCTTCCGCCTAACTTCAAAATATTATAGCGAAGAGAGAAGTTATTTCCGATTTTATTGTTGCACATTGTTATTGTCAACTGAGGTACCTACACAGAAAAAAATTAAATGTCACGTAATCATGTTTTCGACCTGTAAAATTACGGTAAATGTCCTGCTCCTTTTTGTTGCAAGACATTTGCGTAAATTTACAGGAAATAATTTTTGCTGTGTACTTTAGTTTTTGGTCCATAATAAGGATGATAAAGCACAACTACAGCTATAAGTTTATTCAAAGTGCGTTTTGCCCAGAAAAAGGTCAAGTAATGGAAAAAAAACTGTTCGATAGACATAGCTACACAGCAAAAATTATTTCCTGTAAAATTACGCAGATGTCATGTAACAAAAAGGAGCAGGACATTTACCGTGATTTTACAGGTCGAAAAAAAATTACGTGACATTTAATTTTCAGTGTACAACTTTTTTACAGGCTGGTTTAATATTGCAGAAATGTAAAATTTTTGTTCATTGAATTTCGTAGATTCCACCCGTTGATTTTTTTTAAATAATAAAAAAAAAATTTCGGAGAAAATGAAGGTAACAAAAATAGGCTCGAACAATTTTAATTTACAGAAAAAACATCACAGTTTAATGTTGTTACAATATTTCACAATCAAGACATGCATTTTGGTTAATGTACAATTAAGTCAATTTTTCTAATGAATTGCAATTTTTAAGATGCTTAAAGGAATAACAATAATTCGTACAGTTGCTTGATGCACCGCATAGACGATCACAGTGCTTAAGTTGAAAATCATTTGGCCGTCGTGACGCAACGTCTTACTGGATTGTTGTTTGCTTGATGAGAAACACCTTCTGCACTACACGGATGAAAGTCATAGGTTGGCTTTTTGAATCTACTAAATCATGCTTACAAAATCCTTGGAAGATGTTTCCAGTGTCCTAAGTAAAAGGAGAAAGGGAAAAGTAACAATAGAATCAAAATAACACTCATAAAATGTAATTTTAACTACTTCTCTAATTATACCTTGTCAACTATACTATGACTATTATCTGGTGTTGTCCCCCTGAGTCAAGGAATGAGTGGCGTTTCATAATCGTCCGAGTTCTTCAAGGAACATTTTGAAGACTCAGAAGTCTCGAAATATCCAGTGGTTGTCCGGCGCCGGAAACAGGGAGTCAGCTCGTGAAGCTAAAATAGATTTGAAAAAAATAAAAATTTGTAACTAACGTTTATCTAACTTGTAATTTTAAACGAAGCCTTTTAGTTACAAAAACAAACTTATGTTTTTAATCTTTGAATATAAGGCCGGAACAAATATTAATTTATTCTTTCGTCACTTCAACTGAAATAACTTACCAATCCCCGCATTCAGTTTGGATATGGTATGTTGCTTCTTTCGTTTGACAACCGTCAGGGCTGGTACAGGAACCTGATCAGCAGGAAGATCGCATCTATACGCTTGGAGATCACCACCTGTTCAAAGAACTGGAACGAGAAAGCAATTTAGCAGTTTCGTTATCAGTTTTGTTTTGCCGATCGCATACATTTTTCACTACTGGCACCGATGTCCCGCTAAGGTACCGGGTAAATATTAGCTAAACTTGTCGGAACTTACCGTCAATAACTTCCTCCACATCGTCCCCGTTGTAAATCACGGATGCTTGCATGATGCAAAGTTTGATACGCAGCGCACCGTTTTGCCGCTGCTGCTGGGTCGCGAAAGTATCAACATTGTTGTTCCCCGAATCCGCACTTACTTGAGACGTCGATTGTCGGAATTTCCTTCCAACGAGCACCAGCCGTAGTGCTTCGGGGAAAAAACAGAGAACCGAAACAAAACAAAAGCCGTCGCGCGGTCATCTTTTGACATTTCTCTTTGGGCCGAACTGGGATGCCAGGTGCGGTGCACTTGAAAATTCAAATTCCTGAAAATTATTTGATGACCTAGGTCACACAGCTGTAATTTGACGACACGTAATTTTTTTTCGACCTGTAAAATTACGGCAAATGGCATGCTCCTTTTTGTTACAGGACATTTGCTGTAATAATAAATGAATCATCGTTTTTTTTAAAGGAAATCAATTTAAAATTACAGGTTTTGTTAATTACAGGTTGATTTATTATAAAGGTTGCAGTTTTCAATGACACGTAATAGTCAAAAAATTTTTCTGTGTAAGCACATAGCTATGATGAACATGGAGGAGGCGCCTGTGAAATGTTTTCATTTTCTTGAACCTCTCAAGATAAACATTCGGCCAGATAAAGGTAACCTACACACGTGTCTACAAACAAAATTAAAAAGAATCGAAGTAATTGTATGGCTTATTAACTTTGCTGACTATGTATTTTCATGTCGAGATCTGTTTCCTCCAGCATCGGAAAACAAATCTTACGACTATGGCTTGAGAGCCCCCTCTTATCGCTTGTAGTTAAGCGTTACATTTTGCACATATTTTCCAGTAAATTACACCAATAATTGCGCCCGTCTTATCCAAAGCCAGCTTTCGCGCGCGTGTTTCTAAAGATCGCCATTAACCATCAACAGCAGCTATTCGTGGGGGCCATTTATGGTTCAATAAAAACTATCCACAATAATCGATAGCGCCAATCTCTGCGCATAGTTTAGTTTAGTTGGTACAGCACCCGAAACATACCTCCTTGTATCGACTCGACTCGCATATGCGCAGCAAGTTGTTGTTGTTATTATACGCTGATATTCATATCAAATGGTTCAGGTTCCAAGCCACGGACGACGAACGGCGGCGGTCCAAGTGTTCGCCTTCAGGAATCCGCGCCATCGTCGTTGCCAATCCGGGGTATTTAATACCGGCGGCTGTTCGTCCATTGCTGCTGGCCAAACATCACTACGCCACTCCCGAAGCCCCACGCGCATGAAAGACCTAGTACCTAACTTACTGCTGCTTAATTCGATTGCAAGCTCGTTGGAATTATATCGTGGAAATGAGACGGCCATCCGAACCTCCGAACGGCACGGCAGCGGGTGGATTTACAATCATTGACCATTGAAAAAAAAATGATACCCGCGAAATCGTTTATTCCCGGGCGCAACGATTGTGTGCTGGGACCATTATTGGATTGTGAGTTTTATGTACGCCTCCGGCTTTGCTTCGGTTTTTATTGGCTCTTTGATGATTGCGCAATCGTACGAGTTTGCCCGAAATGAAGCGGTTGGCTCTTTTTCATCCATCCATAGAGGGCGGTCTGCCGGTAGATTTCATTTGGATCGCGCAGGATTCGGGTAGGATTCGCTATCCCGTGCGAGCTTTTTTTTCGGTCCATGTGTAATTTGATTCCAGACAAGATGGATGATGGCAGTTTCGATAAGTCGAATCCAAGTTGGTAAATTCTTTACGAGCTGAGTGATAATCAAAAGTAGTAGGACAAAATGTAATTTGAGATTCTGACGGGGTTTCGTTAACAGCAGCGGAGTTCTAGGAATTGATTTTGAAATCATTGTGAACAGTTGTTTTAAATAATATGAAGCAATTATGGCCTCGGACTCAAAATATATGCAAGACTATCAAAAAATCTGTATTTTTTGCCTCTAAGGTATGAGGAATATAATCTTCTTTGCCCGGATGAGTTGGTATGTAGAAAAAAAATTGTAAAATTACACTTGCAGTTCCAACCTTAGCACTGATTGCAACCTTAGCGATGTATCCCTTGGAATTCCATTTGAGCATCCTTTGAAGCTTCTTGTCGCTAAGGATTGTTTGCTTCCCGGAACCAGCCTTCATTTCAATGTTCTGATTATTGTCTTATAGCAAGTTCACTGGTGTTGGGAAAAAGTGGTAGAAATGTTGCACTTTTTGCATATTTTGAAAAATTCTTGCATGTAAAAACATTTTTAAGATCTGTCGCCTTCAAGTTTTTTAACAACATGTGTTGTAGTTTCGCATGCTGTGATGCAAAAATAGCAATATTTTTATCACATACGGCTGAAATAGAAACAGTGCTGTAAAAAATACAACGCCCAAAGATCTTGAAAACATTTTTGCATGGTAAAATTTTCAAAATGTCAACATTTCTACCACTTTTCCTAACACCAGTGAACTTGCTCTAAGAGTGCCAAGGCGTTGTAGATGCCGAAACGGACGTGTCCCAAGTGCTGCAAGGTGGTCGATTTCACAGATATAGTTCGACTGATAGAGCTGTCATTTTTTTTTTACTGACTTATGGGTTACTAGAATATAGTTTGATGAGTGCATTCTAAGGTAAAACCTTGAAAAAATTGATTTTTTTTCGTTTTTCTAATGCAAACGAAATTGGATACAATTCTTAAGATCGAAATGCTAAAATTTGCCTCTTATTTATTTTATGATTTTAATAAAAAAGATTGGGATGTATTTTGTGATTGAATTTTTATTCATTTTCTTTAAATTGACATACAAATATGGAGTTTAAATATAAATATTACATAATTATATGTAGCTATCACAATACATGTTCCTGCTACGCCAAACGAATAATTACAAACAAGGTTATACCTGATAGATGTCATATCCAATCATCTTCATCAACCATGCGCTACAGCTTTTAAACCACCTGTGTTGATCTCGACCGGTGGATGTCGAAACCGATTGATTGTCGTTCGATTTCTAGGTTAAGTTCGTTTCAATTGTAAATTCTCAATTCTATAGGCACTGATTGTGTGTCCCGTCGATTGATTGAAAAAAAATAAAAACTGGTATCGACATGCACATGACAAAGTAACTCGCAATTTTTTTGATATTTTTTTCTCCTCAACCAGCAATGAATGGGACGTCAAGTAAGCTCAATATTTATCGTCAACAACACACATCAGCTGCGATTATCAATATCACAGGTCATTCTAAGCCGGCGGCCGCCGACAACGAATGACGTGTGGTGGTGCAGTTGAGAAGAAACGATCGATTATCCCGCAGAGAAACTACCGATTCATGTCATATTCAAAAGTCACCTTAAAAACGCCCAAGTCACGACCTGTAATTGATTCTGGTGACCCAATCTTGAGTTTGATCTGATGTTCGCAGAATCATAAAAAAAATCCGAAATGTTTATGGCCTTTTTGCAAATTAAGCTTACGACAATAACAATGTTTATTATTTCGAAATTTTCACTTGAATATATTGAACTTTCTACCGATTTTTAGTTTGAGTGATGTAATTGAAGGCTGTTATTTGCAATTACTTTAAATCTCAATATATTTGAAAAAAAAAAATCAAATTCAACATTCGTAAATTCCATTTTTATATTCAAAACCTGTCTCTTATTTCAATATCTTATCATTTATAACTTTGCTAAAACCTGTATGCGCTGCGCATAGCGCATACATGTTTTTGCAAAGTTATAAATGATAAGATATTGAAATAAGAGACAGGTTTTGAATATAAACAGATTTAATGCCTCTATCATACATTGTACATCATCAGGAAGTACATTATTTCCTAAATTTTTAGATTACATTGCAACATGTTATGAAAATCCGAAGTACATTGTGATGGGTTTAAACAATTGTTGTGACAGTTGTGAGCACTTTCTTCACAGTATTTTAGGCAGCTTTTAAGATCTACGATTAAATGACATAGCCCTCCAAATTTTCAAAAACTATTTTGTCTTGGCTCGTAACATTACGTATAATTTTGTTTAAGAACACACAAGAAAGTTAGTTCTAAAAAAGTGTTCTATTTTCATTTCTGCTCTAAAAAATGTGCCAAAATTCCATACCTACTTATAAACTGTTCCGATAATTACAAATACACTATACAAAAACAGTCATTTCAAAAATAGTTTGGTGTTCAACCTAATTATGGCGGCGTACTGTTGTTTTCATCCAAGTAAAGTAACAACGCTTTTTTGTAGTTTTTAGCGAAGAATCCAAGAAATCCAAGAATGTCCCAGCCAACATGAAATCGTAAAAGAAATCATCGTCGAACTCGTATATAGATGCAATTCAAATCGGAATCGTAAATATGTACACTTACCATTCGACCATATCGTTTATTCATCGTAGGAGATGCAACTTCCCAATGAAATACGACTTAGTTACGATATGTTGGATGAAGTCGTATTTAGTTCCGCCGATGTCAAATGAAATCTTATAACGATTGCATAAGATCTCTTAAGAAGCATTTTATTGGTACACAAATTACTTTCGAATAGAAATCGTAAATGACTTCGAATAAATTCGTAAAGAATACTACGTAAGCATCGTGTTTCGTATCACGTTGTTTGTTTAATAGAATGTCATATTAGTAGGCAAATTAATACCGTGTCTTTCCGATATATGTAGCTACAAATATTATAACAAGTATAATTATAATCGTGTAATCGGTCACTTTACCCACGATATAAATATATTTAATGCGATCAAATCAGATTCGTATTAACAGATACTTAGCGTTCGTCCACATCTCATCATGATATTAAAACTTCATCGTGATAAATCGTGTTCAGTGGATGTGCAATTTTGCGATCGTGCTTGCAATTTTGTATCAGCATTTGAATTTTGTTGAAGTTGACGACGGATGAAAAAAAAATAAAAAAAGGTTTTGAAAAAACAAAGTTGGACAGAAACCTCACTAACATTTTCCTTTCAAAAATAACAGGATTACTCTCTCCTACTTGGCTCAGATCAAATAAACCCGCCGGATAATTACCCGGCGATTTGCATGTGCATACTACGAGTATCGAGGATTGTTCACGGACAGAATTGTGGCCCGGCAATTTCCGCTGTAAACCCGGAAGAAAGAGGCGTCAAAGATCCTGAGGGAGGCATGGAGGCGGTGGCAGTTAGGAAAGTAGCGAGTTAGTTAGTTATAACCAAAATCAGTTAAAATCATCAATTAATTTTATTTCTTCCTAGCGTCGTATTTCAATCACAATATTACACATAAAATGGTCTGCAAAATCGTTTTATGATACAAATCGTACATGAGTACATCCCAACTCACATAAAATATCGTTTAAAGAGTCCATCAAATGTCAAATTGCATCATATCGTACAAGCTTACAACACACATCTTATAAAGTGTGACTTAAGTTGTCAATCGATGTTAAAATCTCTGAACATGGTATAAGACTGCAACACATCTCGCATAAAGGGTGACATAAATCGACATTCCATCGTCAGATTGCTTCGAGTCATACAAGAGTACAAAACATCTCGCATAAAGGGTGACTTAAATCGCCAATCCATAGACAGATTGCTTCAAGTCGTACAAAAGTTCGGCATACCTCGCATAAAGGGTGACTTAGATTGCCAATTCATCGTCAGATTGCTTCAAGTCGTACAAGAGTTCAACATACCTCGCATTAAGGGTGACTTAAATCGCCAATTTATCATCATATCGCTTCAAGTCGTAAAAGGGTAAAACCCACATCGCATAAAGTGTGGATGGAACTGTCAATCCTCCCATCATCGTAAATGCGCATGAATCGAATCCTTTAATGTAACGTACAAAACGACGCCAATGCGACATAAAGTACCAAAGTATTTCGAACATCGTAAATGACATCACATATGATGTTGTCGATGTCGTAAACCAGAAAATAACGAAAACATGTACGTATATTGCCTCCACTTTTGGTAGGTATATGCTTTTTTCTAACGTCATGTACGATTATTTGTGTCGACATAGACGTACGTATAGCTTTGTTCTTGTCGCAATCTTGTGAACAGTTCAGCGAGGTAGTGAACTGTGAGTATCACGCTTAGTAACTATAAATGGATAAAATGTTGCCAATTTAATGTAAAAATTAAACAAATTACCATCTTTTTATTTTGTGGCATTGACCACGGATCTGCCCTCTCAACAGTAGTATTCCGCAATCAAAGGCTTCCGCTTACGAGAAAAACTGATAACTGCACATTTACGATTCAATGGCAAGCAGATGATGTCACACCAATGAGCGAAGAGGTTGAACTGATTTTGAAGAAAATTAATATAGTCGTAGTCGTTTACGGTGTAAAACAGTTCAAGGTCATCAGCATAGCAAAGTTTGGGGATGTCGAGGAGTGAAAGCAAGTCGTTGAAATAGATTAGAAAAATAATCGGTCCTAAATGGCTTCCTTGTGGCACACCAAAGGAGCCAGCTAAAAGCCTGGAAAAGGTATCTCCTGTTCGAACATTCAATTTGAGCCCAGTCAAATAACTGCGAAATATGCCAAGTAAAGTACCACCGAAGCCCAACCGTTCAAGTTTCCCAAAGCCACTTGCGTAGTTCACCTTGTCGAATGCAACTGACACACCGATGGCATCAGTTAGAGATTTTTCAGCAAAGCTTTTATGCATAAAAGAAGAGAACGTCAGTAAGTTTCTTGTCGTAGAGCGTTTGAGCATGAATCTATACTGCACAGAAAAAAATAATGACTATCACGTGTCATGGAAAATGGATGCTTGTAAAAAAACACAACCTGTAATTTGAAAATAAAGTAATTTTAAAACAGTTCATCTACAAATAAATCAACACACATTTAAAATTACAGCAAGTGGCATGTAACAAAAAAGAGCATGACATTTACAGTATTTTTACAGGTTCAAAACAAATTGCTTGTCATTTAATTACGCTGTGTCCATTTTTTTTTTCAAATGCACTTTAGGAAATTCCAGTGGCATCTCAGTTGGCTAAACCGTCAAAATAAGCGCGCGTGAGGTCTTGTTTTGTTTTAATTTTGTTTTGTTTCGGTAACTTCTTTGTTTTGAGACGGAAACGGAATATATCCGCGGTTGCTTTACTCAAAGGGAACGATGCCGTGGCGGTTTCGGGAGATTGCAGGTTGCCATTTTCCCAACCTGCAGCGGCAAAACATGTGTAGTAAAAACATCAGGTGCCACGATTCCATGTCGGAGAAGGTTGTCCGGTTTTCAATGGCCTGTACGGACTATGAACCGATGGTTCAATGGCGCTGGCTACTTGTATCCCAGGGGCACCGGCAGCAGTTCCTTAAAACTGTAAACTAGGCAGAATAGAATGCGTTGAGGTAAGGTCTTCGAATATTTTTTTAATTCCTGGAAACTAACTTCTTCATTCAATTTTGTCTATTAGTTCCTGCCCCCGACTTTTTTACATGAATATAGATGTGCACCCTCTTCTTATCGGCGATTGGGCTGCAGTGTCGAGCCAATCTATCGCGGCCAAAGATCGGAAAATCAAGATCATCTCTGGACTCAATTTTGGGACACAGCTATTCACTTTTTGCAGTGCTCGTAGCAGTTATGAACTCTCCACTTGACATTCCCTAGTAAAATATCACTGATAATGAAAGGCGGAACTTCTCAACAAAGACAGGCTTCCCACGGTCCAATCAATAATTAAAGGTAAGAAAAATTGTTATAACTACACAATTATTTCAAATTAGCCACTCGGTATTGAAGGAATGTGAGTGTCAAAATAATCAATTATATTTTATGTAGGTGTATACCAATCAATTTTCACATTTCAATCTACATCTGGTGCAAAACTCAGATTTTTAATAATTTTTTAAAAATCTAAAAGCCTTAATTGTGATTTTAATTCCTCAATTTCTCAAATCAAAGTTTCCTTTTTTTCTTAAGCAGCACTTTGAACACGGCTTAAAATCTTTTTCCACTTCCAGGCTGAAGCGACAAGCAAGGTTCCAAGCAACTGCTTTCAGACTACCTAATTGAATTAAAAGGGCGCAGTGCAGAATTTATTTGAACTTTCAAGCTGAACGATAGTCTAAAGTTATCCGAAGGGACGCAACGTTTCAATTCTTTGAATTGCGAATTCGGTAAGAAAATTGATTATTTTTTATAAGCAAATTTTCAAATCAAATATTATTTTTTGCAATTAACCTTTGAGGTTTTTAGACTGAATGTGTACTTTCAACGAAGGAGCCAACGGAGTGATTCATTAATTAACAGCAAAATGGTAATTATCAAACAAGCTAAATGAAGTTTGTTTGGTTCTTGAATTAAGCATATGAATCAAAAAGACTGTTCTAATCATCTCGATATATTTTTAAAATATGCTCTTGTTTTAGAATGTCGATTTTTTTTCCTACCAACGAAAATTATTGGTAATTGGTAATAGTACACTGCTTTTCTACGCATATGATTCAGATGTGGATTTACCTATGGAAATTGTTTCCTTCCATCCTAAATTATCTGAAATACAAATCGTTGTAAATACTTTGTACGCAAAATTTCGAAACCGAAACCGTTCCATGAAAAGCATGCAGCTCATGTGGTGTAGATGGGAGATAAAACTTTGAAAGCGTTTTTTGCATTTAATACACATGGGACTCATATGCAGTAAAGGTCCTCAATTTTTTTAACAAAAATATTAGTGAGTTTGATAAATGAAAACATTTTCCTTAATAAATCATATTTCAATAATAAGGAAACTTTTTTATTCTCCCGATCCATCATAAACACTTTTTCTTCATAACTTTAGGCGTTTAAGGCGCATAACAGAATTCAAATGTATGCATTTGAATTCTGTCAATGCATTAAACGCCTGAAGTTATAGAGCAATCGTATTGATGATAGATCAGGAAAACTTCAGGAAATTTCCTGATTCAAAACTTGTGCTGTTATAAAACTTGTATACAGTGACGACAGTTGCTTACCTTTTTTTCAAAATTTGTGCTTCAATGTTTGTTGTCTGGCTAACTGTGTTTAACGGTTATTCAACTAAGTACATTTTTTCTATAAGCGTTTATGAACCATCATTTCAATTTCTTTTCAATTTGTACTGGAACCTTATTCTAATTTCTGTTCCCTAATGATTTAGATAATGAATCCAAATAATGGTTCTACTTTCGGAATTATTCTACTACCAAGTTGATTTTTTTTTAAATTACCCGATCTTAAGAAAACTGCCTTAAGTTGTGTAGATGCGATTTTTTTTGGGAAAATACTGTTTATATAATATATTAATTATTATATTATATATTATTATACCTATGTATATGCGATATCGGTATGGCACAAATATCGATTTTTATCATTTGCGAAAATTATTCTTGAAAGTATTGTGTATAAGAATATACTATAAGTTTTAGCTTTTGTATTACTGGTGGACTAATAAAGTCTTATTTTTTCCAGATTTTCCACTTCATCAATTGATTTCAAGAAAAAAGCAGAAGAAAGACCGTACAACTCAAATATGTAGTTTTTTTCATTTGAACTTCTGGATTGGTTGGAAGCTATATAATCTCGCAATCGAGAACACATCTGGATTCAACGGATTCTGCCCTGACTTTAGCGACACATTAGTATGATGAAAAAACCACTGATGTAATCATAAAAATTCCATGCAGTAAATTATTTTAATGTTTGTATAGCAAATAGTTCAATTTTTGTAGTGCGGGAATATGTATATGATTATTTTTTGAAAAGTGTATAACTAAGCTTTCTACAATGGTTTCGTTACATTACGATCGATTAGATGAATTACAATTGTGCTACAAATTAAAATAATAACCTGTTCCAGATATAATTCTGAAAAAAGTTTGCAAGATTGTATGTTATGAATTCATTCCTCGTTACATTAAATAAAATCTAGAGTTTGTTTTGATTAGGTCGTATGAACCATTATAAACAGAATGGGGTTTTAGACTGCAAACAATTGTAAAAAATGTATTGTATGTTTATTAAAAACATTGATTCATTTAGTCATTCAATAACTTCAACAAAACTATTTGAATTTTAGACGTATAATAACTTTGTCATTTTTTAGGGTGATTTGGTTTTAACGACTTTTTGCGTTGCGCTAAATTGCCGTGCATGCAAAAGGACCTAAACAACAGTTCGGCTGATTGGTTATTCGGTCCTTTTGCATTTTCGAAGAAATGCATGAAATTTTGTGAAAAAATGCTAGTAAATCGACTGAAAATCGGTTGTGAGAGTGTGTGAGCTGGCTTAGAAGAATGAATGGCTTAAAATGTTTCGGGGTAAGTGAGATAATATCATATTATGTGTTAATTTTTGCTAGCCTACTACTTCATATATTTTTTTACTACAACAGATACTTCCTGAACAGTTTTTTAGCCTTGGACACGTTTCCGCGGTACTTGCTGGATCAACTGAGACACAGGTGGTAGCTAATAGTGTCCTGTCTCATAGAAACATTTCGCCGAAGGACAGTCCAGCGCAGCACCGATTGAAGGAACCATTAAGCAGGCACTTCTATGTACGACGTATTTGTGTTTCCGATTGTTCTACACGTTACTTCAAACGGGATAGCGAATTGTTGGGCAAATTCAATCTTTTATCAAGATTGAATTCCAAAGTTAGCAAAACGACGTACGCACCAAACCATCAAGGCAAAAGGTTGTAAGTACATGTTGACTTGTAAGAACAATATT
Source organism: Uranotaenia lowii (assembly GCF_029784155.1). Taxonomy (NCBI): domain Eukaryota; kingdom Metazoa; phylum Arthropoda; class Insecta; order Diptera; family Culicidae; genus Uranotaenia; species Uranotaenia lowii. The sequence goes on along the minus strand of NC_073692.1, from coordinate 243,150,398 downwards.
AATGCCCATATCGAATTCACAGGCATATTCTTTATCCATTTTACGATTGGAAACCAAGTTTTCAGACAATTCTGAACAATAGTTTTAATACTAGAATAAAAAAGGTGTTGTGAAACTTTCCTCGCGATTTCCTCGAAACTCGATGAGTGGCTCATACGACTTAATCAAAACAAACTCTAGAAATGATTCAATCTTATTATTTTCTTCTTTTTATTCTCGCAAAAAATGGTATTCGAAATCCAAATAATTTTCCAAAAGAAACAAAAATGAATTCTAGGCATCAAAATGGCATAAAATTTTACAGTACTGTGATTTTAAAGCAACCTGTAAAAAAATCTGCTCATGTAAAAATAATTGTCATTGATTTTTTTGTCGACCTGTAATTTTACGGTAAATGTCCTGCTCCTTTTTGTTACAGGATAGTTGCCGTAATTTTACAGCTTTTATTTTTTTCTGTGTGATCATTAGAAATGTAATTCTAACAAAACAAGGAAATGGGATACTGGACCACCTATTGAAATAGTTTGGCCATTGAACATAAGGCTGAGATTCTCCGGTAGTTGTCAACATCACGTCTTAACCTATTTTTGTGAACCGGGACCACATAAACTTCCTTCCACAGAAGGGGAAAGGATGTTCCTGCATCAGTAAAAGTCATTTACACAGGAAAATTTGGAAATAAGGTTATCTTGTGGCAAGTCATATGTGAATGCGGTAAAATGTCTCGTCCATTCATAACCTCAGATACCATGTATGGCCAAAATTTACGTGCCAGAATATTTACAAAAAAGATTGCTACCCTCAATCAAACAGCATAACAATCCTACAATATTCTAGCCTGATCTCGCTTTGTGTCACTACTCTATGGATGCATTAAAAAGGTAGGAATTCAACAAGTTCACATGTTTACTGAAACTCATGAACCCTTCAAACTTTTCAGAGATTCGTCCAATCGAAGCTTTTTGGCTTCGACGAAGGCAAATCTGAGGAAGTACATGAAACCAGCGTAAAGTGTGGATAAATTCAAGAAAGATTAGCCATAAGTGGTAAACATGGTCGGAAAAATCGCTGTGCAGAAGTTGATGAGTTATGGTGAGAGAAAAGTAAGAGAACTCGCCTACCCTACAAAAACTGATGCCAAATGAATTATAAATTGAAAGAAAACACTATTTTGCGGTGTGTTTTAGAATAAAATATTTTTTTAAATTCATTGTTTCTTTTATTTAAGAACAAAAGTGTATTTATAATTTTTCCAAAAGTCAATACCTTGTTTAGAAACCCCTAAAATTTGATCAAATGAGTTAAAATTTGGCATCCTACACTTAGATATAAGATTGAATGATTTTACTTAATACTCACGATGCAAATATTTGTCCAATGAATGGAAACGAAACACTCACCTGAAAAAAAATAAAATAAAAAAAAGTCAGTCATCAAGTTAAAACGTTATACATCGATATTATCTGTAAGTATATAATTCCCGGATACCAGTGCCCTATTAAGTTTAACGTTCTCCTTTCCATTGTGTCTTTGTTCAAAATATCGACAGTCGTACGTAAGCGAATGTTGTTTCTTCCATCGTCCGGAAATCTGTTACACCCGCACTCGGTCGAGAGTTAATTAGCGAGAGAAGCTAAAAATAATGTCAGTTCGCGGTTTTAATTGCTGGCCGTAGTCATTCACAAATAAATAATTAATTTGAGAGCTGCCATTTGGCTGATCCAAGACCAATACGATTAGTGTCGGTACGCGATTAACTATCATCATGAGAGTCCAAAGTTCTCGGCTAACCTTGAACTGATCGGAGCTGCAAGGAAATTCGATTCGCACCTTGCTCAGTCAGAACAAAACAGGATGGAACTTCTAAGGGTGGTGGTGGTTAATGGGTTTGAAAAATTTATATTATCGCTTTGCTGGTCATGCGATTTATAGCTGTTGAAAATGTAGTGAAAATTAATTCATATGTTTTATTCATTGCAGCTACTAGTGCAGACATCTTTTCTAGCCTTGTCAACATCAGTTAAGTGGAAATCCGAAGGTTTGCACTTAAAGTCGCCTTTAATCTAAAGTAAATTCCAACTTCTTGGAGACTACTGTTCCATATGCTAGCAGGATGTGCGTGATATAAAATTCTAGTCGGAATAAGGGTACAAGGAAGCTATTCGAAACACCTAAAAATATTTTTTTCCGAAGAGCAAACAATTTTCAATCATTTCATTCAAGCAAAAAATCTAAATATGCAATTAGATTTTTTTTCTTTATCAGCTCTATGAAAATTTCGAGATAATTTTTGAAAAGAGGTAAAAATCATTTAATAAATTTATGTACTTTTTAAGAAGGGATTTTTCATCGTAATTTATTAATTGATTTATCGGCCTTTTTGGTGCAAAGTGATTTCCTGTTTTAGTAAGAACATCTTCAGGGTTTTGAAATTTTTGTAGATGGATAGTTAAAAGAAACGAAATATTGTGAAAATTAGCGTTCCGAACAAAAATTTGGTATGCGATGATAATGCTTCTGAATAGAATTCTACCCGGTCATTTTCATCATCTTTCATTTCTTCTAACTTTCTATCCGTCTATAAAAATTTCAAAACTCTAAGATGTTCTTACTAAAAAAGGAAATCACTTTTCATCAAAAAGGCCGATAAATCAATTTCAAAATTTGTGAATTTTTCGACAAAACTATGAAACTTTAGAATGTATTTAAAAATTAAGGTTTTAATGTAATGATCAACTTTCCTCAAGACCGCAAGGAGTTTTGACTTCTCAGGAAAAAGTTATAGAAGTTATCTTTTGGCAATTTTTCCCAATTTTGCAAAATATGGGAATTTGGGCGAAATTTTAAAGAAGATTTGATCAAATGGAATCTGTGATATTTCTTAAAGCATAAGTCAAATCCTTTTGTAGTGGTTCAATCAAATTTTTAAACTAGTTTAAATTTTCAATATAAAATACTCAAAGACTTCCTTGGATGATGTCAGAAATTATTGTAGTCTTACCTAGTCAAATTTTTAAAAATTGAAGAATTTAATTTTTTGATTTGTAATTTGCATTTCTGAAACGAAAATATCTATAGATAAGATCTGAATCTTTGATTGTATGAAGAATAATTGAATCAGTTTTCAGTTTTTATGTAGGTTTATCAGTTATCAAAGATCGATTTTACTCAAATCTGATGAACTTCAAACTTTCCACACAGTTAAACAAAAAGTGATAGACAATATCTTATGATTAAATTGAACTCAAAACGCCAAAATTTTCAAAATTTTATCAAAATTTATTTATAAAAATTTGACACCTAAAATGATGTTCCCATGTTTAACGATAGATAAATTTCATTTAAACAAAATTGTAAAGTATGATGTTCTAGATATGACTCATCCGTAAGGATGATAACTTCAGAAAAAATCTTTGAGGTGAAAACTCAAGCAGATTTGTTCTATATAGAACAGTAAAACTGATGAAGAACAGTTATTAAATGATGAATTTGATTCCGGTGTAGGGTAGGGTTACCATACGTACTCTTTTAAGAGTACATGTACTCTTTTTCGATCGAGAAATTGGCGTACTCTTCTTTTTGTGAAATTTCACCAAATGTACTCTTTTTTTGTTGAAAGACATTCGATCTGAAAAATCTATGTTTTTCTTCCATTCTATAAATTTGTTTCACGTTTTATGCGAAAACTACGGAAAGAATACTCCTTACAACAAATTACTTCAACATCTTGTTTTAATTTTTTTTTAATATTTTTATTAAAGAGATTTTCAGCTTTCAGCTGATTCATCTCTTACTTACACATCTTATTTTCATTATCTGGCATTTTTAGTCGTAATAAAGTGAACGCGATAAGCGCCTTTGAGTATGCAAACAGTAATCAATATGTACACAACTAAGGTAATATACATGAATGCGCACAAATCTTAAATAATGATTGTACGCCTCTATAAGAAAGAAAAATAGAAATGGTAATTGATTGTTTAATAATGTTTTTTTGTAGTTTCTCAGCATCAGCATCTTCTAAATACTGCTCTTCGAATAACTCAACTTTTGCATAACTTCAACAAATGACAGTATTTGAATGAACTGAAATATCTCGGGTTCCAATTACCGTAAAAACCCGGTTATTCGAGGCCTAAGATAAAACGAAATATGAACATTCATTTCCTTCTGTTTAGCATAGTATCCGGGCGCAGCTCGAAAATTAAATGGATCTTTAACCAACCTGAAGACTGAGAGCTCGAAAAAAATGGGAGTTATATCGTTTCTCCTGACTTTTTTGTACTCTTTTTGGTGTTGCGGGGTCTGGTAACCCTAGTATAGGGTGCACCATCCATTTTAAAGCAATTGCGTTCAACTGTATTATCTACCTATTCTTAAATGAAGCAAGAACCTAAACCAAAATCGATTATGATCCTAGTACTTTTTTCCCTTAAAGTATACAAAACGTTTACAAGCCTACGCCAAACTAAAGGAGTACTTACTGATCTCAATCTCATAGCTCATCATTTAGGTCTGCCAATTCCCTCGATCGGTACCTAAACGAGTTTCATTGTTGTGGGTTTTCTCTCTCTGCCCCGTCTCAGCATCGCAACGTCTGCAATTAATCCGGCAATTACCTGCGATACCGAGCTTCGATAGTAGTAATTTTAAGCCCTAGGTTCGAAACGATTCACAACCAGACAGTCAGAGCCAGACACAGACCAACCGGAGATGATACTTTCCCATAGTTAGTTAATTGAATAACCTTCAAAGTTTTGCTCCTGCTCAGTCGAGAAACTGAATCAGTGAAGAAAACGCCAGCCAGAGCCCTCGAAAGGAATCGAAAATGGAGACCAATCGATAAGGTCTTGGCCAGTTGAGAGTAGAGGAGGTGCTGGCTGGCACAATTCGTGCGCAATCGTGATTGACTTTGAGCAGTAAAATTTATTGAACTTTTTTTTCCACCCATTGAAGATGAGCAAAGGTCGGTAAGACTTTTTTAACCTTGACCGCTTAAAACAAAAACACTTATTTTTCTGAATGTTTATCAACAAATCAGAATAAAAAAAACCAAAAAAAAATCATTTCTGAGTTTTTTAATTTTTCATCTGTATATGGCACTTTTAAACTAAAGTCGAATCTTTTATTCGAAAAAGGTTGAATCTGCATGATTTTAACACTAAACATACCGACACTTTGTATATACCTATTCATACCGCGAGCTGTCAAATGACGGCAAACACCGTTTTCGCTAAAACTCCCTTGTTTCTCAACCGATTTCTACCAAATTTATAATTTTGAAAAGCTTATAATTCGACTCAAATATGTTTTTCAGACAATTTTCAGCTACAATCAATAACTTTAAAGTTATTTACAGTACAAGAAAAATTTTATGAAAAAACATGCTTCAGAAAAAAGGTTGTAAATCAGTTATTAGGTGCTCGAAAAAAATGTCACTTAGTGGCTGAGAAAAATGAAGTTAGAAGCTATATGTTGCACATATGAAAAATTGTTTAGAAAAATTTCTAAGATCATGGCCACAAAAAATGTAAAAAAGTTGTGTAAAACCCGTACTTTTCAATCAATCAACCGCCAAAGCTGTTCCTGTTACAGTAGAAAATTTTGAAAGAGTGAATTGAAAAGTAGACGTAATTTATCACATTTTGGCATCTTTAGATTTTTAAAATACTAAATACATAAATTTTGACGGCTATTCAAAGGTAGTTGTTTTGCGAACTTTTTATCAATCTGGATTTTCTGAGACAATCACTACACCCAAATTCAGCTTTGCAATGGATTTTAAGTACGTTAACGTAAGGTTTAGGTAATATAACTATATGCAAAAGAAAGCAAATTTTATACCGGTTCTAGTGGTGTAACTGCATTGGCGGTGCAATGCTTGTCAAAAATATAATAAATATATTTCTGGAAGAAAAACTAGAAAATTTGAGCTAATGCTTGTTTGTTTTTTTCGTTTCTTTTCATCCGTCTTCGTGTGCAAAACAGCTTTAAGATATTACCACCCACTGCGCTGCCGTGTTACGCCGAAGTGACGTATAAACCATTTTCGTTTTAAACGAATAAAAGCGATTTTCTCTTTTTCCTCTTTATTCGTTAATCTGAGACTTTTCATAAAATGTGATCTGTAGAATTCATGCATAGATAGATGACAAATGCAGCCTTTTGAAACACAACTCTTAATTTTGCGTAAAATTCGTATAATTACTTCAAATGGATATGCGTCAGTTCGGCGTATAAACGTTTGTTTTGATTAGACGATTCTCCGTCGGAGTGACGTTTATCCTTAAAGGCTGCCACACAATACAGCGTCGATCGTCGCGTCGCGTTGACATTTAATTTTGAGGATGCCATTTTCCGTTTGAGTCGCCACAATGGTGCGTCGCGTCAGCGAAGGCATTGTACTAAAACGCAAAACTTGTTCTAAACGGCAGCGTTTTCGAGCGTCGACGTTCTGGTTTTGAAAAATATCAAAATATAAGCGCGTCAGCATGGGTTTGAACTATTCGTATTTGATATTGCGGTTACTGGGAAAATTTCTAATCGCGCGACGGTAGCCTTCCGTGCGGTAGGCTAGCCGTAGCAGTAAACACAGTTAAAAAATTCACTCTTACTCACTAATTTCATTGAAAAGTTAAGAAGTAAATTCTTGAATCAATCTTCAAATCATTATTTTGCAAGAGAGGACAAAACATGAAGTCATCGGAATGAAATATTATTATTCTTAGTATTCAATGAGATTGAATTAATTACGAGCGTTAAAATCCCAGACAAAACAAAAAACAATCTACATTATTGAAAACACATTTTTCCATAGCCTGAGAATTAACAAATTTAGCATGACGAAGATTTTTGATGCGATAAATGCGTCTTTGATACTTTATATGCTGGTCGAATTCAATAATGTTGTCGTTAAAATGTAACAAATCGTATATGAGAAGTTAAAAAAAGGAGTTGTGTACGGTGAATAATCTTTTATAGAAAATAATACCATTCGCTTCGCAAAAAATTGGACTGCGCACTCATAACAGCGGATTTTCTGCGATCTGTCAAATCAGTATAAAATCTGACGGTTTTCTACACGCTAACCGCTTTTTAGTTAAACTTTATACGGATAACTTCGACTGCAAAACATAGCACGAAATCCAACATTCAATGAATGATCGCTACCGTGTCGTCGAACTCTAAACTTATTTAAACAACTACAGGTTTTCATTTTTTTCGTTAATTTGTTCGCTGATTGACTCCATCGCAAACAGGTTTTTTTATTATTCATTTTTCCGTGATTTTAACCGCTGATTGACCAAGCTTCTATAAACAATAGATAATCCGATAATAATATTTGGTATACATGTTTGTTTGACAACTTTTTATTAAATCATCTTTCAATGTTTTCCGCTTGTTCATCCGATTTAATTTCAGTCGATAAATAATCCTTATGTAGAACAATGCTCATTTTTTTCTTGAATACTGTAATTTTTTTTACAGTGGTACCCTACGGGAGCCCAAATCAGCTATCGCAGAAATAGAAAAAAAGAGTGGATCAGCAATATTTTTCGTCAAAGATTGACACAAACAGATTCAAAAATCATATCATCGTCATTTTATCTCTTCGATGATACACATTTGTTGAAAAACGTCATTGAAATTTATTTTTAACATTATAATGATAATGATGAAATTACATATAAAGCGTTTTTTTTAGAAATATTAACTTGATTTGTATGTTCCCGTTTTTTTTAAATAAAAATAAATGAAACATTTTGCGTTGGAGTTTGCGAGTTTTCTCTCAATATTTCCCTGTCAGCCCTGTCACTGGACGCTATATTGTGGTGCGAAAATTGTAGAGTGCGTCGCGTCAGCGTTTTAGTACACAACGACGGCGTTGACAGCTGACGTGACGCGACGGACGACGCTGTATTGTGTGGCTGCCTTAAGGCTGCCACACACTACAGCGTCGATCGTCGCGTCGCGTTGTCATTTAATTTTGAGGATGCCATTTTCCGTTTGAGTCGCCACAATGGTGCGTCGCGTCAGCGAAGGCATTGTACTAAAACGCAAAACTTGTTCTAAACGGCAGCGTTTTCGAGCGTCGACGTTTTGGTTTTGAAAAATATCAAAATTTAAGCGCGTCAGCATGGGTTTGAACTAATCGTATTTGATATTTTTCGTCAAAGATTGACACAAACAGATTCAAAAATCATATCATCGTCATTTTATCTCTTCGATGATACACATTTGTTGAAAAACGTCATTGAAATTTATTTTTAACATTATAATGATAATGATGAAATTACATATAAAGCGTTTTTTAGAAATATTAACTTGATTTGTATGTTCCCGTTTTTTTTAAATAAAAATAAATGAAACATTTTGCGTTGGAGTTTGCGAGTTTTCTCTCAATATTTCCCTGTCAGCCCTGTCAGTGGACGCTATATTGTATGTATGTATGTATGTAGATAATCCACCATGGGTGCACGGATTCACCGCAGTTTCGCCAACGTATGCGCTAACTTGCATCATTTAGATTTTTAGTTCGGCCAATCTTCTATGCAAATCATCACATACCCGACACCATGGCTTCGTGTGAACTGTCATGAAATGAAAATGTTTCGTGTAGGTGTATGTCTTATTTGTAGAACGAGCAAACAGTTTCGCAACCGTATAAAATTCATAACATATTAAGAGTTAAGAATCTACGACAGGTATTCCGCATACGTGTAGATACCTGCCCAGCTGGCAACTGTTTGTTCGCTCTTATATAATATATTCAATCAATGAAATAGTTGTATGGTAAAATAATCTTACCTTTTACCTATCTTACCTCTAGACACTCTCAGCTTACCTGTAGCTGGAACCAACCTTGTTCAGTTTCATACCCAATTCAATTTTCATCCGATCTTTCACCTTTCCTTACGGTACCTTTACTCAGCTCTAATCTTACCGCAGCTTTGCCTGGAGAATCCTTCAAATTTTCATAGATGCCTCCAACAACCTCCGAACCCGAATGACCTCTGAGGTTAATGAATAAATAAATAAAAAATTAATATACAAATAAAAGAAAAATAATTGAAAATAATAATTATATCATAAAAAACAAATGTAATTAATGTTATCCTATTTAAAGTTATACAAAATTAACACACATAATGACAAAACGATAAATATATGAAATATAGTCACATGTTTCCAATGGGTTCAGCCTCTGCAAAAACGAACACGTTAATTGTTATTTACTTTTATTGTGATTGTGATTATAAAAGATGGATATAAATATAAAAGAATATTCTTGAAGTAAAAACCAATGATACAATACAATAATCCAATTTTAAAACAAGGTTATCACTTAAATTTATGAATACAATATTTCATATTGTTCAGATGAAACAAATAGATTTTTTTTAAATATGAGTCAAGCATTCTTTGCATTTCCTCCATGATGCTAATTCGAATTATGTAATATGTATTCAAACAGTGCAATGAAATATTTTTTTATTTTATGATTGTTTTAGAAAGAAATGAGTCTAAGAAAAATGGTCAATGGGAGTATACAAAAGATATAAAGAATAGAAAAAAAGTATAAAGAAAGAAAAGAAGAAAAGATACTTTATTTTAAGCATTATATAAGTTACCGAGCATTCCTAGAAACTGAAGTAAAAAATTATTTGTATCTCCTTCGCATTAAATACATTCTTTATATTCTCCCGCACATATCTCTAATACAAGACAGATGCATTCACACTTCAATTGTTCTTTCAAGCCACTGTAGTAACTCCAAACACTTCTGAACGTTCACAATTTTAAAATTCACCAACGTAATGAAAACGCGACTACCACTTACAAAATTGCTTAACTGAAAGATCTTCTTTTCTTACACGCTTAACTAGTCAATCCCACATTTTGGGAGGTAGAAACGTAAACCCACTTTTTTCTGATTTACACGTTTCTCTATGTTTCGCAACTCAGTGAGTAGAAACGTAGAAAACTGTCCGGTTATGAAAAGAGAGTAATTTCAAATTTATGCTAATAAACTCTGTCGATATTAAATTACAGAATTAACTACCATTTGCAGTTCTTGTTACTTCCATTAACCTTACTCACTACATTATCCCCTTTCTCTACTATGAAGACTATTTTTTCATTCTCTTTTTTTTAGATAACTTAAAAAAATCATAGTAAATTAATTCATTGTTTCACACTGAAACCGTTATCGTAACTCATTAATGCGTCATATACCTACAAAAACAGAGAGAACTTTTCTCAAGGTTTTTATCAATCAATTTATGTATGTGTATTTTCAAATTTTTTTTTATAATTACGTTGAAATTCCATACTGTATCGTTTCTGTTAATTTCTAATCGCTGTTTTGGTTTTTAATTTCATTTTTAAAGCGCTCAGTAAATTATGTAAAATATTTAATTTTCACTACACACGTTCAGATAGCACATATTTGTTATAACTTGTACGAAACCCGCGCATACAAACCAGCTTACAATGTAATAGACATTATTTTTATGCGAAATATGCTGTTTTTTTTTTTGCTTAGCTAAAAGTTTTATAAAAAAAACCAGTGTGAGTAAATTTGCTTAGGCGTGAGCGCTGCACGCATATTCCCCCTTGATACTGTCCTGTGTTCTAATCGTCGAAATTGCGAAGCAAAACAAAAACAATTAACTATTTTAACTATTTTAACATCAAGAAGTGGACTACCGAAACACCTCCATACAGGTAACTATCCAACTATCTGGTCATTTAACGTTCCACTTTTTTTCAGCCTCTTCACAAACGATGATTAACAATTAGAATATCTTCGAAGCTATGCATTCCCGCCACTACTGGGAACAGGCATTACTTTCTTTGTTGAACAAGAGAACCCCAACAACATCGAACTTTTGAAAATTAAAAAACAGACCCCGCCAGGTAAACAGTACAGAGGACAAACCCTGTGGATGAACCTCTCCGCAACACAACGAAATGCTATAAATTTTTGGCTTTACAATCTCCTGTAGATGTGGAGCCGACGAGCGTCACTAAAATCGGAAAATGATTATCAAAAACTTTTCCAGCATTGTAACGGATGGACATGTATAAAATGGGGCCCTTTAAATCATCTAGTAAGTACATCTCTATTTCCTCGTTCTACAGATTTTCGAAATTAATTGATGAGCGCATCAATATTTGATTTTTCATCTTCAATATTAACTTCTTTTCGTAAACTACTGACAATGCGGGAATTGTGATTTCGTACATGTTTTTACTCTTCTTTGTAAAGGTATCAGAGTTTATCAACTTCTGAAATTTGGAACTATATTTCAGAATATACCTGTATTTAGATTAGATTTCAAATTCCATGCAATAAAGGCAAAGATTTATGTCTGCTACCCAGCTTCCAATATTGAAATTCATAGCTTCTAGATTAAGACTTATACCTGACTTCTGATTTAACTTGAGCTGTATTTGAAAGATCTGCAACACATAGATCGTTAATAAGGATCAACTTTCTTTGCAGATGAAACAGAAAGGCTTATGCCTTCCAGAAACAAACTGAATCCAAGCATTTCTACATACGCCCAGCTCAAATCTCACGAAAAACGGTTCTTCTCAGTTCCTGATTTGAAGACAAAAAAACGAAGCACTGAGAACACCCTTCACCAACTCACATCAAAATGAAACTGTTGGCGGTCAGCTGACCCTCTAGTAAAACTATCATACGAACCAGATCAATATTTTCTACACTCAACCCTCAAATCGACGATTATTCCATGATCCTACTAAGGCCATTTTGGGTTTCTTCAACAGTACGTCGACTTGGAAATTGCTCGATGTGTCAACGTGCTCATTCCGGGACCATACTCCATTTTAGCATTTAGCCATGAGGTTCAGATCAACATCAAATGAAAATTCTTTGCAACTTCTTAGTTTCGAATTCAATTCAATCAAATTCAATTATTTAATTCTAATATAAAAAAACAAATTTCAGGTACAGTGAATGAACTGTTATAGAAATGCAACATGTGCTACATCATAAAATCGTATTTAAATGTTATTAATTCACAAACAGATTCAGTTAACAGCAACGAATTTTGGACCAGCTAAAAATAACAGCTCACTTGTCCGTTAAACGAATAATTTCTACTCGGACTTTTTTTTCTCTAGGGGCGCTACTACTTCACGCCTTTGATTGTTTCTTAGCTCGCGAATCGACTTTTTTTTTTGTGACTAACTATGTGGTCAGACAAATTTTCTTTCAATCATTTATATAGTTCTAATACAATTTATATTAGTATATATGCGTATTTCTTTGTATTACTTTGAACGGTATATCAATAATATGATACAAATAGCATATTCTTCTAAAATTATACTATTTTCAAGGTTCATCTGATATACAACTCCGAAAGACGGAAGCACCTTTCGATCTCAACAAAATTTGTCTAGTGAACAACTACTGTAGTTTTGGTAATTGCTTTCAAGCTAAAAACAAAGTTCTCAGGTTAGATTCTAGAAAATTTATGATTTGCAGATTTAGATTCTTTTTCTCGTTTAAATTTCCTTTAACTACCCAGCGATTACAGCTTCAAATTCAAAATAAATACTTCAATCAACTTATGATAACCATTCCTGAAAAATATTTTCCAATGTGTATAGTGTACTATAGCCTCTCCTTGGCACGTGTTAGACAAGTTAGATTTTGACTTTAAATTTCAAATACGTACATTCGAATACATTTAAGCTACAATGGATTGTATAGCAACAATAAAACTAAGTTTTTTTTTTTTTAACAAGATTCCATCACAATCAATGATGCACAAGCCTCAAGAAACATAATGTTGAGCGTTATACTGTTAGAAATAAAACTCACTTGAAACTTTTGTGTAGGTCGAATTGTAATATAAAACTCATTCTTATGTTCCAAAACTTCATATCTTATGTCGTTCATTATGCTAATTTCTTTATTTTTGTTTTCTTTTAAGAGTCGGATCACAATTCAAAGTTGACCAAAATTTTACAATAGTAGAATGAAAAAAAAAAAAAACACCATTTTGTACATTAAAAGGTCAAGAAATATTACTCACTCATTTCTACGGAAATGAACAGCTTAAATATTCCGAGATAAATGTTAGATCAGGATGTCAGATTGACTAGCCGATTCAAATCTAATCTTATAACTAAGATTACATAGTGCGTTTATTAGTTTTTAGATTTCAGGCTCATAATAATATAACAAATTCGACTTTAGGTCCCTAACAACAAACCACAAATTCGACTTTAACTCTAGTGTTTTAAGTACTTCAGATTTCAAATGAAGATGTACACTTCAATTTCAGATCATAATGTTGTTTCTGTTTCCGATTTCAGATTACGAACTCTCCATATTTCAGTAGCAGATTCTGTTGATTTGTCGAAATTTATATTTTAACAATAAAGTCAGGTTTCTCAAGACAAATGTATATTTAGATACAATCATTGCCTCCAGTTAACTTTTTCTTTTATTATATAAAATTGGCTGAGACTATCCAATGAGCACAAGGATGAAATGAAAGTAAATCTAATTCAGAAATAGGTCAATGGATGTCATAATCAATAGAATAAATTTAAAAGAAAATTTGGTTTCCATTGGATATAAAAAAAAATTAAAAACTTTCGGTCAATCACGGCATTGGATCGATCATACCATTATATAAATTTAACAAGCATTATTTGTAATAATTTTAAAAACGCATTATTCTTATTATTATTTTTAATTTAGATCAAGACAAATTGTTTACGATTTTGCTGCTATATATATATTTTTTTTTTATTTCTCTCGCTTCAGTGCAATACTTTATTCCGAGACATCTTGCTCCAGTTTTGATTTGTGACAAGCACACTAGAAAAATACATTACTTTTGTTTTTCTTTTTTTTTTGTTTAAGTATTCAAATTATTATTACGAGTTTTTTTAAAAGGCTTCACAATTTTTTTCGAGACCTCTCGCTTGAGACTACTTTTGTATCAAGTCCTCTTGCAAGATATATAAGATTAATATTATTATTTTTTTTAAATATCAAGTCCTTTCGCCCGATATTTGTTATTCATCTCGAGACCTCTCGCTCGGTTTTTTCATTAATTATATCCAGTTCTCTCGCAAGATAGTTTTTTGTTGAAATATCAAGTCCTCTCGCAAGATATTTATTTATTTATTCCGACAGTTCTCGGTCGAATTTCTCTTGTATCAAGTCCTCTCGCAAGATACGTTTTTTTTTTTTATTTAATTTTTTTTTTTTTAATATCAAGTCCTCTCGCAAGATATTTGTTACTAATTTCATCTCGAGACCTCTCGCTCGATTTATTTAAATTGTATCAAGTCCTCTCGCAAGATACTTTTTTTTTTTTTTAAATATCAAGTCCTCTCGCAAGATATTTTTTAATTAATTTCGTGTGCTCTAGCTCGAATTTACATTTGTATCAAGTCCTCTCGCAAGATACTTTTTTTTTTTTATATCAAGTCCTCTCGCAAGATATTTATTTATTAATTCAGAAAGTTCTAGGTCGAACTACTCTTGTATCAAGTCCTCTCGCAAGATACGGTTTTTTTTTTTAATATCAAGACCTCTCGCAAGATATTTGACCAGACTTCGACCAGACCATTTGATATTACATATCGAGACCTCTCGCTCGAATTTACATTTCAAGTCTTTTTCTAATAATGTTTAACAATAATTCTCAAACACAATCTTATTTCCAAAGCAACGCCATATTGAATACTTTCGTTTAACATATCATCCAACTAAATTTCATGTTCATATAGATATATATTTTTTTTAATTCCATACTTACTAAACAATACTGTTTTCCTTTTACCTGACTGCGCCATTGTAGTAACTCCAAACACTTCTGAACGTTCACAATTTTAAAATTCACCAACGTAATGAAAACGCGACTACCACTTACAAAATTGCTTAACTGGCTGTCAGTGGACGCTATATTGTGGTGCGAAATTAGTAGAGTGCGTCGCGTCAGCGTTTTAGTACACAACGACGGCGTTGACAGCTGACGTGACGCGACGGACGATGCGGTATTGTGTGGCTGCCTTTAGTCTTTGGGGCCGTTCAGATACCACGTGGACAGAAAAATGAGATTTTTGACCCCCTCCTCCCCCTCCGTGGACAAGCGTGGACTATTGGCAAACCCCTACCCCCCCCTCCCCGGATGTCCACGTGGACAGATTTGAAACAGTTTTTTAAATACCAATAATTTGAAAGCTAGAAAACACCACTTTTTGCCTCTTTGTTATTTAAATGGCTGATTTTGAAAAAAAAAACGAATAAGAATTTCCTGATATAAATATATGATTTCTAAATTATCATTCACTTGCTTTCTAGCAGCAACTAATTGTTAAAACTTAAACTGAGTTTTGGATTTATCACCGCGATTGTTTGTTCTTCGATATTATCGACGTTTTTCGGTGAGTTTTAATAATAATAAAACAGATTTACCAGTTGTCCATACGTTTCGAGCTACTCTGGCATTGGCTCCTCCTCAGTGGACAAATTGACTGGCCATCGTCTGAACTCCAAAATCAAAATAGTTCAGACGATGGCCAGTCAATTTGTCCACTGAGGAGGAGCCAATGCCAGAGTAGCTCGAAACGTATGGACAACTGGTAAATCTGTTTTATTATTATTAAAACTCACCGAAAAACGTCGATAATATCGAAGAATAAAACTTAAACTGGAAAGCTTTGCAATTTTAAGATATTGATTTAAACATCTGAATATTTATTCACATTTAGAAAATATTTTGAAAGTAAGTATGTCCACGTGGACATGACACAAACCCCTACCCCCCTCTCCGTGGACAAGCGTGGTCATTTCCATACCCCCCTCCCCCCCCTAAGTTGTCCACGTGGTATGTGAACGGCCCCTTTTCGTGCAGTTCGAACAAATTTCGTTCTTAGTTAAAATGGCCAGTGCGTTGGATCTTCTTAAATTGTATTCGAGTGAGGAAGAAAATTTTAGTGATGCTGTCGGAGAAACTTCTCAAGGTATGTGTTTCTTTGTACATTAAAAACAATTTCCGTTTGTTCGTTTGTGAGTTTTTTTTTTTATTTGACCTCAATTGCCCTCTCAGCCCTAGTTTTAGCGTTAAGATAAGATCTAGAGAACTGAAATTCGGTATAAGTGGGTGCTAATTATTACCAGGAATGAAGACAAATGTTAGATTTGTAGATGACTCATAATGTTTTACATTGGATTTAGATGAAAATTGACATACAGTTGCGTTAAAAAAAGAATGAATTTGCGCGAAGCGGCGTACCCACTTCCAACTTGACAAGCTGCCATTTCTCTCTCGGTTGATATTTTTTCATGAAATTTTCACACAATTTAGTTCAACAATCTAATTAACGCTCTACGAAATTTGAAGTCTTTTCAATGACTGGAAACAAAGATACAGCTATTCCCGTAAAAAAAAGGAAATTCGGAATTGCTTCATTAAATATGCTGTATCCAAAGATATAAAAATGTTTGATCTAGTACCAGGCTAAGTTTCGTTAAAATCAATGAACGTGATCAAAAAAGGTGCCGGGTAGAAAATGAGGTTCATTTGACCAAATTTCCAGGGTTTTTCAATGAAAATTGTCAAAGATACAGCACAATATTGTTGCTTGACAAACAAACTTACCACAAACAAATTTCTTTGTAACAAAAACAACGCAAAATTAATGAAGAATTAGTTTTGTTCTGCAAATGTTAAATAATTCCTCGAATTTTTTTAATTAATTTAGATGTCGACGTTTGCATTCAGCGCAGCGCCCGTCTACCAAGCAAGAATTTTTACTGACTTCTCAAAATTCAGAAACTAGTTCACTGTTTTATTCATCATATTTTTGCCAAGCATTGCACCGCCAATGCAGTTACACCATTAGAACCGGTATGAAATAAGCTTTCTTTTGCATATAGTTTTATTGCCTAAACCTTACGTTAACGTACTCAAAATCCAGTGCAAAGCTGAGCTTAGGTGAAGGAATTGTCTTAGAAAATCCAAATTGATAAAAAGTTCGAAAAACAGCTACCTTTGAAAAGTCGTCATAAATTATGTATTTCGTATTTCCAAAATCTAAAGATGCCAAAATGTGACAAATTACGTCTACTTTTCAATTCACCTTTTCAAAATTTTCTACTGTAACAGGAATAGCTTTGGCGGTTGATTGATTGAAAAGTACGGGTTTTTCACAACTTTTTTACATATTTGTGGCCATGATCTTAGAAAAATTTTAAAAAATGTTCCATATGTGCAACATATAGCTTCTAACTTCATTTTTCTCAGCCACTAAGTGAAATTTTTTTCGAGCACTTAATAACTGATTTACAACCTTTTTCTTGAAGCATGTTTTTTCATAAATTTTTTCTTGTACTGTAAATAACTTCAAAGTTATTGATTGTAGCTGAAAATTGTCTGAAAACTATAAAAACTATAAATTTGGTAGAAATCGGTTGAGAAACAAGGGAGTTTTAGCGAAAACGGTGTTTGCCGTCATTTGACCGCTCGCGGTATGAATAGGTATACCACATGCGTTATTCGAAAACCGTAACACTTAAAAAAAATTTAAAAACGCAAAAATAGTTGCATTTCAAAAACAAAAATTGTCCTGTCGTTAAATTTGCGAAAAAACTATTATATAAGGCGTAATCATCGTTTAAAGTTCAAAAACCGTCATTTGACCGCCTCCGGTACGTTTAGTGTTAAAATTAAATTTTATGAAGAGATTAATCACGTTCGTTCGCACTGTAAGTTTTCTGCTTGTGGGACGAATCACACTTGGCCTACTAATGTGTGGTGGTAGATGCAACTCTATCTGCATTTACCACTTCAAAATAGCTAGCCCGTGCTGACCGAAAAAAATGATATGTAATGATAATGTTTCTAAATAAATTCTACCCGCTCATTATTGCCATCTTTCATTTCTTCTACCTTTCTATCCATCTTTAAAATTTCATAATCTTAAGACTTTCTTTCAACACCAATAACGGCGCCGGTTACGTCCTAGTAGTCAATAGATAGAATGGAAAGTGAGATAGAAGAGGATGAAAGAATAATTTTGTACTTCCAGACAGAGGTTACCTCTGTATCCTAGGTAATAAATTGGTTGGTGGAATGGGAGAAAAGGATTCGATCAGGGTACACACACTTTTGACAAGTGTAATAATGTAAAAATAGAAACCAAATTTTATTATCAATCTCTCCTGTTTTTCTCTCATGAAACTCAAAACTTTATAATTGATTCAAAAAGAGTGCCTCACTTGACCTGACTTTTGGTAAAGTTATGCGCTTCAGGCTAAAATTAGTCCTAGCCATAATATAAGATCTCATGCCAAATTTGGCTCAGATCGGAGCACGGGTAGGGGTCGCTCAATGAGGCTGAAGTTTGTATGGAGAGACATTATTTCGATAACAGTTAAGATAAAAAAATATTAGGCTTCGAAAATGAGCAATCTTTTTAAGGGTGGTTCATCACTGTTAGATGCGTCAATATGTAGCCCCGACTCATTAACAGTGATGAATACCACACTTAAAATTGTTAGCCCATTTTTGAAGCCTATAATAACTTTTTTGTCTTAACTCTTATCGAAATGCAGTCTTGGGATGGAATATTTGTCATAGTATAGGCTTTAAGAAATTCAAATGAAATCGGCCGTAAGGATTGGTTAGCTATTGATGAAAAACTGGTTTTCATGTTGTCTGAAAATCCCATACAAACTTCAGGCTCGTTGAGTCCGATCTGTCTCAAATTTGGCATGAGATCTTGTACTAGGCCTAGGATCAATTTTAATCTGCAGCGCATAACATTTACCAGTTTTTTAATTTCCCATACAAATTTGGATCAGTCTAATGCCAATTTATTGTATGATGGTTCTAACATGTGAAGAGCAAAAGTATTTACATAATTGCTTCACATTGAAATTTGTATATGGTTAACTTAACTATTCTTTATTATATTTTGTTTTTTCTTACCATATATTATTGCAATTGACAAACTTTTGTTTAATTTCTGTATTTCAATTTTTATACTGCAAGATTTAACGATTTATTTATTTATTTATTTATTTATAAAGCAAACTATGTAGACTACAATACTTAAAACTACTGAAAACTAATGTAAGCTATTGTTTTGTTGTTCTATGAAGTTGTTTTTGAATGCCTTTTTTAATTGTGTTTTGTTCATCGCTACGTCTATAATTTCACTTTGTTAATTGTATTTGTACATCATTTGATTAATAGGTTGATGTTTTGCATAGTCTTTTTCGTAAAGTTTAATGTAGAACAAATGTTTATTTCTTAATGGACGGGAGGATGCGTAAAAATTTAGTTTTGAAAGTAATTCAGGACTGTCTATTCTTTGTGTAACAACATCATTTACAAATGCAATTTGGGAAAATTCTCTGCGTTTACTGAGAGGTTCTATATCAATAAGCTTACAACGAGAATCATACGATGGCAGAGGAAAAGTGGTCCAATTGATTTTACGTAGCGCATATAACAAAAATTGTTTTTGAACTGATTCGAATAAGGATTCCATATGATGCTACAATACTCCAATATCGAACGAACATAGGATATATAAAGTGATTTTATGGTGTACGGATCTTGAAAGTGTTTGCTGAAACGTTTAACAAATCCTAGCATGCAATTTGCTTTATTGATGATATTGTTCAGATGTTCTACAAACGTGAGTTTTGAATCCAGTATGACGCCGAGATCCCTTACAATTTTGCATTATTGTACTGGTTGATTGCCTAATTTTGTTTCAATGATGGGGTAACTTTGCTTTCTGCTAAATGATATAGAGTTGCATTTTTTAACATTCAATTGAAGTAAACTTTTGTTGCACCATTCAAAGAAAACATTGATTTCGTTTTGAAATGATTCAGCATCTTCGGTAGTTTTTATTTTCAGAAATAGTTTAATATCGTCGGCGTATATTAGGTATTCAATCCGTTTTACAATAAAGGAAATGTCGTTAACGAACAGTATGAAAAGGAGAGGTCCTAAATGAGACCCCTGAGACACACCAGAGGTCACAGCTACAGATTTGGATAATTCGTTTTGGAAACGGATGATTTGTGTTCGATCAGTTAAGTATGATTGTAACCAGGAGAGAAGATTTGGATGAAAGCCAATTTTTTTAATTTGAAGATTAAAAGGGGTATGTCAATGCGATCAAAGGCTTTGCTAAAGTCGGTATAAATAGCCTCAACATGAAAGCCTTTGCTCATAGAATCGATAACGTATGTAACGAATTCGAGAAGATTTGATGCTGTAGAGCGTCCTTTGAAGAAACCATGTTGTTTGCTCGTTATAATATTTTTTACTTGTTGATAATTTTTTTTCATTTATTATTGATTCAAAGAGTTTTGGGATTCAAGACAAAATAGCTATTTATGATTTGTAAAAAAAGATTGAAATTCAAGCAAAATACTTATTTTTGCCAATTTCAAATTTTCTTAAAAACACATCATTGCTTCATTGCAGATTTCTTTCAAAAACTGACGTAAATATTATTTTATTAAAATGAAAAAGAATTTGGTGCGTTTTAATCCAGATCATCATCAAAATCACATCATGAAATTGTAAATCGCTCATTATGGAATTTTGTACTGAAACCCGATGATGTGTATATTTTCAGATTGCAACTTATGGATTAATAACTTTTCTAGAAATAAATTGAAAATTCAAGAAAACTTAGCTGTTTGCTTCCGTTTTGTCAATGAAGTTTCTCCGGGGAAATTGACCGTATTCAAGATAACAGGTTCCTGACCTTGGACATCTAACTACAAGACTGCTGCTCTCACTTAACATATCATTTACTTAACATTCAATTTTTTATCGAAAATGAAAATTTAAACAATTGATAATTTTAAAACAAGATACAAATTTTTCACGACCTTCCAATCCAACGCCTACTTCACTTCATCTAGGTTGAAAAATAGGTAATACTAGCACAGAAAACAGACGTACAAGCTCGAACAAAAAACCGTCAAAAAAGTGTGTAAAATTTCAAATGCTTTCACCAAAAAAATACGTTAGAAACTGAATGCAAACAGTGTCATCTATTACGCCGTTCAAGAGTTACAAATCAACTTTTAAGTGCCCAGTTTTCGAAAAGGCGTTATCGTAGCCAAAAAATAAAAATTAGTTAAAAAAGGGTGTTGGGATTTTTACACAAGTTTCGTGGTATATCTTGTACGTCTGTTCTCTGTGATACTAGGTATATAAAATATTTATAAAAAAATTTGAGCAAAACAAAAATAGTCCAACAAACTTCAACTGATAATTAACTATTAAATTACAAGTTACTATGTTTTGACAAAAAAATATCATAATAAAAAAAGCACTTCGAAGCAATACAAAATATATGTACCTTAGACACATTACACCGTCTCTTAGGTTCGAACTAACGGACATCGACCCATGAAGCAACTGACTTGTCAACTGAGCTATACCACAAGCCCTTTTTAGAGGTTAACTCTATTTAGAACGAACAAAAAAAAAAATAGTAACGATTGCAAATAAATTTTCATTAATATAAGTATGATTTGGTCACTAAAAATGTAATATGCTTACGTTGCGATTGATTACTTTTGTGACGTGAATTCACACTAGAATAGACCATTTTTGACTTCAGGACATATAACCTAAATTTCCTGTTATCCCTGAGGAAATGAAATATTGAAGTCTTAGATCAAATTGTAAACGAATTATTTACCTACAATTTGATAAACGTAGCTTTCTCATTGAACAACAACAAAGTTCTGCCTCTTTAAAATTGTGACGAGAATTCACGTTACAAGATTTCAACTTTCCTGAACCAGTCTTTACAGCATTCAAATTATGTGTACACTTTAAAAATAGACATCTTGTTATATTTGAATATTCACAAAAAAAATTCCAATAATTGGTTCCTCTGGTTTTTTAAATTATGAATTATTCAAAAAATGAACTATGTTATGTTCGATTTGTAAAAATCCGACAATCTGGAGGACCAAAGCAGCATTCAGAGCATTATTCATCCTAATTTTTATAAAAAAAACTAATTTTGTGACGTGAATTAATTTATTCGCGCTGTTGTAACTCAGCTACCGATCTACCGATTTCTATAAAATTCAGTGTTTTAGAATCGTCTCGTCATTTTCAAAGAAGATCTATAATCTTTTAGTTAAAAAATGGAAAAGTTTTCTCGTAAAATAAAAGAAATCTTTTTTGTGACGCGACTGTTTTGATCGCTTTTTAAAATAAACTCAATTGTATATATAAAAAAATCTCTTTTTCTACTAAATGAAGCACTGTTTGTTGGCTTCAAAACATATTATTCAAATTACGAAAAAAAACAATCCATATATTTGTTATTAATTATTTTCTAAACGTTATGAGAACTTACACCTTATCCATAAAACAAAATTTATATTTGAAACTATACAAAACGTGATGAAAAACTCTAATATGTGTTGTGAGCCTACTTAGTTGAATAATTCTACTGAATCTAAGCAATCGAAAGAACTCCTCTAATTTAGCCACAGTATTAACAAAGTACACGTAGTCGCTATCGAAATACCGGTATATGACCTTTTTTTTTATACCGGCGGTGAATTAAAGGGAATCTGTCAAACGATCTGTCATAGATAATGTAAAGTTGATGGTTGATCTTTTTTTATTCTCAGTAGGAAAACAGTATCAAAAAATAATGCAAATATTATTGATTTTAGAAAACTGAAATTTCAACATGATGTAATAGGTCTGCCTAGCTAATACTTTCTTTCTTCTCCTTAAGCCTATGGCAATCGAAAACAAACTTCTGGTTCGCTAGTACCTACTTAATCACAAAGCTTCTGCACGCTATTCAAATTAACCCAAGGTAAAGCAAAACGTCACCGTTGTCGGAAGAGCACTCTAGCGAAGGCACACCCTGCGGCTAAATATTTATTCTTTGCCAACCTTTAGGCCGGCTTGCAATGGCCAACGGACTTCGAAGTTGATGCAGCATCCAACGATGACTATTTGTTTGCTGCATACAGTTGACATTTTGTGCAACGTCTCAATCAATCTGCGCTCTGCTTATTCATTGATGTTAGCGCAACGCAACCAACAAAACTGTTGTCGATCCCATAATCATCTGTTCGATAGGCATCATTCGATCACTTTGCGATGCTGCGCTTCCGTCATTTTACGATGTTGGTTTTATCATAATGTATTACATGATCTCAGATATGTGAACCCACAATTCAACCGTATTGTGCGATCTATTCATTGAAGGATCATTGATGATTATTGAATTATTGAATTTCAACCACTATTCAGTATAAATTAATTGATTTTCTTATTAATGAATTAAAATAAGCTTTTGTTTAATTCTGAGTGAAAAATCAACCTTTTTACCTCAATTAGTAAGATGCCATAGAAAAACCTCGCAAAGCGGTTCCATATCAGGTTTCAATAGTGACTGCCATCAATGAACAAATCCAAAAATTTGCAACAGTTATTGCGGGTCCAAACAATACTATACCTACCTTTGCTGCTAACTTTTCAACACGCGTTACCTAGCGTTAAGCTTTCTTAATACCCAACACTTTGGAACTCTTTGCTCACGAAATGCACAGATAAACTAGAAACCTCATAGCATTTGGCGCGTGTTGAGGGTTTGTGAAATTTGTGATTTTTTTCTCTCCTTGAAGCAACTACATATGATCTGCCGGAATGTTAAGAGATGAATTAATGCAATCTCCCAGACAAGATACGACACACTCTTCATGGGTCTCAGGCTCAGACGTTTTAGTTTCTTAATGGTGCATGAAGAAATTATTCAGTTTTCTGATAGCTGATAGTTTACTAGAGTTTTACTTAAAACTAATTATGGTAAGCAAATCTACCTCGTTTGTGATCTTTAAACACTACTCATAGAACAAAAAAGTTATGATCTGCTATTTGTATCAAAATTTAAAATGACAGTGAAAAGAATAATATAAAGCTAAAAACGCTACCCGATTTGTAATTTGGAATCTAAAACTATATTGTTAAATTTAAAATGAAAACGTAAGATAGATAGAATTTCAAAAATAAAAATAAGTTAAAACGATGAAAAAAATATTTAATATTTTATTTTATTAAAAAAAATCAGATTCACTATCAGCCTGGTGTCCTCGGCTTAGGGAGTCTTAGAAATGAAGTAAGGGAAATCGATGCTAGAAAATCGAAATAATATCATAATATAGAACAACTAAGAGGGGCCTCGGGAAATAATATCTGGAATATTTTTCTTCTAATCTAAGTTGAGGAAGTCCCCTAGAATAAGCATTTAAGATTTTTTTTTTCATTTATGGTAGTTGGGTAAATCAGAGGAGAAGTAGGCGATGCCTAATTGACACCGCACGCGTTTTTTCGTTCTTCTAATAATTTCAGTAATTTTCGTTTTTCAATCTAGTGAATCTAAATAAATTGAAATTTAGTGGTACCAATGTGTGGTCAGATGTTCACAGCAGGGATGGCCAGCGAGATAAGTGCTCCAAGTGTAAGGACATGGTCTTTCGGAGAGTTTTATTTGCCTCATGGAATCAAAAGAACCTTGCTTCATTGCGGTGCTGTGGTTCGTGTCGATACTGGGATTTCGTTTTTCATTGAATTAGCCTGAAGAGATTGTTTAAAAAAACAAGTTATTGATGTATAAATTTGGTCTTGTTGCATCCCACGATTTCAATGCTGTAAATTTGCGCTCGTAGCTCCGGATCCTTCTGTTACTAAAAGTGGTCAGTCTGGGATTTAGGATAGAAAGATTATGTTGTCTTAGTGCCAGTGATAGAGAAGTGACCTTTTCCTGTGGAGTTGTTGTAAAAAAACTCAAACAGCCAAACTTATTTGACAACAAGCTTATACTAATTACCTTATGAATATTTTGTCCCCCAAGCAAGGGAGGAAATTGAATTTCTTCGATTGGAAAATGTTAGAAGATTCAAAACTCTTGATGAGGAACTTTGGTGATATTGTTTCATGTATGTTTCATTCATTATATCATTCATCAATTCTATTTGCCAGGTAGCAAGCTCATAAAAGTTGAGCCAAATTTTAGATTCCTGTTTTTTTTTAATAATGTGAATTCGGCAAAACTAAGACCTGTTTTAAAAATTTTCTGGCGATAGAATAAGACCGTAGTTTGCTTTACTTGTGCACTAGACTGCCCCAAATGACCCGACTTTTGAAAAAGTTAAACGCTGCAGGCTAAAATTGGTCCTGGACCTAGTACAAGATCTCATGCCAAATTTGGGTCAGATCGGACCACGGGAAGGGGTCGCTCAACGAGCCTGAAGTTTGTATGGGATTTTGAGACATTTTGTTCGAGAGGAACATGAAAAACCAGTTTTTCGTCAATAACTTTTGTTTCCCTCGACCGATTTCTTTCAAAAACGGGTTTTCTTAAAGCCTAAATTATGACAAATATTTCATCTGAAGTTGCATTTCTATTAAAGTTAAGATAAAAAAGTTATTAAGCTTCAAAAATTGGTTAACTTTTCTAAGGGTGATATTCATCACTTTTTTAATGAGGCGAATTAAGTTCGACCAGAACACTCAATGTGAAATGCATGCCGTTTCGTCAAATAATGACCGTTTTTAACTATTGTTGTTGCGCTCGATTGCACTTTTTTATGTTTTTCTGATATTTGAATTTGGATGATATTCACTTGATAGTTCGGAAAGAAGTAAGGGCGGAAAAATGCTTGACAATTGCATAACCACAGGGGCTTAGGAACATGACTAGACGATTTGTGATGCCAATTAAAAGATAAATTTAAATTAAAAGATGTTTAGAGTGTTTTTTATTACAAAAAATAATGAGATTGACACGTGAAGTTATTCAAAATCTTTTTTTTATTCATAGAGTAATTAACAAAGTTCAAATTATACATAACATCGTAGCAATTGCTTCTTTTCGAAGCATGCACGGTAACAGAGTTTCAAATAAATTTCTTTGAAACGTAATGCGTACATTAAAAAAAAAAGAAATTTCAAACTTAAACACATTTCACTCTAAACCAAATAAAATACTTTGTTGAAATCAATTAACAATATTAACCTTCATTCTGTATCAAAAGAAAGCTACAGCTAATATAATAAAAACGTGAGAAAAATATAAAAGGACCTTTTTTTTCGAAAAATTATCATTTCATTGGCATCATAAAGCGTTTGTCGATGTGTTTTTCGATCTAAAAAAATGTTGGCGGTTGGTTCTGAGAATAACAACAATTCTGAATAGATTTTTTGAGAAAAAAATGATTCTGAGTTAGGTAGAAAAGATGAAACATAAACCCCGCCCAAAGGCGGATATATGTACAATAGACTGCCCCAAATTTGTGTGGGAAATTTAAAACCTGTGCAACATTATGCGCTTTAGGTTAAAATTGATTCTAGTCCTAGTACAAGATCTCATGCCAAATTTGGGACAGATCGAATTACGGCAAGGGGTCGCTCAACGAGACTGAAGTTTGTATGGCATTTTGAGACATTTTGCTCGGAAGAAACATGAAAAACCTGTTTTTCATCAATAACTTTGGTTTCCATTGGCCGATTTCTTTCAAAAACGGTTTTTCTTAAAGGATGGTATTCATCACTGTTGATGAGTTGGGTCGGTCGAACATATTGACGCCTCATTAACAGTAATGAATACCACGGTAGAAAGTTAGCCTATTTTTGAAGCCTCACAACTTTTTTTTCTAAACTCTTATCGAAATGCAGTCTTCGGATGAAATAATTTTCATAATTTAGGCTTTTAGAAACATTGTTTTTGGAAGAAATCGACCGACGGGAATCAAAGTTATTGATGAAAAACTGTTTTTTTTTACTGTTTTCAATTTACATCACAAATCGACCAGTCATGTTCCTAAGCCCCTGTGGTTATGCAATTGTCAAGCATTTTTCCGCCCTTACTTCTTTCCGAACTATCAAGTGAATATCATCCAAACTCAAATATCAGAAAAACATTAAAAAGTGCAATCGAGCGCAACAACAATGGTTAAAATCGGTCATTATTTGACGAAACGGCATGCATTTCACATTGAATGTTCTGGTCGGACTTTATTCGCCTCATTAAAAAAGTGATGAATATCACCCTTAGAAAAGTTAACCAATTTTTGAAGCCTAATAACTTTTTTATCTTAACTTTAATAGAAATGCAACCTTCAGATGAAATATTTGTCATAATTTAGGCTTTAAGAAAACCCGTTTTTGAAAGAAATCGGTCGAGGGAAACAAAAGTTATTGACGAAAAACTGGTTTTTCATGTTCCTCTCGAACAAAATGTCTCAAAATCCCATACAAACTTCAGGCTCGTTGAGCGACCCCTTCCCGTGGTCCGATTTGGCCCAAATTTGGCATGAGATCTTGTACAAGGCCCAGGACCAATTTTAGCCTGCAGCGTATAACATTTTACAGGTTTTAAATTTCCCATACAAATTTGGGGCAGTCTATTGTGCACTTAATCCAGAGTATCTGTATTCTGGAATGCTTACCCTAAAAAAAACATCGCTTTCTCTTAATTATTGGATAGAGAAAATATTTTAGGAATTTCTAGCTAATTAAACATAATGATTTGGCTTTGAATTTTTTTTTTCCTCTTAAAAAAAAAACCGCTCCAACGTTAAGGCGCCAAAGTTAAGGCGGGATAATAAGTTTTTAATAGCTTTGTCGAAGCTTGAATAAATCAAAGTAATTCTCAGTTTTGATTTTGAAGATTTGCAATACAGAGTAAGTAGAATAATGATTAATGAAAGACAACTCCAATGTTAATTGAGTAGAAACGTCTTACTAAATTACAACTTGAAACTGTAACATGATTTGTTAGGATTTTTTTTTTAATTTAAGGAATTTAAGGATAGATTCGAGTTTACTAGTTTCAAAATTGAATGCCTAAGATGAATGTTGTTGTTGTCTATCGAAGTCATTAAGTTCCTGTAAAAAGTTTGAGGAAAACGACAAAAATTTTGCTAAGCGGAGGAACCTCTTAAAATTATCTCTTCTGAATAAAACGTACTATTCTTCCCGCATGGGAAAACGCATGAATTTGACAAGACGTTTTTCATTATCCATTTCGGATTATTAACTAAATCAACAATATTTTGGGATTGATGCAATTTGGATCGGTGAATGTAAAACGTCTAATTCATAGAAAAAAAATTATCAGCTCCTGAACTTTGCGCATATGTAACAGATTTTACAGTTTGACCAGGGTGATTAATATTCAGGTCATTCCAATCGTGAAAAATAAAACGGTTTTTGCAATGGAGAATAACGATGTAAAAATTCAAAGAGATTGATTTCATGTCATGATTGTCTCTTTGAATGAAACATGGAAATGAGAAATAAAGAGCTTGTGATATAGCTCAGTTGGCAAGTCAGTTGATTCCTAAACCGATGTCCGTGAGTTCGAGTTCAACAGTAGACATCGATCACTGTTGTACCAGGTAAGTTTTTCAATGACTGTCCGCCAACTGTATCCTTGATAAAAATCGTTGAATCGATGGACAAAAATCAAACAAAATGTTAAATTCCAGATTTTAAACCTTCATCATAATTTCAAGCATGTGATGTCAATCAAGTCTTCATAGCCTGATTTTGAGTTTGAATGTTATTTATTTCAACGAGTTGAAAACGTTTTTGTAATTGAAAAATGAAAACTTCTTTTCTTCCATTCAGTTTAAAAATTATTTTTTATATTTTATTTGGATTAAGAATGTAACAGCTAAATCAGATTAAAATCACTAACTGTATGCTCTTTATGACTTTTGTTCACATACAGTTCAAGGCAATCTCTTAAGGATTTGACAAGGCGAAACTGACACTTAGTTTTGTTGTCAAGGAATGCTGTTAATCCGAAATCTGATAATTTAAATAGTTTGGAAAAAAAAACTGAAAATCACTTAAACATTATGCATGTGTTTTATGTCAGAACCAATCAAATTCAATAACTTTTCACATTTAGGAGACATAAGAACCAGCTTGCGCAGGTCTAATTCAAATGTGAAAAACCTGGGAACTTAAAGTTTCTTCTGTATTGGCTGAAATCCGATTCCTATTATTTTTATCAGGCTTAGAAAAATTTGAAAATAAGAACAATAATTTTATTATTGGATTGCGCTAACAAAATTAGTCAGGAGTTGACTTATTTTGTTAGCGCAATCCAAAAATTAAATTACTAATAGTTTTGTTATAGTTTCAAACACATCACTGGACTTGACTTTAGATTGTTTCACTGTTAATCTGTTAGCACAGACAGACAGACAAGACACTTTTAAGAAAATCCTCTAAATTTTTCGCAAGAATGGTTATACTGCCCTCTGTTGCCGACATTGCCTACCAATCGGTTCGACTTATAAAAAATAATCATGGTCACCTTTGACAATTTGACTTTCCTCCAAAAAACGTAAACAACCAAATTATCATTTGTATTTGTATAGAACTATTGTGTTACCAATCTTTCTGTTTTAAAAACATGAACAAGTTTTGTGTTTCAGGATTTATAGAAGTTGATGTACTGCTCTTAACGAGTTTAAGTGGACTCTTCGAAGGTAGGAGTAATCTCTCGAAATTCTCTAGTAATAAGGAATAGGTAGCGGTTCGTTATTCTCAGTTCATCTTCTCAGAACGCTCCACCAAGGCTCTGAAAACTATTTTCTTCTCTCTGATATTCTCCAAGTAATATCAAGAAAATTTGGTGAAAGTATCGAAGCTGCAGAATCGGATAGTTATACACAATTTAATTTTTGTTTTATTGGAATGATTGTAGTTTTTCGAGCATTTATAATCAAATCCGGTCGACATTCACCGGCTATATGGAGAATATGGAAATTTTTTCACTCACGTTAGTTCAGCTTTCAGAAAACATATCGGGAGGGATTTAAATATGGAAACAAGAACGAAATAAAAATAAATTATTCCTAAAATATTTAAAACAAAGATCTTCAAAAGTCGGCTTATCACAACCTGAATCTGCTACAACATGCTATTTTCGGGCATTATATACAACAGGATCATTCTTCTTCTTCTTCTTCTTCTTCTTCTTTTTCTTCTTTCTACTTCTGGACTGTGAGCTGTTTGGGCTGTAGTCCAGGGGGTGCAAGAGCCAGTGAATTAGACAATATGCCCCAACAGGAACATTCAGACTTGATTTACAAGAGCTGCTGAATTTCGTTAAAACTGATCAATCAATAATCCAACCAACGACTTATGCACTGAAATTGAGGCAACACAATTCGCCACCTTATCCTCACAATAACTGGGAACTTGTTCTTACTGTTCGTGGTCTGTTTAAGCGTTCTTAGAACTATGATATCGAAAAATTTGTAAAAAACGACGGATCTACAGAAAACAGCTTCTACTTTTAAACGACTGATGTTTATTTGCTAACACCAAGTTTGTTTATTATTATATTTGAATAGCACGGCTATTATGGGAGATCGAAGCAATCCTTTTTTGTGTTGTGACTGGGTTTTTTCAAGCTGATGAAAAAGTTCCGAAAAATTAGATGTTTGAGAAGTAAATAGTGGATTTTTATCGTATTTGAATCTTCGAACCCGGGAGCGGAAAACCATGCAGTTCTGGTTACCGATAACAGAGCGGATAGTTTTGGCGTCACAGCGTCTAGCATGTCATCAAGCTCAGCTGGATTCACACGAAATTTGGTTCCGGATGATATGAAATTGAGGAAAAGTTCGTATAAGCACACAAAATGATTTGGAATGACCGAAAATTGGAAGGACTAGGAAACAGGTTAACGATTCCAGAACGGAATGTTAATGCATGGTAGCATCGTTTACAACATAAGGTCCCTCGTAAATTGGTGAGCTCTTTCCATTTTTATTTATCATTGTATTCGTCCACATTTCAAAAAATTTTACACATAAATCCTACTTGCCAAGTAGGATTTCCTTTAAACTCAAATAGCCCTCCCTCTCCCTATCTGAAACAGCATCCTTGTTTGTAGAGTCGCATGAGTTCTCTTGCATCTGAAAAGTTCATTTCGCTGTTCAGATTATCCCCATATGATTACGGTGTGCATAATGGTACCACACTGATTCTCAATAGCAACACTTGAAATGAGTATTGAATCCAGATACTCATTTTGGCATCTAGTGTTGAGCTTGATTGTTAGTTGTACCTCGTGTATCAGCCAATTCAAGATGTGTGTAGTCACCTAATGCTATGCTATGCTATTTGAATAGCACGGCTACTATGATGATACCTATATGTACAAAAAATTGAAGGCAATCATGATTGGAAATCTTTCACCCGAATGCAGTGCACTCTATTGGCGACATTTCTTAGCTCATACAGCATTTTGCGAATAATGAAACACGAATGTCTTTCTGTTTGTCTGTACTGTTAGATTCCCTGAACTTTAACGAATAGAATTTAACTTACCACGATCACGCGATTTTGTTCCTGGAAGACAAACAAAAATGAACACGTTAATTTTGATTGGGTAAGTTTCAAATGCAATAATAGGGAAAACGATCGATAATGCATTGGAAGGAGCAAGTAACCTATTAAATACCTAGCAGATAGCGGAACAACCTGTTCGTGTGGACTTATTTTTCCGGTACAATAATTAAAGATGAGACCTAGTCTGCCGTGATATGACGAAGTGACGTATATCCATTTTTTTCGATTTTGACTTTTTGACGCTATTGTGTGCGTTTTCCTATGAGCTATCAAATGCTTTCAACAAATCTAGAAAATATCAAACAGTTTTTGAGAAAATCGATAAAAACGAATCGCCAAAAGTGCGATTTATACGCCGAAGTGACGTATATCCATGCGTTTTTGAAAGTGACATAGAACAATTTCAATAACCCATATAATTTACAGGCGACATTCCTCAGATTTGAAAAAAAAAATCATATTTTAACATGATAATCGGTTAAGAATAAAATAAAAAAAGCCACCCCCCTCCCCCTTTCCTCAGAATAAAGGGTTCTCAAACAAAGAAGTTGTCGAGCCTTTTTGATAAATAAAATTTGAATGCAAACGTCGACATCTACATTAATTAAAAAAAATCGAGAAATTATTTAACATTTGTTGAACAAAACAAATTCTTCATTAATTTTGCGTTGTTTTTGTTACAAAGAAATTTGTTTGTGTTGTCATTTGTTTGTGGTAAGTTTGTTTGTCAAGCAACAATATTGTTTTTTTTTTAAAGCTTTGCACTCGAATTTTATTTACGAGAAAAATTCTGGTTTCAAAAATGAGATAATGTTTAAAAAATTCAAATATTTAATTAGTAAGAAAATTATAGAAAAACAATAGTTATAAATTAGAATTCTTCCAGAAACTTTTTTTAAAAAGGGAAATTTAACCTTCCCATGCCGTTCGCAAAATATCCGTTTCGGGGAAATTTGAGTTGTAGTTTGTTTTCGTTCTCCTGGCTGTAAATGTTAACCGATTTTGATGATATTATATTCATTGTGTAGGTAATTTGTTCTTATTACTCAAAATTTTAAAATAAAGTCGATATGTATTACCAAGTTATCGGAAACTGGTTCAGAAAGTAAAAAGTCCGAAAAATCAATTTTATTTTTAAAATGCTCATAACTTTTGACAGCTTTTCTGTATTTAAGTGTTTCATTGATGTTTGAAATCGTCAAGAATCCATCTATCCGACAATGTATAGATATGTTGGGGTCCAATGAAAGTTTTGACCGCTATCTCAGATCTTCCGGTAGAAAAAAATCTAACTTTAAAAAAACGATATCCAATTTTTGCTTTGCTTAGCTGTATTTCATTTCCCCATGAACCGATTTTCAAAACTCAAATTTTAGTTTTTTGACGTTAATTTGATCATTGTTTTCATAGAACATACTTGGTCTGTCAAAATTCCTAGTTCTTCAGTATATTGGAATGATGATAAAGAGATTCTAAATGTGCGCTTCGGGTCATATTGACCCGAACGGCATGGGAAGGTTAAAATTGCTTCACTAAATATGCTGTATCTTTGACAATTTTTATGGAAAATCTTGAAATTTGGTCCAATGAACCTCATTTTCTACCCGGCACCATTTTTAATCACGTTCATTGATTTTGACGAAACTTGGCCTAGTACTATATCAAACATTTTTACATCTTTGGACCAAATTTCAAGATTTTCCAATGAAAATTGTGAAAGATACAGCATATTCAATGAAGCAATTCCAAATTTCCCTTTTTTACGGGAATAGCTGTATCTTTATTTCCAGTCATTGTAAAGACTTCAAATTTCGTAGAGCGTTAATTAGATAGTTGAACTAAATTGTGTGAAAATTTCAAGAAAAAATATCAACCGAGAGAGAAATGGCAGCTTGTCAAATTTGGAAGTGGGTACGTCGCTTCGCGCAAATTCATTCATTTTTGAACGTAACTGTATGTCAATTTTCATCTAAATCCAATGTAAAACATTATGAGTCATCTTCAAATCTGACATTTTCCTTCATTCCTGGTAATAATTAGCACCCACTTATCCCGAATTTCAGTTCTCTAGGTCTTATCTTAACGCTAAAACTAGGGCTGAGAGGGCAATTGAGTTCAAATAAAAAAACTCACAAACGAACAAACGGAAATTGTTTTTTATGTACAAAGAAATACATGCCTTGAGAAGTTTCTCCGACAGCATCACTAAAATTTTCTTCCTCACTCGAATACAATTTAAGAAGATCCAACGCACTGGCCATTTTAACTAAGAACGAAATTTGTTCCACCTGCACGAAAAGACTAAGGATAAACGTCACTCCGACGGAGAATCGTCTAATCAAAACAAACGTTTATACGCCGAACTGACGCATATCCATTTGAAGTAATTATACGAATTTTACGCAAAATAAAGAGTTGTGTTTCAAAAGGCTGCATTTGTGAATTATCTATGCAATAATTCTACAGATCACATTTTATGAAAAGTCTCAGATTAACGAATAAAGAGGAAAAAGAGAAAATCGCTTTTATTCGCTAAAAACGAAAATGGTTTATACGTCACTTCGGCGTAACACGGCAGTAGTGGCTAATCACCGTTCGGAATCAAACAATTTTAAACGGTATCATTATTTGT
Organism: Uranotaenia lowii; assembly: GCF_029784155.1. Classification (NCBI taxonomy): domain Eukaryota; kingdom Metazoa; phylum Arthropoda; class Insecta; order Diptera; family Culicidae; genus Uranotaenia; species Uranotaenia lowii. The sequence goes on along the minus strand of NC_073692.1, from coordinate 243,116,306 downwards.
TACGGCTCATGTGCTTGGTTTTTTCTCTGCTTTTTTTTTTGCCTTTAACTCTAAAACCCTCGATTTCCCATGAGCACTGTGATTTGCAGGCAATCACCAAGCCGTTTGTTGTTGGTCTCACCGCTCACATTTGTAATTAAACAAAAAGAGAATACAAAACGGCAACAAAAATACGAAAGAAAGATAATACATAACAAATGGCATGCCATCGCGAGATTGAGATCGCGCACAAATGTCGACTAAACCGTTAATTGAAGAAAAAGACGCATGCATATGACAAAACTGAATCATAAACATAATCACTGAAACTTTGTTTTTTTTTCTCTCTTCCATTTTCCATTGTTGGGTAAAATGGACCATTTCTTCTACAGTCGGAAACCTCCAGCATTACAGTGTTAAATCATACTTGTAACAAATTAAGGTTAATTTGCTACAAATGTTTATCCCTTTTCTCTTACTTGCAACTATCGTTTTTAACAAAATTCTTGCTAATTATTTAAAAAAAAACTGACTTTGTTAATTTGTGAACTTTACCCCGCAATACTCAAACTACCAACCTTTCCTCAAAAGAGGCGGGATATTGTAAATGTAGCTGAGTGTGATTGAGCGAACTAAGGGAAAAATAATAAAATAATTGACCATCTTTTGCTTAGCGAAAGAAAAACGCTGAAAAAAAAAACAAAGTTGCAAACAAATGATTCGTGAAATTGGAACGAAAAGCCACTATAAATAAAGCGTTTTTTCGATGCCTGGCGATGTTGGTGCAAGCTAACAATACATATTTTAACGTTAATAGCTTAATAATGGGGTGCGGCATACGGTTTTAATACACTTGATATTTACATGAAAGAGAAGCTAAACTTATTGTTGTTCTTAGTTAAGTTTTAGCACTGCAATTCAAATGAATTTCTAGATTGACTTATTTCTCTTTGAAACATTAGCTAACACAGAGGAATTAAATTTTGTAGTCCTGAATTCGGTTAATTTGTCAAATGTTGGCTTTTATCTCTAGTTTTGGTGGTTTATATTACGATAAATTTGATCAGATTAGAGTAGAATGAATCTTTGTTGACCGATGAATTAACATGCAAACAATGAATGATTACTATTATTTTTATTAGTTCAAGGATTAATTTTTTTATAAATATGTTTTTTAAATGTCTTTATAATGGTGATTTTCAGCTTTCAGCTGGTTCATCTCTTAATTATAAATATGTGTCAATAATACACTCTTGGCTAAAACCTATATATATATATCTTATTTATAAACCGATTTTTTAAAATTTTATAATTTTGGAAACCTCGTAATGTAACTCAAATATGATTTACAAACAAAATATTAAGCTATAGTCAAGGAATATTTAAAGAAGGTAGTGCCAAGGCAACCCTGCTCTAGTATTGGTACAGGCTGAAACGTCACAATCACGCAAAATGTGTTAATTACTAGGGAACTTATCTTTTTCGTTGATAATTCGAAGAATCTGCTGGAAATTTTCCACTTTGATAACATGTTATTGTAGAGGGATTCTTGCTCTTCAAGATCGGTAAAAAAAAGTTGCATTTTCGAATAATTTTTCTATAAAATAGTCCATCGAAGTTAGAAAAAATGGAGCATTTTCCCCATTGAAATTTGCAAAACTTTAAAATTATTTCAAAGTTTTACATGAAAATGTTCAAATCAGTACAGTTTATGCTCCTCATTGCAATAAAGTGATCAAAACACAAATTTTTATACAAAACAGCAATCTTTTATTGGCATTTTAGTAAACTGATTTAACAATCGTTTATTGATGTTATTTGTTCTACATAAGAATTGAACATTGTAAACTAAGCTTGCCAGATTGCCCGGTTTAATCCGGGTTTGCCCGGATATTTGATGCAAAATTTCGATAAAGTCCGGTCCGGCCCGGTTGCCCGGATATCGTGAAAAAAGTCCGGATATTGCCCGGATTTTTTCACAATTTTCACAAAGAATCCAAAAAAAAAATCAAAGTTTTTGAGTAAGTTTCAGCAAAATCGATTAACGGTATGAACATTTCCAACGGTTGTTTCAAATAATTTCGCTGATTTACTTTTATAAACCTTTAAATATTTAAGTGTTCCAAAAAGTTTTTTAAAGTCTGCAATTACATTAATAAATTATTAATTTAATTTTTTTTGCATTTTTTCTTTGCTTTTATATATAAAAACACCTGAATTTTGCCCGGTTATTGCTCGGTTTTTTTATTTGAAAAATTGAAATCCATGCCAGGATTTTGCCAGGTTTTTTTTGAAAAAATGCCCGGAATTGCTAGGCCCGGATGGGAGTGGAAAAAAATCTGGCAACTTTATGGTAAACCAGTGGAATTAAAATCATTACAATCAGTTGAACACCCAATATCTACGAGTTAGACTTTTTAAAAGCTGATTTTTTCTTCATTTTTGCACGTTTCATCTTAAAGGCGACATTGCATGCATTAATAAATTAAGAAAAAAAACATAATGCAATCTTCAAAGGACCAAAAAACTTCATAACATAGTGATGCCCAGATGCCTTACAACATAATCGAAATGAAATTGGAATTCATTTTCGTTCTAAAATGTGTTTTTCTTTGAAATTCCTACCATTCTCATATAAATTTTCGATACAATCGTTTTTGTGACGTCACAAAAAAAATCCAATATGGCTCTCGGCACTACCTTATTTAAATATTCCTTGGCTATAGTCCTATTTGGCGCTGATAGTGTTCGTGATATTATGCAGGTTGTTTCAATAACACTTTTCAGTGTTGGGACAATCAACCTCAAAAAGAACCATGTGTGTCGACCGGCTGCTCTTTTTTGTACCGAGCGTTTTTGAAGTTAATTGTCCCGTCTCATCTGTACACGCTCAGCAAGTGTGCGTAAGAAATTTCAAAAACAACTCTATAGCACTCCAGTTTTCCGTTATTCAAAGTCTAAGAAAAAAAACCCCAAAAACATACTTCGGAAAAAGACTGAATGCTGACGTGTCACTTTGGGGCAGGACCTATGAAAGCTTGGTCAAAACCATTTTTTTTTATTTCGAAAATTCATCATAAATTTATGCTTTTCAGAAACTGTACATTAAACTGATCAAAAATCTGTCGAACATATCTTAAAATTCGTTCTTTCATACAATTTTTCTACGTAGGTAAGTTGGGGTTTGATGCTGTTGCATTTTAACGCAAAAACAAAAAAAAAAAATATTTTCAATACTCTACTAAAATTTTATTTCTTAAAGAAATTAAAAAAATGGATGGATGTATTTAGAATAATATGAAACTTATTTATTTGAAGTTTGCAAAAAATCGTCATTTTTTTGAGCACAATCATATAACGTTGAAAAATTACGAATTTCCATCATATTTGGACATCTGGAAAACATATTACCTCACGAGACCCCACTCACATTCCTACTAAAACATTTTAATGGAAATCTCAGCTATCCAACAAAACAAAAACTAATTGCCACTTTTTGCCAATTCAAAAGTTATTCTCGTTTTAGTAAAACATGTTTTTGGACAATTTTCGTACTTTTGGGATTGCTTTTGATAATGATTTTGCCAGAAAAACTTGAACTCATTCGATTTTGAAATTCAGCTCATTTAATTGTATTTTTTTTTTGGAAATTTATTTTCCTCTTAATAATTTAATAATACTATTTCGGGTTTTTTTATTTATTCCACAGAAAAAGCTGATAAGATTCTTTGGAATATAAACTTTCGATAACCTAATCAAATCTTTTTTGTTCAGATGCTTAGTATCTGTGAACTAACTCAATTTTTTATCCCAAACTTTTGTCTATAAAATGTCTCTACAACACTCGTTCAAAAGGAAAAAAAATAAATATCTAGTTTTACTGATGAATAAAATAAAAATTATTTACACACTGAATGTTTGGATATTTAAAAAAAAACAATGCAACCATGATTTATTGCTGTCATATTAAGCAACAGCCTACTTGATCTATTAGCTACTTATATAAGTTAGGGGAGAGTGGGGTATCGTGAGCCATGGGGAAACGTGGGCCACTTTTAATATCTCAGATGTGTGTTGAGATAAAAATCTCAAACCAACTGTCATCGTCGTCGCTTTGCGTGAGCATGTATTCCTATATGTTGTTGACAGAAATACGCATCATATGCTTCTTTTATTTATCAAGCTAAAAAAAGTTAGAAAAAATTACTTACATAATTAAAAAAAACACCCGGTAATTTCATCGATGGGGAACCTAAAGTGCTTAACAAAAATATGCTCATACGCTTATGATCTTAGTTTTGTCATGATCTTTCACGTGGAAAAGGAATTTTTGATGAAACATCAATAAGTCACACAAACGCAATCAATTTGCAAATCATAGCTTGTGGGGAATCGTGGGCCACACATCTTGAATCACCTATATTTTTATGTTTTTATACACATTCAGAACTTAAAATACGTTTTACTTGTCTGCAAAGATTTTTTATGCCAAATGAAGAGTTATGTAAAATATTTTGTCCATCCTATGTAAGAAATTTGGCCAAAACGTTCGCGAGCCAGGTTTTGGAATCTATGCGTTCACACACAGCTCTCTTTTTTATTTCATCATCTAAAATAGCTTTTTAATAACGAAATGAATTAGGAAATCACAGTTTTGGGTCAACTCATAAACTTTGCATGTTATTTGATCAATTTGGATTTGGTGGTCCACAATTCCCCACCATTTTTCAAAATCCAAAAAATATTGCTTTTTTTCATACAGTCAGAATTTGGAGAAAATAACATATTAAAAAATTTAAAAAAATACCTTATGATACCTTCCAAAAACCTTGTAGAAAACCATACCATTTTATATTTTCAATTTATCTATTATAATAAAGAAGTTATGGAACAACGAAAAAAAGTGGCCCATGATTCCCCACTCTCCCATACCAATATGAGTTTATAGCTTATTTATCTGATCATATTTGTGCTGTTACTGAGCTCTGACATCGTGCACGTGTTTTTTATTGGTTTAAAGAAAGTTTGATTGATTTTTTTGAAGTTTTTCCCGAGGTGTGGTTCAAAATGTTCCGGAGGCGAGACATGTTTGAAATGCTCAATGAGAGCAGTCACAAGGCCCGGAATAATAGAATAACCTATAACGTAGACGTTCTGGAAAAAAATTGAGCAATCTGTAATTATAGACTGGGAAAGAAAAAAGCTATGAGAAAAATAATGACAAGAGAATGCTTCAAAATACAAAAAAAAAATGCAAACGCTGTAACCGCACAGATACATTATTTTTTTGCGAAAAATAATCTTTGGCTTCAAACTAAAATAAGCTTGGACAAAGCTATCAATGAAGGTAAATATGAAATTCTCGATTATTTTTATAAATGAAAAAGGCCTAGAATACAATAATTAATTCTTCAGGAGGAAGACCTTCAGTAAATTTTGAAGATTTCTCAGATCAATTTACTTTGTTCCTTGTCAAGTTCCTACCAGTTGTTAGATCTTTTGTGGTTGCTTGATAAGTTTTTAGAAATAATAAAATTTTGTAACTTTTCAATATACCTCCTTCTTCCAGAAAAGGGATGAGTCTCAAACTAGCGTTAAAATAACATGTATAATATGTAGGTTGGAAAGGTAGTTAGAAAAAATCAATGAATAGAAGATTAAAGAAAGAAATAGAGGAGTTAAAAACAGTGAGCCAAGTTTGAATTAAGGTGCAGGAAAAAATGAATAACAAGTACAGTTCGAACGTAACTCACATATAGTTAGAAATGAGTACAGTTAATGTGGAAAAGAGATGGCAGGAAATAATAACGATATGTTTAACCGATAGCTAAAAACAAGTGAAAATGAAATAGACAATAGATGCAGCATGAGGAAAATGTTCTTGGTAGTCATAGGAGGCTTTGGAAACAAAAGAGCAGATTTAAGACGTTTGTTGCCACGAAAAGATGAGTTTTTGTAACCGGGTAGAAAATTCTAAAACTCTTGATAAGCATAATTAAAGCAAATTTGTATGGGAGCCCCCCATTCTTGTGAGGAGAGGGATCTCAAAACATCATTTAACTTTTTAACGATCCTAAAAACCCTTACATGAAAATTTTCACGCTGATCGACTGAGTAGCTTACAAGTTAATCAGGAAAATCAGCGAAACAAAGTTATCTAGATCAAATTTCACAACAACTAGATAAAAAAAGTTACATCGAATTAAAGATTTTGATCAGATAAACAACTTTTCCGAAGACTTCATATCAATAGGATTTGATTTGAAAAAGTTATGAGGTTTTGACCATCGTTTGGTCAGGTCTGCTCCACTGTGGTGTGTGAATATACTCAAAATCCAGTGCAAAGTACAATTGATGTGAAAGAAAATCTGAAAATCTGAAAATCTGCAAATTGGAAAAACAAATACCTTTGAAATTCATCAAAATTCCTGTGTTACTTATTTTGATCATCTAAAGATGCGAAAATGTGCCAAATTACGTAAACTTTTCAATACTTTTTTCAAAATTTATCTGGTAAGACGGTTCATTAATTTCAAAATACGGTTTTACACCACTTTTTTACACTTACTGTGGTCATGATCTTAAAAAAAATCAAAAAAATATATCCTAATGTGCAACGTATAGCATTTAACCTCAGTTTTCTCGGACACTAAGTGAACTTTTTTTGAGCATTCCGTAGCTGATCTACAGTCTTTTTCCGAAGCATGCTTTTTCAATTTTTTTTTCTTAGAAAGTCTAACGAATAACGAAAACCTGAAGTGTTGTAGCTGAATAATGACTAAAAAACATTTGAGTCACATTATGAGATTTCCAAAACTATAAATATTGAAAAAAATCGGTTGAAAAATAAGAAAGATATTGCGGTTTCAAGCGAGGTGCGTCAAATCGACACTCAAGGTTTGATTAGGGAGTTTTTTTCCTGGGCTTTCAGGGAGCGTCCATAAAAAAGAAATGATGCAAAATGAAAGATTTCAAGAATCCATTGAGGGTCTCCGAAAAGTTTTTTTTTATTTTGATGCACCCGAAAAAAGTCAAAAACCGCCAAACTTCCATAAGTGTCATATTGAGACTCAAGAGCAGATTAGGGTTAATCACAGTTCGGAATTGCATTTCTGATATAGTTTAAAATTGATTTTAAATTTTTGTTTTTTAATTAACTTCTATTGTTTGCATTCTGCATATTTGTGAGTGCTGTTAGTTTTGAATCATTATTATATATTTTTTTTAAGTTAATTCATATGTTTTGATTTCTTTCTCTGTTTTAAAGAGAAGTGTGTTGTAAATATATAGAACTTATTTTAACAATGAACAAACTATGTTAGCTTCCAATGAATAGTTTGCTTTGAGCATAAAAATTAAAAGTGTGGCTAAATTCGGTACGGGTAGCTTTCTTAAAACTTTTCAACACAGCTTTTTTAGAAGAAGGGAGAGAGAGAGAAGACTTATGTTATCAATAAAGTAAATATTGATAGTTGATTTTAATAATAATAAAATTTACTCGTTTCATATAGAGTTTGACATTTAATATCATGACAATACACTCTCAGTTACATTCAGGTATTTAACAAGACCAACATAAGCGGATATAAACTTAAAAGATTTCCAGATAAAAAAAATAACTACACGTTTTGATAACTGTTATATCCGTTAATCATCTCGGCTAAACTAGATGCCAGATTTCATTCGAGAAACCGTTTATCTATGCAAGTTTCGAAACACATAATGCCGATCATCAGCCAACAATGTTCTCCGTTAAAGCCCGAAGGGTTTCCCGCCCAGTTTCCACCTTGATGATCATCTGAAAACCAACAAATGGAAAACGTTAGCGGAACCATCATCGATCACCGGATCAGATTGGATAGGGAACAAAATCAACTTACATACATCCAGTACCGCAATCGGATGCATCGATCGGTTAGAGGGGCATTTCAATCGCACCCATCTAAACGTTTGCTGCTGCACTTTACCGGTTCCGGACACATTCGGAACGATCGGACCGTGAGTAAGCAAGCGGCAGTGGAGAAAAAGGCGAAATAAGTGTAAATCGCCGGTTAAACATGTCTGCTGATCGCGAGAAATGGAGGAGAAAGAACAAAAACAAACCCTCCCCAAGCCATCTTGTCAAACTGTCGGGTTCGCTTCTTCAGGCGATTAGGTACACTTTTATTATGCTAGGCCTAAGTGTTTCTTGCAACAACGAGCTCGTAATAAATACCTCTTCGTAATTGGAGTAGATGTGGAGAATGTTTTTATCCGGCATTTTTTTTCTCAGAGCACAAAAGGAATGTTTAGATGCTACATGAAGTAAGTAGTTAAAACTGTATTACCATTCAGAAATGATTGAATGAAAAAAAAATCAAATACCTACTAACCGAAACAACAATTTTTAATGAGAAACAAAACTCTACGAATGTAGATTTCACTAAGGATTTTTACGTAGCATATAATATAGATTATTTCAGATGATGTAGTATCTGCGTGACGAGATCTGTCTAGTTAGAGGTCATTGACAAACCACACTCAGCATCACATAGAATTCATTGATGGCGCGACAGCTTCTGCAAACCAAAATGCTTGAGTAAACATGACTGATTCGACTTCCGCTTACGAAAGACAGTGAAAGCATTGAAAAAGCTCAGCTCACCGAGCCGCGCCCCCCATTGAACCGTATCGCATAGAGGAGCGGCTAATTAAAACGTGTTTTATATTGTATGTGGCTGCTCAGTCAGCGAAATTTCACCTTTCATCATCATCGGCTTTGATTACCTACGCTGTTACCCAATAGTGTTCCGCACATGGCCACAAGAAGTTGACTCATACTTAGGCTCACACGCGCCATCTGCAAAGGTCAATTAACTTTTATCACCTTCGCGTGTTGTGTCTCCATCTGCCGGTAATCTGCCGTATTGGAGATCTTAGCTCAGCTCGTCAATTGATCAGCACCGTTTGTCAACCGTAAAAGTTTTCCCCATACACAGATGGGAGAAAGCATGAATGGAACAAACAACAAGAAGAAAATGCTTTGGAAAACAATGTTTCACGAACGCTAAACATGGGCATTGGCGCACGTAAGGTAGGTACCTATCTATGCAGCTATTGGTGGGAATCTTTCCGCAAATGATAGTTTTTCTCTGGGCTAGCGATAGCGAGAGACTTTCATTCATCAAATTAGCGCTATAGGTCTGTTTGATTGAAGATCACGACTAGGTACGTGTGCTCGCCTTTTCCCAGAACTCCAAATCATAGACGATCGATGACGGAGGCTACCGTTCAGAGGCTCGTCGGGTAACATGTGTAGGTACCTACTGTTAACTTGTCCCCGGTTTGTGATACCATTTTCAGTCTAGCTGTGTGATTCTTCTTTTCCTTTAGCGGCCTCGACTCGTTTGTTTTTGATACCTTCTGCTGGAAAGGTTTCATAACCGAAAATGGACATTTCGGCGTGACAGATAAAGAAGAAAGTTGTTAGCGGTCCGCTACACACTGATCGAGATAATGATAGTCGATTACATTATTTTCATGGGAAATCGGTCAGCATTATTATGATGTCAGTCGCAGCAGTGGGTAGAATCGAGTTTCATGAGATAGGTAGCTGCCCGGTTTTAATTGGTCAATTATCCGCATCATAATTTCCCAGGTTTTGTCCACGCGTGTTCTATCTATTATGGTCTACTTTACAGTACCAATGATACACGGAAGATTCAAGCCGGATATTCGAATAAAAGTAGCGATATTACTATACGAAACTAATTGTTTAAAAAACAAGATATGTAACATTCTGTATTGTGATGTGTTCTTTGATTTTATTTATTTTTTTTTGAGGCTTCAGTAATTTCTTAGAGCAAGTTCACTGGCGTTGGGAAAAAGTGGTAGAAATTTTGACATTTTGAAAATTTTACCATGCAAAAATGTTTTCAAGATCTTGGAGCGTTGTATTTTTTTTACAACACTGTTTCTATTTCAGCCGTATGTGATAGAAATATTGCTATTTTTGCATCACAGCATGCGAAAATACAACACGTGTTGTAAAAAAAAGGCCACAGATCTTGAAAATGTTTTTACATGACAAAATTTTCAAAATGTGCCGTAAGTGTCAAAATTTCTACCACTTTTCCCAACACCAGAGAACTTGCTCTTAGCGAACCAGAAATGGAATTGGAAAAAACTTATCTGATCGTAGCATGCCGAGACCCCTGCGGTTTTATCCGAATCGGGAAGCCCTTTCATTTTCCAAAAATCACAATCCAAACACCAATTTGAACATGGGACTTGAATTGTTAAAAGGGAAGAGAGAGTTTTGGGAGAAAGTCGAACTATCAGGAAAATAAGAATTGGTTAAGAAAATATGTCGGGGAACTTCGTAAAGTATTCGCTCTACGCAGTTCCGGTTAAAGAATGAATAGACGGCTGCAATTTTCTGAGGACCTGGAGCAGTTCGATCATTTGGTCTGAAATCGTTGATTGAGTCAGGTGTGTGGCTAAAATTTCAATTGGTAGAAGGTAAAACGTGAGGTGTTTTTATGGGAAAGGGATCACTAACTGGTTCTGGCCTAGATTTTAGGGTCGTACGACAGGCTGTGGAAATAAACCGTCGCAAACCGTCGCAACAACCGATTTGCAAAAAAGGTAAAAGTTTTGTGGGAGGGAAACGTGCACGCAATAATCCCTTATGGTTTCGTTAAAAGGTTTACCTGCGAGAAGGAGCTGACATGCACCCGACGTACGCACCAACAACACTTTCCCCTGACTCACGAAACAACAAAAATCACCACGCGGACCAACCTTTTCCGGAGCAAAATCCGCCGGACTCCGTCAACATAGTTCGGAACCCCCAGCTCAATTTCTAATTCGCCTTCAGCAACCACGGGACTCGAAATTGAACGGAAACGCCCGCAAAAATTAGTTTCCCACCATCGTCGCGACACTCGATGAAGAATGCCAGCACAACAACATCTGGGTTCGACATCGAGCGACAACACCGCTAGGTACCGCTTGTGCGGAAGCAACAACAACCATCACATGTTCGCCAAAACATCTCCGAATTAAGCCTGATTTCCCGATTAGCCGGTAGAGAACGACACCGAAACAGCCTGTATCAACTGCAGATGCCGTAAGTACCCTTTCCTCAATATATTTATGCGCATATATTTGGGTGGGTACTGAATTGTGTACAGTTTTTCGGGTCGTTGATCCTATTGTAATCTAATGCCGTAAGGGATATGCACGACCACTATACTTTTGCCCCTCCACCAAACCCGAGCGATTGCTAGCAGCCAATGTGGTCGAGCAGTGAGAGTGACAACCTAAAAATCTCCAACTTCCCAGATAACATGAGTTCAAACCTCGAAATGGAATAAAGTTTTTGTCAAGGAAATAATTTTTTTTGGAAGATTTGTTTTATTAACGGTGGAATGTCCTAAAATCGAAGCCTTATCTTTTATTGACAACTTTCCTGTTCAAGGCATTTCACGTTTTGCAGCAGTTGTTTTTTAAGGAGAGCGTTGGACTCCAGTTGTTTCCAATTCACATCTGACTTGAAAAGCGACTAAGATTGGTGGTCGGCAGACGCTCAACTGCTGATGCTTAGCGACGATGTCAGATCTTTTTTTGCCGACCTGATCTATTTTGGTTGATCAATTTAGGTTTTTCTAATATTTTGGATTTTTTTGAAGCACTTGACGCCTTTGGCGGAGTACTTTCTAACTTTTTGGGGAACGGTCGTTTCAGGAGAAGTATAGCAGAAGAAGCAAAAACTCGCCCATTGGTGGGTCTCATTGGCCGAGCAAACCATAACCAGGCTAACGGTCTCCTCAGGGAGCGTTAGCAAAACCTGCACAGTCTTCCGAGGATACACACTACGAAAAATCTGTAAAATCACATCACATGTGATGTAAATAAAAAGAAGCGTCATATATGACGGATTTTTCAGTCCTAGTTGGAAATTACATGTCAGTAAAATTTTGCTACATGTAAAATAAAAAATTATGTAAAATTTAAAAACGTGTAAAATAAAAATTATGTAAATTATAAAATCACTGAATATTGGAAAAAAAAATTCCAATAGGAATTTGTTTTGTGCCATTTATTGTTATTATGATTTCATAATTGAATTTTCTCCTTTCATAATAAAAAATAAAATCTTTCTATAATTATTCATTTTAATAAGTGGCAAATTTTTCTATATGACAAATATTTTTTGTTAGGAGTTACATTCTTACTTTTATTTTCTTCCCCGAAGTACCGGATCCAAAATTGAGTAACGTCGCGAACTCCATTCCTGCTTCGCGAAGATCTCCAGGAACCAGCAAGATCGATTTACTTAATCGCGGGAAAACTGCTTCAATAAAATACTATTGGACACGACTTGACGCAACACTTTGTTGACATTTGTATGTGCCTGTTTTCGACAGTCTGTATTATTACATGACATCATCGCGTTCAGTGTATTGTAATATTAAATGAATTCAAATTCAATGATCTATAACATTCCATGTCGTGTAATTTTAAGAAATTTCTATTTCAGTGCTGTTAAGAATTTTGTGCGACCCGAAAAATATTGTAAAATCACATCACATATGATGTAACGGAAAAAAACATCACATATGGTGGAATTTTCAGTGCGAGTTGAATATTACACGTCTATAAACTTCAACAGACGTGTAAAATATGAAAGACATGTAAAATATTTAAGACGTGTAATATTTAACTCGCACTGAAAATTCCGTCATATGTGATGCTTCTTTTTACACGGATAATAAACTCTACAGGTTGATATCAAAATTCGTATGGTTGGCTCTTCCATATCACCGATTTTTGGTTGAACCCATAATATTGTTCAATGAACGTCGATAACTACGAACAAACTAACGTTACAGTAAAGTTGATTTGGCTGTATGAGATTTCTCAACTGCTTATTGCTAAAATAGATCAACAGCTGGTAGATTTAGATATTTTTTCCTAGTCAATCTGATAGTTAGTTCTCAAACATCACTGATGCTTGACTAGACCTCCAATTTTGTTCAACCAACATTGATTTTCAAGACGATCAAGTAATATATATATATTTGGTTTAGGAATTCAAAAAAGTAAAAGACAAAGGAGGTGTTGGAGTTTTTTCAGGAAAAGTTGACCGTCACCAATACGCAAAAAGGTAGGTAATGCTTATTTCTTTTTAAAGTTTTTTTTGTAACATAATCTTACTGCGTTTTAGATACCTTTGGGCAAAGAGCAGCAGCGGGCGTACTTCGGATTCTCGGACCAATAATATCGCGTAAGTTTTCGAATATTTACATTATCATACCGGTCGGACTTTTAACGAAACCATTTTTTTTTTTCCTTTCAGGGCCATGATGTTTTACTTCCCCCAGCGAGTCTCGGCCATGAGACAAACAAAATCGGTTACAACATGTGTGTTTTATGAAAATAAATAAAAGTATTTTATTTAGAAAACAGAAATAACAATCGATTTTTCCTCCTTGAATTTATTACTATTCATATTTCAAATCTACAATTTTCTACATTCAGGTGGAATAGCAATTACGGTTAAAACAGCCATCCTATTGAATTTGAAGCATCGCTAGTTTAGCCATAGCCATGTTTGTGGCATCGGATATCCTGATGGTTGGCTTGATCGTATTTTAGGGTCAGAACAAAACGATCATATTTATGTTCAAGTAGACGCGTAATTTAACTGATATACCTATAGTTTTTTCTGCGTATATATGCGTTCATATGCTATGTAAATTTACATCAAATAATCGCGTTCCATGTCAAGTAATGTTTGTGTCATTAGAATTCAGTGCTGTTAAGGATTCAACTTTTTTTATTTTGTAAATTTACATTAATAAATCGCGTTCCACGTCATGTAATGATAAAGGCTTTCAATTTCAGTGTTGTTAAGGATTCAGATTTTTTTTCTGTGTAGCTCTCGCCTTACAACACATTTATCACCAGATATAAAAACACTACAGCCACAGTAATGACAGCTCTGTCAGAAGTTACATTTAACGATACTATGAAAAAACTATTTCAAAATTTTGCACATTTTCGAAGTAAAATAGATAACTTCACCTCCGGATGACATGCACCAATTGCACAAAGGAACGATTAAAACCTCCTGCACATAAATATCAAATTTTTGCACACCCATAACCCAGTTTTAAAACTCATCCACAAGCGCGTCCACAATCAGGTTTCCGGATACTCGTTTCATTTATATTCGAACAACTTATCACACATATTATACCTACTAAAAACAATCAATATTAAGAAACTGTCACGGACCCGAAAAAAATATGTGGGTTTAAGGTTATTAGATCACAAGGTTCTTTTACTTTGTCAGTAAGTAGGCGAGAAGAGCGCGGCGAGGTTCAGTGAATTTGTTTGTAAACATCGGTAAATTTATTTGAGCTGAGGGATTTGTTGGTAAACCTACTCCACGAACTCCTCAGTAGAACAATCAAAATGGCTGAATCGGGAATTTTATATATCGTTACATCTCATATATATACACACCTTGTGTTAACAGATTATCACCGATGATAATCTGTTACCACAAAATCAATTGGCAAAGAAAAAAGGGGGGCAAATATGGGGAAATAAAATGCAGTTCACTAATTGATGTGCATGGCTTAAGAAGCAGGGACGTTGACGGTTACTCAAATGCGTGAAACAATAAGAAGTAGTAGCGCTGCCGTACAAACAACGAAACCCGAAAACAGTTTACACATCGATCGAACCAGTACTCGCAATAGAAAACTTCAGTTGAGCCGGCCGTACATTTCCTTTTGTCCGATCGGGGTACGAAAAACACGTGCTTCGATCCATCCATGTATCATTTTATAGATCAATGCAAAGTCAACCTATCGACTTTGCTTCTTCTAGACAATAATACGGTGTGGGACAAATGGTCTTGTGCGGCAAGAAGTTTTCTCAAATCACGCTCTTGGTTCATTTTCAACACCTTTCATGCTTCCTAATCTGATCTATCCATCTATAATTTTCATTACTTTCATTTGATATTCTTCCTATTAGAATGTATAGTTCACCGAAATGCCATTAATCATTCAATTAAAATCATATAAATACACACCTTGTGTGCGATGCAATCAGGTCAACGCCTACTCCCTTTTTACCTTTCTCTTGTAGTTACACTTTTAAACTTTCAATTAAATTTGTATTGTAAAGTTACAGTTCTAATAACAGTACTACCAAATTTAGGAAAGTTAAACTCTTTCCCTCTAGCCAGATATTAATTGTTCTCAAACATTGTTACTTCTAATTTTAATTGTTGTGTAGCATTTTCCCTCATGTTTGGCCTTAAAATCCGTTAAATATGGTATTCAAAAGAAAGCCAGTAATAAATAGAATCAACGGAACAGACTAAAAACTTTAGAGCGTTATTAGAAAAAAATATACCAGACTCTAGTTTCATTATTGAGAATATAATTTCAAATTTCGATACTCTCTAGAGTATAAAGTTTGCATCCAGATCTGAAATTTTTTAGGTAAAAACTGATTATGAAAAATAAACATCGTTTTTTTTATCTATAAAAACAAAATGAAATGCTAGAATTTATCAAGATTTGTTTTATTCGAGTTAAAACGAGATGAAAATGAAAGAAATTTTGGATAAGATTTATTGGACTCAACTTTGCTTTCTCACTATCAATTTGCATAGTCAGAACCTCAATAGAATTGAATATTTGCTTTCTTTTTCTGGCGTCATCCAAGAAAGGGTTTTCCAAAATATGATATTGAAGATTTTAATTCATTCTAAAATTGTTGAAGGCTGCAAAACGATTCGACTTGTGCCTTAAGAAATGTCAAAGATTTCATTTGGGAGAAATCTTTTTCAATGTTTCGTCAAAATTCCCGTACTTTGCAGAATTTTAAAAAATAACTGACAAAAAGAAACCTTCTTTAATTTTTTTTCTCAGAAGTCAAATCTACTCGTGGTCTTCTGAAAAGTTGTTCATTGAAATTAAACCTTTTTTTCACAAAATGTTCTATAGTTAAAAAGGGCACAAATTTGTATAATGAACTTGTAATTATTTTCAGAAATTATCTAATAAATTCGACTTGATAGAAAAAAAAAACTAATTACATATTTGCAATCAGCGTCCACAAATTAATTCCTCCTAATTCCTTGATAATTAATTCCTTCCTAATAATCAAGCTCTTGAATTCTTCACAATTTGGTAAAATGTGAGTTTTGTTGCCTTGGGTTATTAATTGATGTTCTATTAGATCGACGGTTTCTAGCTCTTTAACAGCAGCAACATGAGCATTTTTGGACACAAAAACTATACCTTATTTATAACACACCCGATACCTGAAATGACAATCGCATCGTACCGAAACCTCAGCGCTTACTAAACATTCCAGTTAACTCGGTTGAGTATCCATTACTCGCGCACCGGAACTACTACTGAATTGAAACCGCTTATAAAATAGATTTGTAGTACAACAAATCGCTGCCATAATTGACATGAAGTGCACTAAAGCAGTATGAGCTAATTTGGGGTTGTGCGCGGTATCAACGCCTCTCGAAACCAGCAATTACTTATTCTCTGTTCGACCGCGGTTATTTGTTAGGTTATGTACCTATGTAGGTACTACAGTGCCCCTCATCTCCCGAAGCCGGGCGAGCATTCAAACCGCGATCGCTTTTCCCCCTACCTATCTTTTTCTGCCGCTGCGCTGGTTTGTCTCTTCTATTTTATTTCCCCATTCATCAGCAACCGGGCCGCTGAAACTGCGCAAATAAAAGTGTGAATGTGGAAACGCGAATTGTAGGACTTTCGATCTCGTTTTCCAACCAGTACCAGCACCACATCGTATTTCATTGATAACTAGCACTTGGTATAGCTGGCTGGAGTTTTTCCATTTCAGCTGATCCGAGCGATTGCGCACTTTCGGTAAGCGGATTGTACAATATGGGAGAATTGGAAGAGATGTGATTTTTGGATATTTTTAGATTTGCTTCTGCCAGACTGCACTTATTTGGGTCTGTTTGCACTTTGCGGCTTCAAAAATAGCTTATAAATTCCTATCTTTAGACCAAATGTTCTAATCGTTCGACGAAGGCTAGTCGGTTTTGTTTGCATAGTCCATATCCGTTGCATGCGTCTTTATAAGAGCGGTTTCTATCAGTTTCGTTTGCATAATCCATTTTCGTTGTATGTGTTATCATTAGAAAGATGGATGGTTACACAGTAAATTATATTTGCTGGTTTTTGTCCCGTTGAATTTCCAGCAAAATTTCCAGCAATTTTGCTGACACGGGGTAGTATTCTAATGTAGGTTTGCTAGTTTTTTTCGAAAAAAAGCGGGACACAGCCAAAAAACGGGAAATTTAAGAAATTTCTTAAGCATAAAATTGTATAGCTTAACTTATACGTATACCATCAGCCAACGTTGTTCATAGAAAGTACACCAAAGTTTTTTTTTTAAACTTCCATCTTTATATACTTTAGACAATTGTGTCGAAAAATGTGGTGTATAATGTAAGGCAATTTAATTAACATTCCTTCGAAAAAATTAACTTCTATAGTTCTATAATTGTTTGGCATTATAAATAAGTTCGTGTAGCTATTTTATTTTGTGCATGTAGATCGACCATATGAGTTAAAAATATACCAAAGAATGAGTGTTTATAATTAAGAGTGTATCTGTCAAACGCACACATGTGGAAGCAAAATAAACAACAATCAACAAATTAAAATAACAGCAACCAAAGAAGACAAATTCATCGCTCAGTTCACCATCGCTGTGGAAATAGTTTGTGGCACGAATCGCGCCATTTGTTCGCATCCCAGAGTCGTAGCCAGGACAAACGATTAGATTTTAGAATTGCGCTGATCATAAGGGAGCGTGAGTAGGCCCCAGCGGAAACGAAAATAGAGTCCAGCGAAAACTAAGATTGAAGACAGCACCAGGTTTGAAGAAGACGACAAAAGAAGAAGGCGGAAGAAACCATTCCATCAGGACATACAAGCCATCACGATTGGCTTCATCCGACCGACGGTGGAAGCAGTAATCGGGAACAGGCAACGACCTTTAGTGGATTTCGCAATCCACTGAGGGTCGTTGCCTGTTCCCGATTACTGCTTCCACCGTCGGTCGGATGAAGCCAATCGTGATGGCTTGTATGTCCTGATGGAATGGTTTCTTCCGCCTGTAATTTTCATTTTGGTATCAAAGTATGACAGTGCCATAAGCTCCCAGCTAAAATATTTTGTTTTCTTTATTTCCTCAAAACCAAATATCCTTCAGATAATTTTGAGCATTCAAAATTTAGGTCTCCGTATGTACTTTTTCACTCAGGCGATAACTTCTTTCCTTACACTTGGCGCATTTGCTCTTTTCAAAATTCCTTGCCAATTTCTTCCTATGTTTTTCAAAAACTTTCACCCTTTTTAACAGAACTGTACTTCCAGTCGTGCGTCAACTTTAAAAAGGGTAGAAGTTTTTGAAAAACATAGGAAGAAATTGGCAAGGAATTTTGAAAAGAGCGAATGCGCCAAGTGTAAGAAAAGAAGTTATCGCCTGAGTGAAAAAGTACATACGGAGACCTAAATTTTGAATGCTCAAAATTATCTGAAGGATATTTGGTATTGAGGAAATAAAGAAAACAAAATATTTTAGCTGGAGGCTTATGGCACTGTCATACTTTGATACCAAAATGAAAATTGTAATGAGGTACAGAAGGGAAGTATTGTAGGATACAGATTAGACAGTGGAAAGAGCAAAGCCAAAAGTTCATGGATTCTGATTCTGTTCTTGGACCATCTGACGGACAGAAAAAATCGGAAAGCACGGACTACTTAGATTGTAGCATATTTTCAGCGAAATGCGCGGACTAAATTTCTTTAAGAAGTACAGCGATCGTGCGGAAAGGTCATTCTTAATTCGGATTTTCTAGTGCGAGCATCAACAGCCTAGAGAAGACGGCTAATAAAGGCTACAAAATATCCTGGGTTTACGACAAGACCTCGCGATTTGTTTTCAGTATAAATCTATATATATAAAAAGCAATTTCTGTGGGTTTGTTTGTTTGTTTGTTTGTTTGTTTGTCCTCTATAGACTCAGCCGTCTTAAGAGCTAGAGAGCTAAAATTTGGCATGGATGCTCATTAGGACCAGGAATGATGAAAAATGTTTTTAGATTTTCGGAAGACCCCTTCTGAAGGGGGTCGTCCATACAAGACAAATAGTGTTTTCGCGATATTTACGTTATTTATTGTCGGATTGTGATGGAAATTTCCACATGAGGGTTTCGAGAGAAGCTCAATTGATTTCAGGCATTGCATTTTGGGTCAGGGGTCGGCAAAATGGGTCGTCCATATGAACTGTTTAATGTTTTTGCGATATTGGCGTTATTGTACATAAGATTGAGGTGAAAATTTGCACATTGGAGTTTTGAATGACAAGCAATCAATTCCGGGTGCTAAATGCAGAGTCGAGGGTCATCCAAAGGGGTCGTCCATATCAAATGTTCGCTGTTCTTGCTATATTGACGTTATAGTGCATCGGATTCAGATGAAAATTGGTACACGAGAGTTTTGAGGGACGGGCAATCGATTGTTAGTATCGAATTTAGAAAAAGGGGCCGGCAAAAGGGGTCGTCCATATTACTTTTAAGGATTTTTGTGATATTGACGTAATTATACATCAGATTGAGATGTAAATTTGCACATAGGAGTAATTAAGGACGAACAATTGATTCCAATTATTCAAATCTTGGTCAGGGATCGGCCAAAGGGGCCGTCCATACTTAGTTTTCACTGTGTTTTAGATATTGACGTTATTATACATCGGATTGGAATGAAAATTTGCACACGAGAGTTTTCAGGGACGGGCAATCGATTTCTGATATCAGAGACCGTAAAATAGGCCACCGAAAGCGGATTTTTAGCCATCATTGCATTGTTATGCAACGATCGAGTCGAAATTTATACACGGGGGTTGCGACGGTTAATTGATTCATGATTTCAAATAAGTAGCAGACGACAGAAAAAGCGATCGTCCAATATTTTTGCAATTATTGCTAAACAATGCATCCGGAAATGCATCTTGAAAATGCTTGGCAATTGCTATTCTTACAAACTGTTCATTGCATTTTCCAAATTGAAAGCGAAACGGAGTTCGTACGGGATCAGCAAGTTGTTCATAAAAATTATTTTCGTTGATTAAATTGTTTTTTTCTGAACAGGTTCATAGTTCATGCAGTAGAGACCTTTTCTGTGACATGTCAATCGCATTACTCAGTAAAAAAAGTAACAAACAGGCCTTAAAAAGAATAAAAACAAAAAAAAGCAAAAAAAATAAAAAATAAAAAAAGAAAAAAAAACAAAATAAAAAAATAAACCAATTTAAATTTAAATATGAAAATAAACAATTTATTTATTAAATACTAGCTAATCCCGTACGAACTTCGTTTCGCTTTCAACTTTAAAGCTGATGATTTTGTATTTGGGTGGTAATTGGGACGCATTTTCACCAAAAAATTGCTTAAAATACTAAACAGAATTTGTAAGCGACCTACTTGCTTGTCTACCAAACGGAAATTTAAAATAAGAAATTGTCTAGATCTCGTGCATAATACAACAATTATTGCAAAAACATGAAATAGTAAATGTGGACGACCCCTTTTTCTGTAGTCTAATAGAAAGTTTGTTATCAGGAATCGATCCTGCAAAACTCTCGTTTTTAAATTTTTCCTCGATATAATGTCTAACAACGTAATTATTGCAAAAAAATCGAAAATATTAAGACAAACCCTTTTACTGATTCCTTGCCAAATTTGACATGTGAAATCAAGACAATAGGGCTTATTCAGAGTGTCACGTGACGTGATGTGCAAAATCGTCACATCGTTGTGCCGACTCCAGAAACCATTCTAGGCTAGAAATTTCAGCTCAAATGTCCTGTGATCGATTTTTGGAACTCATTCATACTAATGTTTCTTCTCTGAAACATTTCCTGGAGTCAGGATTAAAAAAGTGAAATTTTATCAGTCACGTCACTCGACTCGCAGATTAACCCCTAATTCTAATTCTAATTTGTTTATTTAGAGAGGATTTTAACCGACATGGTCATTCTTCCTCTTGATAAAAGGTTTACAATATTTACAAAAACTTAAATTTTGTGAAGTAAATTAGCACTTTTAAGAAACTGTATGAGATTATCTTCGTTAACTGTGTTCAATGCTGATACGATATCGTGGTCGATACCACTGGCTCGCCTTTCCTTCGCGTACAATCTACGCGTACAATAACGTGGGCCACTGTCAGCGGCTCATTGCAGGAAACGCACATTTGGATACCCTTAGTGAAAAATTCCAGGTGTGTAAGTAGGGTATGTCCAATTCTCAATCTGGTAAGGGCACGTCGTTCCAAGGGATCCTCTCTATCCATCCATCGTAGAGTATTGTTTTTTATTCTTCTTAGAAACAGCTGCCGGTTACTTTGCCATTCTTCTTCCCATTTAATTCTCAACTCTGATCTCACCCAGGTGATAACGTCGTGAGCTGGGATTTCAATTGACTTCCTTGGTCCGTTTCTTCCTTTTGCTGCCAATTCATCCGCTTTTCTGTTTCCTTCGATGCCAACATGCCCAGGAATCCAGCATAATGTGGCACTTAGTTTTTTCTGCTCTTCCTCAGATTAACCCCCAATATAGCAAAAACAGTGAACAAATAATATGGACGACCATTTTTGCCGACCCCTGTCTCGAGATTTGAAATCTGAAACAATTGAGCGTCCCTCAAAACTTCTATGTGAAAATTTTCCAATCCAATCCAATGCATAATAACGTCAATACCGAAAAAACATTGAACAGTTTATATGGACGACCCCTTTGACCTCTAAATAAAAATTCGCCTCCTGAAATCAATTACTCCTTCATTGAAACTCCCTGGTACCAAGTTTCCATCTTAATCCAATGTATTTAAGCATTAATATCGCAGAAACAGTGTTAATATGGACGACCCCTTTGGCCGATATTTGACCCTGAGTTTGAAACCTGGAATCGAATCTACGTATCAAACCATGCAATCGTTCCTCAAAATACTCTTTTGCAAATTTTATCAAAAATAAATCTATAATAACGTCAATATCGCAAGAACATTGAACGGTCGATATGGACGACCCCTTTTGCCGAATCCTTCTACAAAATTTGATAACTGGAATCGATTGTCCGTTCCTTAAAATCCCCGTCTGCAAATTTTCATCTCAATACAATGCATAATAACGCCAATATGGTAAAAACATTAAACAGTTGATATGGATGACCCCTTTGGCCGACCCCTGACCCTGAATTTAATACCTGTAATCGATTGCTCGTCCCTCAAAACACTCATGTGCAAATTTTCATGTCAATCCAATGCATAATAACGTCAAAATAGTAAAAACACTGAACAGTTCATATGGACGACCCCTTTTGCCGACCCCTGACACGAAATTCAATACCTGGAATCAATTTCTCAACTCTCAAAACTCCTATGTGCAAATTTTTGTCACAATCCGACAAAAAATAACGTCAATATTGCGAAAACAATATTTGTCTTGTATGGACGACCCCCTTCAGAAGGGGTCATCCAAAAATCTGAAAACATTTTTCATCATTCCTGGTCCTAATAAGTATCCATGCCAAATTTCAGCTCTCTAGCTCTTAAGATGGCTGAGTCTATTGTGGACAAACAAACAAACAAACCCACAGAAATTGCTTTTTATATATATAGATCTAGTGAATTCAAGCTTATGTGTGATTTTATACTTGAAAGTTATAAAAATGAAATTTCATTTTTTTTGAACCGATATTATCCGAGTTGAACCGGATATTTGATAGAATGTATTCATATTTTGTAAGTTAATATTCTATGTATTTAATTCTTTTTAACGTATTTTATGTATTTAAGTAAGCTCCTTCCTGACAGGTAAATCTTCCTTTTGTTTTAGTAAGCTTAATAAATGCGGCGACTCAAATGTAATGCAACTTTTATTTGAGGAAGAGCTTGTCATTATACATACATATCATGGAAAGCTTTGGTGGAACATGCCTTCATGTTTTTACAATGAGATGTTATCGAATGATTAATTTCATTGATGATGTCGAAATTCCTGTATCTTTAGAGATGGTTTGGAGTATGTATGGACTTAATAAAAACTTTCAAAATGTCTTAGAAGAGCTTGAAAAATATAAAAATTGCATCAAAAGATCATTAAATAGTGAAATCATTTGAATGCGAGAAAAAGATTATGATCAATTTAATGACAACGAAATTGACGAATTAGGAGATAATTTCAACAACTCCTACAAGGTGCTTCCTTTCTGTTGACTTTAGTCGTGCTTTTTCCTCCATGGGAGTAGTAAGGCTCCGTCAATCCAATACCGAGCCTTTTTTTTTGGTCGCCAGCAGTGATGTTAACCTTAGAGATTTTGAGTGGATCTTCCAGACTTTTAAGCCTTCCGCCAGACATTTTTTCAGGTTTCCAGACTTTTTACATTTCTTCCAGACAATTCCAGATTTTTAGGTTTAGCCATGAGTTTTCAACAAAACAAAAGAAATTTAAAATGTTCCAGATGTGAAATTGTACGGAATGATGAGGATGAGGTTTTGAAAAGTGTAAAAGATGTTTAGAGAGTAAAATTCTACGGGAATATAAGTGAAACAGGGCGTTAAGCATAGCACGTCGACGCCCATGCAATTGATAGTCACAGAAAAATCTGTATATTGTACGATTTAACGAGTAAAGTAATGAGCATTTAAGTATCCGCCAAATTAAAATCTGGCGACCAGAGTTGCCAACTGTTTTTTTCAAAAAAGTCTGGTAGATTTGAAACAAATGTCTGAAATAGTCTGGTGGTCCTTTTTTGGTTGTCAGATCTTGATTTTGCAAATAGTGTCCTGCTCAGTGCTTTCCTCGTATAATGGCCATTTGATGTTACTTTTAATAGCTGCGGGCGGGGGAGAGTACGTGCTGTGCTTATCTCCCTGTTTTAAGCATATCTCCATAGCATCCTCCATTAAAATATATATAAAACGCTATGGACTCCTTATTCTTATCATTTCCTGCCATTACACCATGAGCATTTTTAATTTTCATTGGGTTGTATTTATGACAATTTACGGTCAATACCAAATGTTTGGAATTGTCTGGAAGATATGTCAAAAGTCTAGCCTCGAATGACAATTGCGTCCTTAAAATCCTATTGTAAGATGAATTCCTGAAAAACAAATAAACATCTCTGAATCGTTGTCCGGTTCATGCGCTTAAGTTGAGCGGCTCAATCTTCTAGGAGATTTCACTTAGCCAGTAGCTACGTTGGCGTTCGATGATGTATACTTACATACACACCAAAAATTTTCGAAAATTAAACGAGACAGAAACGCTTCAACACCTAATTGTTTTCTCTACCTAATTCAGATCAGATCTAATTTTACATCATTTTTTATCTAAACTACACACACCACCAAAATTTACACTTTTGAACGAACGTTAAGCTCGAAAAGATTTAAATTTATTTCATAAGGGATGTATTTTTATGTTATGTGAATGTAAAAACATTGAATAATTAAAATCAAACAGTCATTGACTACCCCTGTGACCTGTGACGCATTCAAGTAGTTTGCCGCGGGTTGGAATTGAGGGACATAAATAATAACATAATGAGTTTATAATGAGTGTAAACCGTGGAAAACTAAAAAGAAAAAAAAAATTATGAATGTAAACAGAAAGAATGAAAATCGTCAACAAATCTGCCGGAGAATGGCATATTTCCGCATAAAGTTGTATGAAATGTTTCATGAAAAAATGTGTCTATCAGATTTGCCTCGAATATTGCGCAAGGTAGTTGATCTTAATTCTGAACTAAAAAGGATTACCACCGGACAGTGGAAGTGACAGAAAACGATGATGGGAACACCCGCATCAAAAGCTGCGATAGATGAGCTTATCCGAAAAACTGTGAGTAAAAAATCCATAGACTAGCAATAAAAGCAACCAAGAATTTTATTTTACAGTTTCCCTGCCGCCGCATTCGGGTTTCAGTTCACAACCCAATGGACGCTCCAGTCGCTGGACAATTTCAACCTAAATTAGAAATTTTTTTGTCCAAATGTGACCAATGGCTTTTTGTAAGGAATTAGTTCTACTGAAAGAGATCTTTGTGAGAACTGTTATCGGATCTTAAACCAGAAATGCCTCAAAATATTCTCTAACCATAAGCGAGGTCTGCACGGCACTTCACTGCCGTTATCACGGTAATTGCATGACTCCAGCAACCGGTCTCCTGCTGCATTTAGTTCAGTATTCCCGTCTCTGGTGCACAGCGTAGGAATCTTCGTGAATACAGTGGCCACGAACAATGCTGGTGACGCATCCTATACACTTTTCTTTCACCCTTGTACAGCTCACGTTCACTTCACTTTCCGTTTCCATTGTGGGGGAACGATTTTGTTTGACCGGCTATGTTTGGTTTGTTTCAGAGATTGTTTGTGTTTTGTTTACTTCTACATTTTCCGCTCCCGTACTGCAGGATATCGGTACGGGATACGGAGGAGTGAAAATTGAGCATCTTACTTAGGGGGTATCCATAAACATCGGAATATGTATTTCTCACTTCCAGCCTCTTTAAACCAACCAACAATTTAAAAAAAATAGAAATGTAAATACACGGTTTCACCACATCATAATATCTTGAATTCAAATGTTCATACTTTTTGTAAAATTTTATAAATACCTACTAATTTCAATAAGTCCCATTTTTCATTTTTTCCATTTCCGTACGCCCATGAAAAACTTTCTCTCCCTCCCATTCGAAAAAAATCTCTTCATTCTCCCGCATAAGTTTCATTTGTTTTGATTTGGATATTCTGATTACTTCTGATCAACTTTACAGAACGACGGAATAAATCATTCCGAAAGATAAAAAAGTGGCCCACAAGTGACTTCGGTTCCGGCTAATAATGTTGGCTACTCTTGACGATAGGTTGCTTTACCTTAGAAAAGATGCTGGTATTGGCGGCTGCGTTCAGGTGAGTTTTTTAAGTGTATTAAGTGTAAACATTTAGTGTTCAGAAGTGAAAGTTTCATATATTCCAGCTTTCGGAGGCTCAGGCGGTGCGGTTCCGATACCATTCGAAAACAAAATCAATGTCGGCAACTTGCAGTGAAACGTTACTACCCAATCGGATATCCACTTCTGAAACTCATCAGCTGGGTGCTGTTCAGGTAAAATATTTCTTTCATTTGTTATGTCCGGTGGTAATCTTTTCAAATCTTTTTATAGAATGTGCGACAATAAATTTAACAGGAATTTGCGACGCAGAATAGCCCCATTCCATGCCTTTTTCAACATTAGTCGGAATGGTACCTATCTGAAGAAGTTGGCCGTTTAAAAACTTCCGGTGCACCAATGGAAGCCAACGTAACGAAGGTCTACCCGGTATCGGTCCAAGTCTACAACCAGGAAGCTAAAAATGGGCAAGGATCTAAGAAGATCGTGGGTCTCGCCATGGTTTTCCTAGGAAAAGGGCAAGTACTATGATCAACATTTCGCTACTTCCATTATGGAAATTACAGTTCTGTTGATAGATTTTTTTCAACTTTGGAATTTCATAACTTTTTTGTTTGTGAATATTTCAAACATTTTATGAAGGATAAATAATTATCCTATGAAATTTGGCGTTTCTTTGATGTTTCTGTGTGACTTGAGACTTAACAAAAAAATGTTATTTTCTTATTGAAATTCACTCAAGCCTAAATATCTCAGAAATCACGCAATACCTAAGTTAAAATTCTACAGAGCAAATCTTAGAAGATAAAACTATCATGTGGTACAATTTTTGGGCATTCACCGATAGATGCAATTTCAATATAATTTCGGATGAAAAGAAAATATCTACTTAGTAAAAGGTTACAGCAGTTTGAAATTTAAGTTTAAATTGCAGCACGGAAACTTTGTATAGAATTATGAACGGCACTGTAGTTTGTAAATTCCTTCTCGTAAACCTAGTTCCTAAATATTAGATGATGGACGGATAAATTTCACAATTATTGTCGGTTTATGTTGGCTGTTAATTTATTGTGAAAATGTAAACAAAATCCAATAAAATTTGATTTGTTCTAATTGTGTTTAGATTTATTGCTATGCGTTACAATATCACAAATTCTTTCTCATTTGGGGATGACCATTTCTGTTATTTTTGAAAGGCAAGAAAACAATTTTTTACCCGCCGCTCTGAAAATTCAGTTGTTAGTATTGGAATATTACACGCTCTTAGTTTTACAGCTTTTCTTGCATGTAAAGAAATCCCTGTATTGATGTATTGATTGGACTCTGTTGAATTCTATGTCGAAATCAATGTAATTTTATGTGAAATGCGATGATATATTTATGTGCATCCAGTTTGACATAAAGTTATATCCTTTTCGATGTAATTTTACGTCTCCGATTATTTATGGCTTCAAGCGTTTCTGTCTTCTCTAGTGTAATTTTATGTCAAAAATGATGCTTCAGTTTTGTGCATCCAATTTGACATAAATTTACACCAAAAAATTAATAGTGTGTACCATCATTATTCACAAACGAAGCGGGTGGCAATCGTAGAGTTTTGCATAATTATTTATTTTATAATTTCGCTCGGGAGCAGGTTTTTCTTTTTGCTAGTCCGGATCAACCGGATGGCGGGCGGAGCTCACAGGTGTTTACATGTGGGCTTGCATTCCGTTGGGAATTGCTCAATTCGAGCACGCTTCAACAAACCGTCCCCTACCTCACTACTGGTTCCGCGATCGGCTGCAGTAGGTTTTCCCAACTTGAAGCCGCAATGACAAAACATCCTGATCTTGGCTAGGCATGGTCAGAATTCCACTGACTCTCACTATCATTTTGGAAACTTTCGTTACCGTGAACACAAAGTTGCTGGTTATTATGAGGAGTCAAGGGTGGGCGATATCTACGTGAGATTGATTGTTTTCTATCGTACGAAGGAGATAACTACAATAAGGGAATTTAACTCAATTAGTCAATAGAAAGATTGAACTAAATGTACTTAATTCGAAGATTGATTTGTAAAACAACTGTAGTCAAAAATGGAGACATCTACCATACGAAAGCATACATGCGAATGTATCATGTTTGACCGTGCTTTCGAAGCGCTAAGATCAGCTGTATGTCCCCAGAGGGTGAATGCAATGAATGGTCCGGGGTGTAACTTTGGCAACTCCATAACCTCCCAATGACGACTTCCATAATAAGTGGTGCGCCTCTCTTTCCCCTTCCCATCTCCACCCTGGTCTCTCGTTGGCTGACCGGTTCGACCTGAGTCTTACCGAGTTGTACATCAAAGTCAGAGAGCGAAAAAAAAAATTAATATTGAGACAGGGTTCAGGTTTTTTTCATCTTCTGTACGAGCAAATTGTCTTGAGGAGGTAATACATACATACATATATGAACGTGCAACAATAGCAACGTGTCATTGGAGATGGTACGACCGCACGTTTCTTCTGATTTCGGTGCAGATGATCAAACACAAGTTGCACGTTCCTACCTTAATACATTACCTGTTACGAGAAGATGAGCTCATAAAATGATGGCCCAGCTCAGCTGTATGTAATCTTGTTCCATTTGCGAAGATAATTCAGTTGTTTGGCCGCTGTTCGGTGACATGTAAATTTTCAGGTTCGTCACGATCGATTCGTTTTACGAATTCATAGCTATTTAACTTATGAAACGAAATGTGACAACACATGAAGTTTGCGTGTCTATGAATATATGCAGACATAATCTATTGTATTAGATTCTATTGACATTGTCACATGGCCCTCAGGAAAAAGTTAAAAAGCGGAAATTGTCCACATTTCAACATGTTATGAAGTCATTAAAAAAACATAACTTAGTATGGCGGATTGATTCAAATATTTACCTTGAAAACTTCATATTGGTTTGAAAACTCTTCCTTCACCAATACCAAAATTTTTCAGAAAATCATAGTATGTTTTTGAATAAAACTTTATATAATTAAGTAACTTATCACGCATGTTTATGATCTTTTTCTAACACACGTTTGTATACATTAAATTTCATCCGTCAAAATTTGGTTTTTTATAGTGTTAACCCCTGAATATATGCTGCATCTTCATACTTATTCTTATAATAGCTTAAGTGACGGAAAAAGTTTTAAGTTACGGTCTGACAAACCATAACAATACTGCAACTAGTGTTTGAATGCCTTAAGGCTTTCAAGGCTGGATAAATATTCATATTATTTTATGTTTTAGAGTAAATAAAAAAATACTAAAAATTACTTTGATGATCGGTTGCCGAAAATAATTCTGTGTTTTTGCGAAAAAAAAATTCTGACTTCCTGTGATTCTACCCAAAAATTCTGTGATGGTTTTCTGTGTTGCTATTTCCATTAATTTTATTGAAAAGTCATTGGGTCAAATTGGGTCTTTTTTACATTCTACTTGAGAAAAATCAATCAACACTACAACTCTTATCATATTTTTCCAATTTGAAGTTAGAAATTCAAAATGAATATGGACATAACAATTTGAATTTTGAAAAAGTACAAAATTTGAAAAAAAATCTGAGAACTCTGTGGATTTTCTGGAAATTCTGTGTTCAGTGACACATATTCTGTGATGAAATTAGCTCCAAAATTCTGTGAAATTATACATTTTTTTATAATTTCGGCCACCTTGCTGTGGACATAATTCTTTTAGAAATCATTGAAGTTCAAAAGTGTTGCATGGGATTGACACTACCCCTAAATGACCACTGAACATTTCTGTTTCTGACGAGTCATAGTTAAAAAGTTGAATGTTTTAATGAACGCATTCTATAATGTATTTATCGTTATTTTAAATCAAACACATTTTCAATTTTTTGACAAAAAAATTAGAAAAATTAGAAAAGAGCTTGTTGATTTTAATTTTTGGTACAAATTCGGTTCATCTTTTATTTTTAGGAGTAGTCAAAAAAAAAAAATAATAAAAAATAAAAATATACATATTTTGTGAAAATTTTAGGACCCAAAATTAAAAAAAAAAACAAATCTTTGCAAAGTGGACTTTTTTCAAAGATCGCGTTTGCGGAAACTTTAAAGTATTTTAGACCTAAAGTGTTTTCGTAACATTTTACCTACATTACAAGTTCTTTAAAATGAATTTCTGATAAAAGTGATCTATCATTTTTTTTGTAATTTTCATTTTAGAGCAATTATGTATCCAGAAAGTTTTTAGATTGTAAAAGATGTAGTAAGTTTGTTCAAGACGCCAACATCGTAGAAGCTAACCATCAAAAGTTAGAAGGGTTCAAAAATAAAAAGTTAAACCTCTTCCTTTGTAGCTTTGTAATTGATTTGAGCTAGTGATTTTCAACGGTTTTTCCACTTCACAACAATGCGAATACTTACCAATGGGTTCTTTTGCACATCAAATGTGATTCTGTAAGGAAAATAGAAAAAAACGAATAATCAGAACCAAAATATAAAGCTTTTATAAAAAAAGGCTATTTTTAAAAACGAATAAAAAAATGTATTCTCAATTCATCCCATTCTTTAAAAAGCAATAAGATGAGCAATTATCAGATTCTGAAGCTTATATCTTTTTTTGAATCTATGCATTTTTTCTTAATCAAATATTTGATGTAAAACTAAAATTAACTTGAAATTTAATTACAGCTTAAAACCTTCTATAATTCATGTTTTGAATTTTTATGTATTTTAAATGAATGACAATCTGATTTAAAATGATGATTAACAAACAAACATAATCGGAATTAAAATATGCTTGCGAATACATACATAATCTGTGAACTGAAATTAAAATCCAAGTCTTAAATTTGAATCTGGAATCTGATTTCCACCCATCTTTTAACTCCAAACATCAACCGATTTTTTATATAATTCATAGTCTTGGAAAGCTTGCAACATGACTCAAATATGATTTCCAGACAATATTCAGCTACAAGCATTCCAAAGTTATTCAAAGTCAAAGATTTAAAAAAAATGCTTCGGGAAAAAGTGACAAAAACATCAAATATGAAATTGTACGGTGATGGACATACGCGGAAGTAAGACGAAAAAGTCGTACATAATAAGAAAATAAATGTTAAATCGAAATATCCAAATGATAATATGTCCCTCTCACTTCTAAAGAAGCGTATGGGGGACCCAAATGGGCTTAAGGGACCATTACAAAAAAGGCTGTAAGTTAAGTGCTCGAAAAAAAAAATCTGAAGTAGTCCCAGTAATCAAATTTTGAAAAGTGAATTGGAAAGTTGAGGTAATTTGTGACATTTTTGCATCTTTAGATTAATAGAACACGAAACTCAGAATTTTTGACGACTATTCTAAGGTGTTTTGAAATTTTTATCAATCTACATTTTCTGAGACTATTCTAAACCTAAATTCGGTTCGCACTGTATGTTAACGCAAAAATGCACAAGAAAGGCAATTTCATACCGATTCTAGTGATGTACACACCAAAAATTTTCGAAAATTAAACGAGACAGAAACGCTTCAACACCTAATTGTTTTCTCTACCTAATTCAGATCAGATCTAATTTTACATCATTTTTTATCTAAACTACACACACCACCAAAATTTACACTTTTGAACGAACGTTAAGCTCGAAAAGATTTAAATTTATTTCATAAGGGATGTATTTTTATGTTATGTGAATGTAAAAACATTGAATAATTAAAATCAAACAGTCATTGACTACCCCTGTGACCTGTGACGCATTCAAGTAGTTTGCCGCGGGTTGGAATTGAGGGACATAAATAATAACATAATGAGTTTATAATGAGTGTAAACCGTGGAAAACTAAAAAGAAAAAAAAAATTATGAATGTAAACAGAAAGAATGAAAATCGTCAACAAATCTGCCGGAGAATGGCATATTTCCGCATAAAGTTGTATGAAATGTTTCATGAAAAAATGTGTCTATCAGATTTGCCTCGAATATTGCGCAAGGTAGTTGATCTTAATTCTGAACTAAAAAGGATTACCACCGGACAGTGGAAGTGACAGAAAACGATGATGGGAACACCCGCATCAAAAGCTGCGATAGATGAGCTTATCCGAAAAACTGTGAGTAAAAAATCCATAGACTAGCAATAAAAGCAACCAAGAATTTTATTTTACAGTTTCCCTGCCGCCGCATTCGGGTTTCAGTTCACAACCCAATGGACGCTCCAGTCGCTGGACAATTTCAACCTAAATTAGAATTTTTTTTGTCCAAATGTGACCAATGGCTTTTTGTAAGGAATTAGTTCTACTGAAAGAGATCTTTGTGAGAACTGTTATCGGATCTTAAACCAGAAATGCCTCAAAATATTCTCTAACCATAAGCGAGGTCTGCACGGCACTTCACTGCCGTTATCACGGTAATTGCATGACTCCAGCAACCGGTCTCCTGCTGCATTTAGTTCAGTATTCCCGTCTCTGGTGCACAGCGTAGGAATCTTCGTGAATACAGTGGCCACGAACAATGCTGGTGACGCATCCTATACACTTTTCTTTCACCCTTGTACAGCTCACGTTCACTTCACTTTCCGTTTCCATTGTGGGGGAACGATTTTGTTTGACCGGCTATGTTTGGTTTGTTTCAGAGATTGTTTGTGTTTTGTTTAC
Source organism: Uranotaenia lowii (assembly GCF_029784155.1). NCBI lineage: Eukaryota > Metazoa > Arthropoda > Insecta > Diptera > Culicidae > Uranotaenia > Uranotaenia lowii. The sequence continues at coordinate 243,083,678 of NC_073692.1, read as the reverse complement.
TTCTACATTTTCCGCTCCCGTACTGCAGGATATCGGTACGGGATACGGAGGAGTGAAAATTGAGCATCTTACTTAGGGGGTATCCATAAACATCGGAATATGTATTTCTCACTTCCAGCCTCTTTAAACCAACCAACAATTTAAAAAAAATAGAAATGTAAATACACGGTTTCACCACATCATAATATCTTGAATTCAAATGTTCATACTTTTTGTAAAATTTTATAAATACCTACTAATTTCAATAAGTCCCATTTTTCATTTTTTCCATTTCCGTACGCCCATGAAAAACTTTCTCTCCCTCCCATTCGAAAAAAATCTCTTCATTCTCCCGCATAAGTTTCATTTGTTTTGATTTGGATATTCTGATTACTTCTGATCAACTTTACAGAACGACGGAATAAATCATTCCGAAAGATAAAAAAGTGGCCCACAAGTGACTTCGGTTCCGGCTAATAATGTTGGCTACTCTTGACGATAGGTTGCTTTACCTTAGAAAAGATGCTGGTATTGGCGGCTGCGTTCAGGTGAGTTTTTTAAGTGTATTAAGTGTAAACATTTAGTGTTCAGAAGTGAAAGTTTCATATATTCCAGCTTTCGGAGGCTCAGGCGGTGCGGTTCCGATACCATTCGAAAACAAAATCAATGTCGGCAACTTGCAGTGAAACGTTACTACCCAATCGGATATCCACTTCTGAAACTCATCAGCTGGGTGCTGTTCAGGTAAAATATTTCTTTCATTTGTTATGTCCGGTGGTAATCTTTTCAAATCTTTTTATAGAATGTGCGACAATAAATTTAACAGGAATTTGCGACGCAGAATAGCCCCATTCCATGCCTTTTTCAACATTAGTCGGAATGGTACCTATCTGAAGAAGTTGGCCGTTTAAAAACTTCCGGTGCACCAATGGAAGCCAACGTAACGAAGGTCTACCCGGTATCGGTCCAAGTCTACAACCAGGAAGCTAAAAATGGGCAAGGATCTAAGAAGATCGTGGGTCTCGCCATGGTTTTCCTAGGAAAAGGGCAAGTACTATGATCAACATTTCGCTACTTCCATTATGGAAATTACAGTTCTGTTGATAGATTTTTTTCAACTTTGGAATTTCATAACTTTTTTGTTTGTGAATATTTCAAACATTTTATGAAGGATAAATAATTATCCTATGAAATTTGGCGTTTCTTTGATGTTTCTGTGTGACTTGAGACTTAACAAAAAAATGTTATTTTCTTATTGAAATTCACTCAAGCCTAAATATCTCAGAAATCACGCAATACCTAAGTTAAAATTCTACAGAGCAAATCTTAGAAGATAAAACTATCATGTGGTACAATTTTTGGGCATTCACCGATAGATGCAATTTCAATATAATTTCGGATGAAAAGAAAATATCTACTTAGTAAAAGGTTACAGCAGTTTGAAATTTAAGTTTAAATTGCAGCACGGAAACTTTGTATAGAATTATGAACGGCACTGTAGTTTGTAAATTCCTTCTCGTAAACCTAGTTCCTAAATATTAGATGATGGACGGATAAATTTCACAATTATTGTCGGTTTATGTTGGCTGTTAATTTATTGTGAAAATGTAAACAAAATCCAATAAAATTTGATTTGTTCTAATTGTGTTTAGATTTATTGCTATGCGTTACAATATCACAAATTCTTTCTCATTTGGGGATGACCATTTCTGTTATTTTTGAAAGGCAAGAAAACAATTTTTTACCCGCCGCTCTGAAAATTCAGTTGTTAGTATTGGAATATTACACGCTCTTAGTTTTACAGCTTTTCTTGCATGTAAAGAAATCCCTGTATTGATGTATTGATTGGACTCTGTTGAATTCTATGTCGAAATCAATGTAATTTTATGTGAAATGCGATGATATATTTATGTGCATCCAGTTTGACATAAAGTTATATCCTTTTCGATGTAATTTTACGTCTCCGATTATTTATGGCTTCAAGCGTTTCTGTCTTCTCTAGTGTAATTTTATGTCAAAAATGATGCTTCAGTTTTGTGCATCCAATTTGACATAAATTTACACCAAAAAATTAATAGTGTGTAACTGCATTGGCGGTAAATAAAATTTTTTTACGCGGTTTGAAATCCGTCGATAACGTATAGGACATGGAATGTTCTCGCTCAAAAAACGTGTTGATTCGCGAGAGCCGTATAGAAGAACCGTATCGAAGACAAAAAACTTTGTAAAAAGAAGTCGTGTTAGAAAAACTAAGCAAAATCAAACCGCGTAAAAAAAAACCTTAGTGCATGACTAACTCAACTTCAGCTTTCTCAGGCACTAAGTGTTCGAACGCCTAATAACTGACTTACAGTGTTTTTAATGTTTTTCAAGTAATGCTGAATATTGTCTGAAAATCATATTTTAGTCACGTTACAAGCTTTCAAAGACTACGAAGTATATAAAAATCGGTTGAGAAACAAGAGAGTTTTAACGGAAAATGTTAATTTTATTTATTTACTTGGTATTCCGGGAAAAGTGTTAGGGGTAATTTGACCCTCGGTGGTATAAATAGGTATACCACTAGATACGTTGTCGATACGATACGTTCATTTTCTTCTTCTTCTTTCTTTGTAGGAACTGCAACAGCTCCTAAAAGGTTGGGCCAGTGACTGTGACTATGTGCCCAGATACGTTCATTTTGAAAACTGCAATAGTCATGTACAAAAATTTGCGAAAAAAACAATTATAATAAAAGTTATAATCATTTGAAGTTAAAAAAAAAAATGTCACTTGACCCCCTTCGGTACGTTTAGTGTCAAACAATGGATATAAATAAATAGGAACTCTTAAGCTGAAATAAGGTTCAATCAAAATTCAAAATTTTCAAAAAAAGAAATCTACAAATTCTTTGTTTCCAGTATAATATTGTTGATTTTTTATACCCCTTAACTTATACAATTTTACTAGCATTTTTAGCAATAAGTTTTGCGTAAAAAATGTACTGAAAAAACTGAGATTTTCGGCTACGGGTTTTCAGGACATAGTAAAGTTGGTAAGTACATATATGTAAAAGTTAAAGAAGTTAAATTCTTCCGACGTTAATAAACCTACACCGTCCTTGATCTTTGATCTTGCCCTTTGCAACAGGCACGTGCATATAACTACAACGCGTTGCCACTTGCCAGCTAATTCATGGGTCAAGTTTTGCGCAGCCGATGAAAAGAATTTGCACCAATAAATGGGTCCTCATGGCAGCAGCTGCTGTTCCATTTATGACACGCTTTTCTTCCGCCAAACCATTCAAGGTATGCAGCCCTCATGGAAGAAATAACAAAAAAAAAAATTACAAAGTTACGCCCAGCTAAAGCAATAATGATGGGCGAACTTGAAATCCACTCAATTACGCGTAGGTATTTCCTTCTTTCAGTGCCTAATTATAGCTTTCCCAAAACACTTTACGAACATTTGGGCAAATTGAGCAAATTGCCAACCGTTTGCCGAGTAATTCACATTAAATACAGCGGCCGCTTTGAAACCTTAGTCCAGGGCGTTGCATCTAGGAAAAGTGATATTGACCGCAAACAATTTCCGAAAATTATAATGCCAGCTTATCGGAGCATATACTTTCGTGTTTTACACTAATTAACGCTTATCGGAACATCATCATCCAGCAGCAGCGGCACAGAAACGAGGCGGTTGCATTTCTTACACCATAACTATACGATAAGAAAAAACTCCCTGCTATGATTGACAGACCAGTGTTTTTTTTTACATTTCGGCTGTTATCTGCTGGACGGGACATGACAAAATAAACATAAACCAAACTCGAGCGATATTTTATCAGCGAACTTCTGGAGGAAAAAAAATTATGCAATCAGAAAACATATCTAGGTCAAACATTGGAAATGGAGACATTTAACGTTTGTTTTTCCTGACATTCCACCATGCTAGCTAATTCGGAAAAAAATCGAGACTTTCAAAAGAATCAATTAACGGAACGAGCAGTATTGACCCCAGTTCGAGGTGTTCGTTGAAGGCTTCGAAGATCTTGACAAAATGATTGCTTGACGTCTTGAAGTGTTCGTTGATTGTAATTAAAATTAAGTCTCATCAAAACGGTAGCGAATTCAAGTGGTCTTGAAACGTGTCTTTGAGCCGTCTCACTGAAGACGCTTTGGCGAGATGTGAAGCTTCCAAACACGTCGTTTCAGTCGGAACCAACAACAACATAAACCACGTGTGAGAAGCAGATGATTCGATGGTGCTGATGATGCTATCAAGGTTACTGTCTTTGCCGATCGTTTGATTCTTTCGTTTCAAGAACAAGCCCCATCGTTTGACGTACTTTGTTTTGAGTGATTCTTGGGAGCTTGAAGTTGAGTGTTTCGCTGAGAATGTTCTCAGTATGGAATACTGTTAAACTGTGTTTGGATCTTATTTGGAAGTCTTTTTTTTTTTTCAAATTAGTTTTGTAAAATTACAAGTTTTTCAATAATCTTTCCATAATCGATGTTTATGAAAAAGAAATATTTAAAGCTAAAATCTAGTAGACAAGACATTGGCATCCCAAGAATACAGAGTCGAATGAAATTCAAAGTGTTTTTTAAGGGCAATATTTTGAAATTATAGTTTAACAGAAAAAAAGCACTTAATATTAAAATATAAAGAGAAATCGAAAAACAGATATGAACCTCAGCTCTAGCTAGGCTTTAAAAAACAAACTTTTTACGATACATTTTTGTTTGCTTTTTAGAAAAAAGCGGATGAAGATCTATTTAAATGACCTTATTGTATGAAATCGCTTATTTTTTTATTTACATAGTATTCCGTCTCACGACATAACTTGAAGAACATAATTCCTAAAGTTCACTCGGTTCATAGCAACCGTTCTCCAATTTCTCGGGCACCCCACGTTCGCCAGATCACGCTCCACTTGGTCTAACCACCTCGCTCGTTGCGCCAACTCTCGTCTTGTTCCTACCGGATTGGTGGTATGAAACCGCTATGAGTTCAAAATTATTGTTCGAAATTTAAAAAAATGTTAAAAAAGGAGGTGACCATATGTATTATAATTAAAATTATCATACTCAAACAAATGTAATTTGTTTGAATTCGAATGGAATTGAACTCAGGGAAAAATATGAAAAAGAATATTCATATTCTGGATTCTACGCATGCAGATTTGAAATTTCAGTTCGAAATTTTAAAATTTATTCAAAAGCCTATACGTTTGAAACCTGGTCCAGAACCTTTTTGCAGCATCTCTCGCTGATAGACTACATCCTTCTGAAGTATATTTTATAAGTTCCAAGCAGGTTGTCAACTTCATTCGTGTAGTTCTTGAAGCGGAAAATGCAAACCAACAAAAAAGTGACAATATTGAAATAAATCAGAGTGATCCATTTTAATTAGCAACAATAAATAGCGGACAAACCACGCAAGATCCAACATTTGGTCGCAATGCTAGTAACCCACTAAGGAAAAACAATATAAAAAAACGAATTTAGAAAGTAAGGAAATTTTAATTTTTTTTGTTAAACTCAAAGGGTTAAAATAGAATGCCGACTTCTGCTTCATGTTCAGGATAGAATAAAAAAAAACGGGCAATCGTTGGAGGTGAGAATAGATAAAAAATGGAAAATATGGGATATTAGTCACCCTACCAACAAAACATTTATTCGAAACCGAGAGTTTGACAAAGAGGTCTGCAACTTTAATTCAGATCCCGAATGATTATTTCCCATTTTCCAGATTTTTTTTCCAGATAGGATATTCGATATAAACTTGGACTCATTATTAATAGATGCTTAAATTTATTAAATCTCCAAAAAACAGCTATAAATCCCATATTATAAACTCTCGCTGGGCTATTTTTTTCGTCATTTAATAAATGAACGAAAATGTGTTAAACAGATTAAAAAAAATAAAACGGGTGAGTGAAAGTTGCAAGATAGAGATAGTTATCTTATTCCAAATTTCAACCTACATATATTAAATAAAATATTGAGATTTAAAAAGTTTTTTAAAATGAAAGCTGAACTTCAGTTTGAAGGATTAAATTTCAGAGGTTTTTTTGCATGTGTTTTGGTTTTGTAAAAATTGTCTAAATAATTAAATTTGCCTTCATCTCATTTTACCGAAACTTGTTTACCAATTCATTTTATCATCTTTTCATGACAAGACTTATATGTGCATCGATTTTTAATCAAAATCTTTTTAAAATTATTCGAATTTCGTCCCCCCCCCCCCTTTCGAGATCACTCACATTTTATATGCTTTTCATATGGGACTCCCTCTCCCTTGAAAACGACAGGGGGTTTCAATACAATAAATAATCTGAAAATGTCAAAATTCGTTCAACAATACAATATATCATGTAACGATTTCAAATCAAATTTAAAAAAAATTTTTTTTTTTTTAATTGTGTGAATTTCGCATGAGAGTCCCCCCTCCTTGAAGTCGGAGCTGTTACAAAAACCGTCTCTAAGTCTAAAAGATTGTGTATACCAAATTTCACATTGATCGGATTCAGTGTCCGGCATTAAAACGCTAATCGCTAATTTATCTGCTCCGTGCTTTTTAGGTAATTTTCTCTGTTGTGGTATGAGCCTACTTGGTTGAATGATTCAGGTAATTTTGTTAAATAAAATCATGCTTTACACAACTTATGTCATTTTTATATTTTTAGGAATGTATAGAAAAATACTAAGACATAATTCTACGTCAGAACAGACACTTGGGCATTTGCTGGGCATTTTTGGCAACTAAATGAAAAAATAAACTATATCGTGAATTTAATGGAAAGTTTAAGTGTTTTACAGGCATAATCAGTATTAAAATATTTTCCTGTAAGTTTTCAAATTAAAGTTGGAAAAGTTGGAGTGTTGAAAAATTGAAAAAAATAAGCCTTAAAAATAAAATATTCATTCTGAAACATAACATGAATACTAGTCACTGAAACTTTGTACAAAATTTTAACCTGTGATTAAAGTGATTAAAGCTTTCCAGATGTTTTTTTAATGTTCTTTTTTTTTAAATTTAGCTTATAAAGCAAAATAACCACACACAAAATTTACCAGATAAGCTTAATCATGATTTCTTGTTCCTATGAATATTTACATATTAACATTTTTGCAGCTCTTCCTCCTTTTTTTTAAATTTACAAAGGTTTTTATTAAAGCATTTTACTTATAAAACTTTTAAGTGTTGTGGGTCTTACATAGAATATTCTAGTCAAATAATTTATGAATTCATGATTCATTGTTTCAAATCCAATTCGAGAATATAGTAATGAGATTCGGTTTTCAATGCTTCCTAAGTTCGCATTTATTTTAAAAATTATTTTTTTATTACCTACACGTTATAAATGACAAATTAAGATAAAATTTTAAGAGCTGATATAAAAACTTATCGTAAACGACCCTAATTCTGCGCAGCTAAGCAATCTGCTTGTACAATCGATACACTTTTTTTCTCCTCAAATTTAGAAATTTCTGTCTCAAAATAACAAAAAGCGCAGGTCTAGTCACGGTATTTGGATTTAAAAATACTATCAAACTTGTTAATTCTGGATTCTTAATTCTTAATGAGGGTTCCCTTCTTAATGAGGGTAGAGTGCCCCAAATAACCCGACATTTGAAAAAGTTGCAGGCTGCAGGCTTAAATTGATCCTAGGCCTAGTATAAGATCTCATGCCGAATTTGGGCCAGATCGGATCACGGGAAGGGTCGCTCAACGAGCCTTAAATTTGTATGGGATTTTAAGACATTTTGTTCGGGTGGAACAAGATAGTCCAGTTTTTCATGCGTAACTTTTGTCTCCTTCGGCCGATTTCTTTTGAAAATGGTTTTTCTTAATGCCTAAACTATGTCAAATATTTCATTCGGGAATTGCGTTTCGATTCGACTTATGATGAAAAAGTTATTAAACTTCAAAAATGGGGTAACTTTTTTCAGGGTGATATTCATCACTGTTAATGCTGCGTCAAAATGTTCGAAGCAGTGTCTCTGATTAATAGTGATGAATATCACCCTTAATAAAAGATAACTATTTTTTAAGCTTAATAACTTTTGTGTCTTAACTTGAATCGAAATGCAATCTTCGGGTGAAACGTTTGTCATAGTTTAGGTTTTAAGAAAAACCGTTTTCAAAAGAAATCGACCGAAGGGGACAAAAGTTATAGCTTAGCTTAGCTTAGCTTGATTGACTACTCACATCCACCTTTAATCATTGAACCCGAAATGCTTTATTTATAGTTTTAAATAACAATTAAAATTAAAAATTCCGTAAGTTTTTTAAGTGTATTTTATCAAAATAGTGTATTTTAACAATAGATATGTATTTTAAATCAAAAGCATTTCGAATTCCATGATCGGAGGCGTGGCTCAGTAGAACTAGTTCCACATCGCCAATGGTTGCTACTCCGTGATTGACCGAGGCCATCAATTCTATTCAAAGGTCAAACGAATGGTGCTTGGGATTAGCAAGCCATTCTCAATGCACAGAACTGATGCTCTCTCTTTTTAACATCAATAACGGCGCCGGCCACGTCCTAGTAGTCAATAGATAGGTTGGAAGAGAGAGAAAAGGATGAAAGATAAATGTTGTGCTTTAGGACCGAGGTCACCTCTGCATCCTAGCAAAAAATTTTTGTTTGGAGGTTTGGGTGAAAGGATATGATCAGGAGACACTTTTGACTAGTGTGATCTTTTTTAAAGCATCCTATTGTCCTACTATTTTAAAGGCAAAATGTTTACTAGTGAAAATTCAAGTGAGTTGAAAGTTATTGAAAAAAAAAAATTGTTAACATTCCCCGTTGATGACAAAAATTTTGCATCTCTTACTAAAATTTATATTCTTGGGGTTGTGCATGCTTCTCTTACTGAGTAAAGCCTGATTACTATGGAAAACATAGATTATCTTATGAAATATTCAAAATTTTGATTGTAACATACTAACTATGAAGTAATGAATAAAATTTTCAAAAAAAAAAAAAAAAAATTCATGTTTTCTTCTACATTTTGTACCTTTTAAGATTCACTCTTTTGAACCAACTTAATGTAAAAAAAGACAAATTATAAAAAGGATCTCTTGTGTTCTTCTATTTTTTTTTAAATTATGTGAATTTTAGTTTTTTAATTAACCTGAATGACAAGAATTGACGATTTTCCTGGATAGAATCCCTAGTGATGATACGTTTCTCACAAACGAAAGCTATTGGTTCGCAAAATCTATGAAATAAAACAATCATATATCAGTAATTTTAGAAAAAAATGAAAACTAGTAAAATGTGACACGTCAAGCATGTTTTCTAGCACTCAGAAATTGTCACTACCCCGTAGTTCACAAATCTTCATTAATCTTGTTCAAACCTGTAAGAGGCTTTACACCGTAAGAACTATCAAGCGCAGATCTATACACTTTTACTAAATTTGAACTATATTGGAAAATTCAACCAACCAATATGCCTAGATGCGTATGATAAACATTACTTTCAAACTACAACTCTATACAATTGTTTTTAGTCCGCACGTCTTTAACAAGAATAACAATAGAAGATTAGACAATTTACAATGAAATGTTATTATTATTTTTTGTTATAAGGATTTCATCGCCTGTGTTCTCACACACCACATAATCACTCTATACACTAACACACACACTAACACACACACACACACTAACACACACACACACAAACACACACACTAACACACACACAAACGCGTACGCACGTATTTAATCAGTTTTCAATTCAACACACAAATTTAAATGAAATGTTTCTTTCGCATGTGCACTAGCTAGACTACCATACATTCATTTTTGTAACAATCGTGTTATCTTTATGAACCCTTCCATAATTTATAAAAAAAAATCAATTCTGTCACCGTTTATAACACCATATAAAACTCGTACTTTTAGGATTTAAGATAATAGTTGAAACAATATTGAAACAGTCAGGCTAGAAACAAAAATGGTAATTCATACGAAAAAAAAAATCGATATGATAGAACGATATACAATTACTTGAACCATTCCATTAAATTGCTTCCTAATAAAAATCCAATAAGAACTGTTTACAGTTGTCAGAATCGTTAAGGCTGATGTCATGCTGAAGCAACTAGCAACGCGACCTACAACGCAACGTTCACACGACTAACCAGCTCTCATTTGATCTCCATGGAAATCGCGCAGACCTGTCATACTGGTTGCTTTGAGTAGCGCGACCAATCTGATGCCAATGTGTTTAGTAGCGCGACTAGTAGGAAATCCAATAGGAACATTGTTTTTTCTCGATTTGAAGCAGTGATTCCGGGTTTTACGCACAATAGTACGAAGATCTGTCCGAACTTGTGATAATAAACAAAAAACTATCTTAATCGGCGAGAAAATTTTCATGAATTCTTAGTTCCGGCAAAAAAACAAGGAATTTTGTCGGTTCAAATTTCGGCATTCTTGCAATCCGGGTCGTGATTTGATGAGTTTTTGATGGCTCCGGAAAGAAAGGAGACGATTCAAAGCATTATCAGATGTAGAGAAGTGATGATTTGTAGGGAATTTCAAAGTGACAGGTCGCGCCAGCATGACATACCAATGCAATGCAACGCAATCTTATTGGAACGTTGCGTTGCGTTGCGTTGCTAGTTGTTTCAGCATGACATCAGCCTAACGTTCACCCATCCGCATGCGTGCGCGTGTATGTGTATGCGGTTGAATGAATAACATGAGCCCTGTTCATCTTGTTGGAACTTTCTTACCTTATCACTCACCGGTGTTTAGACACTCCTACCCACCCGTCGTCTTCTTCATGGAATAAACTTTCACAATAACACATATGATACACTCCTTAACACTGCCTAGTACTGGATTACACTTCTCCACCGCAGCAAAAACATATTCAACCAATCAAACATATCACATTAAAAGTCACCTCTTCCTCCACTCGACCGAGAGCTAGCAAATTTCTGTGTGTACCGAGACAAAAACGCGACAACAATTCAAGGCAAAGCCGTTTCATTTCTTCTGCTCCTGACTATTGTGATTCAAACCGGAGAAAAATGTTATCGCTATCTTCAACATTTTAAAACCAATTTTCTTTTGAAACATGGATGAAGAGAAAAATCATCATGCATCATCATGAAAAAAAAAACAATTACCGGCACCCGTAATAGCAGTCAAACCGATCTTACCGAAAATGAGCAGGATGTTTAGTTGAATTTGCGTAAAGGGAATAATCATTCATCCCACACCCACATACAACGGCTTCGTTCAATCATGCAATGAATTCAAGTCCGAAACATCCACCAGGACGAAAGTGTTCAATAGGAGTTACGCATAAATAACGTAAAATGAATGACCATCTGAATTTTTCACTTTCAAAACAGCAATCTTTAAATTCTAAACCGAATGCTGTTATTTTCATTTGTATATAAAGTTCCGTGACAATAATATGAACGCATGTTAAATAGAATGTAAATGAAATAACGAAATTTAATATCTTATATATAAGTGAGTAATAAAGCATATTGCAATGCCATAACTAATAACTTAAAACAACTACGCTTCATATGCAATGTGTAACTGTAACTGTGTAGCTGTAATTTTGATTTATCTGCCAGTATGTAAAAAGCACACATTATTAAAAGCCACTACGATATTTAAACGTAAGAAAATCTAGTGTTACCGAAATACAAGTAATGGCGAAATCGCAGAAAATATTATTTTACGTTTGTAGTACACCATTTAAAAATTATTGATAAACTTGGAACACAAAAAAAAAATCGTTTTGGATTCCATTTGCTTAGAGTAAGTTAAACTTATCTTGATGATTTTTTCAAAGCCGATTCTTTTCTAAGCCCTTCTGAAAAGACAGCCCGGACACTCGGAATAGACGTCATAACTTGAATGAATAATCTAATTTAGCAAAATGAACTCTGAATAAATCCATGATGAAAAACTAAAGAGTAAAAGAGACAACACAACACACGCGTCGACCGTCCATTAAAATTTTCAAGACCGAACCGATTTCTAATACTGAAATTTAACTTATTGAGGATTTTTTTTAAATAAACTTTAACACTCCCTCAATGGATATTCGAAAGCCTCACAAAATAACACAAATTCGCGCGAAAACTCGGAAGAAATCCCTGCAAAACCTTTAAATTATTGAGACTCTAAACGCGACGCGTGTCGCTTGTAACTTCAAGTTTCTGCTGATCTCTCGACCGAAGGGGACAAAAGTTATATATGAAAAACTAGATTTTCATGTTCTTCCCGAACAAAATGTCTCAAAATCCCATCCAAATCTTAGGCTCGTTGAGGGACCCCTTCCCGTGATCCGATCTGGCCCAAATTTAGCATGAGACCTCGTACTAGACCCAGGAACAATTTAAACCTGCAACGCATAACTTTTTCAAATGTCGGGTCATTTGGGGCACTCTAATGGACAGGTTTATTAAATTCTTACCCAATACTATTATTTTCTTCAATTCAAATAACACGACAGAAAAGGATTGAAGCCGTTAATTCTTTTAGTTCAAAATAGTTTTCAAAATAGTTAATTCGTTCTGAAACGATTTTCAAAATATTTCTAAAGCTTTTTTCAAAAAGCCTATCGTTGTTTGCGCTTGCTTAAGACTTAGCAACTTGTTGAAATAACATTTTATTGACAGAACAGCGTTTACCTTAAAACCACTTTTTCCAAAATAACAAATTAGATTTTTTCACATATTTTCTATTATTTTTCACCGGTGAATATTAAATCTGGTGAAAATAAAAAAAAAATAAGTTCATTTTCTTTCATCTTCATTTTCATTTATCTCTATTCACGCTTTTTTTTAAATAATTGGATATAAATTAGGCCCGAACAAATAACATTTTTTTCTTTGGTCACACACCCCTTTGAAATTTCCTAAAATCCGAAGGGGGGAAAAAATAATTTTTGATGTATTTTATGGAAATATTGAAAAATTTATCAAATATTCGAAAGATTACAAGAGCAAAAAACAGATTGTGGAAGATGGAAGTTTTATCACTTTTTGTTGATTTTTCGATTAAAAATTACTTGATTTATAAGTTTTGTGCAATGATATAGTATGTATGATATAGTATATTTTGTTGCTTACAATCTTTCGTGTAATTTATTCCAATTTATTTAATTTATTTTTTTTTCTTTATTTGAGAGGTTTTCAGCCACAGGCTGGTTCGCTAAGCTCCAATTTATTTGTTTTTATTTTTTATTATCCCCCCCCCCCTCGCGATGTTCCAACTCTGAGTTATTATTGTTTAAGAATAATGTTATCTATTAGTCTATTATCTTGGTTCAAAATCAGCGTCAACCAAAATGAAAAAAATCAGCATCAATCAAATCTAAGAATTTTGATATTTGATCCTTTTGACTTGTTTCTACAGCGATGTAAATCGTAAAAAGCTATCCTTTAAAAATCTGCAGTCATAAAAGCATTGTACAAAAAATCGCTTTGGTCATCAAGTTCAAATATCAATTTGGCACTATTTTTATTATGTCTGTTTCAGTCAAATAAATCATATTAGCGACGGATATGTTTTTCAATAGCTGTCCGCCAACAGTAACGTTGATATAAAGCCACAATTGAAGTAAAGATGGAAAAACTACTACAGTGAGCGAAATAGTACCACTGTTACGGCATAACTGGCGGACCTCGCTGAACAAACCTAATACTCTCGGACTTGAAAGTGACATTTCTCTTGATATAGAAAATAAGGGGAAGAAATATAAGAATACTAATTTGGATTATCATCTTGGCGGAAAACTACATACAGTGTGCTTGGGATTTAAATAAACTTCAATTTCCCTTCAAAAGTAGTTAACACTCACACATTCTGTAGGTAAATATTTAAATTAGTAGCTTAGAAACTTTAACCATAATAAAATCTATAAAAATAGGTGATTTCCCAAACCGAAATATAAGAGGACACAATTTGTAAATTCGAGGTTAGGACACCATCAAGTGTGAGTAGCATATTTTCTCATAATCTACTAAACTATTTCTAATAAAAATGTATAGTTTTAGCTATATTTCACACCCAGAATCGCGGTGTATTTTCGCTCAAAAAAGGTGGCAAAACCCCCCCAACAAATCTAAAAAATTGATGTCCAATATGCCGGCCGGAAAACCACAGAATGGCGCTAACCGCAGTACGGAAGATGCGACAATATCGAATGCTCAAGGTGGTATTTCGAATTGTCAGGCATGTACAAAACCGGATACGGACAAGATGGTCATGTGTGATTCGTGTGACCGTTGGTACCACTATGAATGTGCGGGCGTAGGTGACAGTGTCTGCGACAAAAGCTTTGTTTGTACGATGTGCAAATCCTCCGGAAAGGATCCAGTCGATGCGGCCGTAGAAAAGGAACGAAATGAGCAGGCGGAACCGTCTTTGAGCAGCGCAACGAGCTCAAGAGTAGGTTCAAGCGTATTTTCTACCCGATCCCGGGCACGTTTGACTTTGAAGAAGCTTGAGGCCGAACGAGTTTTGCTGCAGAAGCAACTCGATATGGAACGTCGAGCCAAACTTGCCGAACAGGAGTTGGAATTCGAGAAACGTCAGCTCCAACTGGACCAGGAGTTTCATCGCGAGAAGTTTCGACAACTTGAAGCGGAGATTGAAAAAGCTGAGAACGCATCTCAAAGTCGCAAGTCAGTGATATGTGGGGTCGAGAAGGTCGAGCAATGGCAGATTGGATTACGTGAAGGTGGCGGGTGTTCGACTATGCAGCAACCCCAGAGACCAACATCGCAACCGTTGACGTCAGGTATTCCCGAGAACGACGTTACGCAAGGTAGGCGACGAAACATTAAGATGCTAGCAGACAAGCATGATTACCAGCAGGGTTTAGGAAATTTTAAGCAGTCTCAAAATACAGGAGCGATTCCTAAAGTTCCCTCTCAGAGAGTTAGCGACAAGTTAGACAAGCCAGTCATTTCCGCATTCCGGAACCAAAACTGTTCGTTAGACATTTCCCCTATTATTCATGATAATATCGAACGCGTAGAGAACGAATTTCTGCCAAAACCAGTTTTATCCGGTTTACGACAAAGTACACAGTATCTGCCTCAAAATTCATCGCGTTTTTATCCCGATTTTGTATCAAAAGTGGCTCCTGATGAAAGTGCGCAGAATATAGAAGCTAAAAAACATACCTCTAGTGGGAGAGTGCAAGAAATCAACCCACGCAGTGCAGTGAGAAGCAGCGGCGGTGCGGAGGTGGAGTATTTTGGAAACCGGTCAACCGAAGGCGAACCCAGTTCGAGAAGCAATTCCAGGAGTAGTCCGACACATCAACAGCTGCTAGCCCGTCAGGTGATGCCGAAAGAGTTGCCAGTGTTCGATGGCACCCCAGAAGAGTGGCCACAATTCATCAGCGCGTTCCAGACAACATCAGATGCCTGCGGATTTTCTGACGTCGAGAATCTCATGAGGCTGCAGAGGAGTTTAAAAGGTCCAGCCAAAGAAGCTGTTCAGTGCGAGTTGATGATACCTGCCGCCGTCCCGAGCATTATCGATACCCTACAAATGCTGTATGGAAGACCGGAGCTATTGGTTTACTCACTGCTACAAAAGATTCGACAAGTTCCTGCGCCGAGAAACGACCGTTTAGAGACCCTGATTCACTTTGGAATAGCCGTGAAGAATCTGTGTATGCATTTGGTAGTTGCTAATCAAACGGAACAGTTGAATAATCCGTCACTGTTATTCGAGTTGGTGCAGAAGCTTCCAGATGACATGAAATTGGAATGGGCGCTACATATGGAGAAGAATAAGATCAATGACCTGCAAACTTTTCTACGTACATGTCACGGTTAGCATCGGCCGCGACGAAAGTAACAATGAAGTCGAAATTACCAGGTGCCAAAACAAGCTCGTTGATTGGCAGTAAAACCGACAAACCAAGTTTGAAACCTTTCTGTGGAGCACATGCCGAGGAAAACTCATCATCCGGATACGAACCAGCTGACATTGAGAGAAGTACCAACGCCGTCGAAGGCACCAGAAGTTTTCAGCGATCAATGAATCCTACCTGCTTCATCTGTAAGGACCCGTCACATCGCGTAAAAGACTGTTGTGAGTTTCGAAAGCTGTCCGTCGAAAATCGCTGGAACAAGATAAAGGAGTTAGGGATTTGCCGAACCTGTCTAGGATACCATGGGCGACGACCGTGTAAATCATCAAAATTGTGCGACAAAGACAATTGTTATGGGAAACATCACACCCTACTACACTTGACTACGGCAGCAGGCGGAAATCAGCAGGGACATATAGAAGCGGTAATTAGTCATCATCGTTCCGGCCAATCTGCGCTTTTTCGGATGCTTCCAGTAACTCTATACGGGAACGGCAAATCCATAGAAGTTGTTGCCTTCATCGACGACGGTTCATCCATGACGCTGATGGACGAAGATATAGCGAAGCAGTTAGACATCAAAGGCGAACTAGCTCCACTTTGCCTTCGATGGACGGGAAACATCACACGTAGTGAAGCCGAATCCCAGCGGGCCAGCTTGACCATTTCAGCCACATCGAAATCGCAAAAATTTCCAATCCACGTACGTACGGTTTCTAGCTTAAATCTCCCGAAACAGACGGTTTGCTACGCTAAGCTAGTGCAAGAATACCCCCATATTAAAGGACTACCAATACAGGATTATAACAACGCTACTCCAAGGATTCTAATAGGAAATGATAATTCCCATGTTGGGGCAACGTTGAAGATCCGAGAAGGAGCTCCTGGCGATCCTATTGCATCGAAATGTCGCTTAGGGTGGTCGATCTACGGCGCTACGGGAAAAATAACGACTGAAGCAAAAACATTCCACATCTGTGAATGCAACTGCGACGAAAAATTGCAGAATTTAGTGAAGGAGTTCTTTTCGACAGAAAGTGTAGAGACATCTGGAAGCAAATATACCAAGTCAAAGGAAGATGAACGAGCGATTAGAATCATGGAGGAGACCACGACTCGTTGCGGTCAAAGATTTGAGACGGGCCTTATTTGGAAGTACGACGATTTTGAATTTCCTGCGAGTCGAGCTATGGCCGAACGGCGGCTACGATGTTTGGAGCGACGAATGCAGAAAGATCCAATCATTGGAGAGAGCGTAAGGAGACAGATGGCGGAGTACTTGCAAAAAGGGTACATTCATAAGGCTACCGAGGAGGAACTAGTTTCGGCGGACGAAAGACGGGCATGGTATCTACCATTAGGCGTGGCTCTAAACCCCAAAAAACCTTCGAAGATTCGAATATTTTGTGACGCAGCAGCTAGAGTGGATGGTGTGTCACTCAACGACATGCTATTAACAGGGCCGGATTTATTGAGTTCGCTACCGGGTGTTCTGTTAGGATTTAGAGAACGAGCGATAGCCATCTGCGCAGACTTAATGGAGATGTTCCACCAGGTGCGGATACGCGCAGAAGATCGAAATTCGCAGCGCTTGTTGTGGCGTAAATCTCCAGAAGATCCCATCGAAGTCTATTTCATGGATGTCGCCACCTTCGGGTCAACGTGTTCTCCTAGCTCGGCCCAATTTATTAAAAACCGCAATGCGAAGGAGTATGCAAACGAGTATCCTGAGGCAGCAGAGGCCATAATTGGGCATCATTACGTCGACGATTGGATGGATAGCACAGAAACAGTAGAAAAAGGAGTGAAACTGGCGGCGGAGGTGGAATATGTTCATGCACAAGCGGGATTTAAGATTCACAATTGGCTTTCTAATTCTCAAAAGTTACTGGAACGAATAGGCGTTCGAAATTCGGCGGACATAAAACATCTCAACTTGCATAACGAGGCACAACGGGTACTAGGAATGCTGTGGCATCCGACAGAGGATGTATTTGTGTATTCCATGAATAAAACGCTGGAGATTCCACATCCAACAAAGCGAGAAGTTCTGAGAGCAGTTATGTCACTTTTTGACCCCTTGGGACTGCTCGCTTTTGTCGTAATTCATGGCAAAGTGTTGATCCAGGACATATGGCGATCGAAAACGAATTGGGACGAGAGGATTCCAGAAGAATTACGAGAAAGATGGCAGCAGTGGACACGGCAGTTCGAAAAACTTAAGGAGGTGAAAATCAATCGTTGCTATTTTCCCAACTGCGTCGAGAGCGAATTTGAGGACATGCAGTTGCATATTTTTGGGGATGCAAGCGAACAAGCTTATGCGTGTGTTGCCTATCTTCGTGCACGTATCAACGGCCGAACACAATGTGCTCTTGTATCAGGGAAAACGAAGGTTGCTCCGTTGAAGACGATTTCCATACCCCGTCTAGAACTTCAAGCCGCAATTCTCGGAGTTAGAATGGCACAGATGATTAAAGAACACCATAGATTTGGCATCAAACGCACGATTTATTGGACTGATTCCCAAACAGTTCTTTCATGGATTAACTCGGAACATCGAAGATTTCGGCAATATGTTGCTTGTCGGGTAGGAGAAATTTTGACGAAGACGAATGCTGAAGATTGGAGGTGGTTACCATCGAAAGAAAACGTAGCCGACGACGCTACCAAATGGGGTCGAGGACCTAACCTGTCGCCGGAGGCCCGATGGTTTCAAGGACCGTCTTTCCTACATTCGGCAGAAGAAGAGTGGCCTGTTAACTCTGCAGTGAAAGGTGAAACGGAAGAAGAGATGACTGAATGTCTGGTGCACGTTATGCAATCTGGGAGCAGTATTCCGCTTGTTAATTGGAAGTTCTTCTCTTCATGGCAACGATTGTGGCGAGCAGTAGCGACGGTTCTGAAGTACTTCAATATTTTGCGTTGCCATGTCATTGGTCAAGTTCCATCCTCTGGACCTCTGACTTGTGAACTGCTTGCAAAAGCTGAGACTACAATTTTCCGGTGTGTTCAACTCGATGTGTATCAACGAGAATGGGCGATACTGCAGGATATGAAGAAAGTGAAGCCTGCAACACGAGGCCGAAGTGAGATCAGCAAGGATAGTAAACTGTTCAAACTCTCCCCTTTCTTGGACGAACACGGAGTCATACGGCTAGAAAGTCGAATCGTCGCAGCTTCCTACGCGGCGTTTGATACCAGATATCCTATAATTTTACCCAAGGATCATCCTGTCACCCTACTTTTAGTAGAAGCCATGCATAAGCGATACCTTCATGCCAACAGGGAAACCGTCGTGAACGAAATCCGGCAGCGGTTCCATATCCCTAATCTTCGAAGTGTAGTGCGAAAGGTAACCAAGTCCTGCCGAGTGTGCCAGATCAGAAACGCAAAACCCGTGGTTCCCAGAATGGCTCCCCTGCCGGCCGCTAGGTTGCAAGCATTTGTTAAACCGTTTACGTTCATAGGTTTGGATTACTTCGGTCCGATAAATGTGCGTATTGGAAGAAGCCTGGTTAAGAGGTGGGTGGCGTTGTTCACTTGCCTAACGATACGGGCAATCCATTTGGAAGTGGTCCATTCTCTCACCACCGAGTCATGCAAAATGGCCATCCGTCGGTTTATTGTATGCCATGGATCGCCCCTTGAAATTTATAGCGACAACGGAACCAACTTCGTGGGTGCCAGCAACGATCTTCGGTCGAAAATAGATTCCGAACAACTCGCTGAGAGTTTCACGAATGCGTCAACGAAGTGGATATTCAACCCGCCTTCCGCACCACACATGGGAGGCGCATGGGAGCGGTTAGTTCGTTCGGTCAAAGTAGCCATGGCTTCGATACAAACTAATAGGAACCCAGATGAGGAAACCTTCGTAACGATCGTTAGAGAGGCGCAGGGCATTGTAAATTCTAGACCGCTAACTTTCATTCCCATTGATGGCGAATCCCAAGAAGCCCTCACGCCGAATCACTTTATTATGCTGAGCTCCAGCGGGGTGACTCAGGTACCGAAAAGATTAGCAGATGAAAAACAGGCGCATCGCAACAACTGGGGCCACTTGAACGTGATGGTCGATCAATTTTGGAGAAGATGGATTAAGGAGTACCTGCCTACTATTTCTCGACGCACCAAATGGTTCCAGGACACGCCTCCTATAGAAAAGGGAGACTTGGTGGTGATAGTCAACGATACAGAACGGAATGGCTGGATACGTGGACGAGTGATTGGATTCATCGAAGCGAAGGATGGGCGTAGACGTCAAGCGGCAGTACAAACATCAAAGGGAGTGATGACGAGGCCGATGGCAAAGTTAGCACGACTGGACTTGAGTGCTGGTAACACGAGGGCAGCGGATACATCCTCTGACCTGTTTTACGGGCGGGGGGATGTTACGGCATAACTGGCGGACCTCGCTGAACAAACCTAATACTCTCGGACTTGAAAGTGACATTTCTCTTGATATAGAAAATAAGGGGAAGAAATATAAGAATACTAATTTGGATTATCATCTTGGCGGAAAACTACATACAGTGTGCTTGGGATTTAAATAAACTTCAATTTCCCTTCAAAAGTAGTTAACACTCACACATTCTGTAGGTAAATATTTAAATTAGTAGCTTAGAAACTTTAACCATAATAAAATCTATAAAAATAGGTGATTTCCCAAACCGAAATATAAGAGGACACAATTTGTAAATTCGAGGTTAGGACACCATCAAGTGTGAGTAGCATATTTTCTCATAATCTACTAAACTATTTCTAATAAAAATGTATAGTTTTAGCTATATTTCACACCCAGAATCGCGGTGTATTTTCGCTCAAAAAAGGTGGCAAAACCCCCCCAACAACCACTACGTGCTTTGCTTGTTAAAATATGAATGATTGAAAATCAAAAAAAATGTCTTCTACAATTTGTTTTGAATTTAATGGAGTTTAACGGATAAATCAAGCATAAGTTTACTTTTTTTGAACGTAGCAATTGGCGTTGAGGACCTAAAAACACGAAAAAAGGGTGCAAAATAAGAATAATACCACTTGTGTTCCCATAATACTATTCTTTTACGGCAAAGCCCCAACCAACGAGGATGGCCCAAATACATTGGTCTAGGTCTGCCTGGGCTTCCTAGGTGTACTTGAAAGCTAGGGGTGATCCCTTAGCCCCGTCCGTCACGCGACAGCGTGAAGGACAATATATCTTTCAAGTCCAAACGCGCTGCGTAAGGAATCGAATACCAAAACGGTTTTTTGAAGGTCCATGGCACCCAAACCTTAAACAAAACAGAATTTTGGTTCTAAATAAAATAAATTTAGTTGGAAACTTTCAAATCTGTGGTTTCATTTAAAAAATCATTTTGAAAAATTAAATTTCCAATCATATAAAATTTACAAGAATTCATTAGAAAAATTAAAAAAAATACTAGAGGAAGAGATCTGGGATTTGTGCCATTCTGGGGAAAAAAATATTCTGAAAAATGGTGCATTCTGGGGATTTTTTTTTCTAGGAAATAGTTCATTCTGAGGTTTGATTTCGGATATTTGTCATTCTGGGGAAAATTCATTCTAGGCAAAGGTTTTCGGGTAACAGGGGTAAAATCCGTAGATAAACTGGAAGCATTTTCGTGGAGGTAAAAAAAAATTGTGATATTTTTTAAGTTAAGGGAGACTTGATCCTCTATTGAAGGAGACTTGATCTTTATTAAGGAAGCTCTAATCTTTGGAAAAAATAGAACAAAACCCAAGGCAGAATGTCATTTGACTATTTTTGCCATGTTTGTTCTGATTTCACTGTTTATAACTGTCAGAAGAAAAAAATTATGTAACTTTGTCTCAATCCTAATGAAGTTGCATACTTAATGGCGCTATTTTCTAAAACTAAGAGAAAATTTATTATTTTAGCCTTTTTCTTCATATAATTGTTAAATAAATAAGAGTTATTGGATAGTTAGTAATCTCGTAATCAGCAATGATCACGATCCATTCAGAAGAAGAATAAACTGTTTTGAACCCTAGGGATCAATTGTACCCAAAATCAACATTTTATAAAACTTTCCCCAAAAAAAGTTGAGAGTTTTCCATTGCTTTGGAAATATGGTATTATGAAGTTCATATTACACTCGAGCGATTGATGTATTGGAATAAATAGTTTTGTTATAATTTTTCCATGTAAGGAACATTTTAAAGTGATGAAAATAAATCCAAACACATTTAGTGAAATTTTTCAAACAAAGTCAATAACTCAAACAATTATTTTGTTAAAAATTTTTGAGCTTTCAGCATTATTTTTTTGCTCTATATGGCACATTTTCTAGATCATTTGATCTTTGTAAGACATTCAAAGATCGAGATACAGCTAAGGAATCAAGTATTCCCAGGAATCAAGTATCCTCATTCTCCCTTTCTAACAAAAATGTAGCGGACTAATTAGCGAATAGCGTTTGCCCTGATCGGATGAGTAGTTTTCAGACAAAAAAGAAACAAATCTTGTTATTAAAATTTTTAATTTTTGCCTCCAAACAATTTTTTTTGAGCAAGTTCTATAAAAACAATCATGAAGGTTTCTAAAGACCTAAAATACGATTGAAAATAAGCTGATGAGTTTGATGGAAAATTATTTGTTTCATGTTATTTTCCTTGATTTTTGTTGAATAATTCCTCGGATTTGATGTAATTTGGCCAGATATTCCCCAGATATTTGGTCGAAAATTTTGAAATCAAATGCCCGGATTTTGCCAGGTTTTGTTTAAAAGTAATCCCGGTTTTGTCCGGCCCCGATACGTGCTGAAAAAATCTGGCAACCTTAGTATAGGATTTTTATACATTTTTGCACAAAAAACGTGTTGATTTGCGAGAACCGTATAGAAGAAAAGTGCTTACGGCTAAAAATAAACCGTGTAAAAAGAAGTCGTGTTAGAAAAACTGAGCAAAATCAAGGTACGAATAAGGTGTCGGATATTGCGCAATTGGTGCAGTTTTCGTAGCTTAGAAAGAAAGGAAATTTATGTATGTATATTGCCTTCACTTTGGTAAGTAAATGCTGATTTTTTAACTTTCATACGATAATTCTATAATGTATATGGAACGTATATCAAAACAGTATAAGTATATACAGTATATGTATACCTAACTACAAAAATGTTTCCAAGATTAAGGAATGAAAAGGTCATTTCATTGCCCATACTATCCCCTAGAATTTTTATCAAAATCGTTTAACTTTCATATCTGCCATTGTCGTGATTTTACGAATCTCAATTCAGAGATTCACCTAAACACGTCTGTCTCTCGCAAGAATAGATCAATGACTGACTTTGTTTTGTTTGTTTGTCAAGTGCTGCCAAAATAGCAAATGTTCTCATAGAAATTTATTTTATTTTATTCATCTACAGTGTTGCCGAATACAACTATTATTTTATTTTATTCCTAATTAAATTTGATTTATTTTCTGTATATTCTTCATCTCATCCCTACATTCCTTCTCACCTCTATTCTTAATTAAAACTTTTCACACATCAACATTTGTTTTTTTTTCCTTAGTGCAAAATTTTATTTACCAAATATTCTCAATTTTTATTCCATATTCCACATCTTTATTCTCCATCCTACAAATTTTATTTAATTTCTGCTTATCCTTCATCACATTTCTACATTCCTTTTCAACTCTATTCTCAATAAAATCTTTAATTTACCGACTTTTGTTTTTTTTTAAATAAAAAAAATTATATCCTAAATATCCCTCATCTCAATTCTACATTCCATTCTCGGCAAAAGCTTTTCAAATAATTTTTTTTTTGGCATATTCTTCATTTCATTCGAAAATATTCTTCACAAAAGCCTTCCCAATTTGTGCTTTCTCTGTCGCTCTGCTTTTATTTACCAGAGCCGGAACAATCCGCAAAAAACATTCTTAGCAACAGCTTTCTCAAACTGTGCTTTCCTTGTTACTCTGTCTCTGTTTACAAGAGCCGGAATAATTCGATAGTATTCTAAGAAACAGCCTGCTCAACCAGAAGTCTTATTCAAAACAAACAATCAGCAGCAGCAGCCTTAAATATCTGTGCTTCTAACGGCAACTCCGTCTTATTTCCACCGGAAGACCAAATCAAAACAATCAGCAGCAGCAGCCTTAAATATCTGCGCTTTTAACGGCAATTCCGTCTTATTTCCATCGGAAAGCAGCCTTAAATATCTGCGCTTTTCAGGGGCAATTCCGTCTTATTTCCACCGGAAGGCCAAATCAAAACAATCAGCAGCAGCAGCCTTAAATATCTGCGCTTTTCAGGGGCAATTCCGTCTTATTTCCACCGGAAGGCCAAATCAAAACAATCAGCAACAGCAGCCTTAAATATCTGCGCTTTTCAGGGGCAATTCCGTCTTATTTCCACCGGAAGGCCAAATCAAAACAATCAGCAGCAGCAGCCTTAAATATCTGCGCTTTTCAGGGGCAATTCCGTCTTATTTCCACCGGAAGGCCAGATCAAAACAATCAGCAGCAGCAGCCTTAAATATCTGCGCTTTTCAGGGGCCCTTCCGTCTTATTTCCACCGGAAGGCCAAATGAAAACAATCAGCAGCAGCAGCCTTAAATATCTGCGCTTTTAAGGGGCAATTCCGTCTTATTTCCACCGGAAGGCCAAATCAAAACAATCAGCAGCAGCAGCCTTAAATATCTGCGCTTTTCAGGGGCAATTCCGTCTTATTTCCACCGGAAGGCCAGATTAAAACAATCAGCAGCAGCAGCCTTAAATATCTGCGCTTTTCAGGGGCAATTCCATCTTATTTCCACGGAAGGCCAAATCAAAACAATCAGCAGCAGCAGCCTTAAATATCTGCGCTTTTCAGGGGTAATTCCGTCTTATTTCCACCGGAAGGCCAAATCAAAACAATCAGCAGCAGCAGCCTTAAATATCTGCGCTTTTCAGGGGCAATTCCGTCTTATTTCCACCGGAAGGCCAGATCAAAACAATCAGCAGCAGCAGCCTTAAATATCTGCGCTTTTCAGGAGCAATTCCGTCTTATTTCCACCGGAAGGCCAGATCAAAACAATCAGCAGCAGCAGCCTTAAATATCTGCGCTTTTCAGGGGCCCTTCCGTCTTATTTCCACCGGAAGGCCAAATGAAAACAATCAGCAGCAGCAGCCTTAAATATCTGCGCTTTTAAGGGGCAATTCCGTCTTATTTCCACCGGAAGGCCAAATCAAAACAATCAGCAGCAGCAGCCTTAAATATCTGCGCTTTTCAGGGGCAATTCCGTCTTATTTCCACCGGAAGGCCAGATTAAAACAATCAGCAGCAGCAGCCTTAAATATCTGCGCTTTTCAGGGGCAATTCCATCTTATTTCCACCGGAAGGCCAAATCCAAACAATCAGCAGCAGCAGCCTTAAATATCTGCGCTTTTCAGGGGCAATTCCGTCTTATTTCCACCGGAAGGCCAAATCCAAACAATCAGCAGCAGCAGCCTTAAATATCTGCGCTTTTCAGGGGCAATTCCGTCTTATTTCCACCGGAAGGCCAAATCAAAACAATCAGCAGCAGCAGCCTTAAATATCTGCGCTTTTCAGGGGCAATTCCGTCTTATTTCCACCGGAAGGCCAGATCAAAACAATCAGCAGCAGCAGCCTTAAATATCTGCGCTTTTCAGGGGCCCTTCCGTCTTATTTCCACCGGAAGGCCAAATCAAAACAATCAGCAGCAGCAGCCTTAAATATCTGCGCTTTTAAGGGGCAATTCCGTCTTATTTCCACCGGAAGGCCAAATCAAAACAATCAGCAGCAGCAGCCTTAAATATCTGCGCTTTTCAGGGGCAATTCCGTCTTATTTCCACCGGAAGGCCAGATTAAAACAATCAGCAGCAGCAGCCTTAAATATCTGCGCTTTTCAGGGGCAATTCCGTCTTATTTCCACCGGAAGGCCAGATCAAAACAATCAGCAGCAGCAGCCTTAAATATCTGCGCTTTTAAGGGGCAATTCCGTCTTATTTCCACCGGAAGGCCAAATCAAAACAATCAGCAGCAGCAGCCTTAAATATCTGCGCTTTTCAGGGGCAATTCCGTCTTATTTCCACCGGAAGGCCAGATTAAAACAATCAGCAGCAGCAGCCTTAAATATCTGCGCTTTTCAGGGGCAATTCCATCTTATTTCCACCGGAAGGCCAAATCCAAACAATCAGCAGCAGCAGCCTTAAATATCTGCGCTTTTCAGGGGCAATTCCGTCTTATTTCCACCGGAAGGCCAAATCAAAACAATCAGCAGCAGCAGCCTTAAATATCTGCGCTTTTCAGGGGCAATTCCGTCTTATTTCCACCGGAAGGCCAGATCAAAACAATCAGCAGCAGCAGCCTTAAATATCTGCGCTTTTCAGGGGCCCTTCCGTCTTATTTCCACCGGAAGGCCAAATCAAAACAATCAGCAGCAGCAGCCTTAAATATCTGGGCTTTTAAGGGGCAATTCCGTCTTATTTCCACCGGAAGGCCAAATCAAAACAATCAGCAGCAGCAGCCTTAAATATCTGCGCTTTTCAGGGGCAATTCCGTCTTATTTCCACCGGAAGGCCAGATTAAAACAATCAGCAGCAGCAGCCTTAAATATCTGCGCTTTTCAGGGGCAATTCCATCTTTTTTCCACCGGAAGGCCAAATCCAAACAATCAGCAGCAGCAGCCTTAAATATCTGCGCTTTTCAGGGGCAATTCCGTCTTATTTCCACCGGAAGGCCAAATCAAAACAATCAGCAGCAGCAGCCTTAAATATCTGCGCTTTTCAGGGGCAATTCCGTCTTATTTCCACCGGAAGGCCAGATCAAAACAATCAGCAGCAGCAGCCTTAAATATCTGCGCTTTTCAGGGGCCCTTCCGTCTTATTTCCACCGGAAGGCCAAATCAAAACAATCAGCAGCAGCAGCCTTAAATATCTGCGCTTTTAAGGGGCAATTCCGTCTTATTTCCACCGGAAGGCCAAATCAAAACAATCAGCAGCAGCAGCCTTAAATATCTGCGCTTTTCAGGGGCAATTCCGTCTTATTTCCACCGGAAGGCCAGATTAAAACAATCAGCAGCAGCAGCCTTAAATATCTGCGCTTTTCAGGGGCAATTCCATCTTTTTTCCACCGGAAGGCCAAATCCAAACAATCAGCAGCAGCAGCCTTAAATATCTGCGCTTTTCAGGGGCAATTCCGTCTTATTTCCACCGGAAGGCCAAATCAAAACAATCAGCAGCAGCAGCCTTAAATATCTGCGCTTTTCAGGGGCAATTCCGTCTTATTTCCACCGGAAGGCCAGCTCAAAACAATCAGCAGCAGCAGCCTTAAATATCTGCGCTTTTCAGGGGCCCTTCCGTCTTATTTCCACCGGAAGGCCAAATCAAAACAATCAGCAGCAGCAGCCTTAAATATCTGCGCTTTTAAGGGGCAATTCCGTCTTATTTCCACCGGAAGGCCAAATCAAAACAATCAGCAGCAGCAGCCTTAAATATCTGCGCTTTTCAGGGGCAATTCCGTCTTATTTCCACCGGAAGGCCAGATTAAAACAATCAGCAGCAGCAGCCTTAAATATCTGCGCTTTTCAGGGGCAATTCCATCTTATTTCCACCGGAAGGCCAAATCCAAACAATCAGCAGCAGCAGCCTTAAATATCTGCGCTTTTCAGGGGCAATTCCGTCTTATTTCCACCGGAAGGCCAAATCCAAACAATCAGCAGCAGCAGCCTTAAATATCTGCGCTTTTCAGGGGCAATTCCGTCTTATTTCCACCGGAAGGCCAAATCAAAACAATCAGCAGCAGCAGCCTTAAATATCTGCGCTTTTCAGGGGCAATTCCGTCTTATTTCCACCGGAAGGCCAGATCAAAACAATCAGCAGCAGCAGCCTTAAATATCTGCGCTTTTCAGGGGCCCTTCCGTCTTATTTCCACCAGAAGGCCAAATCAAAACAATCAGCAGCAGCAGCCTTAAATATCTGCGCTTTTAAGGGGCAATTCCGTCTTATTTCCACCGGAAGGCCAAATCAAAACAATCAGCAGCAGCAGCCTTAAATATCTGCGCTTTTCAGGGGCAATTCCGTCTTATTTCCACCGGAAGGCCAGATTAAAACAATCAGCAGCAGCAGCCTTAAATATCTGCGCTTTTCAGGGGCAATTCCATCTTATTTCCACCGGAAGGCCAAATCCAAACAATCAGCAGCAGCAGCCTTAAATATCTGCGCTTTTCAGGGGCAATTCCGTCTTATTTCCACCGGAAGGCCAAATCAAAACAATCAGCAGCAGCAGCCTTAAATATCTGCGCTTTTCAGGGGCAATTCCGTCTTATTTCCACCGGAAGGCCAGATCAAAACAATCAGCAGCAGCAGCCTTAAATATCTGCGCTTTTCAGGGGCCCTTCCGTCTTATTTCCACCGGAAGGCCAAATCAAAACAATCAGCAGCAGCAGCCTTAAATATCTGCGCTTTTAAGGGGCAATTCCGTCTTATTTCCACCGGAAGGCCAAATCAAAACAATCAGCAGCAGCAGCCTTAAATATCTGCGCTTTTCAGGGGCAATTCCGTCTTATTTCCACCGGAAGGCCAGATTAAAACAATCAGCAGCAGCAGCCTTAAATATCTGCGCTTTTCAGGGGCAATTCCGTCTTATTTCCACCGGAAGGCCAGATTAAAACAATCAGCAGCAGCAGCCTTAAATATCTGCGCTTTTCAGGGGCAATTCCATCTTATTTCCACCGGAAGGCCAAATCCAAACAATCAGCAGCAGCAGCCTTAAATATCTGCGCTTTTAAGGGGCAATTCCGTCTTATTTCCACCGGAAGGCCAAATCAAAACAATCAGCAGCAGCAGCCTTAAATATCTGCGCTTTTAAGGGGCAATTCCGTCTTATTTCCACCGGAAGGCCAAATCAAAACAATCAGCAGCAGCAGCCTTAAATATCTGCGCTTTTCAGGGGCAATTCCGTCTTATTTCCACCGGAAGGCCAGATCAAAACAATCAGCAGCAGCAGCCTTAAATATCTGCGCTTTTCAGGGGCAATTCCATCTTATTTCCACCGGAAGGCCAAATCCAAACAATCAGCAGCAGCAGCCTTAAATATCTGCGCTTT
Source organism: Uranotaenia lowii (assembly GCF_029784155.1). NCBI lineage: Eukaryota > Metazoa > Arthropoda > Insecta > Diptera > Culicidae > Uranotaenia > Uranotaenia lowii. Next base: position 243,054,755 of record NC_073692.1, on the reverse strand, counting down.
TCAGGGGCAATTCCGTCTTATTTCCACCGGAAGGCCAAATCAAAACAATCAGCAGCAGCAGCCTTAAATATCTGCGCTTTTCAGGGGCAATTCCGTCTTATTTCCACCGGAAGGCCAGATCAAAACAATCAGCAGCAGCAGCCTTAAATATCTGCGCTTTTCAGGGGCCCTTCCGTCTTATTTCCACCGGAAGGCCAAATCAAAACAATCAGCAGCAGCAGCCTTAAATATCTGCGCTTTTAAGGGGCAATTCCGTCTTATTTCCACCGGAAGGCCAAATCAAAACAATCAGCAGCAGCAGCCTTAAATATCTGCGCTTTTCAGGGGCAATTCCGTCTTATTTCCACCGGAAGGCCAAATCAAAACAATCAGCAGCAGCAGCCTTAAATATCTGCGCTTTTCAGGGGCAATTCCGTCTTATTTCCACCGGAAGGCCAGATCAAAACAATCAGCAGCAGCAGCCTTAAATATCTGCGCTTTTCAGGGACAATTCCGTCTTATTTCCACCGGAAGGCCAAATCAAAACAATCAGCAGCAGCAGCCTTAAATATCTGCGCTTTTCAGGGGCCATTCCGTCTTATTTCCACCGGAAGGCCAAATCAAAACAATCAGCAGCAGCAGCCTTAAATATCTGCGCTTTTCAGGGGCAATTCCGTCTTATTTCCACCGGAAGGCCAAATCAAAACAATCAGCAGCAGCAGCCTTAAATATCTGCGCTATTTGTGCTTATTCTACCAACCACGCCATTGTCGTGATTTTACGAATCTCAATTCAGAGATTCACCTAAACACGTCTGTCTCTCGCAAGAATAGATCAATGACTGACTTTGTTTTGTTTGTTTGTCAAGTGCTGCCAAAATAGCAAATGTTCTCATAGAAATTTATTTTATTTTATTCATCTACAGTGTTGCCGAATACAACTATTATTTTATTTTATTCCTAATTAAATTTGATTTATTTTCTGTATATTCTTCATCTCATCCCTACAATTAATTTAATAATTAATTCAAACATATTCTTGTGTCAAAAATATGGTTCATTATGAAATTTGAAACTTGGAATTGGATATGAATGTAAAATAAACTTTTTCGAGTTTCAAATCGAATAGAACGCTTTAGTCGCAAATCCAAGGTTTTAAATCTTTGATTCTGAACTATAAAAGTGAAGAGTCGATTTTTTTTTTGTCTTTATTAGAGAGACTTTTAGCCTTCGGCTGGTTCGTCTAAGTCGATTCTTGATTTTAAAATTACCTTAATGTAACGATTCAACAGCGTATCTCGTGATTACAAATTTAGCTTTGCAGAATTTGAAAGTAAAAACTTAAGCACAATTTTATAAGATTCTATTAGAACCTTGACATTACACATGTTTTTTGTTCAATTTTATTTTTCATAGCCATATTTCAAAACCTTCAAGCAATTAAACATCATCTAGCTTATTTAGTTGCCTGCCTGGAAACAAAAGCTGTTGATTTAGAGACAGCTCTATCATTTCCTCAAGAGTTCAGCCATAAGTTTTACGAGGAAAAAGTTGAAATCCAACTTACCTACACTTGATCTTTGCACAAATCAGGCAGTGTCAGTTGCTTTTGAGCGTGGGTTTCGGGAGTGTGTGCAAAAACCTTTAACGATACCTACTTCACCACGTTTGACAAAAACGGCGTGCGTGGAATTAATTCGCAACAAACTCCATCGGCAACGGCTAACGCTCTAAGGCCAGACGTGGAGGGAGTTTGGAGAAATTTTCTAAGCTTTAAACACCCAATCTTGGCGATCGATGATTGTTTTCCAAGTTTGCCTTTTGGGAGTGTGCCAGATTTACCTGAGTCAGAGTCAGTGCCGTCAACTGTTTGTTGGTATTTATATGGATAGGAGAGTTCATATGGCAGAGTCCCCACCTTATTTTTAGAGGTTCCCAAACGGAGGGTGTCATAAAGTTTTGCTTTCGATTCGGCTACTTCAAGCCCTCTGGATCTGGAGTCTCGCAAACGTCAAGTGGCGTATAAAGCCGGACGATCAAGTAGAAGTGGAGAAATTTTTCTGCCTCGTTGCCTGAATACATAATTACTGGAGCGAGATTGCTGCGAGAAAGACCCCAGAGAGATAGAGAGGGAACTCAACTTTGTCGCGTTGAGTGATTAATGGCTGGTGCGCTGTAAATCAGGAGGAAATTCTTCACGGAAGCATTGTTTATGATTTTATGAACAGCAGATTGCTTTTACAAACGAGATAAAACAATGACCACCCGACTTCTGAAACCGTCTCCGTTTCCATGCCATAAACTATGCTATCTCGAATCCAAGTCTCAATTTTCAAGCAAAGGATCACAAACTAACAGACTACGTTTCAAGTGGAATCTGTGTTGTTTCATTTAGAAATAAAGCCGGACCTAGTAGTACTTTCGTCATTCTTTCACTTGTCAGCGAAAGATAAATGGAGATTTGGAGTTGATGTCTGCATGTCTGTGGTTGATAAGATTTGAATCGGCTTTGAATTTAACAAAACGATTTTGTTTTAATTAGCACGGTTAGTACCTTCATTCAATTCGTTGTAAGCATTTTTTGAATTATCATACAATTTGCAATCATACAATACAGCTTGCTGCAGTCTAATGAACATGCTATGAAGTATACAAAGAAAGTGAACTTCCACTCCGAAAGAACAACCTGATAACCAACAGGCCCGAGCAAATGATCTGTCCAAGGGGAGTAAAGGAATTCATATTTAGCTAGAAATATGACCAAAATCAAAAATGCACAATGAATAAGGAAATTGATTCCTGAAATCATTGTCTTACTAATGATCACCACAAAATCTCGAAAAATAATGGATTCTACCGATACGATTCAAATTATCCAGATTCAAAGTTTCAAATTGATGTTTTCCCCGGTAAGTCACAAATTTGAAATCACTGTTTTCGAAATCAATGGCACTGATTCAGTGCACAGAAATAGAATACATAAAATATAAAACCATATTTAAAACAACATAAATCTGAATTCTGAAACATATTTCAGATCAGGTCAAAGATTAACCTTGATTGAAAATTATTTGGCAAAATGATAGGTTAAAATACCTACTTTTCAACAGTTTTTACTTGTTTTGTCGGAAAAATAATAATAATAAAATTATTGACTAAAGTTTTTCATCTAAAATTTGATTGGTTCTGTGAATTAGACTTTTTTCTTTCTTCTCTACCTTTTTTATTGATCAAATGTCTCAAAACAAAGTTTTTATTATCTTTTTACTAAAATCTCTCGATGGTCTAATTTTCGACATTTAATTTTAGTTTTCGACAAGAACATTCCCACCTCCTTTGTTTGCAAATAAATATGAATATTTGGATATTGGAATTGCTTGCCTACTTCATGGCGTTTTTGACACCATGGAAACAGAATAAACATACACAGTAAGATGGGTGTCGAAAAACAGATTATTAGGTGAATTTTCAGCGCTAGTTTTCGACAGCTTAAAACAGTTTAAATTTTATGAAATACTACCGAAAATATGAAATAAACTACCAAAAACACTTTATTCAGAGCCATATCCATCCATCGATTTCTTTTGTGTTACTTACATTCGAATAAAAGGTAAGTTTTTTGAAAACCATTCTTATTTGGTCGATGGCATAAAAATTTAACAGGTGGTTTAGAATAAAACTTTCAAATGAAAGATTTTCTACTATTAAACAACTGATTGAATAATTTTCAATGTTCAACATATGCTAAACTGGGAGAGCAACAATAAACAAAATTTGAACATACATAGCTTGAGCACCCAAATAGAAAGATAACTTTTATTGAAAATAGGTCGAAGCTTGATAAAAATATTTCATAACAATTTAAATATAAATTCGTATTTAGAAAAAATACTAATATTCATTTAGAACTTTGGAAAATTTATTCAAAACACAAAGTTGTTGATTTAGGTTAATTTTATAAAAAAGAAAACATTTGAAATTACATATTTCAAGAGCGCCAGTGATCAAAAACAGATATAAGTGATTTTTTTTAGTTCAAAATTTTCCAGTTAACACAATAAAAGACTAAATATGTTTACTTTTGAAGCTCACAATAATATATTTATAATGCAACATGTTCAATTTATTGATTGAAAGAGCGTCAGATAACACTTCCATCGAGGTGGTAGAGATTGATCGCGGTTTAACGTACACAGTAAACGAAAATTACCGAGTTCGGTAATTTTTTTACCGAAATCCTAACATGTGGAGCTCGTTAAACTGTTCGGTAATTTTCTCGGTAAAAAATAAACGAACATCGGTAAATCGATTCTCCATTTACCGATGTTCGTTTATTTTTTACCGAAAAAATTACCGAACAGTTTAACGAACTCCACATGTTAGGATTTCGGTAAAAAAATTACCGAACTCGGTAATTTTCGTTTACTGTGTAGCTTTTTCAAAAATAAGTAGAATATCGCAGTGAGTGACTAGTGTGTGTAAAGTTTTTCCCCAAAAATCCGCCTTCGACGCAACCGCGAGTTTCGGTCGTTGCTCTCGCTTCGCAATCGCTCATTATTCGTCGTATCGTCGGGGCGTCGCTGCCGATCAGGATAGCTAGATTCTTTTGGTATGCTACTCCGTTGCTTGCATATGTATTAGTAGGCCAACCAAAATAGTTATAGAAATTCCACAAAAATGTATGGAATTTTTTTGAACTATTGGTGTTCTAGAAAAACTACTATTTTAAAATTCTGCAAAAAATATAAAAATGTTAACCAATGTATTTGCAATTCATTAAGCGCTTATGCGGTTGAAAAACATATTTTTTAGGTGGATTTTTTATTGAGTTAAAAAAAAATTCTTTTTGCTAAATTCCTAATAACTGATTGTTTTTAAATTTTGTTGGACCTAAAATAAAGTAGCATTCATGACAAGTTGCAACAAGTCATTTTTTAGCATATCTTTACAACTATATTTGCAAAAATGCTTTCCGAAATTCGAATGTTTTGCAGAAATACTGCTAAATTTCCAAAAAAAAAACTGTCTCGTAGTCAGAATATTGAAAGCATTAGAACATAAATTTTACTAATTTCAGCACATGTTATTTCAAAGAATGCGACTGTATACTTATTTGAACAATAAGACCTCGCAATTTTCCATAAATTGTAATTTCGTTTCAAATCCCATACATAACGTTCGAAATTCCATAACTATTTTTGACCCTGCGTTTACACGGCTCTGTCGATTGAGGTTAAGCGCAATGTTTTACCTTCTTCTCTACCTATCTTGGCTACCGATCGTGTTATTACCAGGAAGCATCGACTATTGGCGATTTGCAGCTTAAAACGACTCTCAGAGGGCCCTGCGATCAAAATGATGATGTTATGGACTCAAGTGTCAAAACGCGTAGTAGTTTTTCAAAACACAAGACAATTTTTGAAAATTTCGCAGTTTAACAAAGTATTTAGTCGGTTTTGATTGGATAATATGGTAAGAAAAAGTGAATTCTTGAATCTATACTTTTCGAAACATGTTCATGACTTAATCTTCATTAATTTTTAGTTTTCCGGGAACAAACAAAAAGTGTCAACTTGCAACTGCCTTTTTAATGTGCCGTTATTTTAAGAAAAATTTTGTGAAAACAGACGCTCCAGGATAAAAAATAACTAACCTCATTCAGATAACAAGTGCCAATGAATGTGACGAAACGGACGGAACCGATTTGGAACAGAAAAGGATGTTTTGTTTTTTTACGGTATCTAAAAATCACATCGGCCTGACGATGGCCAGACAGAATTTTACGAGCCATTCACCCCCTGAGTTGGGCATGTGCTTTCACTATGGTTTGAATTTGAAAATTCAAAATTTAATCCGATAGAAAATTCCAGCGAATCTGTATTTACTAACGAAAAAAGCATTGAAACTAGTAAAATAATAATTTTCTTACAAGATTTAGCAATTTTAATTGTTTGAAACTTGATTGTTTCCACAAAAAAGTTAGCTTTTGGAACGAATTGTATTCACTGCCATGTTGAAAAAGTCTGCAATCATCACCCTTTTGTAAGTTTCATTAATGACAACCAGTTTGCGTTGCATGTAGAATTGGCGATTTGCAGCTCAAAACGACACTCAGAAGGCGCTGCGATTAAAATGATGATATTATCGATCGAAACGTCAAAGCCAGTAGTAATTTTCCAAAACAAAAGAGAAATTTTTGAAATTTTGGAGTTGAAATGAAAATTATTGAAGATTGGATTATAGAATAAGATAAGAAAAAGTGAACTACGCAATTTTTCATAGCTTTAAAACCCAGGTAGGGTTGTTTTATATATGTATGTTATTTTTCAGTTTGCCACCGAAATCAGCTTCTAGTGCAGAAAATACCTACTGAATTTTTAGAAATGATCAAGAAATAACTCGTAAGATGACAATCTTCAACACTTATTTATTGAATTACTATATTTATGAATCATTTTTAGATATGCGCCGAGTTCGAATCAAATGTTTCTGAACTTTTTGTTAAAATTAAGCATTCTCATTATGAAGACTAAAGATTGTTTACGGAATTGGCAGCCACTTTCAAAAGGCAAGAAGAATATTGGAGAAGTGCGAAAAATCAGCAGTGCGATCGATAGCAGGTCCATGATCTTTACTTCATTGCTCCAGCAATTAATAAATTAACGATTCAAAATGTTATGTAGTATTTTTTATACGAAGAAGTTCCCAGCAAAGTCATTAAAGAAATAAAATTGTAGCATTGAATAAGGAATCCAGGTCTGAGATGTAAAATGATAAGTAATAGTTCAAGATATGAAAAATAAATAAATTTTTAAATAATCAACTTAAATATTTCGAGTGTATATGATGATTCGTAAACGCAATATTAAGAACTTAACTGGGAAATATCCATGCATCTAAGCCTTTCAATTTCCGATGACTTGTTGAGCCCTCTTATTCACATGAGTTTGAATAATCGTTATCACTTATTATCAGACAAGAGAGCTGAACCGCTGGAGATGTGAATAGCTTCGTAATGGGCATCGGTTGAAAGCAAATTTCAGCTTTAGAATATCAATGTAATGATTTTGTTTTATAAAAGACCTTTTTTGGCATTCGGGTTCATGTCATGATTTAATAATGTCTCAAAAATCGATCTCAATTGATGCTGCGTTTTCATAGTTTGAAACTAATCATTTTGCAAATCTAATTTTATTCAAAAAACATAGAAAACTCTTCTTTTTTCAACAAAAACCATTGCAACCAGTTAATTTCAGATTTTATAACAAAATTCAGTCATTGTTAGTATCTGAAGTTTCGTTATTTCCGTACAAATCATGAATTTACGAACAATTCGTATTCACTGCCGTGTTGAAAATCACCTATCATCACCCTTTTGTTAGTTACGTATGTGAAAATCAGTTGGCGCTGCATGTCAAAAAGTTTTGCTGCAAATCGCCAATAGCTTTGCTGCAAATCGCCAATCCAAGTTGGCCATCTGGTTGTGAGATGACAAACAATTCTGGCTGCATGCCGTTGACGTTGTTGCGTAGTCGTTCGTTGCTTCGAAGGCGGATTTTTGGGGAAAAACTTCACACACACTAGTCACTCACTGCGATATTCTAATTATTTTTGAAAAAGCTACGTTAAACCGCGATCAATCTCTACCACCTCGATGGAAGTGTTATCTAACGCTTACAGTACAACGCATAAATAACATCAACACAAGATGCCAAAACGAGTATCACTCATTTCAAGCGTGGATTTTAAAGATGACTGTGGTAACTGAATGCACACCGCGACAAGTCAATGTAATCATACTGGGGATATTCTGATATTTACAACGAAATTAACTTTTCAGGTGCAGGAAACCCTTGCGACCCTGGATTTTGTTTTCAGAAAGGAGGGGAGAGAACATTTTTTAAGGAAATCCTATTTGACAAATAGGATGAATAAGCAGAAAAATAAAACAAATGTGATTTACTTATAATTGTCTAATAGAAATGATCTCACCAAACTCCATTGAAAAGTGATAGGTGCTGTCTTCCAATTCTTGCATTCAAATATTTTCAACATCAGTAATCGCTCCCTCGTATTTTATTTATTCACGAGAAAAAAAATGGGAAAACGCGACGACGAAAAAATCACGTTCGTTCTCATACACGGCTTGCTGTGACTTAATAAAAAGGTTAATTTCTACATTTTCTAGAAATTTGAAAAGATATCATTACAGGTATTTCTTACATAACTGTAAAATAAACAATGTTTTTAGTCCGTTTAATAAATTTGTTGAAGACTGCAAAACAATTTGATTAAATAATTCCGTATTTTAAAGAATGAGGAAAAGAGAACAAAAAAAAACTTCTATTGCTCACCGTTGTCCAAATAACTAGCGATCTTAGAGCAAGTTTACTGGTGTTGGGAAAAAGTTGTAGAAAATTTGACACTTACGGCACATTTTGAAAATTTTGCCATGCAAAAACATATTCAAGACCTGCGGCCTTCTAGTTTTTTTACAACACGTGTTGTATTTTCGCATGCTGTGATGCAAAAATAGCAATATTTCCATCACATACGGCTGAAATAGAAATAGTGTTGTAAAAAAATACAACGCTTCAAGATCTTGAAAATATTTTTGCATGGTAAAATTTTCAAAATGTCAAAATTTCTATCACTTTTTCCCAACACCAGTGAACTTGCTCTTAGGAATTAACTTCAATTTTTTTACAACACTCATGGAAAATTCTATTGTTATTGGGCCCAAAAAGAACCCGAAACAGCTCAATACATTTTTGACCCATTTTTGATCAGTCTAGTTCACATTGAGGATTTTGTGATAATTTGTGATATAAATTTAAACCAGATCACATTTAGAATTCTTATTTTTATAATCGAAATTTCTTAACCCTCTACACTGTATTCGAGCCCATATATGTCCACGAAGTTTTTTTTTTCACTTTTTTTTTTAGTTTAATTCAGCACTGTATGCGATTTCTGACAATTTTAATGCTTCAGAAATTTAATTAGCAATCATAAACCTTTAAAAAACTATCCTATCTTTAACACTTTTTGAAAAATGAGAACTATTGGAAAAACAATTCTGTTTTTTTTTTCTTAATAAATAGCTTGGTTACCTAAATGTCAATAAAGAAATAATTATATAAACAATATTGATGTAGAGGAAGTAAAGCAGGCTTTGGGTTTGCTATTTTAAGAAAGAGCAGTCTTGAAGTTGGATGCCTAAGAGCAAGTTCACTGGTGTTGGGAAAAAGTGGTAGAATTTTTGATATTTTGAATATTTTTGGGTATTGTATTTTTTACAGCACTGATTCTATTTCAGCCGTATGTGATAGAAATATTGCTATCCTTGCATCACAGCATGCGAAACTACAACACGTGTTGGTAAAAAATTGAAGGCCACTGATCTTGAAAATGTTTTTGCATGGCAAAATTTTCAAAATTTGCTAAAAATGACCAAATTTCTACCACTTTTTCCAAACACCAATGAAATTGTTCTAAGGCAAGAAATCCATCATCTTTAATACAGTCGATTTTCCGAAAGAATCTTCATTGGAAAAATGGAAGCTCGCAGCTAAGTTTTCATTTTTTTTTCTCAATTTCTTTTTTTTTACTAGAAGTCATAAGTTGCAATTAGAAAATCGTCACAAACATTTTCGGATTGCGGTAATAAAACATTTTTTCAATGGATTAGTGGGCAACTTTCACGCCGTTTGATCGGTAATTACATTCCTGATTGAATACATGATATTTAATTTCAATAAAATAATGTTTATGTTCGATTTTTAACAAAACGTGAAATCAATCAACGTTTATATGAATTTCAAAAAATTACAAATCGGCCAAAACATAGATTTTGCTTGAATTCCAATCTTTACAAGATCACAAATATAAAAATTCTACTGTATAAATACATGCTGATTTATAGAAAATTTTAATGTGAAGGCTAGATGATAAAAAAAAATCAATTGCATCCAGGTAACCTCGGTCTTAAAGCACAACATTATTCTTTCGTCCTTATTCTATCTTTTCGAATCTATCATTTGACTACTAGGGCGTGGCCGGCGCCGATCTTGATGTTCAAAGAGAGAGCATCAGTTTTGGGCATTGTGAATGTGCTGTCAATTGATGGCCTCGGTTAATCACGGAGTTGTAACCATTGGCAAAGTAAAACTTGTTCTACTGAGCCACGCCTGCGATCGTGGAATTCTAAGTATTTGTAATCTCAATCTTGGAACCTGTCTTGAATAATTTAATTTATTTTGATCATGAAATTTCGTGATGCATTTCGGGTCAAAGACACCAGGTGGATGTGAGTAGTAAATCAAGCTAATCTAAACTGAACTAAATAGCTTAGTTATAGGTCGATAAAGTTAATAACATTAACAAAAAAAATCTCAACGGATTCATAGTTCATGCAATGAGTTTAAAAAATTAAACAACAATTAAATTTATCAAGAACAAGAATGAAATGCGTGATGTTAAATATATGAAGCTCACATTTTTCTAGTTCTATCTGATATTTCATTGATCTTTTATGCTGATAGTTTGTGCTTAAACATGTTCAGTTCATACTACACTTAAAAGAAATGCTCCTCTATGTAATCCGTCAACGCAAATTTTCGAATTAAAATTAATCATTCATTACTTTCCCAAAATTTTTAGTTAACAATATTCATATAGTTTTCCTACGGTCTAATCCGTTTATTTCCTTCTAGACGACTAACGAGTTTGGTCCCCGCATGGTGACGTAATGTGCGGAACACCTCCCAAATGGCTATCGGACCTGTAGCACGGGCCAAACGACGACGGCAATTTCCATTCATAAAACTAAGGCTCGTGACCAAAGTGCTAAATGTGTGCTGCGCTGCGTTAAGCTCGTTGTTGTCACCGCCGCCGCCTCAAGAACTTATCCCCGGTAGCCATGATCGTTTTTGTGCACTCAGCCAGCTACATACATACATTCATACATATAAAGGTACCAACATTCATTTTTATATAGGTGATCGAGGGAGATCAAGTGCACTTGCAGGCCATGTTTGTCGCCGTTGGCTTGGTCGTTCGTTACAACCCCTCGGAAAGCTTCAACCGGACCAGATCGTCATCCCATTATAGGAGCTGCAAATACATGGATGTCTAAAACTGCGCGTTCACAAAACCGCATTGGCCATTTGGAGGACCGGTTTCGCGAGACCACATAGTGGCCAATAAATATCAACATCCAGACATCGAGGGATAAAAGTAAACGATTTGCTGATGTTGTTGTTTTTGCTGATTGAAATTATGGCCGTGTGGCGGCGCTCAAAAGTAACGATTCCGATTCTAGGGAGGGTGTAAGTTGTTTTAGCCAGTTATGAGGATTGTGGTGTGTATTTAGTAGATCGCCTTTCTTCCACTTCAGACACTGCGAATGGTGATGTTATTTACATTTTGGTCAATTGATGTGCAGTGAGGTTTGCTGCAGTCGTTATCTTGAGGCCATCTTGCGAATGATATGAAGATAGTTGAGCAATTGCAGCATTCAGTCAACTACTGCCAGGCGAACTAGTTCGGCGAAAAACCTCAAAGGCGTCGCTTTTACGATTACACAATGACATGCAGCACAAATTCGAAATAAAACTTATTCATTTTTCGAGTTGACACAATGTTGTAAACTAGTTTGATCTTGATCAGGGTTAACTTTTTCCTAAACTAAACACTAGAATCACAGAGCAAATCGAAATGCCAAGTTTGACCCTTATACGCTACATTACATAAAGTTAAGGAATGTGAGAGGTTTTATCAAGCGCAATTCAAAAATTTCAATAGAATGATGGGAAATCATAAAAATGATCAGTTTTTCTGACTGGTTCGTCTAGCTGACTAATAAACAGGGGTAACTTATCTGGTAAAATAAACAAAATACGGAGGTCAAATTTTGCGACAAATATTTGGACCTCTAGCGGGGAGAAATTTTCAAAAATTTCGTAATGGACAGCAAAACGAACTCTTTAGCGAGCACCTGGCGGGTTTCCAGCCAAGAACTTTTCGTTGAAAAGTCTTGTCTGGGTGTTCCGATAATTATCAAGGAGAAAAAAATTGAAAAATTCAATGGCTAGTACTGGAGGAGGCTGAAGATCTGTTGAAGCTGCAATTCAGTCGATGTTTCATAACGATTGCTAAATATACAAAGACGACTGCCTCTAAATTCGACCATTTTCCCTAAATAGCACTTAGAAGGTGGCATGAAAAGTAGTCATGCAATACCTCGCTAGGCACGCAGCAGTGATGTCAATTGAATTTATAGCTTATCAATGCCAACAAACATGCCCCTGTTAAACAGCTAATAACTTTTTTGGCTAATCAGATACAAAGTTAAGATCTTGGACAAAGTTGGACAAGAACGATATTTTTACCATCCGAAGATTTCATGTACGATATAGCTAATTCACGAGCACGATCTGTGCTAGATTTTTTGAACAATCTTGGAGTTTTCGATAATATTAACGAAAGTTATCGCACGGTTCAATGTGCATTAGATTTTAACGTTTTGTCGTTCTACACTGTCGTTTACGGCATATTGCTGAACCATTGTAGAATAACCAAATTAAAATCAGGCTGCCCTAGATACCCGGAGTGGTTTGACGCTGAAACAATTCGCTTCTTAAAAGACAAACGAAGGAAAAATAATCGTTTGCACAGAGTCAAGCGTTGTTTGTACCTTGAAAATCTTCAAAGAAATATCCAAACTGAACCGAAATTTTTTTTGGAAATATGTTAATTCCATGCGCAAATCAAACTTAACACCGAAAAATGTTTCATATCACACTGATAAAGCAGATAATTCGAAAGAAGCATTAGAACTATTTGCAAATTATTTTTTAAGTGTATACTGCTCGAATAATGTACCAAGTGATCAAGAATATCAATTTCCAGAAGAAGTTATTCGTGAGCTAACAATATCGATTTTAGATGTCAGAGAGAAAATTTTAATGCTTGATGAATCCAAAGGCAGTGGTCCCGATGGCTTACCGAACTCGGTCCTTAGAAAGTGTGTAAACGGACTCGAAGCATCCTTACACCGCCTGTTCTCAGACTCACTTCACGAAGGAATTTTTTCGAAGTTTTGGAAGAATTCGCACATCGTAACGATACATAAAAGTTTTTCTAAGCTTTTAGTTGAAAATTATCGTGGAGTGGCAATACTGTCTGCCTTACCAAAGCTTTTTGAGAGCATCGTTTACGACCAAATGTACCCTTGGCTGGAGAGGAAAATGTCGGACGTTCAACATGGTTTTCTGAGACGGCGGTCGACCGTGACAAATCTTGGCGAATTTGTATCGCGATCTTCACAGTGGATGATGCGAGGACTTTAAGTCGATACTATATACACGGACATGTCGAAAGCATTTGATGTGGTCGAAATCAATGCTCTTCTTTTCTTCACTTTGCAAGAATGGAATTGCTGGTAACTGCCTTAAATGGATACATTCTTACCTTATTGAAAGAGTTCAGTACGTGAGGCTGGGAAATGTCAGATCTGGTGCATTCTCGGTTAACAGTGGTGTACCACAAGGGAGTCACTTGGGACCCCTTCTTTTCATCATTGTTATGAACGAGTTTCCCGAAGTTCTGCACGACGTGTTCGTGCTGATAAACGCTGATGATTTGAAAATATTTCTTCCTGTTCGTCACCAGAAAGATTGTTCGATTCTGCAAAACGCATTGTACCGATTATCAGAATGTTGCAGAAACTTTGAATTGAAAATTAAAGCATCGAAATGTAGCGTTGTTTCATTTTCTCGGAAAACATCGAACATAGTCTATGAGTATAGCCTCGAAAACAGCTTGATCATTACTAGGAAGACGTCAGTAAAAGATCTTGGAGTGGAGATAGATAGAGAGCTGAATTTCTCTAAGCACATAGAGCAAGTGGAAGCCAAAGCAAATTCAATGTTTGGAATGGTCAGCAGAATTTGTAATGCATTGAACGACCCGTATACTATCGTTTCAATTTATGTCGGGTTAGTGCGGACTACAATTGAGTACGGCAGCATTGTTTGGCAACCGTACTACAATGTTCACATCAATAAACTGGAGAGAGTCCAAAAGAAGTTTCTCAAATACGCGCTAAGAAACCTTGGATGGCAAGAGGAAATGCCGGTTTATCGAGCCCTGTGCATGCTGGTCGGACTGGATTCGCTTGAGAATCGCAGGAAGTTAATTGACGCGTTGCTTTTGAAGGATTTGGCAAGTGGAAGGTATTATTCGCCGTACTTGTTCTCACAGATATCTCCCAACGAAGGACGCAATAGTTTGCGCAGCATAAGGCCGTTCCAGCTATCAAACAGGATCCAAAATTACGCAATTTCAACGCATATGTAGAAGAAATCAACTTAAATATGTCCAGAAACCAAATTAAAGCTAGTATTAGTAAGTGTTTTACTACAAATTAAAGTGTGGTCGATGTTTTTTTAAGTTCAGTCTCAGATAAAAGACTTAGCCTAGGATCATAATTAATAAATAAAGTCGTTTAGCGGAAAATTTCCTCTAAGGAATTTATGAATTGGCACAAAAACCATCAGCAGACTCGGTTCAACAGAAAAAAAACATGTATATATATGTAGCCTACACTGTTTGGCGGAATAAATAAATAAAACATTGAACCAAAACGAAGCATTTTAAGCTCCAGGGTTTGACAAATTCTAAAATGACCCCAAATCCACTCAGTCTAACAGTCAGTCAAATATCTTCATTTAGTGTGTTTTCAGATCTATATTAATAAGTTAAACTGATTTTATGATATGATATTTTGCTAAAATACTACAGTGAGTAAAGAAAAAATGCAATCAATACCATAAGCTACCAAAAAATCTAATTTTAGTGAATTGAAATGAAAAAAGTGAAGTGAAAAAAGAAACTTTTTATCACATAAACTTTTAATAGTTTACAGCACGTGCCAAAAACTAAATTTTTAAATCATGAAACGTTGAAAACCCTGTCACTCATGCAAATTCTTATTATAATTTTCATAAGATACATCTTATGAACCTGTTTTTAGAGTGTAAAATAATTTTTCAAAAGAGTCTTATGACATTCTTTCAATTTTTTTTAATGAAAAATAGAAGAAACGGCATTGTGTAAAAATAATGAATACATTCATCCATTCCATCAGTTTTTCATCATCTATCAGTACGGAGCTTCATAGTTATAGCTAGTTCATAGTTACTAGTTTTTCTTCAAAATTTAATGTTATTGTCATCTCCGGAATGGTAAGTTCGATTTGATGTTTTTGATGTGAACGTTTCATATATTAGTAAATTAAAATACATTTTTTGTTTACTTTTCAGCTAGCTGATCGGCTTACAACGCAAGGTCGAAGATTGAGATGCGTGTAACTTTGATGGAAGCGTCTGTTGATGCGCTGCTGATGGTGACCATTTTTCATATCAAACAAACTTGCCAAACAATAAAATGAATGTTTTCAGCATGAAATACCTAAAATTATTCTTATTAGAAAGTGATTTACTGTTTCCATAAGAACCTCCTATGAAAAGCAACAACCTCTCATTGCAGCAGGCGTTCATCTTCAGAATTCATTCGCTTCATAAGACAATCTTATGAATTTCAATGATGATTCTTATGGCGCCACTTCATAAGAGAATCTTATGGCACACATAATAGTATTTTTCTGAGTGTGTGTGTTCTAGTTTCAGATTCAGAATCAAAAAACGTTATTTTTGCTTACCAAATCAATTACAGAAGGACATGTGACACCTGAAACAAAGAAAAATTAAATATTAGTCAGAGAAGTAACTCAGTGAAAAGAATTTCACGCGCTTTAAAGAATTCAAGCGCTGATTTCGCCCCATTTGGAGGATTTTTTTTTCTTTTTCAGCAAAATTGCATTTGCATAGCTACATTTTCATAAAGTATTTTATATCGTAAACGATGTCAAAAAAAATATTGTTGCACTTGATCTGTTCCTCCGTGACCAAAATGTCCCTCTAGGTCGAAACCTAAGCTGATCCTCGATCTTTCGCGTATTCAGTAGACTGTAGGCTGGATAGGGTTCCCAATAGACCTCCTTGGTCGTTCTTTGAACAGCGATTTCGTGTAAGTTTTCTCGATAGAACTTGGCAATAACAATAGCACGAGTTTGATTTACACACCGATTTTTTTTTCTTTACAAAAACTCATTTTATTTAAGGCTATCAACTAGAAAGTATATTAAATTATTCTCTAACATTACAGCTAATTAGTAAAAAAAGTTTGCCATCGATCTGTTCGCATTCGAGCACAGTAGAATTCTGATCTTGCTCAAGCCTAGCTAAATTTTGTTCTACAAATAATGCTTTCTTTGGCGCATTTTTCGAAATTATTTAGAATGACAAAAAGTAATAATAAAAATTAACTAACTTAATCTATTATCATCTTTTGGTTGTATAACTCTCTTCTGGTTGGGTGGATTCTGGGCTATCATCTCACCTCCCCCTCATGTGTTGATCGTTTCTCGCCTCCCCCTCGGATGATGAACATTCTCGGTCGCACTCTGTTGGGAGCGATTGGGATGATAATGATGATGTTGTGTCGTTGAGTAGAAAATTGGGATGCTGTAGCCACTCTGGCCACTCTCTAGGGATCTTTCGGTTCTCTCTATTGGTTTGCCTCAGTTGTGGATCGCAGTTTTGAAATTTCGTGACGTCATAAACCAGTGGCTCGCAACCACCGATTGCGTTCCGCAACATGATCATTAACATCGTTATAATTTATGTCTTATTATGGTATATATAGCACTAGCTGACCCGGTGTGCTTTACTACTCTTTCCAAAAATTATTGAAATTTGTGGTATTTAGTTATTTACTTTTCATTTATTTGTACAGAATTTTCAATTCAATTTGAAAATCATTCAAATGTTTGTTCAAAATAAAATTGCAACTTTTTTTTATTTTGAAATCGTAACATTTTTTTTTAAATCCGTGTTTCAATCCTTTTTATGACTCCGGACCTGACCTTTTCTGATGACTCCGGATTTCTTTGCTTCATAAGTTTATAACTCATACTAACATCGTGAGAGTAGCCCCCTTCCCCTCTCCTATATTCATAATGAAAGGAAGGGGGGTGGCTTCATAACATCAGAAAAACACTTTTTATAAACAAATACGATTCCATGTCATATATGGCTCCATTTTCGATAAGTTCTCGAGCTATTCAAAAAATTTGTGACCCTCTCCCCACTTTATATCTCCCCTCTGGCAATAAAAGGGGGTCTCAAACCTAGAAAAATATGCTCCCATGCAAATTTGATTCCATTTTCTCGATTAGTTATCGAAATATTTTAAAAGAAACTGTATAAGTGAACCTTCTCCCACTTTTTATCGTTCCACTGAATGGAGGTAGGGCTACTAAATCAACGGAAAAGCTTCTTGTGCTCGAATACCCTCTCATGCCAAATTTGGTCTCGTTTGCTTTATAAGTTGACGAGTTTAGCTATGGAGGGGATAAGATCAAACATTTCGTGTATTCAAATTCACTCCCATGCCAAATTTTGTTCCATTTGTTAGATAATTTCTTAGTTTATGCAAAACAATCGTGTGTGAGCTGCCGTATTCCCTAATTCTATCCATAATTACAGGAGAAAGAAGTTTGAAGTAAAGAAATTACCATTAAACGTATCCAAATGCTTTCCCATGCCAGAGTTGTTTCCATTTGCTCTAGTTATGCGAAAAATTGTAAAGAAGCCCCCCTCTCTCCTTGCTATCACCCCACTGGAAGGTGGCAGTTATACCAAATATTCACCTAAACAATCTTTTTGCTCAAATACCCTCCCAAATTTTGTTCCATTTGCTGAGTAAGTTCCCGAGTGATGTAAAAAATTGTTAGGGAGCACCGTCCTCCCTTAAGATTTTCCGACTGGAAGAACGGAGGGTTCTCGAAATATCATAGAAAAAATTTATCGTTATAAAATACCTTACCACGCCAAATTTGGTTCCATTTGCTTGATTAGTTTTTCAGTTATGCTGAAAGTTGTTTACCTTCATCTTTTGAATCTATCAAAAATTGAGGAATTTTCATGTTTTCCATGTAACTTTTAAACTGGAATGTCAAGGCAATATCTGTATCCATCATTATAAATACATTTAAAGGGCGAACACGAAATTATAATAACTTTATTACCATTGGGTAAAATCAACCAAATTTTGCACACCTTCTCATTAATGTGTATTGTTTACATGCTGTCGAACTCGAAGTTGCGCTTTTTTATTCAACGAAAATAAAGCTGAACGCGAGTCGAGAGAACAAATTCTTTCCAAACACCTGAAATTTCCTGACCTGTCGCACCGGCAGTAGGGAAAAATGTTGAACATTCACCATTCAACCGTCTCCAGGGTGTTGAAGCGGTTGACGTTGAACCACGGCAAAGGAGCTGGAAGAAAACCAGGACCGGAGAAAAAAAAAAAAGACTGAGAGAAAGGTGAAAAGGATGATTAAAGCAAATTCCAACGTCTCAAGCCGTGATTTGGCTAAAAAGATCGGCATGTCGCTACGTCCAGAATGCAAATAAGAGAGCCGAACTACATATATAGAAGGTACAGAACTTCCCAAACCACGATAAGGGTCATCAATCGACAGCTTAAACTTGGGCACGGAAGCTCTACGAGAAGATTCTGACAAAATATGACTGTTGTGTGATGGACGACGAAACGTATATTAAAGCCGATTTTAAGCAAACTCCGGGGTTGGAGTTTTTCACCGGTAAGAGCAAGTTCGATGTGAACGACAAATTATAGAAGACGGAAATGTCGAAGTTCGCCTCCAAATATCTCGTTTGGCAGGCCATCCGCTTTTGAAGACAGAGGAGTGAGCCTTCCGTGACAAAGGGCACAGTAAATGGCGAGATATACAAATCAGATTGCCTCGAGAAGCGCCTTTTGCCGTTCTTACAGCAGCATGAGAAGCTCCGCTATTTAGGCTAGATTTGGCATCTTGCCACTATTCTAAAAGTGTCCTGGAGTTGTATGAGGCCAATTCTGTCCATTTTGTTACAAAGGATTAGAACCTGCCAAACTGTCCGGAGCTGCGCCCGGTGGAGCAGTACTGGGCAATAATGAAGCGGGAACTGGAAAGAAGATAGTCAAAGACGAGATGGACATGTTAAGAAAATGGAAAAAAAACTGAGAAACTGGTACCGGATGACACTGTAAAGACTTCGATGGAGGGCATCAAGCAAAAATGCGTTCAATTTTACACTCAAGGCTCCATCGATTAACTTTTCTTTTGATTTTTGAAGTAAATATATGTTTAAAACATAAAATTACCCTAAAATTTTGGTTTGACACTAAACATTATAAGCAAATTGGCATGACATTTTCGATGTCGCAATATTTTCGTGTTCGCTATTTATAATCAGTTTTTTTAAATCAAGATTGATGGTTCAAGAAATATTTTTTTTACGCTTTATTTATTAAGGGATCAACTTTCATTAAAAACTGATAACTTTTGAATTTACCAAACGCCATATCCCCAAAATAGACCAAATTCGAGAAAGATTTGGATTCAGGATGGAAAATTATTCAAAATAAGTTTTTAAAAGGTGGGTACAATATTCTATCAAAGGAATTATTATATCTAAGGCTCCTCTATTAAACTAAATCATCAGGAGTAAAAAAATGACAAAAAGATGATAATCTATTTATTCTTCCCATCCTAATTAGCTTATTACGCCTCATGGTTTCTGTAATAGAATTCTATTGATATTCATTCTACATCTTCATTGACGCAACTTTGCCCACACCCAGAAAAACAAAACCAACGCAGAATGATCAGAAACACAGCAATAATTTATTGGTCGCACGCCAACGGAACTAAAACTACTTTCGTATGTATAGTAGTTAAGTGCAAAAAAATTATAAACACTATTTACAACTCGACCTTTGCGACGTAACTTGGTCTAGCTGAAGCTCCAATTGTTGAACCCCCGAACAACAGCTGTATAAGTGTATCAATAAACTTGCACTTCCCGCACGCCTTTATGGACAACTTGACCTTGTCGGTTGATCGAGTTCTACCAGTATTGCTCCTCCCCCAGATCGTTACCACCATCCTCTTGCCCGCGAGTCTCCACTGATGGATAGATCAGAACATGTGTCTCGTAGTCATCGTCGTATATGTCATCCTGTCTGTATAAATATGAAGTCGATCGAGGCTTGAATCGACTAAACTTCACAGAGGTGAGGCTTAGGGAAGGTTCGTGCAGGCCAAGACATGATCAACGACGTTCACACACAACAGCTAAGCACACAAAAAGGAAGGTAGGTAGGTGTTTGTCGAGTGTTTGCTGGACAAACTCAGCCGCACTATTAGTTGTGGTGCTGCCGCCCAGCTTTGAGTTGATTTGAATAATTTAGAGTTCAAAGTCATTCAGACGACCGAATTAGTTTTGGGCAGCTCCGGCCATCGATTTCGAAACGGTCCAGTTTTCCGTACGGTCATGTCTGTTGCTGAGGATGACCAATCAATGGTCGTTGTACTGCAATAACAAACGACTGACCAGACCATTTCAAGTGGGTTGTTCTGAAGTTTTTGTTTTCGTGTACAAGAAGATCGTTGAGGGCGCCTTTGAGGATCAACTGTTGACCAGCAGTTGTGGGTTGCGGAAATTTGATTCAACCGATTGCGGTATTTGCATTTGGTGAAAATTGATACCTACACTTGTCAAATGTCCGACACTTTAGTCCAAAGTGTTTTTGTGCGTGGGTATTGATAGTAGTTGAAAATATAATGTCAAGTTAACAAATAATCAATTCAGAGTAGATTTAAATTGAAATACCTATTGTAAGGCTATGATCATTCAGTATCCGGGCACTTAATTCCGGAGATAGATACATTCCTAGGGTACGGATGTGTAAAATTTTGGCAGAGTTCTGTTGCTTATGAAAAGGGCAAAGCAAAATTACCTCGAAAATCCATCACCATCAACTTCAGAACTCTTAAACTAATGAATTTTTTTCCTATAACTTCTTTGCCCTGGGTGAATAAAAGTATAATACAACAAGCGTTGCCTGACTGATAGACAATCAGCACACAACAAATAGTTGACGATAACATAGGTCTCAAATTATACAACCGGATTTTGACGCAATGGACAGATGTGTTCTGATGGACGAAGAAATTAAGGTTAAAATCAAATTTAAGATATCAATTTTATTGATTCCTCTTCGTGGCTAGGTTACCATAAAATTCGTATTGGGTTTCCCTGGTGAATTCATTAAAAACATCATGATTTTGCAAAGGTTCTGCTTAGTAATGATAATTGCTCAGTACATGACTGGAAGTGTGCAACAATAAATGAGCGATTTCAAAATAAGGCCAGTGTATTTCTTATAATTAATAGTAATTAATTTTTTATGTATTTTTTCATTAAATATCATATCATCACCTTCCATTTCTTAATAAAAAGTTTTTTGATCGAAAAAAGAGTTTTTTAAATCCACGCGTTTGTAACTACCCGGATACTAAATGATCATAGCCTTATTTGTGTTCTGCCAGTGTGATTACATATTCTAAGGAGTAATATCTGGCAGACAACGCTAATCCGCTAATCGCTAATAAAAGTCCGCTTATTTTAGTTCAGTGATTAAATATTCTCGCTAAACTTTTCGTGAGCTAGCGGATAAGTAAGTTTTGCTAATTTTGAGTTCCGCTAACTGAAGAACGCTATTTTTTTTATTTTGCCATAGATGAAAACATTTTATTTTTCTCATCTTTTCGAATCTAATTCCAATTCTGATAAAAAATTTAAAAAAAAAGATTTATTCCAGAATTTTTAATTTCTAATTGAATCGTTAAATGGCTAAAATGAGTCATTCTGAATATGTTCAAAATTTAGGGATAAAAATATTGAAGCGTATGAAAACAACAACCAAAAAAGCACTGACAGTCAAGTTCCTAAGCCTTTGTGGTTATGCTTTTTTTTTAAGTTTCATTAAATTATTTTATCGGCAATATCGGTGAAATTTTATATTCTTTGAGAAGAATATTTAATATTTTAATCTGATTTAAGCTTTTTTTATCACATTTAAGCTTTTCAGATGTTTTTATGCCTTCATCTCCAATGCAATTAAGGCGAAAAAAAGCTAAAACACCTTAAAAAATTTAAAACGAGATTCAATAAGACTTAACAAATAGAGTAATCGTTCCGAGTTGCATACTCCTGGGTTCACCACACAAGCGGAAACTAGCAGTGCGGATTTGAGTGTCCATTCCCGAGAATTCTGAACCGGCAATTCCCGCAAATAAAAAAAAATCGAGAATTCCCGAACCCGATAAATGGAGCTCAACCTGGTGCTGATAATGTAAATAAATGTCACATATGTTCATGGCCGTAGGAACGGGGGGTTGAGGTTTAAACCCCTCACATGAAAATACAGAAAGCAAGTGAGGTATTCAACTCTTCACTTAAAATTTTTAAATTCAGAATCGGAGGAATAATTCAGGATAATAGAGTAAGGTTGTTCAAGATTAAATCTTGACTGAAAACTAATGCCAAAACCTCAAAAACCCATCCCATGTTCGAAAATTCTGCTTCACTTTTTCAAAATTTTCTCACTCATTCATAGATATTCAAGTCTGAATATTATATTTTTAAATAAATTAAACCCATTTCCGATTATCTGATTCCATAATTCCCATAAACATAATTTTATTTCTATTTTCGTATTTCGGATTCTGTATCCAGTTCAGGATTCTTGATTTGAAGTTCGTTGAATTATAAAAAAAAATAGAAATAAAAAGCTGGTTTGAAATCTTGGTTTAAATTTGGTTTTGCATTCTATATCAAATATGATTGATGTTTTTCGAAATAAAATGCATGTGATAATAGTTTTCCACATGTAAAAAAAAAGAAAAAAAAATATATTCATATTAGAAGTTCCTCAACTTCATTTTTAATCAAAATTCAAACATTTAGAGTTTCGAAATAGCATTTCAAATTTTAATACTCAGATTCAGGTTCATCATTTGAAATTCATATTTTAACATAGATTCAGATTTCAATACAGATAAAAAAATAAATAATTTAAATTAAAAAAATTAAAATTTGGTTGGATCAATTCTGTCTCTAGTGCAAAAATTAAACCGAAAAATAAGTGGAAATTTACCTTCGTAAATCGAGCTTTTGGCAACAAAGCACTTCCGAACGGCAGCTGGGCTCCAATAACCTGAATTCTGGTTCAATCACGACGGTAACACACCCTGGAATCGAGGTATTTATGACCACTTTTTCCCGAGATAAGGCCGATGCAATTACACCGCCCATTGTTTTCAACGGTTTCTATCAACTACTGATTCGGTAACCCACGTTCTCCGTGAGAAACTTGTTTTTGATAGTGAACTCGAGTGACGCTTACTATCATCATGAGTTCTGTTGATGATGATGATATCGCTGTAATCTGTGCTATATGTGAACACGTCGAGAAAGACCTAGAGCGAATCATTGAATGTGTTTTTTGCAACCAATCAGTCCATTTCAAATGCAAAAAACTCCGCGGGAATGCAATTGCTCGGGCAAGAAGCAAACCGTTCTTTTGCTCGCCGGAATGCTTCAATTCGTATGACCAACAGCAGCAGAAAAAGGACGGTTTTGGTGTCCTCGTTGAGGAAATCCGCTCGTTAGGCCAAAGTGTACGGGAAGTACGACTTGAGTCAGCTAATGTACGTATCGCAATTGAGAAATCGCAGCACCAAATAGCCGAAATAAAGGAAACAAATAAACACATCGAAGCGTCCCAGGAGTTTTTGGCTGCTAAGTTTGATTTTCTAAGCAAAGGTTTTGAAGATTTTAGGGAGGAGATAGCTCTGCTGAGATCTGAAAATCACGAACTGAAAATGGAAATAAATGAATGTAAGGGAAAAAACGTTGACCTGACCAGACGAGTAGAAGGATTAGAGCTTGAACTTGATCAACTTTGTCGCAAGGGCCTTACGCGCAATGCAATTGTTTTGGGATTACCATCAATGGAGAACGAAAATTTGAATGGAACTATCGTTGCACTCGCGAGTGCAGTAGCATGCAACTTGGAGGATAAAGACATCGTCAGCGTGAGACGTTTGAATGGAAATAAAACTCAAAAAGATGCTCCGGTTTTGGTTGTTTTTGAATCGGAAACAAAAAAAGAAGAATTATTCTACAGGAAACGCGTGCACGGAATTCTTAAGGCATCAGATATTGGTGACTTATTTTGTGGATCATTTAAAACTGTTACGCTTCGTGATGAGCTGACGTCATTTGGGAAGGAGTTACTTAAGGAATCGAAGCAAGTACAGGATGAATTAGGCTACAAGTACGTTTGGCCAGGGCGAGACGGAAAAGTGCTGCTTAAGAAAACTGATGGATCTAAGGTGGAAAAAATTGGAACGAAGAGTGAGCTGCTGACTCTGTTGGAATCTAAAAATAAACGTGCATTAAATGCTTCTTCTTCCTCATCATTCATCGTGTCGTCGCCGAAGCGCGTGCAGAGGAACAACTAAGAAATACACCAGAAGAAAAATAAAATCTAATGGATTACTCAATAAACAACTATTTATACAATAATATTAATGAATTGAATAAAAATGCTTCTAATATAAAACAAAACTATAGTAGATTGAACATTTTCCAATTAAATGTACGGGGTTTGAACAATTTAGCCAAATTTGATGATCTCAAACTTATTTTACGTCAACTAAAGGAACCAATGGACGTAATAGTACTTGGGGAGACATGGATTAAAGAGAATCGAACACATCTAATTAAAATCCCTGGCTATAAAAGCTTGTTCTCTTGTCGAAAAGAAAGTACGGGAGGTGGGCTTGCCGTGTATGTAAATGACAAGTTTAAATATGATGAAATCATGTGTGAACATGAAGATGGCTTCCACCATATTCACATTAATTTGAAGATGAACGATCAAAAAATGGATTTACATGCCATCTATAGGCCACCTTCTTACAACATTGTACATTTTTTCTCAAAACTTGAATCTATTATGTCAAGGTCTAAGCAAGGGTCCTCTTGTGTGATAGTTGGGGATATAAACATTCCGATCAATAATCTCACCAATCCCAATACTGTCGAATACAAAGATCTACTGAAATCTTATAACTTTTATGCAACAAATACACATGTCACGAGACCCATAAGCAGTAACATATTAGACCACGTTTTATGCTCCGAAATGGTCCAGTCAAGAGTCATAAATGAAACCGTGTTAACAGACATCAGCGATCACTGTTGCATAATTTCATCGATAAGTTTACGACAAAGCATACGTCTTCAGGAACTTGAAAAAGTTGTCGTTAATTATTCTTTACTTAGTGAAAAGTTTGAAGCGAGCTTAAGCAATATAAACCACTGCACACCCCATGTACGCTTAAACAAGATTATTGATCTATACAATAATTTGAAAAGAGAATGTTCATCAACTTATACGATTAAAGCAAAGGTAAAAGGGTTTTGCCCCTGGATTACGTTAGACCTCTGGCAGTGGATGAAAATGAAAGATAAAATACTAAGTAAATTTAAAAGAAATCCAAATAGCCATTACCTCCGTGACCTCCTGCAGCACACCTCCAAAAGTCTACAAATCTTGAAAGAAAAAACTAAAAAAGAGTACTACAGAAACCTGTTTAGTAATGCGAATTCGAAAAATATGTGGAAATGTCTTAATTCCCTATCAGGAACTTCAAAAACTGAGAGCCAAGAAATTAAGTTAAATAAGGAAGGAAGACTTATAGAGAATCAGCAATTAGTCGCCAATGAACTCAACGATTTTTTCAGTAAAATTGGGCCCCAGCTTGCCACTACGATCACTAGTCAAGGCGACGTCAATAGATTTGGAACACTTACGTCACAACGGAACTCGATATTCCTTCGACCTGCAAGTACACAAGAAGTCACTGTACTTATAAAAGAACTCGACTCAAATAAAAGTGTAGGTGCTGATGGAATTCCCGCTCATTTCATTAAGCGACACTATAATTATTTTTCGGATTTAATCAAAGATGTTTTCAATGAAAGTCTATCGAATGGAAAATTCCCAGATTGCCTCAAAATTGCGAAAGTGGTCCCTGTCCATAAACAAGGACCAAAGACAGACCCCAACAACTATCGTCCAATCTCAATTCTGCCAGTCTTGAGTAAACTCATTGAAAAAATGTTAGTTTCAAGAACTAGCGACTTTCTTCAACAAAATAATGTACTCTATAAGCATCAGTATGGATTCCGATCAGGCTCAAGCAC
The DNA here is from genome assembly GCF_029784155.1 of Uranotaenia lowii. NCBI lineage: Eukaryota > Metazoa > Arthropoda > Insecta > Diptera > Culicidae > Uranotaenia > Uranotaenia lowii. The sequence goes on along the minus strand of NC_073692.1, from coordinate 243,028,522 downwards.
CACTACTGCGACCTCCGAGTTGTTTTCTGAAATTTATCATGCACTAGAAAACAAAAAGAAAACTGGCCTTCTCTTTCTGGACTTGAAAAAGGCATTCGACACAATCGACCACACAATCCTTCTGAAAAAATTAAACTTATATGGGATTCGTGGAAAAGCACATGACCTCATGAAAAGTTACCTGTCGAACAGAAACCAGTACGTGATATTAAACGGATTTAAGAGTTGTCTTTGCCCTCTCAAAGTCGGAGTGCCTCAAGGTAGTAACTTAGGCCCCCTGCTGTTCCTGATCTACGTGAATGATTTGCCAAACTTGCAGCTCCACGGAAAACCCAGCTTATTTGCTGATGATACCTGCTTACTGTACGTAGAAGAAAATCTTAACGATATGATTGAGCATAAATCCGAAGACATGAGACTTCTCCAAGAATTCTTCAGCGAAAACAAGTTGTCCCTCAATTTATCCAAAACGAAACACATGATCGTAAATCCGTTTCAATCTGCTGACACTGAAACACATGAGCTTATTGTTGATTCGGTAAAAATTGAACAAGTAACGGAATTCACCTATCTTGGGTTGACGATCGACTCAGCGTTAAGGTGGACACACCATATACAAAAACTTAAAAATGAAGTCGTTACAGCATGCGGACTCTACTGGAAAATCAATAGCTTCGTACCTCAAAAACAACTTTCCATCATGTACCATGCGTTTGTTCAGTCCAAACTTCAATACCTGGTATTCATCTGGGGAGCTGCAGCCAGAACAAGACTCAAACCTCTACAAACAGCTCAAAACCGTTGTTTGAAGGCTGTATACAAGCGTCCAAGGCTGTATCCTACAAGGAGTCTCTTTCATGAAGCAGATGAATCTACTCTGCCAATCAATGCATTAAGAGAACTCCAAGCTGCATCCATAATCCACACTCATCTACATAACCCACTTGCACATCACAATCAACAATACGATCGTCCAGACCACAGATATCCTTTAAGAAACCAAAGCAGCTTGTATGTACGACAACCCACCACAGAATTTGCTAAAAAAGCTTTCACTTACTACGGTAAAATCTGTTACAACCAACTACCTGCGGACATACGATCTGAAAGAAGCACTACCAAATTTAAAACGCTCATCAAAAAGCACATGAGATCTAAATTAGAATCCTTCATCCAATAAGTTAAGCCAACAGTCCGTACTTCGGTAGCCTGCCAACCAGCGTTCCCTTAAAAGAGGATCCCCTCACTGGGAACGCATGAAATCTCTGAATCCTCATCGCCTGAATTTAGTTATTCAATAAAACTAATGCCCATGCAAATCTTTTTATCTTCTCGCCACCAGCCGCCACCGCCCGCCACCACCCACCGTCTCCACCCACCGCCACTAGTCACCAACGCCAGAAACCCCATTTATCAACAGTGTTTCTCATATCAAAATGGAAGTGAAAATTGTAAAAAACATTGTAACAACACCATTGAAAAAAAAATTAAAAATATCGAATAAAGAAGTGATGAGGAGGTTTTATGCCTTTGGGAGAAGTGGCTTGAAGAGTGCTACACTCCCAGGGGCTTTTCCCTGCTTACACAAAAAAAAAAAAAAAAAAAAAAAAAAAAAAAATAGTAAATTTAGATTTAATTTGAACTACCAAATTCAACTAATAGATTCATGAATGAGAGCTCTGTTCTGGGATTAAGATTCGGAAATCTTATTTTTTTGTACATTTCAGAAATTTTATACACATTCAGATACAAATTCAAAGCTCAATTTTTAAATTCAAGTTCAAAATTGCGATTCAGATTGCAGATTCAAAATTCAGGAAAACGTTTATCTTGTAAATAAATTTTACAATCAACATAAATTGTAGCGGAATAGCAAAAAACCCTAATTTGATTTTAAAAAACATCCACATCCACATCAAAATCTTTATGAAAAATATTTGCTGTTAAAAATACATGTACCTGATCTTCTCCTTAAAAATATGCACAACATTCTATATTTTTCGATGTATTGTTTAACATTATTAACACATTAAGGATCGTGAGAAAATCTAAGCCGTCAGACAACCAAATTCGGCATTTTATATTTCAAAAACCAATTGACACAATTATTAAATAAATCTGAGTAAGTAATTGTCGGATTCTTCAAATCAATCTTCCGGGTAGAATCAATTTGTTCCAAACACTCGCGTCCGTAGCAAGGTTGCCGAAAAAAATTCTGTGTTTTGACGAAAAAAAATTCTGAATTTCTGTGATTTTTCCAAAAATTCTGTGACGATTTTCTGTGATGCTTTTTCCATTAGTTTCATTCAAAAGTCATGTCAAATTGCGTCTGTTTTACATTTTACTTAAGAAAAATAAATTAACATTATCAATTTTATCATATTTCTCCAATTCAAAGATAATTTTAATTAATTTGAATTGCCATAAAAAAAATAATTTTGAAAAAACGTCCAATATTTTAAAATTTTGTGAAATCTGTGAATGTTCCAAAAGTTCTGTGTTCTGTGACACAGATTCTGTGATGAAATTTTACTCAAAATTCTGTGAAATTATAGATTTTTCTGTGATTTCGGCAACCTTGGTCCGTAGCCTTCAAAATTCGCTAATAGACTGACCGTTGAGATTTTTTCATTTTTATGATTCTCCCTCTCTTTTCGAGATATCTCGCATTTAATCCGCAATGTGTTAATATTGCAGATTTGAAGCAAAATTTCTAACTAAAATCTTTGATTCAAGTTTGCATCAAGCAAATTTTATTCAAACAATTTGTATCTCGTTTTTTTTTGAAAACTTTAATTTTTTTCATAAAAGTTTAAAGAAATTTAATTTAATTTACAAAAGAGTTCGGAAGATTGGGTTTGTTTGATTTGAATATAGAATAAGTTTTTTAAGGAATGGAAGAACTCCAAAAAAACTTATTTTATGCTCTAATTAAATAGGTTTGATCAAGCAGATTCTTGAACATATTTAAAGATTTAAACCATCGAAGAAAGTGAATTTGGCACACCTTTATGGTAAGAGGCCAATTTTCTAAAGCCACTATTTAATACGAAAACTTTGAATGTACAAGTACTAAAACATGAAAAATCGTATATTAACAAACATAATTTGTTATATTTTTTTTGTATTCGTGAATTTTTGGGCAAAAAATCATAGGTAAAAATCACCGGGCATCAAATTTGGTTGTTTTGTTGGATTAACTGAGCGTTCACTTTAGAGCTTGAACATTGAGCCAAAGAACAGGGCTAAGGATGTTTTTGTCCAAGCTTTCGGCGATGTTGCCACATATTTTATTTTAAGAGGGATCAAACGTCGCTTCTCTTATATGCAGGTTCACAAAGGTTTTTTGCAGAGATTCAGAATTTTATCTGGTGACTTTGATGCTGAGTGATGTCGATAAGAAATCTAGGAAGGAGGTAGGTTGTGACCCGATGGTATCACACGTGTTTTCTTTTTGTTCCAGTGAAAATTATCAATCAATTCGTTATCTAAATAAGAATTTTGTGAGTTTTTTAAATGTGTTTAACATGTAAAAGGATGTGTGCAGAAATAGTGACCTGCATATAAGAGAAGCGACATCTGATCCCTCTTAAAATAAAATATCTGGCAACATCGCCGAAAGCTTCGACAACAAAATCCTCAACACTGTTTTGTGGCTCAATTTTCAAGCTCTAAAATGGATGCTCAGCAATCCAACAAAACAATATTGAGTTTGATGCTCGGTATATTGCAAAAAACGGTATGAATGACTTGAATTTTGTTATCAATCACACAGTTTTATAACTACGAACACGAATCACCAGAGCAGTGAAAAAATTGCTCCTAATCATAAATTCATATGACGAGCTTAAAAATGAATTGCTACACAATACTCTCCTTGGTTGAGTTTTCAATTAGAAAGCTAAAAGCTCCACGACAAAAGCTCGGATCGATTGGAATCGATGTGGACAGTTCTTTTGAATCGATTGGAATTTTGTGTTTCAGACGTCGCTTCTCTTACATGTAGGTTCACTATGCATAATGACTGAAAGCCGAAAGTTTCTCCAAAAGTTGTGGCTTCAGTTTTATCTATAGATATAAAAAGCAATTTCTGTATGTTTGTTTGTTTGTTTGTCCTCTATAGACTCAGCCGTCTTAAGAGCCAGATGTCTGAAATTTGGCATGGATGCTTATTAGGACCAGGAACGATGAAAAACGTTTTCAGATTTTCGGATGACCCCTTCTGAAGGGGGTCGTCCATACAAGACAACTATTGTTTTCGCGATATTGACGTTACTTTTCGTCGGATTGTGTTGAAAATTTGAACATGATTGTTTTAAAGACGAGTGATCGATTTCAGGTGTCAAATTTTGTGTAAGGGGTCAGTCAAACGGGTCGTCCTTATTAACTGCTCGCTGTTTTTGCGATATTGACGTTATTTTACATCGTATTCAGATGAAAATTGATACTCGATATTTTTAAGTGTCGTGCAATCGATTTGAGGTATCAAATTCAGAGTAAGGGACCGGCAAAAGGGGCTGTCCATGTTAACTTTTTAATATCTTAGTGATATTGACGTTTATAAACACCGGATTGTGATGAAAATTTTTACATAGCAGTTATAAAGGACAAACAATTGATTTCACTTATCCAAATTAAAGTCAGGGATCGGCCAAAGGGGTCGTCCATATTAACTATTCACTGCAGACGAAAATTTGTACACGAGAATTTTAAGAGACGAGCAATCGATTTCAAGTATTAAATTCAGTGTAAGGGGCGGGCAAAGGGGGTCGTCCATATTAACCTTTCAGTATTTTTGCAATATCGTCGTTATTATACATCGGATTGGGATGAAAATTTGCACACGGTACTTTTCAGGGACGGGCAATCGATTTGAAATGTCAAATGTTTTGCCAGGGGTCAACGAAAGGGGTCGTCCATATTAATAACATTTTTCATTGTTTTTAGCAATATTGACGTTATTATGCTACGGATTGCTTTGAAAATTTGCACCCGGGAGTTTTGAGGGAAGGGCAATTGATTTCAGATATCAAAGATTGTATAAGAGGCCACCGAAATGGGTTTAACTATTTGGCAATAACTGCGTTGTTATGCAACGATCGAGTCGAAATTTATACAGGGGTTTTTTTTTGGCACGGTCAATTGATTCCGGAATTCAAATTTAGTAGCAGACGACAGAAAAACTAATCGTCCAATATTTTTGCAATTATTACTTAACAATGAATTCTGAAGTGCATCTGAAAATGCTTGGCAATTGACTTCATTCAAACTGTTCATGATATATTCCAAGTTAAAAAAATAAGCGAAAGGAATTCGTATGGGATCAGTAAGTGGATAAAATTTGCTTTGAACAAATGTGTTGATTAGTCTGTTTGCGATACTGAAGTAAGCTCTCGCCGGGCAAGAAAAAACAGAAAGTCTGCTGAGCATTTCCATCATACATAAAGAAATGCCAGTGATCAACATTCATGGGTTTCGTGCATTTCAAAGTGTTTGTTTGTAGGTGTAGGTGGCCGAGCAGTTAGCGTGGTAAGACGGTGATCGCTGGGTCCACTGATGACATGAGTTCGATTCTCATCTCCGTACTTGGTTGTTAATCTTAAGTTTTCCACGTCTATTCAGGTTGAAAAGCCAATCTAGGCCACGACAATGTATTTTTTTTATTAGAAAAAAAAATTTAATCTGAATAGAAAAAAAAAGTTTATATTAGATTTTTGTCACCGGTGTATCATACTATTGTTGTACTGTTTAGTATGGTGGCACGGTGTGTTTCGTAGAAGGACTTAAAGAAAAAAAATACAGTAACGCTAATTTTTGCATGGGCAGAAAGTAGAGCTTTTTCCGGTTCATTTTCACCAAAAACTAAAATATTTTGTCGGTAACCCCCCATACAAAATATTTTTTTGAAAATTTTCTTTTTAAATTCTTTAAAAAAAAATAAATATATTTAAGGTGTTTTATAATTCTAGAGGTGCTAATTATCTTAGTTTTAACTTTCAAAACTTTTAAATTGAACTCAATAATGTTATAAGAAACTTAGAAAAATTTTCAATTTTTTTAAAACTAGTTACAGAGCTGTTTAACTTAAAAAATGCTTAAGAAGTATCTTCTAATCTTAAATTTAAAAATTGGCTGGCCAATCCTGTCAGCAATCTGAGAGGGTCAAATTATCTGAAATTATAAGAGTTATCTAGAATAATATGAATCCATTTGAATCCATTATCAATCCATCTTCATATTTTCTGATTGTGGCAACACTGCAAGGAATTCTCTTTTAAAAAAACTCAATGGTTAAGAAAATCCGTAATCACTAAGAACCGCAATAACTTTTTTATGATAAAGCTTATCGTGATGCGATCTAGAGTAGAAAAGTTTGCCATAATTTTAGTTTTTATAAATATAATAAGATAATAAATATTTAACAGTAAACGATGCGTTATAAACAGTTTTTGATGAGAAATCAGTTTTTTAACTTCTCCTGAGTTAAATGTCTCAAAATTCCATTCGCACTTCAGACTCAATGCAAATCGCTGCAGCAGTTCAATATAGCTTAAATTTTGCTTGTTACTGTCTTTTGATACAATGATAATTATAAGCATGGGGTTTCCTTTAACTTTTTTAATTATATTATTTTCTAGTCGAATTTTTGCTACCCTGCTGTATTCTGTGATTCTTCCATTTTATTCAATGTTAAGGGTCAATAATCTTAGCTTCTGCGATTTCCAACCTATTATATTTTTTAAAATAATCTCTTGAATTCTTTGTTTTAAATTGAATTGTATAGTTTTTTGAAAAAAAAAAAATATTTTATGGATAAATCTAGTCTAAAACTGTGATAAATTTAAAAAAATTTCCCAAAAAAAATGGATTTAATCTTTTTGTCGATCTTTAATTTACAAAAATTAACAGTACTTTTGGCAGAAGTGGATTGCAAATGATCGATAGCAAGCTAGCCTGCAGCGCGTAAGGTTCATCATATTTTGTTCATCCCTTACTTATTTTAATTATTCTTCTTTATTATTGAATAGAACCTTAATGAAGCATTAATGTCATAATATAACTTCTACACAATCATAACTTCTACAATTTTATACCAATCATGGAAAAATTCGTTTTTAACCGTTTTGTTGATCATGAAATCGAAAATGTCAACAGTACTTCAATTTTGAAAAAAAGAAAAGATTTTCATATATTTTGTTGGAAACAAATCAAAAGCTGTAGGACCGTTCTTATTTGTGTATCATAATTTTTTTTACCCAGAATTAGCCACTAAGATATACACTAGGGTGCCCCAAAATTGCATAAATTCTGGGAATCTGGAGGCTCACCCTCAAAATGATAGATTAGGATGTGCAGAACAAACTTTTGTATGGGGCCGATTGAAAAAAAATATGTTTAGAGGTTCCGCAAGCGCGATCTTTGAAAAAAGTCCACTTTCAAAAGATTTGATTTTAAATAAATTCTGGGTCCAAAAATTTTCATAAAATTTATATACGTCAGTCGGACATCGTCCTGTAGATGGGCAACATCGAGCCCGAAACCGGTCGACAAAAAAGGTAATTTTAAACCCTTTTTCCGTTAAGTAAGAACGTTAAGTGTCGTGTCCTGTAATACGTCGTGTGTTTTTGTGTCTAGTAAAAGTTCTTACGTGAGCACATATCATTTAAAATGAGTGAAATTTATATATTTTATATTTTTTTAATTTTGTTCGAGTTAAATACTACACGTAAAAAATGAAAAATGGACCAAGTTTGTATCAAAATGTAAAACAAGCAAGCTATTTCCAAGAAAAAAAAATTTGTTGGTCCAAAAATTTTTAAATTCAACTGACCAAAATGTGTACCAAGCGTGAAATATTTTTGATATCAATGCCATCAAAATATGCGGATTTTTGTGCACTTAAACTTTGCTGAACAAAGCATGTTGTTTTTATCATCGTGTGTAGAGCTTTTTACGGTTCAATGCTTAATAAAAATCACAATTTAGGATATTTTTTATTTAATTTATCAAATTTGTCTTAATAAATACCTACTTTAAAATAAAAATACTTGCAAAAAAAGACTTGTATGGTTTAAGGAAGTCATCAGAAGGGCATATGCCAAATTTGAGCAGAATCGGACAACAGGAAGGGGTTACACTGAATCTCAAGTGTGAAAGGGATTCTGAGACATAGTGTTCTAAAGAAGCATAAAAAACTGGTTTTTCATCATATATTTTTGTCTTTACCAATCGATTGCTTGATTATGTAGATTTTATTAAAATTTCAAATAAGACTAACATTTCACCTGAAAACTGCAACTCGATTGGACTTAAAACAAAAAAGTTATGGCTGTTCAAAGATTGTATTTTGGTTACAAAGTTTGTTCTGCACATCCTAATCTATCATTTTGAGGGTGAGCCCCCAGATTCCCAGAATTTATGCAATTTTGGGACACCCTAATATACACATATGTCATGTTACATTTGAATAACACCAATTATAACAAGGATATTCCAAATAATAAAATTTTAAATAAAATGTTCATATAAAAATAAGTTTTGCAGAAAATCCAATTCACTTATCTTTCCAGCCATTGAATTTTTTTATTGTTTCAGAATTTCAAAACTTGAATAAAAATAAAAAAATAAATTTTCATCGAAAAAAGTTGCTATTCCATTGCACTGGAATATTTTCACAGATAAAAATGTCTAAATATGGACTAAAAATCTTCAAAAAAACATGGGGTATGGGGACTCACCGACCAAATATTTTAATTTTGCCTGGAAATGATTCAGAAAAGGCCAAATTTTCCATTTCTGAAAAAATTAGAGTTACTGTATTTTTTCTTTTAAACATCTACTATAAACACACCGTGGTGGTGTTTTATGGCAATTGACAATCCTTCGTGACAAAAGTCAAGAAATAAATTTACAAAAGTATCTCGAAAGTTGTTCTTCACGCATTTGTTACAATCATCTAACGCCTTCAACTTGAGAAAACATCATATCTCAACTCTTGTTTGAAATACAAGACCAGACTCAGACTCGAAGGAAGCTCGCGTTAAGGCATTGACCCCCGAATCAAGGTTCGTTGACATATCTGGAGCAATAATCGTTGCCATCTCGCATATCAGATGAGCAAAGGAATGCCCCACGAAAAAGGTGTCACAATTAATTGTGAGAAAGCCAAGGTCTAATGGTGGGCGATGTGGTTGTAAAAATTACCAATTCCGATAAAAAGAAATGGAAGAATAACCTATTCCGGCAAATTAATTCATGATCCGGAACCAGCTGCTGATAAGTGAGACGCGTCAACGCAAAGATCGCACGCCCCGTCCAGCCATTTGTTTTTTGGGTGTAAATTGAGAGAAGGAAGGCGCAGTTGGCCAGTCAAAACAGTTTACGATGCGAGGGCCTATCTGGAATTTTCCTCTGAAGTTGAATCAGAGACGACACGATGAGACGATTTTTGTTTTTTGAATTTTAACCTAAAAAATCACTCTTCTTCCGGCCATTCCGGCGGCGATTGCTAACGTGAGGTGTCGACCGACCCGGCGCGCAAAGATGTTGATTATCTTAAGACCCAGGGAGCTGGTTGGGCAGTCTGCGTTGAATAATTCATCGCAAATGTGGTGTTTTTTCAAAATTTTGTTTGTGATCTTTCTTTCGGCAAGGAGAGTGCTTTCCGTTTTCGCTTTCAAAATTAAATAAATTCATTTGAGCTTCTTTGCTGTTTCGTGTTTTAGGGAACGAAATTGAAGCGTAATACGAGTAATACCTGGTCACCTACGCGCTCAGCAAACACACAACAACTTATAATTACGCATCGCAAATTCCTAATCGAAGGAGTGAACGAACGGATAAGAGGCGACTGATTTCGCTTCACACGGCAAAGGTTGTATAATTTCCAAAACGAACCGACTTCAGCCGGTTCTCAACATCGGGCCTTTAATATTTACACTTCTGCGGAGAAAAATAAACCGGCAAAAACCACTCAGTTTTGGCAATTGATGCTCTCATCGTGCCTCAAAAACCTGAAACCCTAAATTGGTTTTGACTCACAATTCTACAGCATGCTGATAGATTTAATTGTTCAATTCCAGTCCAGCCAGACTAAACAGGTACCTATAATTCAATCATGGCAATACAAGATTGATACCACCAAGCAAGAGACTTCGTAATCGAGACGAGCACTAATTGTGATGCTACGATTTGAGACCACCTTTAGCCCCTCGCGTAAGACCACTATGCCAGGCTATACGTAATTCGAGGAGAAATGGCTTCTTGTCTCACTGAACCACTGCCCGGAAAATGGAAGAAAAGTAGGGTAGTTGCGGTTATAACAAACCAAAGGCACTTGTACAATAGGTTTAAACCTCACTTCGTGGATGTTTCCAACACCTTTGAAGTGCCTTCAGACAGCAGTGGGTTACCAGACCCTAACGAAAATGAAACAAGCGCCAACAGCGTCGTAAGTGCCAAAAGAAAAGATGATTGAGACATAAAAATCAAAGCAATGACCGAGCGAGCAAGCGAGCGACCGAGGGTAATTGCAAATGGATTTGTTGTTGATTTACGAGGGATTATTTACAATTCATGAAGCGGGCCTCTCTGTCTTTTTCGCTGTGTGTGACCCACGAACGACGGGACGATGATGTTCCGAAGAGGCTCTTTGCGCGGTATGGAATAATGTGATTTCGTAACAGTGATCATCACAAGAAGAAGATGTTGGGTGCGGGGAGATTTGAGCATGAGAAACTTGACCAAATCGAGATTTTGGAACCTATACTTAGAGTATGATGGTTTTCCATCTCTGTCGGTTAATTAAAAAATTGAATACAGATTACTGGGTCAAAAAAGGCACCCAAGCGTAGTATCCAAAATGTTATCAATGATGAAATAAGAAATAGGTATAACTTCAACATATTTTGATCATTAACAAAAATTTCCATCATATGTTGTATAATAAGGACCGGATTAAGCCTTCGGGGGGCTCGGGGAAATTGGTTTTGGGGGGGAGGGGTGTCAAGATTCGATGTTTTTATTTCATGTGCCAACTACGTAGAAGGTAGTTCCTGGTACTTTCAAATAAAAAAAGTAAAGTATTTAACACTAAACATACCGACACTTTGTATATACACAGATAAAAAAATGTAATAATACTTTACACGTAGCTTTACTTTTTTCAGCTCAAAAATAATAATCGCTCGAATAAACGTGTAAAAAAGATAAACAACCCTGCAAAACTAGAAAACTTCTAGTAACTTTACATGTAAGAACATGGGTACAAAGGAATCGAGTTTTTACACTCATTAATACAGCTCGTTACATGTAAATCTTCATTCACATTAAAATTCGTTGTTTGTTGTAAATCTCACAGTTGAAAAATGTAACAATACATTACACGTGAACTTACATTTTTGTTCGTGTTATAAAGTTTTCGTGTTAAATAATGTAAAATGTCATGACGAAAATTGGACGTAGAGAAAAACTAGTATGATTACATTCAATTAAAAGGAAATTCACTTGTTCAAAACATGCAAGCTGCTTTACATGCGGTAAAATTAATTTACATGTAAATCTGATGAGGCCCTTCATTCGACAAAAGTCGGCCATTTGTAGAAGAACTTAGTTATTGTTTTTCTCGCTGAATCCAGACGAAATTGACAATATCGAAGTACAAGTCGTTACTATTTGTTTAAACATAGAAGCTGTTGAATATTAATCAGTGGTACAGCTGTGTACAGCGGTACAGGAAGAATCAGTGTCAAATGTGAAAGAGGAAGTTTCTGAAATACATTTAGGAATTCAACCGTTAGAATATAATCTTGAAGAACTCTGAATTTTAGTGAACCTAACAACAGAGAAGTATGTTTATTCCGTCTTTGAAAAGATGCGCAAAATCATTGATAATTTTTGCTATCGCTAGATACACGTAATTACAAAGTCCTCGTAAAAAAACATGCATCAAGTTGGAATTTTCAAACATATCTTAAGTGAATTTGGACACCTGTAGAAACAGCGTTTTGTTTTGTAAGCAGTATATAAGATAATGGTAAATTGTTATCGACGTTTGCTGTTTTACTTTCAAATTTATGATTCTTTTTAAATTCTAGATTGTAATATTGAGATGAAAATGAATTTCTTCGACTGTCATCCAAAATCGTAAAGGATAATGTGTCTGGAAGGTATGAACACAATGTTTTAGTACAGCTTAAACCTGAGAAATTCGGCGCCAGAACGAACAGTAAGTTTTATTGCTCTTTCAGCATCCATTCATATTTTGCCCACTTGTGAATTATATTATCATTTTTATTTGAAATCAAGATCTGGATGAAATCGCATTTGTTTACGACTGCTTAGAGATTACACCCTTCATGTTACTCAAAGTCTTATTAATTGATTGAAAAACGGTTTCACGAGTTAAAAAAAATTACAATTAGTTTCAACCATTACCTTTGATCTTCATGAAGAACATTCACTTCGTCAACTCTTCCGTATCGATAGTGAATTTTGATATTTTCTTAAAATCTGCCTCAAATGAAGAAACCGCATTATCCAACTGAAATAAAAATTATAATATTCAGTCAGTTTGTCCTGTTTCTAGCGGGTAATCCCTAGATAAATATAAGAGTAATTTAAAGTAAAATCTTTGATTCTTACCTCAAGACGTCGATAGAACTTAAAAGTGAAATAATTTTGTCGCTCGTTAAATATTTCAGTTGACCAAATGTTATTTTCCCAGAATGCAAAATCTGACGAATAATGTTTACTTTTAAAATAGAATGATCAGACATGAATATACAGGTATTCCGATTTCGTCACTTTTTATGTATGGGTTCAGAGCTCGTAAAATAGTTACAGTTCTATTTGGGATTAACACTGCTCAAAATTATTGAATAAATAATTTTCTTAGAACCGTCAATAATTTTCTACAAATCAATAATGATTTTTAAAAGATTCTGTAAATACAATAATATTTATTTTGGAAATTTGTCATGAAAATTCAAATTCATTTCTAAGCCTCTTACTAATACATGTATGAATAACAAAATTGCATACCTCATGTGATACATTTTTTCAAACCTTGACAGTTTCCATTTTTCCGATACACGCTCTCAATTTTAAGCTCAAATTTAAATTGGCCGAGAGTTCCATTCTTTGAACTTAAAATTGAGTTCTATTTGGTTCAAAACGAAGTTCGAACTGCGAACTAAAAATTCCATTTTTTTTTCTTCGACGATAGCTTAATGCAGAATCCAGGTTCTTCTGGATGTTACATTTTGCGATAAGCGTCCGGAAGTTTCCAATGTATTTTTGACTGGTGGTGTCGAGTTTTTCAAAGCACTTCAAAAGCAATAGAATCTACCGGAACAGCAAACATGGTTCCGGAAATATGTTATTTTCCAGAGTATGTTCATTATAGGGTACCGTACATCGAGCCTGAAATTAGCCCACGTTAAGCATGGTGACGTAGTTGTTATGAGATTTAACATACATTACATAGGAAACAAACTTAAATTTTATTTTTTTTTTGTCATTTGCATAGAAAATTTCAGTAATTAGTGTAAAGGAACGAAAGAATATTTTACTGTTAACGAACTTGAAACTTGCGTTTTAAATGATTCAATAGAACAGTTCAATGTTTTCTTATAAGATATTTTCAATTGTTTAGCTTATGACATGCTTCGAAGTTTACAGTTATTACGATTTCCACGAAAATTTAGATATCTCCGCGGCAAATTTGCATTTTATGCAAATCCGCAAACCAAACCGTATTTTTATAAGAAACTCATAAATCTGAAAATTCGAATTTATGAATTTGAGGACAGTGGCATATAAGTTACTGGCAAAAAATTTTTTTTTATGGAAAACTGATGAATTCAGTACAATGCTCGCTATTCTTCATAACAACTACATACGTCATCATTCTGGAAATATTTCAACCCATATGGCGGTAAACTGTTATTTCGAAGAACTTTGGTAATCTTCCAACAATTTCCTGAAAATAAACAAACTTCGTAAAATTTTGTGCAGCTTCGACATGTCTTACGTCCAGACGAACTCAAAGTTGAGGCTGCCACTGAAATGCTGTTTTGAAACAAACAAATCAATAAAGAATTTTAAATCGGGAGCGTGTATGCAGATCTGAAAGCTGTCACACATTTTGTCAACAAAACAGAATAAATATTTTCACATCGCTTTCGTTCGGTCTGCAGGCTGAATAAAATTTGATAACTACCTGGGAGATTTTTAAAGGTACATTAACTTACATTCAACTGCATAATGAGGAGTCAAAAGGTAGGTTTCATGTCATTGAATCTTTGATTTAAGTTAATAAGATTTTATTTTCAGAAGCTCTTACTGCCCACGGAAACGATGGAAAGCGAACAAAACTCCGCTGGTTTCCGAAATAGGACTGTTGGATCCATGGCGGACAAACAGAAATCAACGGTGGCCACCGTAATCATCAAGGTGCAGTTTCGCATAATAAAGCCCGCATGAGATCCAAGCCCCTGAAGAAGTACTTTCGTTCTGGAGGAACAATCGGTTCTCCGATTATGGTAAGAAACATGATATTTTTTGCTTGTTTTGAAAAGTTATTGATTTCTTTTTTACTTTCCAGGGAATATAATCACTATGAAGGAGCCATCAGTGTGATTCAGAAGGTATTAGTGAACCAGGGCAAATTTGAAGGCTTATCCGAAATAAAACAGCCTTAAAGGAGTTCTGGAAGTCGTTGTTTTTCGCGTCTGGCTGGTTGCAACAAGCAGACAAGCCATTATAACTTTCGGACCAAGCTCTCTGCCGTGTTTGGCGCCACACCGCTTTTAAAAACCTCTCCGATTCTGTCAAATTTCTTCCATTGGAAAGAAGAAGGTCTTGTGCCGGAATATTGTCAGCTGGTTTTTATTTTTGTGCTAGTGCTTGGATGTGATTTTTTTGTCGAAAAATATGTGACGGCCGTTTAGTTCACTAAAAAAGAAATCTGGAAAAGAAGTAAAATAAATCAAAATTTAACGGAGTTTAGTACTTAACTCATTTTCAGAAAACATTTCCTTGAACTCTCAAAGCAAAGGAATATTAAGCGATCGTTTCTCAGGTTCTTTCTACATAAAAATAAAATGTTCTGGCGACTGATTTTTCCCCTCGTTTGCTGAAAAACTCTAATCGCTCATTAGCCGAACGCTGGAGACTTTGCTACATTTTTTTCCTTGGACTGCTGTCAGAATCATATCGAAAAAGGATGTAAATTAAGAGTTCATGTAAACAGAACTTGTCATGTAAATTGACTTTTTGGGCAGAAATAGGAAAGAGATGTGTTATTGCAATACTTTTCAAGAAGGATTACATGAAATGACCAGTTTTATCACTTGTAAAGAGCAGATACCTTTGTACCCATGCAGTTGCATGTAATCTCACAAGGATTTCCCTAAATGTACATTTCAAATAATTACATGTAATGTCCAGTATCATTACAAGTAAACACGCGTTTTCCTTCTACACATGCTTTAACATGTAAAGCTACGCGATTTTTTTATACTTTGTACCTAGTAGTATTACATGTAATAAACTGTTTCATTGTATGTTATGAACTGTATCATTACATGTAAATGCCCGATTCCCTTCTACCCATGTTCTTACATGTAAAAATACTTGGATTTTTCTAAGTGTGTACCTATTCATACCGCGAGCGGTCAAATGACGGTTTACACTGTTTTCGCTAAAACTTTCTTGTTTCTCAACCGATTTCTTTAAAAATTATAGTTTTGAAAAGCCTATAATGTGACTCAAATATGTTTCTCAGACAACTTTTAACTACAGTCAATTATTTTAAAGTTATGTTAAATCCAAGAATTTTTTTATGAAAAAACATGCTTCAGGAAAATTTCTATAAATCTGTTAAAATTTCGCTTAGTGCAAAAGAAAGCTGAAGTTAGAAGCTATATGTTGCACATACGGAAATTTTTATTAAATTTTTTTTTAAGATCATGTCTACAAAAAATGTAAAAAAGTTGTGTAAAACCCGAACTTTCAATCAATCAACCACCAAAGCTGTTCCTGTTACAGTAGAAAAAATTAAAAAAACGTATTGTAAAGTTGACGTAATTTGTCACATTTTGGCATCTTTATATTTTTTAAAATACGAAATACATAATTTATGACGAATTTTCAAAGGTAGCTGTTTTTCAAACATTTAATCAATTCGGATTTTTGATACAATTCCTACACCTTAATATTTTTGTCAATCATTGCACCAATGCAGTTACATCACTAGAACCGGTATGAAATTTTCTTTCTTTTGCATATAACTTTTTTGCCTAAACCTTACGATAACATACTCAAAATCCAGTGCAAAGCTGAATTTAGGTGTAGGAATTGTATCAAAAATCCGAATTGATGAAATGTTTGAAAAACAGCTACCTTTGAAAATTCGTCATAAATTATGTATTTCGTATTTTAAAAAATATAAAGATGCCAAAATGTGACAAAATGTGACAAATTACGTCAACTTTACAATACGTTTTTTTAATTTTTTCTACTGTAACAGGAACAGCTTTGGCGGTTGATTGATTGAAAAGTACGGGTTTTACACAACTTTTTTACATTTTTTGTAGACATGATCTTAAAAAAATTTTAATAAAAATTTCCGTATGTGCAACATATAGCTTCTAACTTCAGCTTTCTTTTGCACTAAGTGAATTTTTTTTTCGAGCACTGAATAACAGATTTATAGAAATTTTCCTGAAGCATGTTTTTCATAAAAAATTTCTTGGGCTTAACATAACTTTAAAATAATTGATTGTAGTTAAAAGTTGTCTGAGAAACATATTTGAGTCACATTATAGGCTTTTCAAAACTATAATTTTTAAAGAAATCGGTTGAGAAACAAGAAAGTTTTAGAGAAAACAGTGTAAACCGTCATTTGACCGCTCGCGGTATGTATACCACATGCGTTATTCGAAAAGCACAACACTTAGAAAAATTTAAAAAACGCAAAAATACTTACATTTTGAAAATAAAAATAGTCCTGTCGTTAAATTTGCGAAAAAAAAATTACATAAGGTGTAATCATCATTCAAAGTTCAAAAACCGTCATTTGACCGCCTCCGGTACGTTTAATGTTAAGCAACTTATCATAAATGAAAACTCTGATTAGAGCTGATAAATACATAATAAAATTCCTCATTTATACAATACCTCTATTATAAACTAGAATTATCTGGTTTACTATAATTCAAGGATAGATTTTTAAAAAGTTTTCAACTCTATATTCAGATAAAAAAAATTTAACTTGGTCAAATTGTTTTCCTAAATTTGATAAGAGATACTTTTACAGCCCTTAGATCTAAATGGTTAAAGTAGGTGCCGAGCTGTATAGTTTATTTATAGGTGAAGACAACCAAAAACTTTTGTATTCGTTCATTGTACCCATACAGTGGTTTATGAACGATTGTGACGTAACGCGACGCCATGACGGAGTCAAGTTTTAAGCGCCCAATTGTAGCCATGGAAACTTATTAGAAGGAATGTTTAACGTGTTGAAAATAAAGTTAATAAACTACTTTATTTACCTTTTACTCAAAGCGTCGCCGTGCTACGTCAGAAAAAAATGCGTAAATAAGAGAGTGCTTCGATTGTGATTTTTAAAATAATTAATTGTATAGCACCAAACCGAATAGCGACAGTATAGGACTTGCGACGCCTTTTGCCTTTCTTACAGAAAGGTACAGTTATACCTTTATAGGTACCTATCGAATCAGCTCAACGAGTTCAGACGATTTTTTCTGCATGCATAATACATGAAACTTTTTATGTCGTTGGTCAATAGTGACTTCGACGTTGAGACGCTCATGAACTTTTGTGACGTAGCAATAAAAACATTGAAAAAACTGATTCTCACACTCGTGAAAGGGTACTCTTCTCCCTACCTAAACATTAACCACATAGAGTGCAGAACAGATCGATTTTTAGAAAATAATGACAAACAATTTTTCATGAAAAGTAGGCGTTGGTTGAAAGTGTCAGATGCGTTTTTTGAGGACCCTGGACCCGGATTCCCTTGTTTCACTTTAATATATTTATAATTTTTAAACGAAAATAAGTGTGAGATTTTTGAAACAGTGGACGGCCCGAAGTGTGTTTGATTGAGTTTCGCAGCGGGTCCAGAGTTGTGGAATTTTCGGGTTCGTTGGCGTTTTCCATGGTGGAATAGTGCTGTACTGATTGACTTTGCAGCATATACTGCAGCACTTAGCTACTTATCTCCTATGTGAGCAAGCTTCGCTACTAATTTTTAATTTTTTATTCCAATTTCCTAGGTTTGAATTATGTTCCTAGATTTATTAAACTTGAAGCAGTGTGATTAAGGTATTGTAAAACCTTTTTGTCCAAAACAACGATCAAAAACAATGGAACAATCTTGAGTGATATATTGATATAATATGATCTACAAAAAAAATACAGTCTTTAGAAAAATAATGACTCGAATCAAAAGATGTAGAAAACAAAACAGAAGTATCCTCTTGATTACCATGGTCCACTAGCCAATCGTGTGACCATCGCTAGCACCATCAACATGAATTCTATTGAGAGCTTTTGGAGGTTTTTGCACAAAAAGATAAACAAAACTGATGTTTAGAATAAAAAAAGCTATTTTACTGTTTGAGATTTGTTAAGTTAAATAACTTGCAAGTTTAAAATATTTTCGGATCAAAGTCAACTAAAAGTTTTAGACTATTTGATATTTGATCTGATAAACAACAAAAACTTTCCCTTTTCATAAAATTTACCCCGAAATCCATTTGTCACTGGAGCAGCCACGCCTCACATATTCGCACCGAATTAAAGCTCCAAAAATGCAGATGGTTCGGTGAAATATGGCGGTCACTTTCTATTTCGTTGGCCCATTATAGATCATCTGCTTCCCAGCGCAAAAAAAAACACTATCCACACTAGCTTTTGCTGATCTGCTTTCGCAAATAAAATTGAAAACAAAAGCTTGCACACGCCAGCGCGCATAAACAAAATTTCGCTTGATCCATTTTAATACCTATCCGAAGCCGTCGTCGCCGCATCGTCCCAAACTTCCATATCGCACCACTACTCGAGGGAAGGTAGCTTCAACCTACATCATATGGGCCTACGAAATGACGAATTCCGTCGCGCCCCGTCCCTAATGATGCCGGTACCTAATATGCAGTTTGAGTTTTGTGGCTAAGCTGTGTTTATTTTTCAGTTTTCGGGGCTGTGAGCTGATGCGTACATTTGCACACACAAACACGCATCGCGGATATAGGTACGCTAAACGTGATCTTTAGCGAGCCGCTTCCGCATATCCTATTCCGGATTCGAGCGTGTCTGCGCAGGCTTAAGTATCGTCGATGGATGGACGAATGGACGGATTGTAGGTAAGTAACTGGGTATGGTACCTGACAAATGGGCACTCGGCTGTAAAAACAGGGCGGTTGGTCTTCCTTTTTCGACAATCGGTCGTCGCGGTGGTCACCACTCCATCAGTCAATTATCCGAATACGCCGCGCCGAGGCGAAAGTGTGGCGTGGCGTGACGCGCAAATTGATTTAATTTTTGCTCACATGCAATTGTTTGCCAAGATGCATTTTTAAACGATCGTTTTCAGCAATGGATGGGCCGAAACTGATTAAAAGTTTCTCATTGCGGCAGTGGGAAGTAAAAAAGTTTCTAATGTAAAAGTACTCTGCGGATTGAGCTAAAGCCGAAACCCAAGCATTCAAAACCGCTGAGTTTCATCCTTTGACAAAAGTTATTTAGAAATTGGAGAAAAAGAATTGAGAAAATCCATGGGGAGGGACGTTTTGGCATTTTAACTCACCTTTTGCTTCCATTAGGGGTTCATGAGCTCTGTTCTAAATTTTTTAAATAAGTCATTATTGATGCAACATTTCGAAACTTATAACCATTTTTTCTGTTTTAATGTTCAAGTACAAATCAAAAGTTATCATTCACATATCAGTGGACTATAAAACAAAAGCTTACAAATTCATATTGAGTACTAAATAAGAAGCAATCTGCACGAATCTGGACTACGATAGCTGGCAATATTAGATATTATATTTCATTTCTACTTATGTTTCTAGATCCTGAAATTAGTATTAAATAATATGCTTAAAGTAGAAATTGAGAATATTATCAAAATGATTGATAGAAACTATCAATCGAGGGAAACAATTTTTTTATACATTATTTTTATTTGCAGTTTTTAAAGCCCAACTTAAAAATTTTGTATAAGTTTATTGAGACACAATAATTCAATGATCATTAAAATCAGAAAGCAATATGTTCAATAAGCTTCAGAAATGAGTGTGCTGCGAAATAAAATTGACTCTAAATCTCTTAAAGGTTTTTATTATTATTTTTTAAATTTAACGTTCATTATCGTTGAACAAAACATCACATTACTTGATGGACTTTCAACTTTAACATTCCATCGAACGAGTACATATGAAATATCAGTTATGCGATATGTATTCGATTCGAATTTTGTAGTCGAGTTGCTAACATCGCTAGTTGGTAATATTCGTTTTGAATATTTGTAATGTTCTTACGTTGGGCGTTTTTTTTTCAATTTGTACGGTATAGTTTTCATAAAACAAGTTTGTAGTCAAGCTGCTAATATCGCATTTCATGGTGAATTTCTGGAATGTTCTAACGTTGGATGTTTTTTTTATTTGAATCAGAAAATTTGTTTTCATTACCTACTAATGCGTAAACTGGTAAATCTAGAGTAGAACCGGGCATATAGTCTAAGTTACTGACCCTTAATCTAGAACTGCGGCAGATCATCGATGCTGCAAACAGTTCAAGTAGAAGGAAGAAGAAAAAGACTAGGACCGGTCTGAAGCTGAAAACCGGTATTGAATACCGGGACATTTATCTAATACCGAATATCGCTTTTAAATTCTTTTAAAACCGGTATTGGCGGTTTTGGAATGAAGAAAGAAGTTTGTAACAGAGGCTTCAGAGGCTTTATTTTGGTACCTTAGGGAGTTTATTTTTTTCATTTTTTAATTGGCATTTCAGTCTTTAGGAAGCTAATTACAGAGTTTTGCAATTTGCCCGACGTTTCGGCCTTTGATCTTGACCTTCTTCAAGGTATAATTTGCATTTATGAAATTTTAAATTAATTCTTTTATTTGAAAGCCCATATCAAAAGATTTTTTTTAGAATTTCAGAGTGTTAATTCGACATTGTGTCACATTTTGAACCTTCTATTTTCTTGGTTAAACTAATAACGATCTTTAGTCGACATAAGATAAACAGTTTACTAATTCCTGACAACATAGATATCTCCTTTTTTTCATTCTTCGACTTTGAATTATTTCAGTGTACTTCTCCTGACCTATCATTTTGATGAGTCGAGGCCACCTCCACTAGACTTGGTGTGGTTCCACTGCAAAGTTGTAGCTTGTTTCCTTCTTAATAATCTAAGAACGCATGTGAGCACATACTTAGGCAGAAACTGCAGTGAATCCGTGCACCCATGGTGGATTACCAACATACTAAAAGCGACCAAATGAAGTAGACTTTTACGCCAAGTGATTGCTTAAAACATCCTCGCCATTCATTTTATTGGTTGTTGAACGAATTTATTCAAATTATCAATTGATGGAAAACTTATGCAAATTGTTGTTTTAACCCTTCGTTTCATAAAGTAACAAATTTGCAACAATTAATGTATGGAAAAATGGAAAAATCGTATTTTATTTTAATTTTTTTTCTTGATGTACACATCATTTCCAACTGTTTTAAATAATTTTTGAGGAAAAATAAAAAATCATGAAACGAAGGGTTAAGTTAAACTGAAAATTAACTTAACTTTAAATATTCGATAAAAATATACTCCATCAATTTTAGGACAAATCACCCTCCTCTCAAGGTGCTGTTTGACAAGATGTAAACAAAACCAAGTGTTTTACTCTAGATTATGGAGTACAGTTTTCTATGAAAACAGACAAGATTATTAAAATGATGTAACGATCTTTTTCTTTACTTAGAGCATCTGTATCCGTGATCTATACTTGGGTCGAATTTATACAAGAATTGAACCAACGAAATAAGATCCAATTTAGTCAAAAAAGGGGGAAAGCCAAGGAATATTTAAAGAAGGTAGTGTCAAGGCAGCCCTGCTCTAGTATTAGTACCTACTGCGACGTCACAATCACGAAAAATGTGTTAATTTACTAGGAAATTTGCCTTTTTTGTTGATAAAAAATAGCTCGGAGAATTTGCTGAAAATTTTCCACTTTTAGAACATGATATTCTAGAAGGATTCTTGCTTTCAAGATCGGTAAGAGAAAGTTGGATTTTCGAGTAAAAATAGTGGACTTTCCTTATTCAAATTTGCAAAACTTTAAAATTAGTTCAAAGTCTTCCATGAAAATGATCAAGTCAGTGCAGTTTAAGATCCTTATTACAAAAAAGTTATCAAAAATCAAACTTTTATACAAAACCACAATTATTTATTGGCATTTTAGTAAATCGAGTTAACAATCATTAATTGATGTTAATTGTTCAACATAAGAATTGTATAAGATAAACCGGTTGTATAAAAATCGTGACAATCAGTTGAACACTCAATAACTACCAGCTAGACCTTTTTAAAGGTAATATTTTATTTGTTTTTGCACGTTTCAGCTTCAAGACGACATTGCATAATGAGAAAAAAACATAATGCAATCTTCAAAGGACCTAAAAAATTCATAACATAGTGCAATAGAGGTCTTACAACAAAATCAAAATGGAATTGGAATTCATTTTCGTTCTGAAACGTGTTTTTCTTTGGAATTTCTGCCATTCGCATATAAATTTGCGATACATTCGTTTTTGTGACGTCACAAAAAAAGGCCAATATGGCTTTTGACACTACCTTATTTCAATATTCCTTGGGAGAAACCCCAATGCAACCGTGTTTCATAAACTGTCAAACGGTTTAGAACTGCGTCGAATTGGATCCAAATTTCATTAATTTGGAGCAACCCTTATACCAGTTCTAAAAAAAGTGAGATGAAACTGGTATAATGGAACACGGATGCGGTTGCTTGGGTCGGAATTTGGGTCTAAACCGGCTGTTTGGACTACGGATACAGGTGCTCTTACTATGTGGTTTATCTATTAGGATATATTGACAGTTCTACACGAACACCACCTTAGCAGGAGGCCTCAGCCCTAACTTCAAACCATGGACGAACAGAATTGATTTTTGAGAAGGGCGCATAATAAACACAATTTTCCAGTACTAATATCGACAAATTCGCCCTGTCGAAAAGCGGGTTACAGATGTCCGTGTTTTGATTTTTTTTTGGGTGTTCAGGGTTGCCAAGTGCATTTATTTTTGTAAAATGATATGTTTTTAATTACATTGTAATTTAAAAACATTTTCATGAGTACTGAGAATTTGCAACTTTCCCGTAGATTTTTATTCGAATGTTAAACTAAACGCATCATTCATCTGAACGAAATAACAACTTACTGTATCGCACACTCAAACGATGTAGCGAATTAGGTTGGTATGTTTAAAATAATCAGAGCATGTACACTGCAAAAAATACACATTTAAAGAGTATGTTTTTCCACACATACCATTTTAAAATTGTTCTACACATTTATTTTATATTGTTCAAATAATAATCATTTGCAACACATGCAAAATATATTTATTAAATTTAGCATGTATATGGTAAAAAAATAAAAAGTATGAACAGAAAAAAATAAGCGTGCAGCGAAAATTTTCGATTCAAAATGGCGACTGGCAGAGCGACAGAATTCGCGTCGCTTGTTTTAAAAGAACTGCAGCTACCGGAGGAAGCTTTGAAAGTGTTCGGTAAGTGTATAATGATCGATTTGAGATTAAGTTTGTTTGATGCATTTTATTTTTTTCCATTTCAGGAGACCAGTTTGGTGTGAAGCGCCTCGTCGAAGTTTCCCGGTACGAAATTGTTTCGCTTTTCGCCGAGTCCTCCCCCGGTGAGAAAAATAAATTGCTGTGGAATGTGGAAGAAATTTTCCGTCGAATAGCGGAGTGGCGACAAAAACAACCTCAGCTTTTCAAATCAACCAACTTTTTTGATGTGCTAAGGACATTTCGTCATTACAGCGACGAATGCGGGCATCAGTTGGTAAGTTCTCTATTTTAAGGCTGATTCACATAAGAGATAGTGTACGTGTAAAATTTCGTCTAAATCGTAACATAACAACATAAGTTTATAGAATTAACAGGAACGAAATAAGAAATTATTCCCAACTATGTTGTTTTGTTATATTTGTGCGAAATTAGATTGTTCACTGTACAATTACTAAAATATTAAATAGAGTTTTTCGTTTCATTTTAGGTTGATATAGATTTCCGATTATTGAGCGTTGGTAATCCATACGGTTTTCAAAGGTGGGATAACCTTATACCAGCTTTAACAAATTATGTCAACAGGCAGTATAGCGACGAGTTATCGAATTATCTTTTTCATCATTTACGTTTGGAAACATCTAATTCGAGTAAGTATTAGCAAATAAATTCTATCAATTTATATTTATAAACCCGACAATACTGAATCCGAGCTTAAGCTCAAGTAGTTTTTGCAGAATAGCGACCTTTCAGGTTCTAAATTCTGATGATTCTAATTCAGATTCCGATTTTAGAATCAGATTAAGCTTTTCGATTAAGGTAACATTCAGGCTTCAGATAAAATTAAAGATTTAGATTTCAGACTAAGTATTCAATTTCAGAATCAGAATTAGGATTCAGGTTAAAATTTCAGATTCAGATTCCGATCTCAGAATCATGCAGATTTAGTATTCAGGTTACAGATACAAATTAAAGATTCAGAATTCGAATCAGAATTCAAATTAAGATTCCGATTTCAGAATATAGATTCAGATACAGAATCAGATTCTGAATTCAGAATCAGCTTTTAGATTCCGATCTCAGAAACAGATTCAGAATTAAGATTCAGATTCAGAATTAAAATTCAGGTTCAAATTTCATTTTCAATTCAAATGCAATTCAGATTCAGATTTTGATTTCAGATTCCGATTTCAAATTCCTATTCCGATTTCAAAATCAAATCTCAAATTCAGAATTAAGATTCAGATTCAAATTTGAAATTCAGATTTCAGACTTAAAATTCGAATTCAGATTCCGATATTATATTCAGATTTCAAATTCAGATTCAGGATTAAGATTCAGATTTCAGATTTATCTTTCACAATCAGATTTAAGATTCAGATTTCGAATTCTTTCAGCTTTATTTTAAATTTCTTGATTTAGTGATTTGATGAAAAGCGGCCTTAAAAAGGGCTCTGACTCCTACCAATGTTTTGAATTAAAAACTTACTTTGAAAATTGTAAAATTAAATTAAATAGTCAATTTCGTTTTTTACAGATGTTAAAATTTGCTCAATTTTGCTGTTGTTGAACAATGTTTTCAAACCAACAAAAGTAACCCGAGATTTCAAGCCTACAGTTCACTTTGCGCAAGAAGATATCATACTGTTTGCTTCAACGGACGACGATATTAAGCAGAAAATATCAGAAAAGGAAACAACGTACTGTAAATTAGGATTTCCAGCAACGCCAAAGTTAGTTTTCCGTGGAGAAAATGCCTGGACACTTGCCCGTACATTCGAGTTACACTTCAGGGAATTCTGTTTTGGATTGAACTGCTCGCCAGTTTGCAGGCTACTGTGGAATTTTATAAGGCCATATGTGTATGAGATTCACGTTCCGGAACAGTACGACTGTGTTGAAACATTGAAAAGTATTTTGGATAGGTCATATTGTTTATTTGTACTATTCAAAATTCTTGCCAAGAGTTTACATCATCACTTACTTTTTCAAGGTGGTAAAGTGTCATAAATAAACCTAAAAAAAAAAAAAAAAAATCACTTACTTTTTTCAATTACCAAAAAGAGTTGCATAAAACTCCGAGAACGTTTCGTTACCAATGTTCGTTCAATAACTGTCAACAAGTAGCATCGAACTGGTACACATTCAAACGGCATGCTTTGGCGCATGATACTTCCTACATCAGCAGCAGTATTTTAACCCATAATTATACGCGCAGTCCTGAACAAATCAACTGGAGTCAGCGAATAGACACCTCAGCACCTACCTGTGAAAATTCACCGGATCCAGATAACCATGCGCTGGAGGCAGCTCAACGGTATACATCTTCGATTTTAAATATAGAAGAAGGAGCTGTAGCATTTACGTTAGAATTTCATAGAAAAAATAATTTGTCAAGGGCAGACATCCATAAAATCCAACAAAATGTTAGCCGAATGAATAGATTGATTACAGAGAAAATTGAAGCATTGATTTCATCCGTGTCCTGCGCAGCACAAGTTGAATTTGAACTAAAAGGTTATTTGTATAGGATGCAAAATCCCTTCCATCTGATAAGTTCGAATTATCGGTTTTTAGGCGCTTATCGATGAATCTGGTCAGAATGCCAATAACGGTTGTCAGAGAAAAAAAATCAGATTATAACATGTGATGAAACATATCTCATCAAAGTCATCAAAGCTATCTAGTACACACAGATATCGAATTCCAAATAAAATATTTTTTTAATTGTCAGTACTTACAAAAACTATAGAAAACACTAGAATCTTAGAAAACAGCAATAGCATTAAGAATATAATAAGTGGATCTGTTTGGATGAATGTAAAATCAAAATATCCTAACGAAAATTTAATTCCCATATATTTTTTTTCTGATGAGTTCGAAATTAACGATACGCTCAGCTCTTACAAGAAGCATGTTATATCAGGCTGCTACTATTCATTCCCCACTATTCCAAAAGAATTTGTTAGAAATTGCGAAACATATTTCTTGCTTCTGCAATAAAAAAACTGACATTAACAAGTTAGGTTTGAACAAGTTATTCGAGCATTTGATAACACTGTTTAAAAAAAATTGAAGAAAATGTAATCATATTTGAAAACGATGGAAAAATAACTAAACTTCGCTTCGTGTTATTTCTTTTGCGAGGAGATTATTTAGGGATGCACAATATGCTGCATGTAATGACTTTCAATGCGAATTTCTACTGTAGATTCTGTAAGCGGAATAGCTTAGAGTGCCAAGTCGATACTAAGGAACATAAAGAATACTTGCGTACAAAAAGCAGTCCTATAATGAGGATGTAGCTATGAACAAACCTTCCGAAACCGGAATCAAAGGTAATTCTGTTTTAAATAAGTATAAATTAAATATGAAATGTTGTAATAAAACTAATAAAATTGCTATCAAAGATATTTATTTATTTATTAAGTAATTATTCCTTAAAATCCTATGAAAAAAAAAATGAGCTAAAAGAACCTTTATTCACTATTAAATTATATTTTTGAAGCTCATGGGAATTATTTGGCGCTTTTTTAAGTTTTATATGCTTAATTTCATAATTTTTATGTTAAACGTATACATTTTATGTGTCACACTTAATTTCCATAAGTGATATTTGTTATATGAGAGACACGTCAATTGTATATGTAAAGCATATTGCAAAAATCTATATAGGCAGACACATAGTCCCAATGTGTCGATTTTTTGCAGTGTAGGCAATTATTTTCAAAGTCAACATAGACGGGACTTTCATTAATTTACTTGTTTGTTACATTGACTGATTTTGTATTCGTTTAGAAGTAAAAAACAACTCTTTTTTAATCTACCAAGTAGTACATAAAAATATATTACAGATGTTTTGAATTCACCATGAAAATTCATTAGAAAAAGATGGCTCATCCATTTAGGAACGCCGCGTTATGAATTCAAACGTTTAGCTGTTGATAGTCAAAAATTGTAATCAATTCAGAAATATTCTAATTAGTTTAAAACAAGCAAATACTGATTTTAGTAACGCACTTAGCATCACTGGTGAGTCCGCCAGCAAATCAAAATTTGAGGTTATGGCTGAGGCCAATTTTCCGCCAATACTATCGTCCGTATATACCCTTATAGGTGGGGACAACCAAAAACTTTAGTATTAGTTCGTTGTATCCATACAGTTGTTTATGAACGATTGTGACGTAACGCGACGCCATCACGGAGCCAAGTGTTAAGCGCCCAAATGTAGCCATGGATACTTATTAGGAGGAATGTTTGGGATGCAAATAAAGTTGTTTATTTTTTTGGACGAATAGCGTCGCCGAGTTGCGAGTCAGGAATAAAAGCCTAAATAAAAGGGCGGCTTCAATGTCGAGACGCTCTTGAACGTTTGTGACGTAGCTATCAAAACATTGAAAAAACTGATTCTCACACTCGTACAAGGGTAGTCTTGTCCCCACCTATAGATAAACCACATAGGTGCTCTTAGTCCTAAATTATCATATGAATTCATAACAACTGCAATTTTCGATCGAATTTGAGTAAAAAACGTGCACTGTAAATCGAATCGGTTCACCTTATTTGTTGCCAACAGCAGCAGAAAAAATTCGTTAAGGTTAAACATACATACATACATACATACATACATACGGAAAGGCGAGACAGTGGTATCGACAACGATATCGTATCAGCATTGAACACAGTGAACGAAGATAATCTCTTACAGTTTCTTAAAAGTTCTAATTTACTTCATTTTTTTTTAAACCAACACAAACACATACAGAATCTCATTGAAACTTTATGTTTCCTCGAAGAGGTTCCTTTTTTTAAACTCTAAGCGTACAACTTTCGAGGGTATGATGGCTAGCATCTTACAAAATGCTTAAACCACCAACTCACATAAAATGTACAATGTATGCCGTGACCGGGGCTCGATCTCATACCCGTTAGCTTAGAAGACTCGAAGGCTATCCTCTACGCCACGGGCTGCGGCTTAAGTTCCTAAACACATTGTAAACTTTTTTAAACAAGAGGAAGAATTCTCTCTAAATAAACAAATTAGAATTAGAATTAGAATACATACATACATACAACAGCAGCAGAAAAATTTCTTTGAACCCTTCACAGTGGAAAATAAAGTCAAAAAATTTCAAAATTATTAATTTTTTTTTATTTAAAAAAGTTTAAAACCCACTTGTTTTCGTGTGTAGATGGATTTGGAATTTTTTTTTTACTTTTTCCAAATTTTTAACAGAATTATTTTGATTTCACAGTAAACATTGTGTTGTTTTCGAGTCATTTTGATCCAATATTTTGGATCACTTGCCTACCCCAGAGCATTTTCCATCCAATAATTTTAATGCTTGCTTTTAAAAAAAAACAAATGTTTTCTTAGTTTTCATAAAAAAAAGTAGTTTTTTTGACAGAACATGAGTAGAAGATACAAATACGCAGATCATGTTGCAATGTATTCGGGGTTTCAGCCTATGTATTCCGCATACTCTGACATTGTCATTAGCAGGTGCATATTCCCCCGAATTACCCTATATTGATCTGGTTCTGTAAGTTACTTCTGGGTTATACTAAAAGCACAGAAAGCATCTATTTTGGATAGCATGCTCGAAACTCTTAATGTCTTGCAATGTACTGTTTTAAAAAAATTACTAAACAAAAAATACTTTCGCAAAAATCTGTGTGAAAATAAATCATAGATTTGATCATAGATTTTTGAAATAAAAAAAATAGAAATCTGACTTTATGAATGGCTATTTAATTCAAAGTTTTGATTTTTCATCTTTAACTTTATCGCAGGAACTCAGTTACTAGAATCAATGTTAATTTTAAGATTTATGAATGATGCGAAGTAAACTTTGAAATGGATACAGTAAACTTCGAAATGGAGGTCACTTTTCGTTTTAAGGGCTTTTAGCAAAAAGAGAATGGATTTCAGTTAAATCAGGGACCAAATATGTGGAAACAGGAGCGAAGCAATTTCAAATTGCTTATTTGGTATCGAATAAGACGAAGGTCGGATTTTAGCTGTAATAGTTGGCAAAAAGAACGATTATTCTTAAACCTTAAGCATACTATACCATCTATGCATCAACTAGACTATTAAAAAAACTGTTATAAATACGACAAATTCGTACAAAATTCCAAAACCTACAAAGGAAAGTGAAAGAAAAACACTTGAAATTTGAATTTTACATCGAAACACACCAGCATCGTTCAAATCGGATTGAAAAAAATATGTTCATTTCCGAATGATATCTAAAAAATCGTTTTTTTGACACAAATTAAAAATTTTCAAAGAGGAATTAGAGTTATTAATTAGAGTTATTTATATATATCCAAGAAAATCTGGAATTTAATGATCAAAGTCTACAGCGATACTTGTCAGTACTCTCCAGCGCGATCTACAGTGAATGACACACGGATACGCCCAAGATATTTCACTGGAACCTTAATTTTTGGTGATTGTGTAGCTTTTCCTACATAACTGTTGAATATTTTTTAAATTTATCCAACATCATTCAAAGAATTTGACAAGTATGTTGTTGTGTAATTCTTGAACATTTCACGCGTGAGCTTTCATTACGTCGTGTGAAACAAAATGTGAACCAACAGTTTTATCATGAAAAAATACGAAAACTGACATAAACTAGTCGCAACTTCTTCCCATTTAGAATATTTGTAACCTGGACAACATATTCTATATGTGAAATACAAACTTGAAAGTTGTTTTGATAACTTTTGCAGCTGTTTTCTATGAATTTTTTATGATGTTCCATACGACCTAATGAAATCTCACGCGAGAATAGAATATTCTGCCTATTCGGCCATATATCATATAACTATTCGATAAGACGAATATTCAGCTGAACTGGTTTTTCGCGGTATTCGGCGCTGAATATTCGGAATTCGGTACATCTCTAGTTTCCGTTTTATAAGGCACTGTTTTTATTTTATGTTATCTTATGATATGTTAATTTTAATAAAATTGACCTCCATAATCATTTTTCATAAACTTAAACAAAATATCTTATTATCTTCCTGAACATCTTGACTTCTAACCGACCTTTTGTTTATTATTATTCATCAAACGTTGGACATAAATCTCAGAAAGAAACTTCAAAAGTAAAAGAAGCTCCTTTATTAGCCACCTGCGCAACGGGATGTTGCAAAATCTGCCGAATATTACGTGTAGGTATTTACGACGCAGCAGCTCGTAGCCATTATTCATTAATCATTCCTCGGCGATCTCTTCCCTGTTTGTATTCCACATCGAATCACTATAATAATCCCGCGAATTGAGAGATGGTACGGCACTTAGCGCTGAAGAGAATTAACTTTGACGGGTTCATGTATGGAGGTATTATTGGTATTATCTTTATTCGTGCGCACCGCTGCTGTGTGTGTTTTTGATCGATTCCCCCTAATCAATTCTTAAAATCACAGAACCGGTATATCTGTAAAACAAACGAAGATTGATTAACGGGGGGAAGGTTTTGATGGCGCAAGAACTGGCCAAGGTTATTTCGATGGACCTCGTGTCACGCGTATGGTGTTTCAGGTGGCCGCTATCTAATAGAAACCGGCCTCCGAGATTGGTGGTAGCGAAAAAATCCCATTCTAACGAATTAATACATGTCTCGGTTGATCAATCAGATATGTAGCGGTAAGTGGAGGCGAGCTTTGTCCGAAGATTCTGCCTGTTTGTTTAGCACTTTTGTTGTTCTTCGGTTTCGTGATCTTTACAAACGAGGAACCAAGACGACACGCTCGAGAGGAAAGCATTTAAGCCGGAATTTATGGCGATAGATATTCATAAACAGACACTCCTCAAGCTGATCCGAGAGTGGATCTGCTAAGAATATAAACGTCTATTAATATTCATAGATTTTCGGGCTGTTCGTTTTTTTTTATTGCATTCTGGAAACGTTCATTCCGGAGGCGGCAACACATGACCAAAGAGCGCAGAAACAAATTCTTCTAAGCTGTCCAAATTAATAAACTCTGTTTTGACGACCAAACCCCGTGCAGAGTTTGGTGAAGTTCTTACAAAACTTGCCCTCGAAAAACCAGTCGCCAGGAATGCAATAAAAAGGGATAGTTTATAGCACCGGCTCGATAAATTAATTGCGCGGACATTCGCGAATCGATCGGATGATCTCCTCCACTGTCCTTGAGAGCCTACCTCGTCGAGGCCTGCTGGCCGTTACAACAATCGCGGACGATCGCTGGTTCTTCGTCGGAATACAGAATCCAAACGAATGGCTTTGTTGAAGTGTTCAATTCGAATAACGATGCGCAGTAGGGAGTGAAACTTGAGGTGAGGAACATAAACAGCATTCGCTGCGCCTCCACATCACAGCATCCGACGACGATAATCAGGCAGCGCGCGCGAAGATAGGTACGCCGTTTGTTTTGCTTTTCTTGCCCAGGGTGTTAGACGCGAGTTACTTTTGAAATTCAAAGCACAGAAACAAAACAGTGGAACAGCAATCTTCAGGAAGAGTTTTTTTTAGGCAGGAAGGAAGGATTTTGTTTTGCGCTCCCTTATTCGGAAAGAAATTCGGAATCGAATGAATGAGCAAAAAACTGATAACTTCGCTAAAGGTAAACATCTTCAAATTGAAGCAAGAGAACAGTATCGAGCTGTTTTGCAAAAACAAAGCAACCGGAAATTTTATGTTAAAGCACTTCAGATGAATCATAATGGTTGTTTTCAAAACTTTACTGAAATAATATTTTAACTGCGTAACGTTTTCTTGTCCATTACCAAAAAAAATTCAATACAATTGGCTTCATGAAACACCCATGGTCCATGCCAAAAGTTCTAAACGTAAAAAAAGTACCGCTTAAAAAACTAATAATACAGTATAATGTATGCTGATAAAATCCAAGTATTGTGCAAGAGCCGGGAAGAATCCATGCTTAATACGAGACTGGAAGACAAATAAACCTTTCAGCAAAATAATGAAAGCAGCAGCAATCATTCTTCTACATGACCCTTCGATGATGGCGACGTTATCAGAAGAATTCAGGCCACAAGATCAATGCATTTAGCCATGGTAACCAATGTGTGTCTTGGAAAACAAATCAGCATAAAATGTACCTATCTACACTGTAAATTTTTGCCTCGGTTTCCAGCAAAAAAAAATTGCTGGAAACGTTCAGCAATCCAAGTTTTTGCTGGAAACCAGCAATCGATTTTCTTATTGCTGGATTTTTCAGCATTCGATTTTGTTCTTGTCATTTTTGCTGGAAAATCAGCAATCGGTTTTCAAATTGCTGGACTTTCCAGCAATTGGTCTAGTTTGCTGGAAAATCAGCAATCGAGTTGTCAAATTGGAGTCTGTTTGTTTTCGTACGCTGAAGCAAGGTGAGACTCTTTTTCACGAATTTTGTTTATGTTAATACTATTTTTTTTATTTTCCTCTGTATTCTAGCAACCAGACATCAAGTCAAGGGTTAGTTTGTATTGGAAAATGGATTTATTAGATTCATGAAAAGAATTAATCAAATCTCTATTTCAAGTGGCGGATGATTATCACATTGGCACAAAGCTGCCACCCCGGAGGCGGTGTTAATATATTCACAGATAATATATTGACAAAACATATATCTCTGCTAATTCATTTAGCTCATAATAAAAAAAATGGAAGAAAACAAATGTTGTTTATTACTTATCATCCCGATCAGGAGGGAAAAACAAAATTATATCAAGATGAGATATTTTGATACTCATTTTTTCCTATCTAAATGAGTTATTATTCAGTACTCGTAGGATGTTAAAATATCTCAAATTATATCAAAAAATCTATGCGGTCATAGCTAAATTATATCAATTTAAGATATGCTCCTTTCAAGATTATATCTCGTTCAGATAGCATAGTTTGATATTGGGCAGAACAAAATCTATCAAAATTATAACTTATCAAGATATGAGTGCTACGGGAAAATTTTCTAGTAGGGTGTCAATAAACCACATTATTTGCTAAAACCATGCCCCATTTTTGGATTCCATAAAATTGGATTCAATTTTATGGATCTGTTGAGCCAAACTCATTAATGTTCGGTTTGGGCCGTTGACTTCGATGTCCGTGTTTCAGAAAAAGTTGTACGTATATCAAAATAAGATATAAACATTTTATTTTAGGACAATCCGAAAAAAAATCTTGATAATTTAAAATGACCTCAACCCCATTCAAGTCTGTCAATCAGAATAAGATATAATTCGGATTGGAGAAACTTATAATCGAAAAATTGGAGTACTTAATTATAACTGAATCAGATGAAAATATCTTGGTGAGATATGTTTGAGTTTTTATTTTGATATGCTCTCCTGATCGGGATGTGCACAGCCATTTTCGATATTTTAATTTGAATTGAAATATAAATTTGATACCAAATTCAGCCGAATGCTTTGATAGAAATAGCTGGTTTCCAGCAATCTGGATTGCTGATTTCCAGCAATTTGAATTGCTGGAAACCAGCATTGATGTTTACTGATTTTTTCAGCAATCGATATTGCTGGAAATTTTGCTGGAAAGTCAGCGGGACAAAAACCAGCAAAATTTTGCTGGTTTCCAGCAAAAAAAAAATTTCTGTGTA
This sequence comes from Uranotaenia lowii, assembly GCF_029784155.1. Classification (NCBI taxonomy): domain Eukaryota; kingdom Metazoa; phylum Arthropoda; class Insecta; order Diptera; family Culicidae; genus Uranotaenia; species Uranotaenia lowii. The sequence continues at coordinate 242,994,063 of NC_073692.1, read as the reverse complement.
TATCTCTTGGAAGTCAGTACTGCAGGGACATCTACGGTACTTCGAATGGTGAAAATATATTCTAATTGATTATTTGAACGAATTGGCAACAAAAATTGCCATCCGTAAAACACTTGAGTTGAATTTGAATCAAATCAGAACTCAGTAACTTACAAACTTGTCATCGAGAAGAAAATAAATCTTTGAATACTCAATTGTGATTCTATTTGCTCATAAAAATAAGGATGTTAAAATCGAAACAGCAGTGGATTCGAAGGATTCGAACAACGGTTGCTTTGATAATTTTAAACACTATTCGACGTTGACATTTGGAATTCTTTCAGTCCTGGATTATCGCAACGAGTTTGAATTTTGTAAGGAAAATTGTATGGGAAACATTTTTTTTTTTCATTCGAAAATCACCTTAGATGTACTGAAAGTTAAACAAAATAGAACTCTGAATGAAGAAAAATCCTTGATTCTTGCAGTATATTTCATGAGAACGAATCACAAGCTTAACTTGTACTTCAGAATCAATGTTTTTATTCAAGTTTAACGTTTTTGACTGTTAATTTGAAAAAAAAAATGAAGCTCAAAAATAGGCAAAACCATTAATTGAAGACAAACCTCATTTCAAGTTTATTTGAATTTCCTGCATGATAATGCAAAAAAAATCTTCCATAAAAATTTCTGTACAATATTCAAACGCGTTGCGCTAATTCTGGAATCCATCAAATTGTCTCACTTTAACACTGATGCTTGGTGAGATTGGTGACCCAAAAGGTACAGAAAATCATAAAATGCAAAATGACAATTTTTGCAGCGGTCTACTACACATACACATTTTGTTCATTGGCATAAATCGGAATGTTTTTTCATACCAAATCCCAACACAAGATGCCAAAATTAGGACCTGGATTTCAAGTGTTTTTATTGAGAATCAGTGTGGTACCGTAAAACGGGGAAACTTTGATCGCCGGGGTAACTTTATCCTCAATAACTTAGTCTATAGTTTGAATTTTTGAAATTTGTTTTCTATGTTTTCTATATTTTGAGATTTCTATTGTTTTGAGTATCAAATAGACAATATTTGGATTGTATTTGAAATTGTTTTTGTTAGCAGAAATGTAATTTCAATATCTTAAAATAATCATTTTTTCAAGGCTCGCAAACAAACAGCTCTCGTGATGATACCAAAAAGTATTTAGAAGCAAACGGGTGGTTGAATGTGAAAGAACAACTTTTATTCTTTGCATATGTATAGTTATAGTGCTATTTTTTTTATTTATTTAATGATAAATTTTTGATATTTAAGAAGTAAATTTTCCAAGCCCTTAATGGACAAATGGATAAAATCCTATCAAATGATCAACTTTAAAGAAAAAATGTAAATTGAAATAGTGGGATGGCCTAAGGGAATGTGTGAAGGTAATTATTTTTTGTATTTTGAAGCCAAAACTATTTAGCAATTATTATAATTTTTGCCCCTAGATGTATGCAGCGTCATTGTTTTTTTTTTTCAAATATGAATGTTTTTAAATGAAAACGTTAAAAAGCAAGGTAAACTGATTAATAAGAATTTGTGAACAATTATGATGGTGTTTTACATCCTTTATGATCAAGAAAACTTGTTAAAACCGTCAAAATGGAAACTGATCAATGTAACCCCAAAGCATAAATTCCTGAACAGCGACGAAAGCGATTTTTAAATCAAATTTAAAGTAGTCCAATAAATTTCTGCAATCATGTTTTACGTTTATAGGAGTCCAATACTGGTTTCAAAAATATGAAACATGCCACATTCCCCTTAACAGGAAAAAAAAAATCAAAAAATATAGAAAAAAAAGTGATCAATATTACCCCGGATTTCGGTACCACAATGCACAAGATGGCTAGTCAATGTAATCATGTAGGGATAGTCTGAACAGTTAAATGAACTTTCCAGGTGCAGAAAACTAATCCGACCCTACAAATAAAGATGCTGTTTCAGACAGATGGGAAAAGAGTTATTCGTTTTGATGGGATAGATGAATAAGAAAATACACAAATATACAAATTAAAATGGAAAGAGCTCACCAATTTTATGTTTTAACACGAGATGCTGCTGATAACCATGGGGTATAAAGGAACCAGTATTGTAACCTCAGATTTTTAACGAATCTATCAAAGCATGCGATACTTATCTGTCGGTTAATGTCCATTTGTGCATAAGGGCTGTTTCTTTTTCCTAGCCTTGTAAACTTCAATTCTCTGGTCACGATGCACAGTCCATTTCTTGAATCTAGTTCTAACTTTGAATATTTTTCTTGCTTTATTTCTTGAAAATTATTCACTCTTCATTTTCATTATTTCCATTTAAAAATAAATTTCAGCTCTCAAAAACACTTATGCCACCTACAACTACAAGCACAGCCTACCGAGCTTTCATGAATAATAATGTTAAAATGCATACAACGTCGAAATGTAAAGTTATGAAAAAGGTTAAAAATCAGCTTTTCTGTACTTGTTATTTATTATTATTATTATTATTATTTTTATTATTTTAATTAAAGACATTAACCATTCTTATGGCATTCATTTCCGTGACTTGCAACATATGTATTTCTATTTTTTTTTCATGATAATTAGTACCACCCTTAAGAAAATCAATGGACCACACAAGTGAAAAATAAATTTTCAATGTCTCATAAATAACACGAAGTAACTAAATGCACATTATAAAAAAAAAAATTTCTAAGGTACAAAGAATTTAAGAACTAATTTTAAATAATTTTGGAGAGCTGATTTCAAAAATACTATCGATTATTTGTTTCTATAACTCTTGTTCCCGAGATATCTTTATTTTCATTAAATAATCTTGTGCACTTTTTTAACAAAACTATTAAACACCACCCACAAAGACTTTGAAAATAAGGTACCGTATTAATTCAATGATACACTGTCCCCAAAAAATCACAAGTAATTTTGAATTCTGAGAAAAAAAGTTGTTGAAGCTTTATGTTTGTTATTTCGTAATAATTCTGCAAAATACGGGAATTTCAACGTTATTTTTAAGAAGATATCAATCATATGGAATATTTTTATATTTCTTAACGCAAAAGTCACATTTTTTCAGCAGTCTTCAGTAAAAATGTTAAATAAGTTAAAATCTTGAATGTCAAATATGTACTCAATAAGACCTATAGAAATTATAGAAATAATTTGAATTTATAGAAATTTCTAAAAATCGTACAATTTAATTATTTTAAAGTGTTGTACTTCTGAAACGAAAATATCTGGACAAGATCTGAATCCTTGATTGAATGATGGATAATAAATATGTAGATTCATTAGTTTGTCAGTTATCGAAAAACAAGTATACTACTCAAAATTGATAAATTTTAAAATTTCCACACGCCATATCACCCAAACTAAACTTAATCTGAAAATGATTTCCATTCACGCTTCTTTTTTTTTAACTCAAATTTAAGTTGTTTTGGATCAAAACAGAACTTCAGTGGCAGCCCTCAACTTTAATTTCGACTGGGCAATCTCAGAACTAAGTTCGGCAACCGAACTTAAATTTACCCATCCGGTACATTACATTGTAATTACATAGCGGTGGAAAATTTTGACACTCTCGGTCATAACTACAAAGGAAACTTCCGGATGTTACTTCCCACGGGATATCCGGAAGTTTCCAGACATTCCAAGCCGCTCACCATATTTTACGCTGAATTTCCATTATGAAGTTCCTTCATAGTCTTCCGGTAAATGTCCCGGAACGAAAAAAAAATTGAGCGTTGCTGTTCCGGTTTAGACTTCGAACCGCTCGCTGAATGTTTTTAGTCCAGCAAAGAGAGTTTAATTTTTAGTTTATAAGGTCGAACTCAGCTTTGCTTCCTTGCCGAAGGGGAAAAAAAGGATCAGTTTTGAGTTAGCAGTTTGAACTCCGTATTGAACCATCGCAAGGAGGAAAAAGGGAACTTGACTTCAAGTTCATAGAATCGAACTATGTTTTTGACCTCGATCAAACTTAATTTTGAGTTTGAAAAGCAGCGTGTGAGTTATTAAATCATAGGCATCAGAAATGCTGTTCCCTTGGGTAAATAAATGGTTACCATTTGATTTGGATCGAGTTGTGATAAATTTTACGATTCGGTCATTATTTTTGCGAAGTGACACCAGTTCTCGACATGCCCTTTTAAGTTAGTTGGAATGAAAGAAAGATTTTCCCGATTTCATATTCTTAGGTGATTCTGGAGGTGATAAATTGAAACATTGCGTACTTTGAAGCCCTTTTAAATCAAGTCTGATTGAACTGAAATTTTGCACAGGTTATTCATGGAGTTAATTAGGGAAATTACAAAATCAATCATCAAATATGATTGAATCACATTTTTGTTCTGATTTAGAATCCGTTTTTTCAAAGCAGATTTAAAATGCAAGTTCAGATTCCAGTTTGAGGGAAATAATGCGTAGAAGAATTTAAGCCGCGTTCAATAATTATATACTAGGTTTTCAGTATACAAAGCAAAAACAATTCCCAGGTTTTTTCAACCTGATGGAGTTCTAGGAATGTCGATTTGATAATGTTGACGACTTTAACCTACAATATTTCTCCCATATAAAATACAGTTGCAAGTTTTAAAAAGTGTTAGAATAATCTGAGAAAATGTAGACGAACAAAGAGTTCTTAAATCTGCTACTTTGAAAAAAATGACCTCTGTGTTTCATAGTTAAAGAATCCAACGATGCCAAAACGTGTAAAATTACAACAACTTTCTAATCCAGTTGTCAAAATTTTTCTGCTGTAACTGGAATAACTTTGATAATTGATGGAGGAGTTCAGTTTGTTAAGATGAATGAACCGTCTGAGAATCTTTTTTTTTGTTTCGATTATAGTCGTTTTACCATCTTCATGGCATTCGCGCTATATCACAAGCCATCTGAGAATTATATTTGAGTTATTGGTTTGAAAAATCAGTTAGGAATAAGAGATAAATAGCGATTTTAAGCGGGGTGTGAAAAATTTACACTGTAGATCTCATAAAAAAGTTGAATTCAATGAGGGTCCCAGAAGATTATTTGTAATGTTACTTTTTGGATCAAATTTACTTGAATTCTTTATCTCAATTTACCATTTAGATATTTTATTTTATAATAGGTATATAATTGTATTTTGCGGGAAAGAAAGTGTAAATTTTGAATTTGAAATCTTGAAGGATGCTCAAAACTACATCTATTCTAAACCAGCTTATCCGGTGTGGTTCTGTAGACTGAAGCAAATCTTTTTTTCATGTCTGTTCGTCGAGTCAGCTCTTGCCCTTCCTATTAAGGGTGATCATTTCCGCCCTTGTCTGTCTTCGAAAGGCTGGAGTGAAGAAAGAACTAAGTTGAAAATAGAAATGAAACCGTTTTTTTTTTGAAACGCCAAAACTCTACCAGCGTAAAACTTCTCGGAACCAGAAGAATCATTTGACCTTCTCAGTCGATGGATGTTGGGTATGCATATTATAATCTAACCACACCGCCAAAATTAGTAATTCAATTCACATCTTCCCGAGAGAAACGATGGTGTCGTTTTCCACTTCACGCCGCGCGCAGCCGCTGTAATTCGAGTTCTCCCTCGCGAATCTTGGCCGCCAAACAACTGCTGGAACCAGATTGTGGAAGATCCGCCAAGATATCATTGACCATTGAGCCGGAGACCCCAGCAGATTTTTAAAAAGCGCCCGGATTCAAATCTATCTCCAGTGGAACCGATGAAGAAACGTGTTCGCGCCACTAGGCAGCAGCGAGGAGGAGTGAGCGAAATTGACTGGCTATGCAAATGACATTCCAATCAGGCAGAAGATTTCTTTACCTTTCGCGGCGAACTCGCGAAATGTCATTTGCATACATATATATTTACATTTGTACTTCGCTCCGGGGCTTGCGAAGTTCTTCTGCCGGGATACCGACTCGAAACGACGACTACGAGGACGCGGTGACGCCTTTCGTTCGGCAATCGGTGGCGTCATATCTAGTCACTTTGGGTGATCAATTCTGATTCATGGACCGTTTCGATCGTCTGGAGCATCAGCAATAGCCGCTTTTCTCGATAGAAGTCTTTTTGAGAAGGTTTTCAGGTTATGGTTTTTATGGGCTATGTCAGCGTTCCCATTCATAAATGTTATTCTCACGTATCATGAGAGAAAAATCGAAAAATTTCCATCTCCTATAACTGCCCTGTGATTGAGTTCGCAAATGTGAAAAGATGAGAATTAATGTAAAACGTGTAAAATGAAAATTACATTTTTTTTATTTCAACTTGCCAATTTATTCTCACAAACCAAACTGAAACTATACTATTTCCAATGAAAAAAATTTCTAGTAGGATACATTCTCAATCCATACAGTGAAATCCAAAAGAAGAAATAGCCATCTAATATGTGTTGTGAGCCTACTTGGTTGAATAATTTTACTGAATCAAAGCAATCGAAAGATTCCCTTTAGTTCAACTTTAATTCAGTTCAGAAAATAGTAAGTTGCTATCCGAATACCGATATCTGAACTTTTCTTATATCGTGGTTGAACTAAAGGGAATCTTTATATTGCTTTTATTCAGAAGAAATAGCCAAAGTACTACATGAAGTGTCTCAAAGTCTACCAAATAAAGTTTTACAATTTTGGTAGATTTTTTTTTAATTACAGCTGAAGAACACAACGCAACTTTGTAAAGTTTTGTTTACATAAACACGGACAAAACTTCCAACATCTATGGATATTTGTCACGATAATCGGTTAACAAGAGGTGATACTAGACTATTGCCCTAACTTGAATATTGGTATGCGTTACACAGTCTGATTTTGGAATTCCAAGCCCGTCCGGCGCACTCGGTGAAATATGGTAAGATCGCTCAACTAGAGGCCACACCACAAAAACACACACCGAGCAACAAAAATCATTATGAATATATTCAGATTTTTTTTGTGCCCCTCGTGCCACTTTGGCATACGCAAATTCTTCCATAAACACGTCAACGGCAAACAACGTCGATTGAAGACAGAAAACTGGTTTCTCTATCACTTGGGGGACATGTGCCGTGAATGTTTTATCGAGAAATTGACGAATCGTCTCCTCACTAAGTGCGGTTGTACCTGAATGATTTATATCTGTCAAGCTGTATGCAACTGGAATGGGCGGGGCTCTTGAGGACGTCCAGTACCATAAATTTATTGTACAGCCAATAACGAATCGACCAAGGTAGTATTCAAAACAACACCTCGGTAGAATTCGGAGATTTATAATGGCCATTCCTGCAATTAACGGCTGGATCAAGAGATGATGATGATGATCTGCCTTGAAACAGAACCTAATGCGGCCTCCAGCATCCAATCTACTCTTGCATCGACTGACCATTAACGAAAAATGGTTGCTCTACGGAAGATTTTGTTATCACACCAATCTCATCACTGAAAAAAGCGGACCTTTGTTAGTGAATTACCATAATTCCACACATCTGCCTTGAATTTGAGTCCCCGCCGTCATCATCATTATCACTGACACACCAAGTCCACGAGCCACTGGAGACCAACTCCTAGCTCGAGGAAACATGACAGAGGAAAGTTGGTTCGTTTTGAGGAATCCACCGAAGACAACAACAACAACAACAACAACAACAACGAAATCGAGAAACCTCTCATCCCACGAACAGCGAAGAATGTCACATCATTTGCAGGGGTCTTTCACTTGGTCGTTTTTGCATTTTTCATATTAATATGGGAATTCGGAGAAAGGCGTAATACTTAAGCAGAGGGCCGCCAAGTCTTTTCTGAATCAACCGAAGTTGGACCACGATTTGCGAGCTCGTTTCGCGAAATGCAACCAGAAAAAAAAACAACCGTATTTCCTGATAAATTTTGATAAAGTTATGAAAGAGATGGTTGAATATTAATGATTATAGCGCTCAGTCATTTATCATGATAATTATTATGAAAGTCTTAGAATAGCCAATGTTGCTGGATCCAGACCATTTTGCAATTCTATGTATATCTGACCTAGTGGCACACTTCGAAGGTGTGAATCCAATTTCCCGAATATTATTTATCATCGGCTAAAAGCCGCTAATTATGTTATGTAGCTCTGAAAAATATATTCCATAATAAAGATGTTCGAAAACGCTATTAGTTGAGTTTGTTTGGAGATATATTTTAGAATCTTTTTGACTTCCTATTTTGCTTATTTTCAAAAAAGAAAGTGAGGAAAGTTGATGGTCTATTAAAATAAAAACGGTTACAGAGTTAAATTATCACCGTAATTAAGCAACCCAGAAAATAATACTGTATTTAAGAAATATCATTCAAAACATTTAAGCAATGATTTTGTAATGATTATCCGGAAATGACTTTATATATAAAAATAGTCAATTCAGAATTTCCACGAACTATAATTCAACTCTCGCTGTTTGAGACGGTATGTGAGGAGTTTGAGCAACGAATTCAAGGCGTATTTCCATCGAAATGAAAATAATTCTTGTTGACAGTCAATACAATTGAGATATTTTAGAACCTGTCTCTAAGTGTGGCCCAAAATTGCACTAGGTCTCGGAATCTTGGGTCTCAATCTTTAAATGATAGGACTCAAAATCATAATATTTAAAGGTCGGACTATTTATTTTTTTTAAGATTTTACTAATGATCTTTACCATCCTTGAGGCACTCGTGTCTTGTCGCACTGTTTCGATTTTAAAAAAAAGTTCACTTTATCGAAACTTTCTCCTAATAAAATACCCAGATACCCAGAGGAAGGTATCAAACATATGTCTTTTATGTTTATTAAATTTTCTTTATAATGTGAGTTTTCCACTGAAATTTTGTTGAGGCTAAATGAGAATAGCAATTATTGATTGAGTGAAAAAATAACATTTTAATTCGAATAACATAACTATATAAACAGGTTTTAAGCCGGTGTTTTGACTATTATGAAAGTTATGGCGCATCAAACTTGAAAAATAATTTTAGAAGCTCTTAATTCATTCCAATACGATTTTGCAAATTTCTTCAAAACCTTGTCAATTGAATGCAGGAAGGTGTTTGTTATTGATTTAGATTAAAAACTATTTTCACAAAAAAAAATAAATAAAAAATATTATTAAAAGTAATTTCTTGAAGTTCAAATGTTTGAGCACTCCCAACGAAAGGCTAAATAGCCTTTGTTCAGCTCTTCTATGGGACTAAGAGTTTTTGCAGTATATTATACTAAAATACAAGCTACTTCAATTTTTTTATAAGAATTTCCTATTAAAGTAAAACTTGGTCTAGTTACGTGAAATGTTACTTAGGTAAGCATCCTTGTAGAGGCTAAGTAAGCTTTTAATATAATTAGTGATATCAAACTATTGGCTACCTATGCTCAAACTGTTTAATCATGAAAAGGATAATCAAATGACATAATCGAAATAACAAAAAGTTGCATAAAATAAACTCTTAAAAACGTGGTTATCCTTTTCAAGGATACCTTTTGCATTATGTAGGTATGTACATTTGAGTTCTTAGAGACATTTTAAAGCGTTATAAACAAACTGGAAGAAAAAAAATCAGTCTTCCTGTAAGACGGGACGAAATGCGGATTTTGGTTTTATCTTTTTAATTTTTGTCTATACCTAATTGAGTAGCACCGTACTCTATGGAAGTTCCTTTATTTAATAATTTTTATTCATTCGTATTTTAACAAGCAATACAACATGGTGGTACTATTCTTGTTTCGCTCACTGTAATTGATTTACAAAATCTCAATGCACTACCTTCTAAATTAAACCCCCCCTTCCCCCCCCCCCCCCGATAAGGGTCCACAAATGCCAAGCAAAATGACACAAGTGTAACAATCTCGACTCAGAATTAAAGTTAAAATCTCGAAATCTTATTCAACGGCAATAATTCAACTACAGTTTTTCAAAAAATGTCTAACTAGTTGATAGAAATTTAGTTCCGAATAGTCCGAATATCAAAAATCAATAAGATCAAACTAATCTTGCCAAATCGCCCAAATTTTACCCGAGTTTTTGCACTTTTCTGCAAAATTAAATTAAAAAAATTGAATTAAGGCATTATAATTATGTACCTAGGTATTTGCGTCTAAATTTTTTAAGTTAATTTTATCAAAATTATTGTGAATTTTTTTTTTATTGTTAAAATGTGTTTTAAAATTGACTGTTTTGTGTTTTTTTTTCATGATTTTTATTTAATAATTTTGATATTGGCGGATGTTGAAGAAAATGTACCAGATTTGCACGGCTCGGATACTTGCAGGATTTTTTTTAAAGCTTAGGTAACCTAAGCTAGGATAGAATAATTCCGTATTTTGTAGCTCCAAATTTGCTTACAAACATTTAAGTTCGATGTCTGTGATGAGAATTCCGATGCTGTATCCAGTTTGTTGTTTCTTAACTTCAGTATGGAAAATCATTGGAAAAAATCCTGATTCGAACCTAAGTTTTACGTTTAAAACTTTTATAGGTATTCGAAACTTATCATTTCGGAATATGAAAAGAAGATATTTAAAATAACAAACCATTTCTTAGATTTGAAATTTTTACTTTTAATGTTTATGCGGAATTGGGAGTAAAGAAAGTTTTATAATGGTGATGGTGATTTGAAGAATCAGAAACAGTTTCATCATTCGCAATTTTAATTCAGATTCACAAGTTAAATTTCGAATAGATAACTGAAGAAAGAATTCACATTAAAAATAAAAAATTAGTAGAATTAAAATAAGAGATTTCTGGTTGAAATTCTGATCCAAATTTCGCTTTATAGCTTCTAATAACTAAGAAATATTATCTGGAGCTAGGATTCAAAATTTGTTTTCAAATTCGGAATTCAGATTTCGAGCTCAGGTTCGAAAGGCAGTACTCAGATTCGGAATCAAAACTAAAAATTCGGGTTAAATTCGAATTTAAGTTTTAAAATAGAGTTTAAAATATCAATGGGGGAATTGCATTAAGGATTCAAATTGCAGGCGATCGCAGTTTCATAATTTTGATTCTGGATTCGAAATTAAAATTTTATATTCAATCAGAGTCAGTTAGGAACACTAACCAACAGAAATCACAAATGAGGCCCTCAGAGCCAAAAGGGTATAAGTGACGGAATTGGTGATTTTGAGTTAAAGATGCCAATCGTTTTTTCAAATTCAAACTTTATTGGCTGATTTTTTCAGATTTTTAGAATTTTATTTACATACATTTACATTAGATAGAAAAAAAATCGAAAAATGTATGAAAAATGGGCAAACACACCAACTTGTGCCTGTTTTCTCTAAATAAGCTTTTATGCACTTATACCCCTTTGACTCCAAGGGCCTCAAATATCAAATAAAATTTTTATTTTGAGATACCTTGATTTTTTTCTTTAATTTCGTAGGATTCTAATCATGAGATAAAAGGTTTCGATTAAAGAAAAAAAATGTTGCGGGTGCTTTTATATTCATTTTTATTAAATGATTAGCTGACCCGGTGTTCTTTGCTACACCTTCCAGAAATGAATAAAACTGGTAAAATAATTGAAATTTCGTTTTATTTCCTAGGCAGCTTTTCAAAACAAATTTCAATATAATCAATATAATTTACCCAGATTTTGGGTTGAAAATGATTAAATCAAATGCCCAGATTTTGCCAGGTTATTTTAATGATGTAAAACAAATTTCCCTGGCTCGAAAAAGTGCATTAAATTTTTTTGATTTTTTCTGTATCTAAATTTTCCGAAACGTTAGCTGTTTAAATTGAAGACTATTATTGTGCATATAACACCACACAGAAAAAAAGTCAATTTACCCATGGAGAATCCCAAAAAAAAACTTCTTGCAGGAATAAAGGAACTCGAAGTGCTTATTTTAGTAATCACAGGTTCAATTTTTCTATGTTGGAATAAATTTTTCAGAACAATTATCAGTTTAAAGGCGAAGTACAAGATATGTATATGTAATCCTAAATAGGTAAAAATATCAAAACTTGATGATTATAAAAATCAACAACCCTAATATCATCGACCTGCTGGCAGAACAAAATACGCTCAAGCGCTGCTATCAGTTCAATTTCTGGTCGTTTATCTCACATTACTTGAAGCAAATCTACCGGTGGGTATCTGCCCATCAAAGGTAAATATTAAACATGAGATTGTAGTCGTCTACTTGTCGCTACGGCCTAGCAGCATAAGCCAGTCGTATCGACTTCCTAATTATAGTCCTCAATGATAAACTCGTAAGAGCAGGTACTAGCTCAACAAGTTCCTTATAGATAGAACAAAAAGCCGGCTAACAACCTTTGTTGGGTAGGTACTTTATACGATGAACCCAGGTCGTAGACACTGCTTTGGGGCGATAACAATGATACGCAGTCAGGTGTAAGTGGAGTTCTTTGAGCTTTGTGAACTCTCCTGCCCCCAAAAGTTGTCCTACGGCGCGCTCAGCGTCGTTTATTTTCTAATCAGTTCAATGTTTGCTCATCGGTCAACATTTTCTAGCTCTGGGGAAATACTTAACCTGATCGCGGTGTCGCCGCACAAAGCGTAAAATTTTGGAGGCCATTGCCAAAGTTTGAAGAAACCGATGAATGAACGGTGCACTTGTCAAGTTCATCGGAAAGGAGGAGGAAACATGCGATTTACGACTATGTGCGAAAAATCTTAATTTTCGACTAAGCTAGGGCCAGAAAGTGTGCAAATAAGTTTCGTTCTATAGAAGAATTTTTGAGTCAAAGTTGAAGACATGTCTTTGCGCTCCAGGATGGGTGTGAATTTCTTTGTTCTGTTTGTTTTATTTGCCAATCAACTCAATTTTGTTTACAAGCATTAAGAAGTTTTTTTTTCAAATTTCGAATAGTACCTATAAATATTATAATTTCATACAAATTTTAATGAGCCAAATCTCGTTGTTATTCACCGAGGTTCCATCTCATTTCTGTATTCCTTGAAGTAAATATTTTAAAGTTATGGTAAGAATTTCAGCTCAATCATACATGATTAAAATGTACCTCAAACTGATCAAAGTGTTAATTTTTCTCAAGTTTTGAAATTGGGGTAAATCAAAAGGTTGGTTCTGACAGAAAATAACCTGAAAATACATCAAACGTTGATATCCAGTGTTGTTTTGTAAAAAAAAAACAAGACAGAAAATCTACAATTTGAAGATCCACAACTCCATTTGAATTTTCAGAAGGCATCTTTATCTTAATTTTGAATTAACCTTTCCTCTAGGGATGTTCCAATAGAAAAGAAATTTATTGTTTTTCATTAGGAAAGTAACAATTTGAGACAAAATTATCTCTTAAAGATCTTAAGCATTCAACTCAATAAGCGCCGGAACGAAGTGATAAAATATTAGAAATTTAGTTTGAAAATGTTCTAGGGAGCTGCCTGGCCTAGCTAGCAAATGGAACAAAGATAAGTTGCACGCTCGTTTTATTATAACCATTTTCGAGTTTTTTTTGAACCATTTAATGGTTTTTTATTGAAAACGTCAAAAATTGTTATTTTTTAACCAGAATGAATTGTTAAATTTCAAAAATATTCAAAGTTTGACTGGAAACCCAAAATAATGGTTTGAATTTCAATGATACTTGAACAAACTTTCATCCCGCCATTTTGTTTTCGTTCGGGACCAGAGCTACAATGTTCTGCGGCGCGGAGATCGAGAGATTAGCTGAGAAAATCAGATAAGCTGCAGCGGAAAAATGTACCGAAAAACCCAACCAGATGGACAAGCAGTATCCGGACATGTTCTCAAATTTGAAAAAGGAAAACTGGAGAAAAGGTTAGTATTTATGGGTAGGATGTTTGAACAATTAGAAAGCGGACTATAGTTCATTTTTTTTCTATTTTCCAGGTATTTTGAAAACATAAATTCTAGATTTTGTTTTGATTAGGTCGTATGAACCATTATAAACAAAACTGAGTTTTTGACTGTAAATGGTGGTTAAACATGTAATCTATCTTCGGTAAAAACTTGGTTTAGTTTAGTCGATAAAGTACTTCAGCAAAATTATTTGAATTTGAGACGTACAATGACTTTTTCCATTTTCGAGTGAAATTGCTCTGTATTGGCGTGCATGCAATTGGTCGCAAAACAAAAGTTTGGGGATTTGGTTTATCGGTCCTTTTGCACTTTTGCTGAAAGTCTTTAGGAAAGTGTTGAAATGTTGTGAAAAATGATGATTAAGTAATACAAAAAAGTTTGTACGAGTGATTTTAACTATCCTAGTTGTATTTTGAGGAAGAATTTGTGACTGGGTAAGTAAAATAAGTGTCATTTTTCACTTGGCGAGAAATTTAACTATTATTTTGTTCTACAACAGATGCATCCTAAACATTCATCAGAGTTGGATGCGTTTATGCTGCCCTAGATCGGTCAACAAAGTCACAGGTGAAAGCCAGCAGTGTCAAGTTTAGTAGGAATATTGCTGCGATGGACAGTACCGAGGAAACCCGATCCAAGAAACATCTAAACGGGCACTTCCGAATAATCTGCGTGCTCTCGATTCTTTTGACCCTTTCTTCATACAACTTCAAACGGAATTGCGAAGTCATGGACAAATGCAATCATGTTTTCAGAATGGTTCTTCAAATTACAAAACGACGTTTGTGCCAAACGATCAATGCAAAAGGTTGTAAGTACATTTTAGCTAATGAGAACAAAATTAATGCGCATGTCTAATACATAGGTGATTTCTTAATTATATTCGCAATTTAATACCAAGTTTTCAGACAATTCTAAACTAAAGTTTCAAATCTAGAATTAAAAAGGTGTTTCGGAACTTCCACAGGGATTTTCTCGAAACTCGTTGAGTGGCTCATACGACTAAATCAAAACAAACTCTAGAATTGATGAGATTTCATCTTCCGGAGAAAGTGGAACGATGGAGTGGTGAAAGATCCGGACAATAGTGGATTGAAATTGATTCTAATATTATTCCGAATCCCGGATTGGCTGCAGTAGCACACAAGATGCTTTTTAGAATAATTCAAAGCAGGGCAAGTAACAGTCCTCCAAGGGAACCGGATTGAACATTTTTCCGGCTGGCCTTTTATTATGCGCCAATGTTCCGAGGCGCCGAGTTCAAGCTTAAACATCAAGATAGGATTATCAGCTCCAGCGGAACAAATGTGAGTATCAACATGAAGAAAGTTAATTCCAGATCCAGATAACACGAACTTCAAATCTGTTTCAGGATGTGCAAGGTACTGTACTATCGATAGCAGCAAAATAGACAAACCAACGTAGACGGATTATTCAATAAGGATCGTTATGCTCCTCCGCAGAAATATGACCCAGTTGCACCGAAAATTGTGTTGAACTCAGTATTTGATCCACAGCTCAGGGAAAATAAAAGTGTGCCCTCTGGTCTACACGATGTGTCGTTCTCAAGAAATCCTAAACAAAAATCTGTGCCAACCAGTAGGCCAACACCCACTTACAACCGAACAACTAACCTATCGAATATGCACAACTCGGTGAAGGAACTTTGAAGAATCCGAAAAACAAATGGAACCAATAATAATTTGAAAAATTTATAATCGTGAGTTTTGTGCCCTAAGGTTATTTGTCAGTAAATTAATTGTTTGTTTTATAATGTTCATTTGGTTCTTTTTTTTTTAGATAACACGTTTCGATATGATCAAAGCTGTGGGAAACATCAACTTTAATTGTCTGGATCTGGTCTGGATATTCTGGCAACGAATTGAAGTCAGTTTTCAAAATTATTAGACGTTTCTGTTGAAAGTTAGTGGCATTTTGCAGCTCTTTTGAAACTGGCCAGCATGGAGAACGTATCGTATTTTTTTCGAAAACACATCCATTCTTGTATAAGATTATGTTAATTGAATTAATCTCAAAAGATTAGAATATATTCGTTGTCGCCCACAGCGGTTCCAGTTTAAGCAAGTAGTTAGATTTTCCTGCAGGTAGACCTAGCGTTTCCCGTAATAGCTCATTCGAATTTGTAAACCATCAAGGAAAAATGAAAAAGAATGGCTAAAAAATGTAACTCTTTAATTGTTATTGTTATTCTAGATTAAGTAATTGAAATAAAACAACAATGGAAATTAGTGATTATAATACATTTTAAAATATCAAATTTATTTCGTAAATCTTCCTAATAATTCTCAGAAGAAAGAATTTTAGCCCCTTTTAAAAAAAACGGTTGTTTTTCAACCATTATTCTTATTTGGAAACCGTTTGAAAAATAACCATAATCGAAGTTCTCTTCAAAATCTCATTTTATGAGTTTTTGCTGAAAACTCATAAAACGACTTAACCCACTAAACTTCGATTATGGTTATTTTTCAAGCATAAATGGTTCAACATGGCCCAGCGTGTGCTCCTGTTTTGTTATCTCGAAGATAAGCTGGAGGCCATTAGTTTCGGCAGTACGAACTCGAGTGGGGTAGTTTTGAAATCGAAAATTCCCATTCCTCCATTCATCATTTGACTATTCGTCATACATAGGCTGGCCAAATCTAAACTGTCAGTCAAATGTTTATACTTTTTTCGTGAAAGAATTAGCTTGTTATCGAAAAATGAAGCTAAAGAATTGGCAAAATCAATAATAAAAGACAAGCTACATTTCAAGCTTTTTTGAATTTTCTGAATGATTTAACACGCAGAAATTTCTTCTTCCATACAAAACTGAATAGCGTTGCGCTAATTGAGGAATTAACAAAATCATCTCAAATGTGATGACCTTGATGCCCCAAAATCATCGAAAAAACATATGGGAGCAAAAAGTCATATTTTTTTAATGCATAAGATAAGTAGAACAAAACGGACAAATAAAATGGAAATAGTGCAACAATTTATCGATTGTAAATATTTAAAAAAAACGTTAAAAAGCAGCTTGGCCTCATTGAAAAAAATAATCCAATCGATGTCTTTTTTGTTACATAGCAAGAAGGTAATAATTTTGAAGATTTTTGGATAGTTAAAATAAGGATGCCGAATTTTTTTCAGCTCGTATCCGGGCCGGACAAATCCGATTTATTTCATATAAAAACCTGGCAATTGATTTAATAACTTTCGTCCGGAAATTCGGACAATATCCGGGAAAATTTGCTAAACACCCAGTTAATAACTTTACAAAAAATAAAAAAAACATGGAAAAATAATTTTTTCATCAAAATTCATCAGCAGATGTTCAATCATTTTTCAAGCTTCCTAAAAAACATTCATGAATCTTTTTGTAAAACTTGCTCAAAAAGTTTCGTTTAGGACGCATAAATATTTTTTAATACAAAATAATTTGTATTTGTTTTGTTTGATTTGGTAGACAAAGTGAATAAGTCCTGACAAAATTCTATTATTCTGCAATGATCATGTTTTATATTTCTACCCTCAGTAAGTGTTTCAAAACATTTAGGTGTTACGAAGAAGCAACCCATTTAAAAATATTCAATAATGAATGAAAAAAGTGATCAAATTTACAATAGTTTCCGGTATTTATATTTTTTTCAAATTGGAAGATGTCCTATTTTTCGCTAGTTTTTCCCACCAAAAGTTCTACTTTGCTATATTTTTTTCTGTAGGGGTTCTTTCCTTTAATTAAAAAATCGATAAAAAGACGAAAAAAATAATTATAGCTACACACAGCTTTTCTGCAAAGATTGTATTCATAAGATTGCGCATCTTTTGAATTGTTTGTTTATTAACCCTTTAATGTATGGATGGACAAATTTTATAAATAAGATATGCTATTCAATAAAAAAAACTCTTTGACATTAAAAAAAGTAAAAAATAGCAGATTTTTAGGACTATTTAAAAATTTAAAAAAACATATACGTCTGAGTAACTTTAAGTATAGATTCAACTTTATAGCATTTAATTTAAAACGCAAAATGAACATAAGAGCGCTGCAAGGATTGTAAAAAAATTTTAATTCATATATTTTAAACCTCCCATAAATTTTTTGTTGTTGTTTTTACAACCAATAAATCTCTTAAAGTTTTGAAAGCAATTCACTCAGTCCAGAGTTACCACAAATAGCTTTAATATTGTATGGGAAAAAAATTATTCATTCGGAAATGAGCAGAGATGTAATCAAAGTCCAAACATATTTAATTTTAAACGGTAATTGTTGATTTCTGTACAAAATTTTATTTTAATAAACCATAAACGGGCTTGTGATATAGCTCAGTTGGCAAGTCTGTTGTCTCCTGAGCCAAAAAAAAAATCTTTTACATAAGTTACTTCAGAAGTTCTAAAATTATAAACTTGGGTTTTATGTTTCAAGACATTGATTACATGCTCGAAATATACCTCTTTCTCAAAGCTATTGATCTCCTTTTATAACTACTACTTTCTTCTTCACTATATCTAAATCTATCGAAAACTATAAAATGTAATTACACAAATCAGACATTGGCTCTTTAAAACCTACGGTATTTCAAATAAACGAATTTAAAAAAAATAAAATAGGGTAGAAGCACTAGTTATTGAACAGGTACCAGATATTGAACACTAGTAAAACATTAACCGATTAAAACAATAATATACAGTAGAAAAATTAATCAAAATTCGTTGTGCCACTGTTGAAGCATTTTCTACCTCTGTTCAAATTTTTATCAAGAATCTCGGACTCTTAAAGAGCCAATCCCCGAAATTTGAATATGTGGTCAAATTTTGGCATGGTTTTTCGACTGGATGAAGAAAACAGCCTATTTTTGATTGGGGGAAAAATTGGATAAAAGACAAATAAACGTTTAAGATAATAATATTAGTGGTTTCAACTAAGTCTTTTTAAATGATTTCTGGAAGAGTGGAAGCCTTTATAATCCTAAATTTCTTAAAATTTAACAAATTAAAGTGTTCAATCATTGGATCACAGAAAAGGTCAATGTTTCAATTATTGAACGTTCAATCTTGCAGTACTCGTTTCGTAAAGAAATGCATGTACCAGTTATTGAACAAACATCGGTTGGTGTTTGGAAATGTAAACAAACTGTTTCTCGGTTGCTAGCTCAACTAAAATCGCCTTTGCAAGGCATACTATCGAGCGAAATACCCCTAAATATATGCAATGATATTCAATGTTTACGTGTTCAATAATTAGAACATTGCCTGTTCAATATTTGAATCATTGTGTTTAATCATTGGAACAAAAGTAATTTTGAATAAAAAGGCTTAAATAATAATTTCAAAACATATTTTCGCGAAAAAAAATATATCGATTCGAAGCAGAGAAATAAGCTTAAGCTACGCTATCAAAATTTTATCAGAAAAACCTTTCGTTATTATTTATTAGCCACAAATCACAAATGTGTTGAATCCCAAAGATGGTGTTCAATATATAGTGTTCTTACCCACGATTATTTTCATAAAAAGGCATTTTCATATTAATAATTTCACTATAATTACACGCAATTTATTTTTTCTAATTCCAGTTTGAGTAAAGTTTGATGACAAGAATAAAAGAATAGTTGAGGCTTACAAACTTATTATGACCGCTGTTATAGTTTTCCTAGAATCGATAGTAAAATCTTCAAAAGATTATATTATCACGAAACTGACAAACATTGAAAACCTTTTAAGATTAGCAGCAGATTAAATTGCAGTTGCAACCTGTCGAATATTTTAAAGTGGCCCGTGAGCAAATAGATTAAGCTAAGAAAAACTTACATTTGTCATACACTCGTATCCGTTATCAATGCTCGTGTTCACTTTTGTGGACGCAATTTGCTACACACTCGTGTTGTTGTTGTTGTTTTTGTTTCAACTGAAGGTACTTCCAAAAATTCCAACCCACAGCGAATTCGAAAGCTAAACGTTAATTAACTCCTCGTGAATCATCGCGATAATAACACACAGCACCGCGCAATTACTATCGTCGTGTTGTTTGGGTTGGTTTTTTCTCCACAGACAAGAGAAAAATATACGACCACAATACCAACACCTCAAGTGGCTTAGCAGCTCAATGATTATTGTGTATAGATATCTTCTGCCGAACGAATTTGAGAATCCAAAACCAGTCACAACAAAACGATATCGATGTTTGAATGGGATGCACTAGGTACATTAGCTAGGAATTCTCTTCGGTTACACTTGTGGTCGGTTGAAATAGGCTCGGTAAGACTCAGCTGATGATTGAGCCACACAGCGGGATACAGAAAAAAACAACATTCACTTTTCTTCGCCTCTGGGGAATATTTGGGAGTTATTACTTCATCCACAATTTGTTTACGGTTCAGCAGCTAGCTGGATAATATTTCATTCAAAACAGTTGTAAACGGCCGTTGCAATTGGGCAGCTTTCAAACTAGATTTCCGTAGCTCGCAAACGACGAATCGGCTTCAAACATGTTTTCACACTCTGAAATATTTGTACAGAACAGCTTGTTCAGGCCTTCTGTTTGCTTCCACTTTCCACACGCTCTAATCTCTGGCTAAACACCGGAAACGACTTCTTGAGATGCGTCGGAGAGACGATACACACAAAACCCTAACGACCTTCGGTAACAAATCACGTGCTTGAATACCCGCAGCTATTTTCCTATGAACTCTTTTACCGACAGGGTTTCAGGCGTTGATTGGCGCTAATTCGTGCCTTGTTTTGTTTTATCCACCTTCGTCGACTTTTGAACAAAAAAAAAACTGCACCAGCTTTAACGGTTCTACGAGAAGCTTGGTTGTTATGCACTTGTTGTTGTTGCTGCTTCTGTGAGTTTCGCCGAACCGGTCACACAATTTTTTTGATACCCAACTCACTGCCTAGTAAGAGTAAGCCGCCAACTTTCACAAAAACATTTCCGAAAACAAAATGTTGTTATAGAAAACGGGCAAGGAAGGAGTGACGAACGACGTTTGTCTTTCTCTTTTTTGACACCTTCTGGTCGATCAAGAGGAACAACTTTTTATCGATCCTGTACACTTGTTTGCGCGGTTCGATTTCTCGTAATCAACGAAATCCAAACACGTTTTACCGAATGTATGCAAATGTCGTTTGCCAACACAGGCCTCTACTGATTTCGAAACGCCCAGTTTTCAATTTACGTACTATGTACACAATGCAACGTCGCAGAACTTATACTTAAGATCACGACCACTATCTCAGTTATTCCAACTTTAGATCTTTCTAAAGAATGCACTTCACTAAGTATGGTATTCTTACACTTGATCGGTTGGATAATTCTGCAGATTACCAACGTTTGTAGATCAACCAAGATCCAGGCCGATCTTGATCGCGATCCAGTTCATTAACACGCGACGATAATAAAAACACAATAAAATCGATCAAACGAAAAAAATAAAAACAAAAAACTATTGCACTAACGTCCAACCTGCACGAATGTCTCAACTCAACTAACACCCATAGTCGGTGGGTCGATTCAAGTTCCTACAATCGTACTCACTCTGACTCAGGCTAGGCGCTTGTATTATTTTGATTTCCAGTTTTTGCTCTTCCATTCGAAATATTTACACTTGATCATCGTCCGCCCCTCGCGGGTGGAATTCCATTTGTATGGGTATGTTCGCGCAAAGGCTCCCACCGCACCAACACCACCATAAGCACGTGCTCTGTCTGATAGGCTAGGTATCGAGTTGGGCTCCAGCACAAAATTATGCCTTATTTTTTAAACCATCCAGCTGCACCGTCTGTTTTGCTCGCGCGTTATCTATGGTATTATAACTATTCAAGCGGGGAACCTGTTTTACAAAACGGGCAGTCAAGTGTTTGTTGCGCCCAGACTCAGACTCCATGTGTTGTGTCTGCTGAGCTAGGTTGAAATACTCAACACATGCAAACGGGGAGAGAAGCAAGAAACCAAAATAAAAGATATCGTTCTGCTTCTTTTTCCTACGAACCAGTCCGTTCGATTATAAAATCGCCGCGTCTCCCGACTGCATGCCGGTGCCATCCATTGAAGTTTTCCTTGAGGGATCATACACGTCTAGGTGCATTGACAACACGAATTTTGGGAGAGTTGGGGAGTATTTCTTATCCTGTTTCTATTTTGTAACGGAACTTATTTATGATTTCGTCATTTCTGTCATATTTGTCACTTTTTATCAATTTTTTAAAACTTTTATGATTTTTTTAACCCACATCCGTCCCTGAAATTTGTACCCGTTAATACAGTCCCTGGAGTGTCAATTTGACTAAAACTAATATATCTATCATGTTTTTAAATTTTTTGCATTTTTTTTCCAAATTTTCAACTTTGCACTGGTTTATGAGTATATTTGAGTAAAATTTACGCAATAAATTTAAGTTTGTAAAAACCGGTTTCGAAATAAAAGGCATATAGCGAATTTTAGCGAAGAGTGTCAAATTGACACTCAAAATCTGATGAGGGATATTTTGTTCTGGGCTTTCATATCAGGGTGCGTCCATAAAAAAGTAATGATACAAAAAAAAATAATTCAAGAATTCATAGACGGTCCTCCAAAACAATTGTTTATTTTGGATGCACACGAAAATTTTTTTGTAATTTTTGTAATTTTTGTAATTTTTGTAATTTTTGAAATATTTGTAATTTTTATAATTTTTGTAATTTTTGTTATTTTTGTATTTTTTGTTATTTTTGTAATTTTTGTCATTTTTGTAATTTTTGTAATTTTTGTAATTTTTGTAATTTTTGTAATTTTTGTAATTTTTGTAATTTTTGTAATTTTTGTAATTTTTGTAATTTTTGTAATTTTTGGAATTTTTGTAATTTTTATAATTTTTGTAAATTGAAATTTTTGTAATTTTTTAAGTTATTGTAATTTTTGTAATTTATGTAATTTTTGTAATTTTTGTAATTTTTGTAATTTTTGTAAATTTTGTAATTTTTGTAGTTTTTGTAATTTTTGTAATTTTTGAAATTTTTGTAATTTTTGTAATTTTTGTAATTTTTGTAATTTTTGTAATTTTTGTAATTTTTGTAATTTTTGTAATTTTTGTAATTTTTGTAATTTTTGTAATTTTTGTAATTTTTATAATTTTTGTAATTTTTGTAATGTTTGTAATGTTTGTAATTTTTGTAATTTTTGTAATGTTTGTAATTTTTGTAATTTTTGTAATTTTTGTAATTTTTGTAATTTTTGTAATTTTTGTAATTTTTGTAATTTTTGTAATCTTTGTAATTTTTGTAATTTTTGTAATTTTTGTAATTTTTGTAATTTTTGTAATTTTTGTAATTTTTGTAATTTTTGTAATTTTTGTTATTTTTGTAATTTTTGTTATTTTTGTAATTTTTGTAATTTTTGTAATTGTTGTAATTTTTGTAATTTTTGTAATTTTTGTAATTTTTGTAATTTTTGTAATTTTTGTAATTTTTGTAATTTTTGTAATTTTTGTAATTTTTGTAATTTTTGTAATTTTTGTAATTTTTGTAATTTTTGTAATTTTTGTAATTTTTGTAATTTTTGTAATTTTTGTAATTTTTGTAATTTTTGTAATTTTTGTAATTTTTGTAATTTTTGTAATTTTTGTAATTTTTGTAATTTTTGTAATTTTTGTAATTTTTGTAATTTTTGTAATTTTTGTAATTTTTGTAATTTTTGTAATTTTTGTGATTTTTGTGATTTATGTAATTTTTGTAATTTTTGTAATTTTTGTAATTTTTGTAATTTTTGTAATTTTTGTAATTTTTGTAATTTTTGTAATTTTTGTAATTTTTGTAATTTTTGTAATTTTTGTAATTTTTGTAATTTTTGTAATTTTTGTAATTTTTGTAATTTTTGTAATTTTTGTAATTTTTGTAATTTTTGTAATTTTTGTAATTTTTGTAATTTTTGTAATTTTTGTAATTTTTGTAATTTTTATAATTTTTGTAATTTTTGTAATTTTTGTAATTTTTGTAATTTTTGTAATT